>NC_037643.1:17074692-17789102 GCF_003254395.2 Apis mellifera
TTAAGAAAAACAAATGTATTTCCTCAAAGCATATATCAAAGATTTTTTAAGCATAAAATATAAAAGAACAAATGTCTTTTGAATTATTATTATTCTGTGTAAATCACTGCCGTATCGCATTGTGATGTTGGTAGCATTATTGTTATTGGAATAAAACGCGTTTTTCTAATGTTTTAATTACTACATTTATATTTTTTAATTCAACCTTTTCATAAATTTTACTGAAAAATATTTTTACTAAAAAATACTTTTACTAATGAAGCAAATATAAATAATATATATAAAAAAATGTTTATTATAAATTTTAAATAATGTTACATATTATCAAATTAGTAATAACACTAATTATAAAATTATTTTGTAATATGTATAAAGTTCAAAATTAATTGCACTTTCTTGAGATATTTATTGATTTAAACTTATCACATCCCTCCTTTTTTTTCGATAAGCGGCTATTTTGATAACCCGTAGTCTTCTTATATTGTGGCAGAAGCTTCAAACTGTTAGTAATAAATAATTAGCAATGTTTCGTTTACTGTCAAGAAATAATGTTCCACAATGGCAAATGGTTAGACACTTAGTCACTGATCCGAAATATGGATTTTTGAATCAATTAGGTCTTACAACAGAAAATCCAGGACTTTATGATGGAAATTGGGGAGGATCTGGCAAGGTATTCTTTTTTATTTTGTTTTTTGATATTTTTTTTTACGAAAATTTCACTTATTTCATTATTATTAAAATTATTTTTAATACGAATAAATTAATAAAATAATGATTTCGTTAATATTATAATGTTATAATGCAGGTAATAAATTCAATTTCACCTGCAACCGGCAAAGTAATAGCAAAAATTAGAACATCAACTCCTCAAGAAGTAAGTAATACTATTACAAAAGCTCAAAATGCATGGGTCCAATGGGCATCAATACCTGCACCTGCAAGAGGCGATATAGTACGACAAATTGGAGATGAATTGCGAAAAAACTTAAAACCATTAGGACAATTAGTGTCTTTAGAAATGGGTATATTTTCTATATTATTCTCTATAATTTCTCTATAATTTTTCCTATTCAACTTAATTTTTATCTAATTTCAATATTTAATTTTACAGGCAAAATATTGCCAGAAAGTATTGGAGAAATTCAAGAATTTATTGACATATGTGATTATTCTGTTGGCTTATCTAGAATGCTGCCTGGCAATATATTTCCATCAGAAAGAAAAAATCATGCACTTTTAGAACAATGGAATCCTCTTGGAGTTATTGGAATTATCTCTGCATTTAATTTTCCTGTTGCAGTACGTTGAACTTAAAAATAAATGATAAAAATTGAAAAAAATAATTAAAATTATGGAAAAATATTTTAGGTATTTGGTTGGAACAGTGCAATAGCAATGGTATGTGGAAATACATTTGTTTGGAAAGGAGCACCTACTACTTCATTAACTTCTATTGCAACCACAAAGATTATTTCAAAAGTATTAGAAAAAAATGGTGTATCAGGTGCTGTTGCAAGTTTAGTAACTGGTGAATCAGATGTTGGTGAAAGTCTTGTTAATGATACACGGTAAAATGCAAAAATCTTGATAAATTTTTTGTTTTTATATAAGTATAATATTGTATTAATATATTATTATTTCTATCTAGTATACCTTTAATTTCATTTACTGGAAGTTGTAAAATTGGAAAAGATGTGGCTATTAAAGTTCAAGAACGATTCGGAAAATGTTTGTTAGAATTAGGAGGCAATAATGCATTAATAGGTAAATAAAACTATAATAATAGTTATATCGTTTTTTACATAATTATAGTGTTATAGTTATATGAATTTTTTTTATAATAGTTAATCAAGATGCAGATCTAGATTTAGCAGTCAGAGCAGCAATGTTCTCTTGTACAGCAACATCTGGACAAAGATGTACAGCTACTAGAAGATTAATCCTTCACAATAAAATAAAAGATGAATTTTTAGGTAAAATTATATATTTTAATTAAAATATTTATGAAATTTAAATTTAGTATTTATAAAAAAAAAATATTTAATAAATAATATGCAAATATTATAGGAAAATTGAAAATTGCATTGAAGAGTATTTTGAATCGAATAGGAGATCCTTTAGATGATAATGTTTTATATGGACCATTGCTTAATCAAAATGCGGTTGATGCATATAAGGTAATAATATATATTCTTATTATACTCTATCTAGTATGAAATTCGTATATAATATATAATATGAAAATTTTATTTTTCAATTTTTTTTTTAATATTATATTTTTATATAAACTCCTAAATATCTCAATTTACATCAAAAAAATATCATAATAAATAATCCAAATAATTAAAATTTTCTAAATATTATTTTTAATAAATTTATTTTAAATATATTTATTTTAATAAATAAAAATATTTCTATGAAAATTTTAATTTTATATTAAGAAATAAATGTATGTGATTTTTAGGAAGCAATAAATACTGCTGTACAAAGTGGTGGCACAATTGAATTCGGTGGAAAACAAATAAATAGACTTGGTTTTTATGTTGAACCAACACTTATCTCTGGTTTATCACCTAGTACTGGAATTGTTCAAAAAGAAACTTTTGCACCAATTGCATATGTTCTTGAAGCAAATTCTTTAGAAGATGCTATTGCTATTAATAATAGTGTACAGCAAGGATTAAGCAGCTCCTTATTTACCAAAAATTTAGGAAATGTATTTCAGGTAAATATGTAACTATATATATTGTTTATGTTAAATAATTATGATAATGTTGAAATATAAATATTTTTGTGTAGTGGATGGGTCCTTATGGTTCAGATTGTGGAATAATAAATGTTAATATTGGAACTAGTGGAGCAGAAGTAGGTGGTGCATTTGGTGGAGAAAAAGCTACAGGTGGTGGTCGCGAGAGTGGAAGTGATGCATGGAAAAATTACATGCGACGTGCCACTATAACTATTAATTATGGAAATGAAATGTCGTTATCACAAGGTTTAAAATTTGAATAATTAGTTAAGATGTATAATATTTTTTTCATGAAAATATTTAGTAATTTAATTCAAATCGTATAAAATCCACTTGAACATCTACAGACATTTTTTTATGAAACTTATATGCTTTTGGTAAATCATATCTCAGTTCTGCAATAACTTTGCCTTTGGCTCCATATTGTGCAGCTTTCTGAAGAACATAGTTACGGGTACTTGTCTTATGTAATGAATACACTGTATTTGATGCTAATTTGGTTGCAACTTTTAAAAATTTCATATCTGTACCTGTATTATGCTTTGTACCAAATGGTGGATTCATAATAATTGTATCAAAGTACTTCTCAAATCGGCCTGTAATATAATGATATAAAAATTTATATAAATTTTTATAAATGGAATTTTATATATTTACAAGTTTACCTGGTAAATATTGTAATACATCACATTGTACAGTTTCCACAAACAAATCTATTTCATTACAATTTTTAGATTGAATTTTAAGTGCATCAGAATCTATTTCAAAACCAATTACATGACTTGCTCCAAGCATCTGTGCCCCAAGTGATAAAACACCACACCCACAACCTAAGTCACCTACTGAATGTCCCTCTATGTCATTAAATTGAACTTCAGCACAGTACAACATGCGTGATGCAATATGAGCACTAGTACAATATTGTTCAAGTAATATTTTTGGTTTATCAAATCCATCCAACTGTTGTAAATATTCTTCTAATTCACGAAGTTGAATGTTAGCCATTTTGATTAATTATTAATTATCACCTTATGCTTTAATTTCACTATAAGAAGCGCACTTAAAAAAACATATATAGTTCAAAATCACTTTCATCACACAATTTAAAGTCTGCATAGTCATTTATATAATTTGAAATTATGCAATTTAAGTTCTTTATTTAGTATCAAATCTAGGAAGAACTGGTAAAATAAGATTGCCAAAAGAAGAATCCTGTGTTACAAAATATCCTGATGATGCTGCATGTGCGTTATGTAAGGCAGCTCTTTGGGATGCACTCATAGCAACACCATCAGAGGGTTGTGTAGAAGGCTAAGAAATAAAAATATTTAAAAATATATATGATTCTATTTTGTAAACAAAAATAATGTATAAATATATATTTACCAAATTAGAAGGGGAACCTGTTGAAGTTACTAATGATGTGTTCAATGTTGGTGCCACACCTTGCTTTAAAAGCATTTGTTTTTTTAATTGCAATTCTTCCAAAATTTTTCTGTTTTGTAATTCTGCAATCAGTGAAAGTAAGGATTTCGTTTTTATTAAAAAAAAAAAAATAATAATAATTATAAATAATATTACCTCTTGAATTTGATTGTGAAAAAGCCATCAAAATTTCGATTTTGGTTCTTTAAATAGTATAGTTCTACAAATTTAAAATTTACAAAACATGTAAAGATAGACATAAGTAAAAGCAGGTTACGTCGCCGGTTGACGACGTAACAGATTTATTTTATTTTTAAATCTTACCTAAAAAAGTTTATAAACAATAAATTTAACAATATTGAGTGTAAATAAATTTTTGTTGACAATAAAATTTCATCAATATTACATTAATGTTTACATTGTTGATGATTTTTTGTTGATGTATTACCTTAACCTCTTCAAAATTCTAAATTTTCAAAAATGTTTTGGTAAAAACTAATATTTTGTTTAATGTTATAAATATTTATTTATTTCTTTTTTTATATACAACTATTTACAATATTAAAAGGTTGTGCTTGTTAAATATTTACGTGTGTTCAAGATTCCCTAAAGTTCTTATAGAAATATGTAAGTAAATGCAATTAATGGAAAATTCCCTAGTGACTACAATGGTCGAAATATAGTTCTCTCGGCCAGTGAGAAAGATTAGTGACATCGATATTTAGCGCATGCGTTAAGAAAGAAGACTTTCGCAGGCGCCACCTTGTGAGACAGTCCTATCGCAGAAGTTATCTCCAGTAGTTCTTCGGTGGTTGTGTTCGTCCGGTTTTCCTGTGATTTTTTTTCCGATCTCAAAGGATCCCGGTTATTACTACTCCGACAAAAAGAGTGAGTATCGAATGCTAAATATGTGAGCTTCGATTCCCACATTGTATTCGTTACTTCGTAGGTTGATCTGACTCTAAAATCTACAGCAACCAGACGTGACAGGTTCTAGCAAAATGGCCGTGCACGATTTACAACAAACGGTTGTTCCGCGTTCGTCCTACGATTTTGTAGCAACGCTTTTTGACCGACGTGACATTGTCTGACAGTGTATACTTGATCAAAAACCGATTTAGACTCTCGTTGATGACTTTCAGTCAGTCATCCAACTATGTTCCACACATATTCAACATACATGTTGCACGTCACTTCGAATTGATTTTTTCGCGAATGACCGTTTGCGTTGTGCGGTAGTACAACCGCTTTGTCGCAACTGCCGAGCTATCGTACATAAACTTTTCTACCGAATTTCATTTTCTTTAGACTTGAGCATTATCTTATCTGTCAAGTAATCTACAATAATGTTCTGATTGCATCTTTTGACAGACGTTGTTTGTACTAGTTGCTGTCGAGTCAGCGATCAGCTGTCGAGTCTGTCATCGAATTAAATTCTTATTGATATTCCTACATGGAATACAAATGCAATGATTATTTATAAATTCTTATCGTAAGTTGAAATTTTTTAAAGTCATGCATTTTTCTTGAAAATTAGCATTATTATTAAATGAATTTCATTTTATCTTTTTGAACGCGCGAAAAATAAATCGCTTTGATGTTTGGATCTATCAATGATCTTAACTTAATTTTTCCTTCTAATATGTAAGTAGATTAGTTAAGAAAAGCGAAGCTACAGGTAGATTGTCGTAGTATAGTTGCGGGGTCGAGAAGGCCAAGAGTCGCTCACCCGTACTGATGATCCCGGAAATAGCTTACAAAAAAATCATTGGTCATTAATATTGCATATAAATGCGTTTTAGTTTAAATTCACAAATTAGAAAAGAATTTCTCGATGATACAATTGATGATGCAATGATATAATGGTACAATACTGTTTGAAATAATATTTGTGTTTTTTTTTAATATCATAAAAATTTTATTACAAATTCAAATTTTTTCAACTTAAGGAAGATAGATTTTTTATTACAAAAATTTAGTATTATCAAATTATATAAGTTCGTAATAAATATGTGAAAAATAAATGTCAAAAAAAATTATATATAATTAGTACAGATGTTGTCAATTAGATGTATTTAGACTTGATCATAAGTTTTTATAGAATATATTAACATGACTGGATTAGAGAATTAAAGGAGGCCGCCATGAATATTTGAATGCACCGTAAGGTGAAATACACAGCAACGAGGGTGGGCGGACAGCCGGTTTATCGATTACGGCGCATCGCGCCGATAAGCATCGTCATAAAGCGTCGCGACGACGCAGCGCGCTTTCTCGATTGTCAAGGTCCTTCCTCTTAAAGTATTTCTTCTCATGACACGTTTTTCTTTGCGTACAAGACTTCTTACAATCGAAAACAATCGAAAGATTGTTCTCAAAAGTTTTTTAGTCGCCGACCAAAACTCGAATCTTACCGGGGAAAAATGGCTGCTCTTGATTCGTCCATTCTAATTGGTTGATTTCATTCCGTACTCACCAATTACGTTAGACTTTTGTAATCGTCATTTAAACATCATTGTCCAATTCGTTTCTATTATTATTTGATCGTGGCCCGCGTATTTTGCCAAATGTTATGTCATTCCACGGATTGCATCGCGAGGGTGGGTTTCGCAGAGAATATAATCAATATTCTAATTCTTGTACGTTGTTTGTAGATAAATTTTTTAATAACACTTACGATTTATGACATAGATAAAAATGTATCGATTTTTGTGTTTAAATAACGCGTTTATTCTCATTTAAAATATAAATATATAAATTTATATGGACAAAGAATTAGATACAAGTGATGAAAAATACGAACATACATATGTTGATGTTTACAAATGTTGTTTACGAATATATACTATAGTTTAACCATTATTGTGCAATCGTTACGAATGTAGAAAAATATAGGTGAAATGTTTCTTTTTCTGTGATTAGTGTTCGGTTATTAAAATTATTTTATATAAAAATTTGCTTTATTGTTAATATTATCAATTCGATTAGATATACCGTTTTTAAAATTAATTTTGTTCAAGAGAAATGATTTCATTTATTTTTTTTAAGTGAAGTTTTTGTTTTAACTGTAAAATAAATATTTACAAATATATGCTATATTTTTTCTTTCTTCATATATCAATTTTTTTTTTTTAATAGAAATACAAATAATCCAATAAACTCATTTCTTCAAATTATCTTTTTTAATTTTATAATAAAAAAATGAAAAAATGATTGTTTTCATAAATCTTGATTTGATAAAAAAAATGTAACTTTTATTTTCATTTTATGATTAAATTTATAATGTTAATAATCTTATTATTTTAATAGTAAAAAAAAAAATAAATTATATTTTTCTGTTGAATCACCTTTTCCATTGATGGAAAATAAAATAAATTATAAAAATTTACACATATCATTGTTCTCATTAAAGATTTTAGGATATTTGTTTTTTTATTGAATAAAAAAGAAAAACTTTTTTTTTTTAATTTTTTGTTTCTATAATTGAATTCATTTTTCTTTTTTTCATATTACATTTTTTTTATTTATTTATTTGTTATTGAATTGTTTACATTCTTTGACTTGTTAAATTTTTTATTATCTTAATATTTTTTAACTAATCTTTTCTTTTTTTTCATCAAAATAAACAACAAAATTTGATTTATATTTTATTATTTACATTAAAAAATTTTATATATAATAATTGTCTTAAAAATAAAGTTTCATGTATTTTTACAGGCCTATATTCAATAATAATTAATAAAAATCAAAGTTGAACAAGTGAAAAGAATCTTAGAATAATAGATGTGAATGAATACATTTGAAGATTAAGACAAATTTATACAAATTTTGATTTTATGAAATTTTGATGAAATTGAAAAAATTCTTTCATATTATATAAATTATAAATATTAATCTATTTATGAGAAACTTTAAAATTATGCAGAAACATATATATTTTTACTTATGCAAAAATATACAATATATTCAAGAAAAAAAACTACTTGATTATACTAGTTCCACTATTATTTATTCATCTCTTCAATTAATTTTACTTTCAATAAGGAATTTAATTTTAAAATCTGTATAATCATAATTAATAATTATGTTGCATATAATTTATAAATATTATGCATTAAAATATTTAATTATATATACTTTTTTTATTTTTTTTTTTAGAATTATAATTTTTAATTTCTTATAATTTAATATTCTATAATTAATTGATAGAATTCGAGTATTAATTATAATTATTAAATATTTTATATACTTTATTTACAGGCGATGTCGATGGCTGGGTATTAAACTAATCAGGAGCTGACTGGAGAAGAATCTAGTCGCGCTCATTTGAATCACTGTTGAGTATCAGCCAATAAACACACGCAAGGATCATGAAAATGGTGCTGTCTCAACGTCAGAGGGAGGAGTTGTAAGTTTAAAATTTTCCACTCAATTTATCCTATTCTGTACTAAAAAAAATTATCGGACATTGCACTTAAAACCTTTGCATGATATTAATAATTTACACAATTACTATTCCCTCCAATAAGTTTAGATAAACGTTGAAACGTTTTAACATATTTAATTATATGCTTGCTAAAATATTTCTTTAGATAATCTCTGCATATTTTTGAAAAAATATTATGAAAGCATTTGGATAAAAAGTTTTTATATAATTTAAACAGAAATTGAAATATAGATATATTGTATATAATTGTTATTGCATCAAAGACATCAAAGAAATATGGCTACGTGAAATTTTTATCGTGCGATTATAGCCAGAGCGTGTTTTGTAACACGCAATGCATGCTAATTATTAATGAAGAAGCCACCAGCTATACTGGACTGCGACAAGGGGGGGAGGAGAGCTTGATCAGTTTCTTCGATCTTCTTAATCTTGGATGATTCATATTTGATTATAGTTTGAGAAATCGGCTAAATCAATTCAGTGGTTGTAGAACAATCGTAGAACTTCAGTTACAATTTAACAATTTAACAATGAATTAATACAATTTTATAATTTAAACGTTTCATAAAATATTTTGCTCTGGTACAGAATATTTCATCAAGGAAAGTCGTTCCAGGATATATTTCTAATATGTAACAGAAGAGATAGAAGAAATAATAGCTTAAAAAATGTAAAACTATATAAGAAAGATGTATGTATATGTGAACAATTGTTTGTAAACTGAAGCATATATGTGTATGTTAATTTTAAGAAGAATTCTTGAGGGATTTTGCAAGGCAGAGAGAAGTATGATGCGACAGAGCACATATTATGTCAATTGTTACGCAGGAGAGTACTAGTCGAGCATAATAAGTGGTATCATCGCAGAATTATCCCGCGAGAAAAAGGAAAAGTTGAAAGGGATTGCAACGCAACGAAATTTTTATCTAGTATGGTCACATTAATCTTAATTGAATACACGAGAACAAAAGGCCTTATTGCATACTCATGCTCATTTTTCTTTTCCTTTTTTATTTTTATAAAGACAGAAATGAGATAAACTAGAGATATCTAGAAATCTATAGTATCCTTTTTTTAATAATTTATAAAATATTTTATCAAAATTAAGAAGCAAACAAAAAGTTTATACGAATAATAATTACTTCTAAATTCAAATTATAATTATATTATATAATTATTTCAGTATAGGAAACAAGATGTAAAACTCAAACTACATGATTTATTTCATATAATACGTTTTCATTCATTCGATTCGAATGAAATGATCTGTAAACATTAGTCTCATTCAAGATCATCAGTACGTGGATTAATTGTCATCATCAATTATGACTCGTTATGTATCTAATACATAGGTAGGAAATGGAGAATGGCAAGGAAGAAATTCGCGTTACGGGAGAAACTTAACGAAACTGTTAAAAAAATAACATTTCTTTCTACATTTTTCTTCTTCGCTTTGAACATACAATTTTTGAAATTGCTTGAAAATCAACGTTAAACATGTATGTATGTACTTTCGGAACTTTCATCGCTGTACTTGAACCAGAAAACGTTTTTACGCTTCGTGAAGATGTTGCGAAAGAAAATTTTCGTTTTTAAACGAAAACAAATTGCATTACATATTGAGCGAATCGAGATAAAATTTTTTTTTCAAAAAATGAATTTTAAAATAAAAATAATAATAATTGAACGTACTCGATATAATTGATATTATTTTAGCAATATTGATTATGCATTATATAAAGTAAACAAAAACAAAATTCTTCTTTTTCATTCTACAAAATGTCAACTCTGTAAAATGTTAATATGTCAACTTCATGAAATGTCAATTTCAATCTTTTAACCTTAAATTTTTACACACATATATCGTAATGATGATATAGATATATATATAGATAAATATAGTAGATAAATCGAAAGTGATATACATAATAGATTTAAAATTATCTCATTTCTCTTATCCAATTATCATTATCAGCAATCTTTAAATTAAATTTTATCATTTTATCGAAACAATCGAAAGAGTTAAATCTAACCTAACAACTAGCGACGTCGCTGCTCGAAATATTAAATTCTTCTAACCTTAAATTTCCATATACACGTGTGGAGTCTTCGAATTTTTAATTTATTCGCATTATTAAAAGAAATTATAGTATTAATTCTTCGAATACGATAGTTAAATTGAAAGTGATATACAACAAATTCAAAATTATCTCGTTTGTCTTATCTAATTAAATCGAATTTATCGAACGAAACAATCGATCGTCGAAAGGGCTAACCTAACCTAGCAACTGGCATCATCGTTGCCCGAAACCTTATCGTTACCCTCGAACGGTCGATTAATCGGAGACGGGCGAAACGAAGACAGAAATGGTCAAAGATCAATAAGCGAGCGTGACGAAAAATACGGTTTGCGTTTTCCATAATTATTTTCTCCTCGAAGGAGAGCAATAGCAGAGCAGAGCCGGAAGATGGTCGATGTTCGCGATACGTTTCTCTTGTCAAGTTATTAATGGGGAAAACGGGACACCATCGATCGCGGTGTCGATCGATGCTGACTAATTCTGGTGACGTCAAATCGGTCTTGGATCGACGCGTGTGGTGCGCGGCAGCTGCCGCAGGAGAGGGCGTCTCTCGAGCACGCGCGAATAGCGGGATCGATAACGCGTCGAAGAACCGGTGGACGCCGCCGGCAGCCCGCCACCACATAGAGAAAGAAATGACCAGGAGCGTGGAAATGTAGGGACACGCGATGGACATTCCGGGACAGGGGATCATACGGTCATAATTTCTTGAGATAAATTTTCAAGTTTTCTCCTATATCTTTCGTTTCGTTTTTTTTCTTTTTTTCTTTTTTTTTTTTAAGAAACATATGTGGCACATATGAAATGAAAGTTATCTGTGAATTTTTATTTAATCTTTAGACTCTTATTTTTCTTTAACTTTAATCTAATTTCTGCCGTTACATTTTCTTAATTATATTACTTGTAAAAATTATGTTAAGCAGTAGGTTAATCGTGTAGCACTTAAGGCTAGTAGTGGGGGGCTGAGACATGTGTTTTCATTGGTCTTTCTTCAAGTAGGAACATGGTGTATGTCTCGATCGGAAGTGGTACGTAATTGATGTAGAATTTTCTATAAGAAATTCTACTAAATTTTATTTATCGCGTATATTATTGGCTATATATTTATTAAAAACATTGTTCGTTAATGATTATCTTTTTATTCGATCCATCGTCTACGTACTTAACATATATGCATTTGTTATTGGCCGAAGCGAACATAACCTCTCAGAGGAGGATAGATAATAGTGACTAAAGAGCTGAACGCCACCATCCATTGGAAATCGTTTTCATTGTCTTTCAGAACAGTAAAAAAGATAGAATTATCGTAATGTTTTTTTTTATTCTTGTTAAAATTATGCAGCGAATATTTTTATCAACACATTTTCAGTTTTAATTATCCATATAATTACAATTCAATGATTCTAATTGTATTGTCTCGAATCATTCGAGAATTTTTTTTGCGTCAAACCGCACGTGTTATTCCATGAAATTTTATGCACGTTTACGAATACGACTACGATCTCGCAGCTAATACGCGGAACGAATGAATCACGAACGAAAAATTATGATTTTACAATTAACAGGCTAAGAACACGGTATTACGCGGCATTTAAGTAGGTCATAATACAGAATCGAAGTATGATATAATACATGCGGGGAATGTGTCGTATGCAATGAATGTTACAATCTTGATTGCGACAAATACATAGGTAAATTGTTTTTAGGTTAGATCACAGTGGTGGAGAAATTGAGCGTTCAATGTCGTATAATATGAATGGGAACGTACATGGATTTGCTCTAGTCTTTTTTTTTTTTTATAAATATTAACGATATAAAACAATCATATATTTCAACAGATTCTCGTCACGAAAAAAATCTTTTAAAAGAGCATATATAGAGAAACTAAAAAAAATATCATTAAAAATCGAAATGATATATTACGAAAGAGAAGAACAATATATCGAACGAATGGAATATATCGTGGGAAAATGATGTAGAAATAATTTATCGAAGCTATAGAGAAGTAAGATAGTCTAAAAATAAATATGATAGAGTAATCGAATTAGCATTCTGTATGCAAAATTTATAAATGTCTTTTCTGTTAGCATATGCTTCATAATTTTTTTTTGTTTGATTAAAGAACGATGTACGATTAAAAATGAAAACTATTCGAATTTGAGATGTTTCCTCAACATTTTAAATTATTAATTATTATTATTAATTTCGATTCAAAGACAAATTAAAAGAAAAAATAATCATCTTCTGACGTGGATTAATTGCAATACTTAAATATTTATAATTTCAAAAACATCTGGTCGTCGAAAAATTTTTGAAAGTGAAATTACACGGAAGTGGCTGGTTAAAGGTGCGCGTGTTAAAGTAGAACGAGATCTTGGAAACAAAGGAACAAATGTAGACAAAGAAGATGGATAACATAATAAAAGGTTTCATTGACTCATTACAGGTGGCCACTCAGAAATATCATCTACGGTATCTCTTATCGAGCTTCGGTGTATCGTCTTTCGAGTTATCAAGTGAAACACAAGCCTCCTTGTTAAAAACGATCATTGATCCTGTCTCGTAATCGATACAACTTGTTCTTCTTTTTCACTTCCTTATTTGTTTATTATTTTAATCGAAATCCAAGGGAAACAAGAAAATTGCTACGTACATATTAATAGATCAGTCGATGACTAGCTTTCGTTCCCAGCAAGCAATATATTTAAATTAAGAAATAATTGATGAAGTGTAATTTATTTATTTTTCCTGAAACAAGATTTATCATTAATGCATGAAAGCAGGTTCGGTGAAATCAATCACCGAATAACCAGTTAATCGATATCGCTTCGAATTCGTTTGAAAAATAAAATCGAAATTGATATTTTTAAAAAGTGTATGAAATAAAATAAAAGTGTTTAATCGAATGAACAATAATAATAAAAACAAAAAAAAAATATACCGAGTTATAATAAATTTCGAGTGTGCACGCGTCTCAGTGTGTCGAGTGAATATGTGTATATGTGTATATGTGTGTGTGCGCGTACGAAAGTTAAAGATCGGTTGGCTACAATAAGAGCTAGAAATCGATAAAGCTCCTCCCCTTCATTTGCCAGCGTTTCTCCTATTCTGTTTCGTTAACCGTATAAGAAAGTGGAAAATAATAGGGGAGAAGGGTGAAAGTGGTGTAAAACGGGATCGATACGTATTGCAAAGGGTTTCGAAGGGATGGAACAAAGAATCGCACCCCCGACAGAAATGACATTTTTAACGCGCACATATGGGAGGGAAAAAGCTGATCTATCTTGCGTGACAGGATATTATTACGATAAGAGACGATTTTTTTTTTTTTGATCATTTCCTTCGAGTCGAAATTCTTTTTATTATTGTATAATTTATTTTCTCATGAAATCGTATATTTTTGAGCACACACAGGTTTAAATTGATTATATTGACAGCTTATGAATTTATTATAAAAGGAAAATTTAATTCATGTATCAACTTAATTTTTTTATTACGTAATAATAACTGCATCTGCAAATAATTGTTTTTCAAACTTTTTTTTACGTGTTTATTGATCTTCTCATAAAAAGTAGACTCTCGTAAAAGTTGTGTTAGAAAAGTAATAAAAACACATTTCGTTTGTGTTGAGGAAAAAGAACACGTTCCAAGTGATTATTATTACACAATCATATCTAACCTAATCTAAACTAACGCGATTCATTTTTACCAGAAGGAGAAACAAATTTGTATCGTTTGAAGAAAATAATACGTGTTATCATCTTGCAATAATTTTCGATATATAGCGATATATATTTCTCTTGAAAATGATAGAAAGGTTACCTATACGAATAAATAGATTGTTTTGGTCGTTTGCCACAAGATTAACTTGTTGGCAAGATCGACTATACATTTCACCGCAATCGATACTTGTTATCTAATTTTTTTTCTCTCCTTTTCTCTGTATTATTATTATTATTATTTATAAAAGGAAGAAAATTATTTACAAAAGTAATAGGCTCGTTGATGTGGAAAACTTTCGTTGATTGAAATAAGAATTACTTTCTAAAATTTACCATCTTCTTATTCCGATTTATATGAAGCTATAATTAAGATTTTGAAATTTACATATGTAGTTAATAACCGCGCCGGTTGGTTTTATTGCAGTGAAATTAATCTGAGTTATCTTGCAAGCATATATATACCCTATTAAATGATAATAAGCATTTAATGATACAAACAGCGTTGATTATCTGAATTTATTCCGTGACTACGTTTACTTATGTACCGATGATTGTCAGATGCTTTTAAGTGCGAATAGAAGAAAATATAATTGTTTGCAAAAAGCAATAGAAAGAAATTAAAATTCCGTTTTATAGTGGTGGATGATTGGTAATAAAATTATTGAAAAAGATTTGAATTACATGTATCTTTCTATATAAAATTTGTAATTATTGTCACGGCATTAAACTCTTAAATTCCATTTTATTTTTCTGCTTTAAGACAATATTATCAATTTTCAGCGATAGATTATATCATTTATTTCGCAAAATATATTAATATTTTATTAAGATTTTTCTTTCAACATATTTTTTTTTTTTTTTATTTAATTTTTAATTTAGTTTATTTCGTACGTGTAATATATAAGATTGTAATGAAACATAACCTAGTATTATTATTATTATTATTATTATTAAAGATATGCGTATATAACGTACGTGTAAAATATTAGATAATATATTACTCTTGCTAGTATTACTTAATCACACATTTTATAATTTACATTTAAGAGAGAGGAGCGCCAAACGCTCCACGATTAATTTCTGTATTGATGAAAATTTTGAGGTTATGTATCTAATCGTATACTTACGTAATCTTTTAATAATACCGATCGCAATAAAATTATTTTCTAATTAAATAGAACTTTTAAATGGAAGATACGTTTGCGAAATAAATTAATTGGAATACAACGTATGTATGTAAACAAAATTCATGAAAAGAATCTAAACGTATATACGTATATACGAGAGTGCAGTTCTCGTTCCTGCGAGGAAACCTTATATCTCGTGTACGCGATACCCGTTGACGGGTGTATAAGGTAAATAGAAAAAGAAGAGGCGAAGAGAGTGGGAAAGGGATCGTCTTCGTACAAAAGAAGATCACGTCTGTGTCGAGCGACCCTCGAGATCCTTGAAATTTATGCTAGCATAAACGGTGAAAATTTTTATCCGTCGGTAAAAAAGCATAGTAATTTTTAGTCTGGTGAATTTCGATCGAAAAAAATGGATCGATCTTTTCCTTTTTTTTTCTTCTTTTTCCGTTGCCTCGAGTGACGGTTCGACGAATATGTTTTCGCTCACCTGTAACTTTCTCTGGCCGAGAGACGGCCGGTTCCTAAAACACTCGTGAATAATTAGCAGAATGGCCAACCCGGAATACTACGGTTAAGTGGTGGTTTCTCGTATAGCGTTGGTAATTTATTATGTTGTCCCGTTCGATGAAGTGAAAGGATCTCTGGGATCGTTGAAAGAGAATCGATCACGCTTTCCGGCTCTGTTTACTTTGTTTGCCGGCATTTGAACGGTGCGGAACAAAACTTATAGTGATAATTCGCCACGTACTATCACGTGGAAGCAGGTGAACAGAGAGACGAACGACCGACTTCAGGCCTTTCACCCCGGCATAATTCTGCCCGACTTTCAATCTCTTTCCCACGTACTCAACCTGTGCCCTCTATTGTATCGGCCTAGCTTGCAAACAGTTGTTGGCCAAATGTCATTTTATCTTGAAAACTGTATCGATACCCGGCTTAGTCGCGAGATAGCGCTGCGTTAGATTTCAAATTCTTTAGAGATATGAATGTAACTTGTTCGCAAGCGTTGCACGTAACAACGATGTCTAGATAGACACTCTATACGTCCACTACACGTGCAAGGAAGTGAGTTATGTGTACACTACGATTCAAAAGTTTATTTTTACGAGAAGAAACTTGAATTTCTTTCATGAAAAATGTATATTATATATACATTTACATGTTAATTCATTTATATTTATTTATAATCGTCGTTTTTATTTATATGCTATATAATAATATAGTATGTAAATATAAATATAATAAATTATCATTGAGAATTTTTTTATCATAAAACTTTCTACATAAATAATTGCAAATAAAAAAAATAAATTGTGGTTATATAAATACAAGGATAGAGAAAAATTTTTACGAGAAAATATCGATCAATTGTAGAATGTAAATATTATAATTGTATAAGTATTATAATTCTGAAACATTCTGTACTGTGAAGGCGGAGTGATACGTGCAAGTTCGCGGCGTTATTTCACACGTTGACGAAGAAAGTGTGTTTCAGAAAATGAGGCTAACGGAGAATGTTCTTCAAGTACTTCTGTTACTTCCGCTAACGCAAAGATCTCATCTTCGCCTCGCCGAGAGAATTTCAATGACGATATATTTCATTTGTAAACAAAAGGACGGATCATTAAGAATTCACATTATGAATTAACGGATTATTGAATACGTATAGAGATCCGTCCCCTAATTATGATAAATTATATGCGGTGGTTAAAAGTAGGAAACTGCTTGAAGTAAATAAATTGATTTGTAATAAATAAACAAGGTTAAGATTACAACATCCGTTTAATATGTATTTATTTTACGATTGTTTTTTTATTTGCATCGATTATTTCTTAATATGATATTTAAAACACTTTTCATTCTATTGTTTCGATTAATATAAAAGTAATTAAGGAAAAAAAAAAAAGAAAGGAAATAAATTGATCTATGAAATTAAATTAAAATGATTGACAAACGTTTTTGAAAAATTCTTCCTTCTTCAATGACGTAACTTGTTTTTTACGTCGGATGTAATGGTAATACAACGTAAAAATAACAATCGAATGGATTATTTTTTTTTTTTTTTTTTTTTTTTTTTTTGCATCGATAATTAACGCTCGGGAAAAAGTTTTCATACGTTACGCCGTACGTTTAATGGATTATCGCCTTACTACTTTAAAAACTGGTTTTAAACAAGGACAAATGCAATGTTTAACTAGCTTTAAAGATATGCTATAGTTAATGCGCTTTTTCAGAAATAAGGCGATTGCGGATTATCTCAGCACCAATGGTTATCAAGATGCGCTTGAGGCGTTTAAGAAAGAAGCCGATATGCCTGGGGAGGTGGAGAGAAAATATGGAGGCCTTCTGGAAAAGAAGTGGACCTCGGTCATACGCTTGCAAAAGAAGGTGAAATATTTTGAAATTCTTATTAATTCTTATTAATTAATCTCGTTAATAAGTTTTTAGGAATGGTGAGGTTTTCTTTTTTCAGCATTAACAAGAACAGGCAACAATTATTTGGAAAATGAAATATGAGGAATATCTGGAGAAAAATATCTTCTTTAGAAAATTGTGAAAAATGTATAAAATCTTTGGTTTTAAATAATTTTAATTATTAGAAATTAAAAGGATTTATCATTTTTTACTACAATATAATTTATGCATACATAATTTATTTATTATTTTGTCAGATACAAGTAAAAAAAAAAAAAAAGAAACAATTAGTGACATCAGCAACTCTACCAAGAATTAGATAATTGAATCATCACAATGTGCATAAATTGCAGAATTGTCATTAAAGAATATTATACAAAAAAAAAATAACTATCTTTGATTCTATAAGACTATGGATTAATTCAAATTTTTATTAGTAATTACAAATAAGATAAGAGACAACAATGTATTACTATTTTAATTGCATTTGTAGGTAATGGAACTGGAATCCAAACTCTCTGAAGCTGAGAAGGAATTCATCGAAGGAGCACCAACACGTAGCAAACGATCACCATCCGAGTGGATACCAAGGCCACCCGAAAAATACAGTCTTACTGGGCACAGAGCTCCTATCAACAGAGTTATTTTCCATCCGGTCTTTAGTCTTATAGTATCTGCCAGCGAAGATGCCACTATCAAGGTAGAATCATTGACTTTGAAGTTGAAAGAGTCTTTGAAATTAGCAAGCGATGGTAAAAATAAAACAAGTGTGTTGTTACAAGAATGATAACGTTTGACCCGTTCATTCAATATTTTTATCTTTCTTCTTTGGTAAGATGAATAATTGAATGGTTGAAATTCATTGTCTTGGAATCATAATACATATGAAATTTCACTTTGTAAGTATATCAGAATATTCAATGTGAAATCATCCAAATAACAAAGAAAAAATTGTATTGCGTTGCCAAAGAAATTTTAAAAAGGAATATCATCTTCCATTATAAGAGAATCTATCAAATTTCCTTTTGTCGTGTAAGAGAAAGTGAATTGATAAATGTAAAATTATTCTTATAGAAAATTTCTTGTTTCACCGTACAATACATACATAAAAATATATATGTTTAAATGCATATCATCAAAAGTTTAATAATACATGAGTAACACACATGCTATAAAATTTATTGACACAGAAAAAAAGTACATATTAAGAAAAATATTTGTAACTGACAATATTTTGTCATATAAAAGGAAGATTTTTTAAAAAATGAATAATTGAAATAACCAAAATTCTAATTAATTTTCAATTTAAGTTGCAATAATACAATTGTATATTTCTAATTTGAAATCAATCAATTAATTCATTATTTAAATCATTTTGAACTAGAACATTTTCATTCATTTGATAAATTATCATCCCTTTTTAAAATCATTTTCTCATGCGTTTAATTTTATATCCAGGTGTGGGACTTCGAGAGCGGCGAATTCGAAAGAACGTTGAAAGGGCACACCGACAGCGTGCAGGACGTTTCCTTCGACGTCTCCGGGAAACTGTTAGTCTCATGCAGTGCGGACATGTCTATTAAGTTATGGGACTTTCACCAGTCATTCGCCTGCGTGAAAACCATGCACGGACATGATCACAGTGTCAGCTCTGTCGCATTTGTGCCACAAGGGGATTTCGTAGTGAGCGCCTCTAGGGATAAGACCATCAAAATCTGGGAAGTAGCGACAGGGTATTGTGTTAAAACGTTAACGGGGCACAGAGAATGGGTACGGATGGCCAGAGTCAGTCCTTGTGGAGAATTAATAGCTAGTTGCTCGAACGATCAAACAGTACGGGTTTGGCACGTGGCAACAAAGGAAACGAAGGTACTTTAATTTTTGCGTGGAAAGATTCTTATAGAATGAATTTACACAGATCACGTTGCGTTACGTGAGAGCAATGCGAATATATTTTTTACTTCTTACTTTAAATAGATACTGTTGACATTTTTCAGCGTTTTATAATACTACAAATGTTTTACAATTCTATTCCCTTTTTTGTAATTGTCATTAATTATCGTATTTCTGTATTCTTGATGAAATCTTCTACCGCAGATAAGATATTATGTAACGGAATTAAGTTGGTCATGAGTCACTTTATCAAATAATCTTTAATCGATTGAAACCGAGCTAAGTATCAATGTAAATATTAAATTTGAAAAATTCGATAAGAATTTTTCTATTACTTTCTTTGTTCCTTTGAAAGAATAGATGAATAAACATAACACGTACTAATAGATAACTGTATTTTCAGGTCGAACTCAGAGACCACGAACACGTAGTGGAGTGTATCGCATGGGCACCGGACAGTGCAAGAGCATCGATCAACGCTGCTGCAGGGGCGGACAATAAGGGAGCCCATGAAGGACCTTTCCTCGCATCTGGCTCGCGAGACAAAGTAATTCGTGTATGGGATGTCGGTGCCGGTGTTTGTCTCTTCGCCCTGTTGGGCCACGACAACTGGGTTCGCGGCATCGTCTTCCATCCTGGTGGCAAGTTCATCGTCAGTGCCTCTGACGACAAGACCCTGCGAGTATGGGACACGCGCAACAAACGGGTAATGAAAACCCTCGAAGCGCACGTCCACTTCTGCACCTCCGTTGGTGAGTGCTGCAATTCCAACGAGCGTCAATTGCACGGCAAAACACGTTTACACGTTGTTGGAAATTTAAGAAGATTTGATTACTTCGCACAGCAGAGTACAGCAGAGAGCTAGCTCACTTAAGGAGATTAAGAGATCCAATAACAAATTGAATTTTTTTTCCACATGTTGTGTAACTCATGAGAAGCTATTTTTTTTTCTTTTTTAATTATTATTATTGTTCCATATATATATATTTAATGATTGTTTAGAATATTTTATATTATTTCATTTTTATTCATCTCTTTTCTATTTTCAGGTTTTTCAGATTTCTTGAAACGTATGAAACAATAGAGTTGGGGGTAATTTATTCTATTCTGATTAATATTGAAATAAATCACCTTGGTTTATAATATAGAGTTTATAGATTATGCGATAGACACGCCAACCATGTGCTATTTTTACAATACAATTGATCGAAACAGCTTACGTATCAGCGTATCCATCAATTGACTGAAAAAAAATCTTACAATTTTTCGCGTTACCATTATTTGAATATTTATGTATGATTTGCGTTTTGAATATATGAATCTAAAAAATGATAAACGTACAAGAAAAAAGTATGTTTACTACATTTTTATTTATCAAAATTATTTATCGCATTCTACGTATCTTTCTAAATATATTTTTAAATATTAAAAATTACTTATATTTATTTTTCAAGATTCTTTTCTTTGTATTAATTTTCTACAAAGAATTAAATTTACAAGTTTTTTAATTCTCAACTCTGCTGTACTATGTCGCATAAAAAAATTTTAATACAAATGCATGACAAAATAGTGATCTAAAAAAAAAAAAAAAAATTATAAAATATTTTTAAATTTTTTTTCTTCAGTGTTTCAGATTTATTGATATTCCTAAAATAACTTTTCATATATTATTGTAGATGAATTGCTAATATAATTATATTTTTGTAGATTTTCACAAAAGCCATCCTTACGTGGTCACCGGTAGTGTCGATCAAACGGTGAAGATCTGGGAGTGCCGCTAGTCACCAAAACATCAGGGTCTCGTTGAACCTTCGTCGAGAAAGAAAGATTTTGGAGAGAAGGCGAACGATGCGCGTCGAATTCGATGAAAACGGCCGAGAGAGTAAGCTGCTACAAAAAAAAAAAGTTATCGTACATACTACTATTATTAATATTAATATTATTATACACACATAAACATGTACGATTAAGAGCTCTTTAATTAATTTATAATAAAGTATAATTAGTAATTATTAATATTACATATACGTTTTACGGTAATGAACTGCACGATTCGAGGAGAGTCGGTCGAGATTAATTTTCTTTCGTGAGGAGGACATTGCCATAATTTCATCGACGGTTGAAGAAAAAAAGAAAAGAAAAAAAAAAAAAAAAAGGAAAAAAAAAAAGAAAGAAAGGAAATTCAAGTCCCGTGACTCGTATTTAAAAAAAAAAAAAAAAAAAAAAAAAAAAAGAAAATACAACGTGTACATGTTCATTCGAATGAATTGATGATCGATCGTTTAATCCCTTTGTGAAGTGTGCTACTATAATTGCTAATACATCTGGCTTGTTAAAACGTGTGTCGTCCTCCTCGATCCACCGACGATAATGGGAAATTTCGGCTGTGTGTCATGCCTCCGAGATACAAGAAGAATCATGGTCGCTCGTTCTCATTCGCGACAGTGCTGACCTCTCCTCGAGCGTTCTTGACGATGTGACATCCGAAGATGGCACCGAGATACGTGTGACACACAGAGATACACACATATATATATATATACGCGTGTGCGCATATACGTATTGAAAGAAGGGAACGAGTAGAGAGTATGCCGAGCGTCAATTTTAACCGAGTACGTAGCATGTTCCTTCGCAAACAAAAAGCAAACGTGTAAGATGTAATAAAGAAAAGTGTGAACGTACGAGCGTGTAACGAATAGTAGTGGGGAACAGATTAAATAATAATTCATGGAAATCGATGAGCGTTTGTTTTCGAACGTTTTATTACTCGTAATATAATATGTATGCTGCGTATGTGCGTACTACTCTTCATTGCGACGAAAAAAATATTTCTCTCGACGAAATAGTCGAATGGAAAAAGAAAAGGAAAAAAACATCTAACCTAAATTGGCCGAAGGCGAACGTGATGCAAAGAGATAGATGTATCGAATAGAAAATGAATACGATGAAATGGCTTTCGGCAGTGCGTGGCGTCCAATCAACGTGCATTATTAATATTAGAAGGACGGCCGAGTGGAGCGTGCGAAAAAAAAAAAAAGAAAAATAAACGTGCAAGCGTGTATTCGTATGGAAGTACTTCAGCCGCATAATTCGTTGCGTGGGTCCCGAGATATGAGGGGTACTAGTTGTATATTTAGCTCTAAACTACTATTAGCGGTAGCGCAGACGTAACGTAGACAAGAGAAAAAAGAAAAAAAAAAAAAAAAAAAAAAGGAAAGGGAAAAATAGAATCAGGCCACGAGTGTACGATCGATCGGTACACACAACACACACATATACTTACGCAGCCATTCGTCGAGACTTCGTGTAACAAATGCTTAATTAATTAAGGCCGATTTTTCAAATCATTATCTATTATCCACCATTACATCTTTCCTACCATTTTTCCTTCCTCTTGCTCGTGTCCATTCCTCGTTTCCCCTTATAAACTTCCCCAGATAAAGCCCCATTTTTGAGACTCGATGTCGTCCAACTAAATTATTTTGTTGAGAAAAAAAAAAAAAAAAAAAGAAAAATAAAAATGAAATTCTCATTAAATCGATCTTAACTTCGTTCTGCTGTACTATCTGTGTGTTTCGTCGTCGTTCGTGCATCGTTGTTTGCCATCGATTAATTTTTCGATTCATTGGTAATAAAACCGTAGTTAATCACGAAAATACTGGAAGTTCTGTTCTTTTGGAGGAAATGAAAAAAAAAAAAAAAAAGGCTCTCCCCTATTTCATACAACAACCCGGTGAAATTATAGAAATTCTTCCAGAAGACAAGACCAATTGTAACAAACTTCGTTCGAACAAACACAGGCCTCGTTCGTCTGTCCGATCTAACCTTTTGTCTACTTTTCTTTCTCCAGACAGAATTTTTTAATGTAGCACTCTTGTACAAAAAGAAAAACGATTCTTTCGGAATCGGAGCGTGACAGGATCGCACGCGTACACAGTGTTTGAAGGCTTGCGTGAAAAAGCAGAACGAATTTCTTTCTTTCTTTCTCTCCCTCTCTCTCTCTCTCTCTCTCTCTCTCTCTCTCGTTCTTTCTCTCTTTCTCTCTCTTTCTTTCTCGTCTATCGACCGACCGTTTGTGCACCTCAATTTCGCTCGCGAGGCATGTACGATACTCGCAAGTTCCATAGAAGCGAGCATAATGCGTACGATTTAAGTCACGACTCCGCAAGTACATGCATGTCAGTATTTTACATTTATAATATAGAGAGAGAAAAACTAACACACGTACACGAACACGTATATACTCATATATATTTATAATATATGGTATATATTATACATATATATATATATATATATAAATATACATACACATACACAAGTATATACACAAAAAATACGTGTGTGTATATATGTATACACACAATTATATTATTGTAATTGAGCAGTGAAAACGAAAAAAAATACGCGTACCGAACAGTTAAACATTAACACAATTCGATGTTCGGTATTTATACGTAGGATGACGTAATAAAAGTAATGTCGTAGTTGCTTTTCGTAAATTCCGTTGCACTTGCTTTAATAATTTTTTTTTTTTCTCGCTTTTTCTACCCGCCCTTCGATAAAAAAAAAAGAAAACGATGCTGACACGTTTGGTAGAGTAAAAAAAAAAAAAAAAAAAAAAAAAAAAATAAAGTTTTATCATCATTTGTGATAATATACATATACATCGACAAATTTTTCATTGAATCCTTGTGAAGCGTTGTGTTGTTGGATTGGAACAAATAGAAAAAAGAAATATTAGCGAGTCTATAGGGAAAGTCTAAGGGGGAAAAAAGGATGGATACATGTTTTAAGTAAACCGCTATGGCGAGTTCAATACTTGTCTTACGCGTGTATGGCTCATTAAGAAAGAGCTTACAATAATAAGATCGTCAATAACAATTCTTTTCATAAGTTGTTGAAATCCAAATGATTCAAATATTATATGTGTGTACAATTGAAAAGATAAAACAAAGAAGAAAAATGACAATACAATTTTGGAAGTATATTAATGTCAAAAATTTAATTTGAAAAATATATTTTGAATAATGATGAAGGCCAGTATGATATAATGTAAACTTGTTAATGTTTTTATATTTTTACAAATTTTAATTTCATCAATTACTTACTTATTATTAGTACAATTTTTAATATATATATATATATACATATATAGGATAATCTTTAAAGAAAAGTACAAATTTTGGTGTTTGTTAATGAAAGTTCATTTTAATGTATTAAGTTTCTTTTAATATCAAATACATTTATAATTGTTGTATAATAACTATGATATGGTAACTACTTAGTTACATGATTTAAATTCATAAAAGAACAAGTTTAGTTGAAGAAATTGGACGATCTCATTATTTCAATGCTCTTTTCAATTGAAGATTAAAATTATTTTGTATTTCTTTATATTGTTTCTTTCTCTGAGAATTTTTTATTTTAATATATTAAAAAATATAAAGAATTAATTATTTTTTTGCAAATTACTAATCACAGAAGAAAGAATTTATGTTTTAAGTGCAAAATGTAAAAGCTGTATAATCTATGGTAATTTTTTGTCCTCTCGTTATTCAAAATAACATTGTTTTTTTTTTTATGAGTTAAAAAATATTTTAAAATTCATAAATATTTTCCATAATAGAAAATAATTTATTATTAAATACTGCTACATAATAAAAGTGCCAATAAGAAATTCTCATTAACTATATATTTATTATAATATATTATCATTATAAACTATGTCAAAATTTTAGTTTATTTAATTAATAATACATAAAATGAATCGTAAGTTATAGTTTGATGAGATATAAAAATAATATCGGATAATAATAATGAAAATTAGATTTAAATTATTATTTTTCTTTTTTAGATTTTAAACTGACATAATTTCAAGATTATATTTTTTGTTCTTAGAAACGATAATAAACTAAAAATAATTTTTATTATTTTAAAAGAGTATCTAGTCTTGTAATGTATTAATATTTCATTTCTATTAATTAAATGATTTTGTTTTTAACATGCTTGGAATTGTATTAAGAAACACGTAAGTATATCTTTTCATTTTTTGTATATTTCTTATTTTTAAAAATAAAAATCACAAAAATGAAATCTTTTGTTATGATAGATTTAATTCAATAATAGATAGATTAATATATGAATTATCTATAGATTTAAAATTACGTTCGTATTTTTTAAAATACAATAAAAATATATTTGAATTTGTGTGATAAAATGATACAAGAAAGATGGAGATATATAAATATTGATATCAGCGCCATCTATTGTATGCCTCGAATAAAACGTATAAGTAAAAAATATAAGAAATAATGAAAGAAAGAAACAAATTCTTGGATATTTTGGTAATATATAGATATGTAAGTAAGTATACTTTTTTTGAATACAAATGAATATAGTTGTATTAGCCGTAATAATTACGCAGAGGGCGTAAGAAACATTCTGCTTTTCTCGAAGTCGGTATTTCAAAACCGTGAATTACAAAATCCCGTAAGATGTCATTCTTATCTTATGCTAACCTCTGTCTAAAATACGATCTTTAAAATTTAGAAAATGATATTACCGTTTGAAGATAATAAAAATGTATCGATATCAGATAAGTTTTGTCGGTTTAATTATCGAGTGAATTATTTTCGATGGATTGTATTTTTTACGTTTTTTACATTCTCCAGCTATTATCGGAATTGTAACACAATCGTCTTGATTTTTCCAGATCGATATTTCGAATACGTATATGATATACGACGATTTTCTTTATTATCGACATACATTAAAGTGGAATTTATACGAATAAAAAAAAAAAATAATAAAATATTCATACTTACTTATTCTTAAAAATATTTTAAATTTGGAATTTCGACGAAATGAAATTTATATCGAATATTGTTAATATTTATATTTTATCTTATTTCTTTTAACTGAAATAAATTCGTCAAAATAATCTTTACATTTTAAATAAGTTTTTTAAAATACTCGCGAGAAATTAAAAAACTAACTATCTTCTTATACGCAAATTAGAAACAGCAACGTTTTTTTTCTCTTATTTAAAGATATTAACAATTAAATTCAAAACATGGAGGGATCAATGGAATAACCGCTATAAAATTTGTAATACAGTCGTTTTAATTTAGAAATTCTTGAAAGGAGACACTGATATGAATAATATAATCATATACGTATATACAATAAAGAGAATTTTCCATTCGTATTGTGTTTAAATCGTATTATTGCGTGTCTAACGCTATCGCGGGATTCAAATCGATGTAGACTGTTTATCAAGTTTCCCTACCAAACGAGAATTAATTGATCTGTACACCACTGTAAGTCGTATTGTTCGAGACATCGAGTTGTATATCTCTGTATATTTCTTTCGCGTGTTTTCAATTAGATTCGAGAATGATTTATGAAAAAAGAAAAATATATATATATATCTTAAAAAACAAAATAAATATATATATAATTTTAATATAAATATATATATAATTTTAAAAAACAAAATTTTTAAAATTATCGTAATAAAATTTATTACCTTCGTTTAAAATAATTCGTATAATCGTTTAAAAATTTAAGATACAGAAAAAAGGTTTATTATAAGAAAGAGAAACATTCGTATATATAACACATTTATATACACGGCTCGATGCCTCCGAAGATGAAGATGCAATTTCTACAAATCGTCGAAAGGAATCGTCGAAGATTCTCGTAGAATCGAGAATTCGGAATAAAAGATTTCTCCATGTGTTCTTCAATACTTTGTATACCTTATTTATTTTTCTTTTTTTTTTTTTCCTTTTTTTTTTATCTTCGTATAATAATCATAAACGTACAATTTAAAACAATAGTGCTCGTGTGTGAGTGTGTATGTGTGTGTATGTGTGTATGCAATGTACAGGATAATCTTTAAGCTATAATACAATTTGAAATGAAATACAAATCAATAAACTATTACGTTAGGTAAACCTTCTCTCGTTTCATCGTCGTTATTTCTTTTTTTTTTTTTTTCCTTTTTTTTTTCCGTTTTAATACAATTATTTTCACTACTGAATGACAATGTCCATTCTCGGCGTGTAAATCATCTCTCGCTCCTCACTTTCCAGTCCTATTTTTTTTTTTTTTTTTATTTTTCCCCAAAATTTTATTTATTTCTCTCTTTTTTTTTTCCCCTCCCTTTTTTATCTTTTTGATCATTTTCACGCGGCGCATTTCCAACGGCACCTTGTACAAGAGCCACGATAATCTTTATTTCTTTTTCCCCCCCCCCTTTTCCACTCTTTTGTTTCTTTTAATGTTTCTTGAACGTCTATCTACAGAGTTTCTTTCATCCTTGCTTTCGCTCTCTCGCTCTCTCTCTCACTCTCACTCTCTCTCTCTATTATTCGCTTTATTTATTTATTTACTTATTTATTTTTTTCTCCCCCGTTTATTTTGTCTCGCTTCTGTAAAATATTCATTATTAGGTTTTTACGATATGATTTTTTTCCCCCCTCCTCCCGGTGGTCCTTGCGTGTGCGACCTCCGCTCGTTTGTCCGCACGAACCTCCTCCTTCTCTCCCTCTCTATTATATTACAAATTCCACACCCTAAACCCGGGTGATTGCCCGCCTAAGAAAGTTTTATACCGTTTAAATAATTAAAGCTATCCTGCTATCTAGTGTCTATTCGGTATCTACAGAAGAGCCTATGCTCGCCTCGCCTCGTCGCGTCTCGAGATAAACAAGAGAAAAGAGAGGAAAGAAAAAAAAAAAAAGAAAAGAAAAGAAAAGAGAAAGGAAGGGATCGTGGGTGGAAACAAAAGGGGGGTCTTATGGCCGCGGCGCCGATCGTCCCCTTAAGTTAAAATCGGGAGTTACGCGTCGTTTGATCAGCTGACCGCATAATCGGCAACGATCGGCTACGATCGGCTACGATCGGCAACGATCGGCTACGATCGGCGGCAATCGGTGACGATCGGTGTGGCGGGAAATTCTAGGCGTAATTCGTAACCTAACGAGATTGACAATCGGACGGTCTCATCTCACGGGGTTGTAAAATTTGATCGATTTGACAGGCATTTATGTTATACATTTTTATATCCCCTTCCTTCCTTCCTTCCTTCCTTCCTTCGTGTACATCATCTTTCTTTATAGTTTATTGATTTTGTATTATCATCATATCGCCTGTTATATTTTTCGACGTCATTTGGTTGGATCGTCGACCCATGCGACTGGTCGATGTCATTAAGTTACGAGATGATATATTGATAATAATTATGAAAAAGATAATAATAATAAAAATAATAATAATAGTAGCAGTAATAATAATAATAATAATAATCGTAATAATAATAATGATAATAATGATAATGATAATGATAATAATAAAAATAATAAGAATAAAAGTAAAATAGAAATAAAATAATAATACTACTATTAATAATAATAATAATAATAACAATAATAATACTAATAATAACAACAACAACAATAACAATAATAGTAATAGTAATGGTAGTAATAGTAATAAAAATAAGAATTAAAACAATAATAATAACAATAATTATAGCAATAATAATAATAATAATAATAATAATAAAAATAATGATAATAATAATGATAATGATAATAATAATAATAATAATAATAAAAATGATAATAATAATAATAACTTGAAGTATAATGAGGGTGACATTAGCATTAAAGATGATAATGATTTATGTATATAATAGTTCGCACTATCCCCCCCCCCCGATGGTTAAAAATTGACGAAAAAAAAAAAAAAAAAGCAATGTAAATTGAAAAAGAAAAAAAGAATGTCGGATCACTGATCTCTCAATTAGCAATGCCCTTTTTGTTTAAGTGTTTTCCTCACCGGTTGGCTGTCGATCGCATGTCGTCTTTTTCATTTTGCTCATTCATTTTCTTCTTTCGTTCGTTCGTTCGTTCGTTCGTCCACTTACTCTCCCTTTCTCTCTCTCTCTCTGTTTCCCTCGCTCATTCATTCATTCTATCCATCCATCATTTTCTCACATTTTCTCTCTCTCTCTCTGTCTCTCATTCCCCTTAGCCATTGTTCGTTTAAATTGCGGACTAGAATTTAATCGAAGATTAAAATTTAATCTGGTAAATACAAGTTTGATTCGTAATATCGAGGATAATTTTTGCCCTTTGTCTCTCTCTCTCTCTCTCTCTCTCTCTCATACAAGCATACTTCATTCACCCTCACTTCCTCTCCCTTCTCAGGCATCGATAGTGTACGGTAATTTTCATAATTATGACCCGTCGCGTCGCGCTTACCTTAAAGCCACGTTTCCATGTATATATACGTTGGTTTATATCGGTGAAAAGAGGACTCGTCTCAAAATTTTTTTTCTTTATCAACGATCGATCACTATCGTCGTTCGATCGCCTATGAAGTTGAAAACGTAGCGTTAAGGGGTCGTTGTACATGGTTTTCGCTTCTTTTAGTTTCGCGTCTGTGAATAATACCGCTATCAGAGAGTTAAGTGTGGTAATTAAGTATAATATAGTACAAGATGATGTATGTGTAATGTTTTCGCATGTTCCGAGTTTCTTCTTCTTCTCTTCTCTTCTCTTCCCTTTTCTTTTTTTTCTTTTTATCTTTTTTGTACAGTTATTTACATTTATACGGATGCGAGCTTTACAATGCCGTCGCTTTATAACATCCGGTTTAAAGATGCCGGCGCATCTTCATCGCACAGAAGAAAGTCTCTCTGGGCGCCTTTCGGCACATTTCGGCTCTCTTTCTCTTTCTCACACGCTCGTACTCTCTACTTTCATTCCTTCTCTCTCTCTCTCTCTCTCTCTCTCTCATCATCGCATATAAGCTCTATCACATTTGGCTTTAAAAGCCGTGTCGTCATTGTCGCGATTAAAAATTCGAAATGGTAATAAAATAATACAATATGATCAATAATAATAATAATAATATTAATAATAATAATAATCGTAATAATAATAAAATAGCAGTGATAACATAAGCCTAATAATACGGTAATATTGGTAGTAACTGATAACCTCGATCACCGATCGCTTCGTATCTCTCTCTCTTTCTCTCTCTTTCTCACATTTTCTCACTCTCTCCCTCTCTCTCTCTCTCTGTCTACGTAGAAATAGAAAAAAAAAAGAACGCAAAGAACTATGTTCGTAAGTGGACAGATTTTTTCTCTTTTTTTTTTTTTTCCCTCGATCCTGCATTGCTTGTCCATAGAAAAACGGAAGAACAGCAAAAAACGGAAACCACGAAAAGGAAAGAATATAGGAGAGAAGAAAGATAAGAATAAGATATAACAATACTAACCGAAGTTCCTCGATGATTAATGCTCGCCCCTTCGGAAGTAGAGAGATAGGACAAGCAAGCAGCAGGATGAAGATTATTGAGAGGACGACAATACACAAATTTTTCCTTTCCTAATCGTTTTACTTTGTTTTTTATTATTATTATTTTTTTTCTCTCTCTCTCCTTCTTCACGACGAAAGACGACGCGTCCCTATATATATATTCAATGTAACCGAGAAAAAAAAAAAAAAAAAAAAAAAAAAAAAAAAAAAAGGTACGTAGTCGGAGAGCGGAGTGTATATAATAACATTAACAGCTTAATGACTATGGGATAGGAGAAGTGTATAAACAATATAACATGAATCACAATTATGCAATAATTATTAATCGCTCATAATTCTTCGCCGCATAATTAGATAAAATTAATAATAATTCGATCTAACAAACTCTCTGGTTACTCTCGTAGATTGCACTCTATCGAACCCGGACCATTTCCGTTCACCGATTCATCATCCTTTCTCTCTCGCTCTCGCTCGCTCGCTCTCCCCTCCACTTTATTTTCATTACCCCTCCCCTCTCCCCACCCAACAATTCCACCGAAGGAAGAAACGGAAGCGGCCAGGGTTTTCTTTCGGATTTTTTTTTTTTTTCTCGAGTGAATGTGCGACGAACGCCCCTTTATTTTTTTTTATTTATTATTATCTTTCTTCCCCCCCCACCCTCCCTTCCCCCTCCCTTCCAGGCTCTGTCTCGTCGCGTCTCACAGTCTTCTCTTAACAATTACGAATCACGCCGAACATTAGCAACTAACTGTGCATACACCACACTTCTGACCCATCATCATCATTATAATCATAATCATAATCATCAAACTCGCGCACAGATACAGAACGCGTTGTTACGAAAAAAAAAGAGTTCCTTTTTTTTTCCTTTTCCTTTTTTTCCTCTCTCTCTCTCTCTTTTTGATTGAGCTCCATCTTCTTTGATAAGCAGCGTGTCTCCTGTCGGAGTCGGTCTCCCGGAAAATTCTCATTCCGACTAAAGTTTCCGAATACTTCACCGTGACATATCTTTTTTATTTATTATTTCTTATCTTTTTCTCTCTCTCTCTCTCTTACTCACTTTGTTTCACGTTATTCCTAACTTTGTATTTGCCTCCCTATTGATAATGCCCTCGTGGTAGGCAGGAATCGACCAACCAGGCCTGGTCGAATCCTATGACTGGTTTTTTTCCCCCCCCTCCCTCTCTACGAACTTAACTAGGCCGTGGTCAACGCTAGAACGGGACCGCATTTCGCTGCGGGATCGCAGCATTATTTTGGCATGTTTCTCTCTCTCTCTCGCTCGCTCGCTCGCTCGGTCGGTCAGTCGCTCGGTCGGTCGGTCGGTCGGTCGGTCGGTCGGTCGGTCGCTCGGTCGGTAACCCGGTTCATCGAACAACCCGTTCTCCCTCGTGTCGACACGAAAAAAACGGATATCACGAAAACAGCGGACACAAAGACACGATCTCGTCGGTCCTTTAATAATCCCACGTTTCTTCTGGCTCGTGTTTCACCACGCTCTCCTTCGGGCTCCCCTCGTTCGACTGTTGGGTCTGGTGCGCGGAGGGCGGCCTGGGCGACGGGGCAGGGCTGTTCTGGCCCGATTTGGGGCTGGGCATAGGGCTGTCCCGATCCTGCCCGTTGTTCCCGGACACGGAGGACACGTCGCTCTGCGCGTCCTCCTCGTATCTGTCCTGGACAGGGGTCGGCTCCACCCTGATCGTCTCCTCCGCCTCCCTCTTCACCCCGTAGTCGTCGGTCTGCATCACGCAGACGCCGTTTATGATCACCTCGTCCCCCGCCCCCCTTGCCGGCTCCTGCCACTCGGGGTTGACCCACTGGGGGGCAGCAGGCTTCCTCCTGTTCGATCTGACCGCGGTGGGCGCCGTCGGCGTCTCGGCCGGCTCCCGCTTTATGCTGCCCGCCGACCCCTCCTCCGAGTCCTCGCTGCCCAGGTTGCTCATCGCGTCCTCCGCGTCCTCGTCCTCGAACTCCTGGTTCGGCTCCCTCTTCAAAGCGTTCATGGACAGGTCGAGGCCCGAGCACTGCTCCTTCAACGCGTTCCCCACCAATGCGGCCAGGTTCGGGTTGAAGTACGGGGTGTAGGGTAGGGGGACGTTGCCCAGGCCCAACCTCTCCTTCTGGATCTCGAACAGTCTTTGGTTTAATAATACTCTGAACTGGACAGGGTCGAACGGTTGGCCGGGCTCCCTCGGCGATTGAGGCTCGGGCTGGCCGTGGGGCGTCTGCTGTTTCAGCCTCATCCGATGATTGTGAAACCAGTTGGTTATCGTCCTCGAGGAGAGGGCGAGCTCGCCCGCGAGGAACTCGATCGTCGCCACGTTCGGGTACGGGTCGAGGGCGAACGCCAGCCTCAGCGCTTCCTTTTGCTCCTCGGAGAAGAGGACCCGTTGCTTCTTGGCCGAGGCGGGGCCAGGGCCGGGCGACGCCGCGTGGTAGAACTCGGCCGTGTCGTTGCTCGACGTGTCCGAGCTGTTGTCGTGGCCCGGGCCGCTGCTGCGCCGCCTCTTGTTCGCCTCCCTGCGCTCGTTCTTCAGCGCCTGTAACCGGTCGACGTTGTGAGCGTCGGACAACCATAATTGCATCCTGATGAACGGTTCCCGTCCCTTTATGCTCAGCATGTGCCACGGCTTCGGTTTGCTCAGCAACTCGCTCACCGAGCCCTGCGACAACCCGAGGACTGCCTCGCCGAATATCTTCTGCCCGATGTTGTTCGCAAGCAGCGCCTCCTTTATCTTCGTGGTGATCGTCTGCGTGTCGAGGTCCTGCGTCAGTGCCGCCATCTCGTACACGCTCGGCGAGATGTGGGGATGGAGGCCGCGGAGGGGCGAGGGAGCCATCTGGTGGTGGGGGGAGTGCAGGTTCATCTGCTGCTGTTGCTGCTGTTGCTGCTTCTTCTGCAGCTCCTGCATGCTGAGCTGGGCGTGGGGGTGGTGGGGGCCAGGCGGGGTCAGCATCATCGGCGGCGGTGGTTGGGGGTGCTGGGGGTGCTGGGGGCTCTGCTGAGGGGGGCCGAGCTGCATCGCCGCCGCCGCCGCCGCCGCCGCCGCCTGGTTCTCCTGCTGGTGCTGGGCCGCCGCCGCCTGGGCCGCAGCCTGCGCCGCCGCCTGCGCCTTCGCCGCGTTCTGAAGCTGTTCCTGGACCAGTTTCGTGGGTGGCATCGGCTTCATCGGCGTCCCGCACGCTGTAAACGAGAAAGGAACAACGACCGTTCAAATCTTTGCCCATACTTCCCCCTCCCCGCACTCTCACAATTATAGTCCGAAAGCTCACTTTTCTACGGACGTCGGAACGTCGTTGCTTCGTTCGCGCCACTCATCCCGTCTCTTTCTCTCTCGACGAACACACGAAACGAACACGCATTAACGAACACACGAAAACGAACACGCATTAACGAACACACGAAACGAACACGCATTAACGAACACACGAAAACAAACACGCATTAACGAACACACGAAACGAACACGCATTGACGAACACACGAAACGAACACGCATTAACGAACACACGAAAACGAACACACTTCTTCACTCTCGTTCGAGCACATTTCACTCGCACAACGAACGCGCGTTTTCCCTATTCGCGTGGAGCAAGCAGCATTCGAGTGTCGAGCTCCCAAACTATGTCGTTTTTTTCGTTTTAGTAAAATAACAAAACATCTATATTGACCTGAGTTAAACTTACGAGGCAGGCCACCGTAGCCGCCGGTCCTCATCAGCTTCTCGGGGGCGATCTTGTATTGGCTCGCCACCAATTTGTGAACCGCGTTGTCGTCTTCGAGGAACATCTTCATCCTGATGAACGGCTCGCGGCCTTTCTGCGTAAGCATGTGCCACGGTTTCGGACGCGCCAACAGGTCGGACACGGATCCTTGAGACAAGCCCAACACCGATTCGCCGAACAAACGTTGCGAGATGGAATACTGAGACAATTGTTCCTTCACCTGCGAAAATCAAATTCAAAATTCGTTTCGTGAACGAAGAAACGACACGCCTCGATGCCGCGAGAAACGGCGAGAAACTGCGAGGCGAGACGCGACGCGACGCGACGCGCGTTTCGACGGTTAAGGAAGGATAGGTTAAGTCGAAGCGACAGTAGCGCCACTTACTCTCTTAACTATATCCTCCGTGTTCAAGTTATTGTACAGGTCGAACTGTTGTTGAGTGATGGGTGGAAGTACCGCTTTGAGCGGCCTCTGGTTGGCCGTGTGGTGGGTAGGCGTGGACGGTTGACTGATCAGACTATTCGTGATGGAGGCCATCCTCTGAAGAGGGCTAGCCGCCGCTGCACCCGAGAACTCCTCGCTAGGTGTCATCGCTGGTGGAAGTATCGAGTTGCCGAGCGGCGAACTCGCGCTTGATCCACCTGGCGTCGACTGTGGCGCCGTCGAAGCTTCCTGTTTCGGCCTCACCAACGAGAAAGCGCTACCCGCGTGTCGCATCGCTTCCTCCATCTTCTCCTTCTCCTCCTCCGTAACCCCGTTTATCATCTTCCCCCTCGGATCTTGCACCTTGCCCAGGCTCAGATCTTGGACACCGCCGCCGTTCGTCGCGAGGTGGTGCTGCTGAAGCGCTTGCTGCTGAAGCGCCAACAGGCCGGGCAGCCCGGCCAATCCCGGCAGTCCGCTCAGCGAAGGGCTCTGACCCGGTGTCGCGTTCAGTTTCTGCATTTCACGGTGGTACGCGCCAAGTGCCAGCCGGAAATCCTCCTGCGTGCCGCTGAAAAAGTGCGTGAACATAGCGCCACTATTAATCGAGGTCATTTGCTGTCCTCAATAATGATCAATCGTAATGAGATCCCCGTGCGATCACACAATCAATTCGACGGATAACAGGGTGGATGGTAATACGAGCTTTCGGCCAAAAAAAGCCCGTGTTTACACCTGACATTTTCGTGTTAAGTAACGAAACAGATATAGCGGCATATTAATTTTAGCCGCGCACGTCACTCCGTCGTCGTTCGGCATAGTTCTCTCCGCGTGTTGCGCGCACGGCCGCGATCCGCCGTGACTCACATGATCTATGGGATGCGCTACCGGTTCACGATGATAGAGATGCCTTGTGTGTATCGATCAGTATTTAACGTGCGTCTTTTTCTTTTTTTAATAAAGTCTCGGTTTGTTAATTTACAAATTTTTTCCCAAACGCGTTCCTCGCCTCTCTTCTTCCCCACACTCTATCCTTCTCGATTAAAAGGGATTTCGTTTACGGTGACGCGACAACGGTAACTCGATGATCGCAGGAGAGTCGTATACATCTTGGCACGATGAATATTTACGTTTTGGGGAGGGAGAGGGAGGGATAAAGTATTAAAATACGATGATCTTTACGCGAGTGATCTTTTCGTGTTTCGCGGAGAGATCTCTTTCTGAATTGTGCCGATAAATTTTCTTTCCGCGCGACAGACAATATTTATCGAATGCACGACCGTGACGAAACGGAATTAAACCGAGAGTTTTCGATCGAAACGAAAATTACGCATGCTTTTGACAATTAATTCGAGATATTAATCGAATAATTTTCTCCCCCTTTTTTTTTTCTTTCGACACGTACATATGCGCGTTTAATTTAAATTAAAATTATTCCAAAAAAGAAGATTAAAAACCTGTCGAAAAACTCGAAACACCGATAATATATTTTACTCTGCCCGACGATCACTGCTTTAAAATCGCATCGTATGCGATTAAACCGATAGAAAGACCCTGAACATTAATTTAATAACACTAAAATTGATGCACGCTCGTAAGAGACACGCATCTACTGCCAAGCTTTTTAATAGACAATTTAAATTTACAATACGATGATTTCACAAGCGGATGGAATTTTCAATTTTGACCCGATATCACGAATCGCCGTTTCAATCCTCTGACTCTGATCCATTCTAAATCCCTTCATCCTTCAAATCTTGCCAACGCGTCAATCACGAGAAACCACGCGCCAACGAGCACGATTATTTTCCACGGATATTTGGAAAAAGTCAACGACTCGCGGTCGGCCACTCGCGACAGTAGGCATCCATCTTTGATCAACGTGATTTCGTTGCGGACCCACCAGAGGGCCTCGAACCGCGACACACGACAGAGTTTACGAGGTTATTTCGCGCGAGCCTCACCTGGAAGAAAACTCTCTGGGTCCACGCGTATCCTCCACCTTTCTCCCCATTATTTTGGCCAGCTCCTCCTGATAAATCCTCACTACCTGCTCTTGCGGAATGTCGTCGTTCTCGTATTTCTTCAGTCTCCTGTTTTGACTGTCGAGCCTCTCTTTGTTAAACGGGCTCGGACAACCGATTCTATTCGGACTTTTGCTGTCCGCGTCGTTCGACACCTCGTGCTCACTTCTCATTTGTAAGTGGCCCGATTCCGAGAGAATGTGCGCCAACCTCTCGTCACTCATCTCAGGTGGGCCACCTTCCTGCGGGCCACGCGCGAACGCTGGCATTCCCTGCTCCTTGCCTGAAACATACTCTACGGGTGAGGCACAACTTGTGGTGCGTTCTTACTCGGTTTTTGTCTTATAGGTACGTATAAGAAAATATGCATTATATTTATTATATAAGGTGTATAGGAGGTGGAGGGGGAAGCGATTTTTATTGGCTGTTCCTTCGTACCCGTGCCGTTCGTCCAGAGTCAAACCGTTCTTCTTCGCGTCTGGTAAGGTTAGGACATCGTTTCAATTTTTTGTCTTCTTCTACAGAGATAACGAGTGTATCGAGTTACGTTTTATTTCGCTTCGCTCGAGAGAAGTATTGTAAATAGAAGAGGTTAGAATTTTTATATCTCTCTTTCTATTTTATTCATTTATTCACTCTGACTCTGGACGTACGGACAACATTATTATATTATTCTTTTCTTTCGTGTAAGCGATGATGGCTACGAGATAGGTGTAATTTTCCTTTTCTGCCCCTTCGTGGAATATAACGAGTACAAGTTTCTCTAAATTTTCGCGACAAGAGAGAGGGAAGGGAGGAAGAGAGAACACTTAGGAGAGACATTATCTCGAACGTTCCGAGAGCGCCTTTCAATTTCACCCGTTCAACGGACGAAGCGTTCGGCAAGGAAATTCGGCCCCTCGAACCTAATCAGATCCGAGGAGGGGGGATAGAGGAGATAGAGAAGGGGTTCTGATTCCACGTTCGATCGAACGTGGGAGCAATTAATACAACGCAAAATCAATAACACGAGAGCCGAAGGCAGAGCATAAACCCGTGATGATAATTAAAATATCCTTTTCCTCCCTTACACGTGTATAGCCAAGTGTACTTCTCCTACGTGTTTCCCGTCTAATTGACCAATCAGCCGTAAGATTCAGACGAATGAGCCATCGATCATGTCTTTGATTGCTTCGGCTGCCTTTACATCTTCTCCCCTCTCCTTCTCCTCCCCATCCTCCCCTCCCCTACTCCGCCAAACATCCTCCTCCTCGCCACGGATCGACGCGCTCGCCCCCTCGAAAAATACAACGGGATAGGTTACTCGTTACTTGCGTGTCTTGCGAGGGAGGGGGAAGGAGGGAGTGGAATAACGATTCCTCGATTACCATGTGAGAGGACGGAAGATTTTTTTTTCTTTTAATTTAATTTCACAAGATGAAAGGAGAGATTGGAATGTTATAAAAAAATTATATATATACGTACACACATATATACATATATATATATATAAACGTTATATCGCGAGGACGATCAGTCGGCGAGGAGTTTGAACTTTGCGAACTCGTTTCTGTTGCTTGTCCGTTTTCACTTTGACATCAGACTGTTGCATAAATAGACTGTTGCTCTAGTGACTAGTGTTGTATTTTAAATACTCTATTTTCTATCCAGCGCCTCGAACCCACCAGCTCCTTTTGTCTCCCTTCTCGCGCTTTTAAAGTCTAGACGAGTTTAATCTTGAACGGTTGATGGGTTATAATATCGATCGAATTTTTATCGCGTACTATTTCAAGAGGGGTCGTTCTTCTTCGAAGAAAAATCATGATTTAATTTCTAGCATTTCTGTTTAGGAAAAATTTCGAGGAGAAAAAAGAATAGGAAAACGAAAATTTTTTTTCCCCCTCTTCCGAACGAATTTATCGATCGAAGCTCTCGGTCGATACGGCAGAGAGAACTCCCGTATTTTTATCCCATTAATAGAAGGAACGTATGCGGTCGGTCCACGCATCCACGAGAAGGAAAGATTAATTGGTCATTAAGGTCGGAATGTAGACGACGATCCAAGAAACCGATGTTGCGGTTATTGCGGGAATATTGGTGGACGGGAAATGTTTCAAGAAATCGACAACGTCGGCGGTGGGTGGAAACGTTACGGGGACAATGACGACAGCCGCGGGTTCGGGCCCCGCGCGTCTGTGTTGGGATCGAAACGCGACGTGTACGTACACACGGCCCGCACGCCGTGTGCGCGTTCCATAGAGGCGTTTGAATCCGTGCCAACAGACTTCGACTTATGCCAACCAACCTTCTCTACGTACGTGTTCATACGACATTTTCGTGTGCGACATGCCTCTTAACGAAAGGATCGAACGGTTGCGAGGTTGCTGAGATTAACGGATAGGAATTCGATTCTCTCAACTCTTGCGAGCCTCCGGGGTTTGTCGTTTTCAAATTCTCGAAATTTCTCTCCTCGGATCTCCAAGATGTGAAGAGGAGATAAAAAGAAAAAAAAAAAAAAAATACGGTGAAACGATGTTATCCATCGAGTTATCGAAAATTCGTATTAGATTCTAATATAGATAAAAAAAGTAATAAGGCGTTTTGAAAGTAAACATTTTTTTTTTTTTCTCTTTTATTTTTATATACGCGTGCAGTTTCTAGAAGAACGAGATGTGTGTCGTGGAGGAATCTCGTAATAACGAACGGATCGGTGGAAAACGTGTTTCCAGTTCGGTTACCGACAGAAAAACTTCATCGAGATAAAAAAGAATCGAGGTTATTATTATTATTATTATTGCTTTACTTCTTTTCCGAACGGAATTTTTTTGTGGTTTCGGGCTGATTATAAATTGACATTATCGTTATCGAACGGAATACTGATTAACGCACTGCAGCAAGAATAACTATTACACTTTGTGACACTGTATTACGTAGAAAGATTTATCGAATCGAATTACCATCGAGTTCCTGCGTTAATATTTTTCCCCTTAAATCTCATGTATATTCATAACGTCTGCTAGTAATGCGTGAATATATTATCAATCTGCATAGATAGAATACGAAAAAAAGAATCGAACGTGTCGTTTCATTATCGACCGATATCGTAACAAATATTTCTCGATCGATATTTTCGTCCGTTCGTAATTATTAATATTAAATATATTATCGTGTATAATATTTCAATGAGATTCACGAAATTTCTCCTTTTCTTTTTTTCTCTATATAAAATAAAAATGAAAAATTTTTCAAAACGATTAATTCAATGATATACGGTTGAACGATAATATTTCGTGCCAATTAGACAAAGAATAATCTAGGTGTCGCTGGTAGTTTCCGTTGCGCACGCAGTCTTTCCACCATCGTTTCTCCCGGATGATGAAACGTCACGGTTCGTTCGTTCAGATCGCGCCAAGGCATCAAAGACCGGCTCGTATGAATCGTCGAAAGAAAGAACAATCGAGTTCGTAAGGACAATGGCCAAGCCGGATAAGAAATCCATATTGCATTTTTACGCGATAAAAAATATCCCGTGGTAATTATACTTGGCAAAGAATACCCGTAAATGTATATCTTGACATTTATTTAAGGTTAGGTGAGAGAGGTTTTTAGAGGTGAATATATCGACAATGGTAGATTACAAAATTTGGAAGGATTTCGTGGGAAATTCCTGTCACCTGTGTGCGTGTGTGTATTTATTACGGCTTAAGTAACGAAACGATTGTTACGAGGCCGCTTTGTGTTCTCGATTTGTGTTCTCGACAACGAGACTTCTTACGCCAATCGCGATTGTTGCTTGACCCGTGGAAAGTACACGTGTCTGTGGAATCGATAGAAATCAGGGACGATAAAGAATAGACTCTAATGTAGTGGCGTGCGCGAGTCCCTTGTATTTTTGGATCATAAACAATGGATCGTGGTTGCGAAAGGAGAATGGAACAGGTTGAATATCGATGGGAAACTGGAGCCAGTGCGGTTTGATTGTGTCGTGTAGTTTTTTGAGTGTCGGTGACAGGTGACGTAAAATACCGTTTTTGATTAATTAACAAAATGGCGAATTATATTTTTACGTTCCGAATTCATTTGTTTTTCATCGCTTTCGTAGATTTAAGCTACGTATCACAACGAGGAAAGAATCGAAAGAACGAAATATCGAGTGTATCGCGCACGCGTAGACAGTTCCACGACTCGTCGTACTCGAAATGGCCGAGGCTGTTTTTCACGATCCACCTTAAGACCGTGCAATTTCCGTGGCTTCGAACGACGACAAGGGCTGCGCGCTCGAACGAGCGAGGCGTCAGGAGGTGGAAGGATACAACCGGGACAGAAAATCTGATAAAATCGCTATATGAGGCAGAGTAGTAGCCTCGCTAATGAACGTAACTCTTTCGCGTTGCGCCGGTGGTTAGGTTAGGTTTCTCTTCCACACGCGCAAGACGTGCGTTGCTGCATACAGCGCCCGCGTTTAATTGACGGTGAAATACGCGACTACGAGGCACCGTCGGGGGGGTTCTCCTTCTTTGAATCCGTGCTCCGTAACAACCACGAGAACGTTCGTACGGTTGTCGACTCGAACGAAATTCGGGATTCGTCGTCGTCTTTGCTTCGTGGAAAATCATCGTTAAACCTGACTCGATGTCTGCTCCAGATATATCAGACGCTCTACGTATAACCTCACTCTTCTACGAGGAGCGTGAATACGACGTTACCGATAGCGTACGCCACGCACACACACCGTTTAAATTTCTATCGTTTCGCGTAATCGTTATTAATCGATACGAGCGAGAGAAAAAGATATTTCTCGTAACACGTATTATTTATATATCGATCATTTCAATTTTTCTTTTCGCAAAATATAATAAATGTTATTTTCACCGATAACATTATCGGCCCGGAAATTTTGTTATCAAACGATACGAAAGCGTATAGAACGAAGAACGGAATTAATTAGAATTTAATAATGTAAAACTTGTATAAAAAAATAATAATAATATCGAACGAATACTAATCGAATAATCAAAAATATATTATTTATACAAAGTATATCGTTATAAAGCTAAGTGGAAATGGGATAATTTTAAGGTACGTAACGATTTATTTGAATTTATGTAACTGGTCGGAAACATCGGTCAACGTAACTAATCTTTTTTTGTCTCGAGGCAGTAATTAGAGAAAGACGTTGGTTTCCAGCGATAAATCGTATACGATTCCTCGTCGGTGGCGATCGGTCAATCTTTCAACCGTTCCGCTTCAACCCGATGCTTTCACGCAATTAAGGAATTAAAGCGTGCAATTAAAAAAAAAAAAAAAGAGAGGAAAGGAAAGAAAAAAAAAAGGACGGAAAAAGAAAATGGTTGTGACGTTGCCAATTGTACCGGGTGAAATTCGTACCGACTGAGAAAACTCATTAGAAAGCGCGCCCGCCGCCGCTCAGGTGAAACCTCCACGATTCTCGATACCGATTCCGAACCGAGCGAGAGAATCGCGCCGAGTTGGGCGTCGATTATTATTAACGTATTCATTCCCGACGCCATCGTTGGCCACCGCGCGTGACTCTTTCAAACTCTTTCATCCGTAGTCAATTCCTACGCAGTCGGATTTCGAAATAGCAATCGCGCGCGCTGATAAGGCCGCTATCTCTCGCCTCGGATTGGGTCAACGAACGAGTTGCGATCGAGTTTAATTATTTGCTTCGACTATGATTCTAAAAACGATTTCACACGATCGGGATAGTGGACTTTTTTTTTCCCTTCTTCCTCGAATTTTTCAAAGGAATCTTTTATTCTTATTTCGCACGAGAACCGATCGTTACTCGACGGATACACAGTTACCGACCGTTCGGAAATTTAAAAATATACACGCGTTATCTTTTCGATATCGTTTAATTTAAAATAAATAAATGAATGAATTTCTTTCTAGGATATTTAAATAGGAAAAAAAAAAAAATCAAAATCTTTCGTGCTCCGGTTCCCTGTATTTTACATCCCATTTATTTACCCGGTCTCGCCGCGAAGAGGAAATAACAAGCATATTTCAAGCGGCGCGCAGTAGAACAACTTTACAATTATAATCGGACAATTAGAGTCCCATGACCGTGGTGATGCATATCCGCATTTCGATAAACGGAGCGCGCTCCGATATGAAAGGGATATGAAATTGAATTCGAAAAAGAATTCGTGGCTATTTCAAATAGCTTCAAGAGCCAACGAACTTATATTATCAAAATTTATAATTTCGAAGTAATAATCTAAAAAAAAAAAAGAAAGAAGTAAAAAGGATAATCGGCGATAATTTAATAATTTTTTTTCCTCCTCTCTCTCATAAAAATCGCTAATACCATTCGGTCGGAACGTTATTGGAAGAACATTACGACTGAATTCTTTTAATAATCCTTTTTATGTTTATACGTACATTTCGATGTTAATTTACTTCTTTTTTTTTTTAAGGATAACGCACCTTTTTATCATTTGACCTTTATCATTTATACGCGTGTATGTAATTTTTTCTCCTTTCTTTTTCTTTTTTATATATATATATAATATCGACTCTTTATATAATCTTCGGTAGAATCTATATCATTTACCAGACGCTGTAACGATCAAATCAAATACCACTGTATTTTAAATCTGAACGTTTTATCGCTTAATCTGGATTTAATATTAACATTAAAAAAAAGAGAACTCGTATTTTATACGCATAGAGAGAGAGAGTGGAGCAATGACTTTAATCACCTTGAACGTCTCCGCTATTTTTAAAGACAACTTTAAAACTTTATTTGCAAAAGTTGTGTGTATATATATATAAGATTATTATTTTTTTTTTATTGTTTACAGATTTCAAGATCGTATCTACTTTTTTTTTTCTTATACTTGTGATAAAATTTAAAAGGAGAAGAATTATTCCTAAGAGAGAGATAAACACGGTATCAGCATCGGTAATTCTTCAAAAAGTTTACCATTGGATAACCTCTTCCTCTTCGAGTCCTCTTCCTGGTTTCTCGCATGAGAACAGAGATATCTCTGTGTCTCTAGGAAATTTTATTAATCGTCGACATCTCTTTTTTTTTCTTTTTTTCTTCGTCGAGCAGAGACGAGAAATTTTTTTTATTCTCGTGCGAGCCATCGAGGACAGAAGTTCGCGCGAAAGAAAAAAAAAAAAATCTGTTGGATAAACAGCGTTGGACCGCTACCAACTATCTTTATTACGGTAATCTCGCGGTGCGTTGCTCTTGGATCGGTCGTTGCTTGGATCAATTGTGTTGTGCACCGCTCGCGGGCAATAATAAATGGCGTCTGAACAAGGTTCGTTGAGCAGTGGGCCAAGATCCAGATATATTTGTCACAGGCTCTAGCAAAACTTCCCGATTATTTTTCCAATAATTTCCGAAATAAATATTCATTCTTCCAAAGAAAAAAAAAAAATTAATTATTCCTAACCGCGAAATTATATACATAATTTTCGAAGAGTGAATTTCGCGTAGATAAATTGGCGCGATCGATTTTTAATCGCGCGAAATAAACGGCCGAGATTCGAAGTGGAAGTTTGGAACAATGAGTTGCAAACGGGTTCCGTTTGCTCGATTGAGAAATGGCCGCGCGCGCGCGAAGAAAAACAAAGAGCCCGTTGTGAACAAGGGATTGGCGAAATAATTAACGATTAAAGTGTCCACCGGCCGTTCCATATTTTTATATATAATCTTCCTCGAGCCGCTTACACTTTTATCGTTCGTCGTTCTTTCCTTCCTTCTCTCTCGCGCGTTGAAACACTTTCGTTCCTTTACGAAAAACCTAACCTCCAAATAACTGGAACTGTCGTACCACGCCACCTTCGAATGATTTGAAGAAAAAAGAAATTACGGATGGAAAAATTCTTCCTTATTAAATATTATTTTCATTTTTCTGGAAACGAGAAATCGTCGATCTGGTATTTTTTCAACAATTTCAACGGATTCACGGAAGAAGTTCAAGGTACGTACGGAGATACGTGTATCGCGCAGGTAGTACGGCGCATCGAGACACGACGAACGTTATATCGCGAGTCCCCATTTTTTTCGCATCGTTTCTTCCCTCCCTCCTTCCCCCGCGGACCTCCTTCCCCTCCCGCGCCGCAATTCCTCTCTTTTCTCTTCTTTTATTATTATTTTTTTTTTTCCTTTTCTCTTTCTCTCTTTTTTTTCTCCCCCCGCGCGATGCACATGATTATCGTTGTCGGAAACCGACAATCCATTGATGCACGACGTTGTCGACCTTTTCCCCCTCCCACGGCCGGCCCGCCTCCAACCTGTCCAACCGTGTATATTCCATTCCAGTTTAACTCGTATATCTCGCGACATTTGCTCGCTCACTCGGCACTCGAAATTCTTTTATCTTTGCCAATAATAATATATCGGTACGACTGCGAGCGAGAGAGAGAGAGAGAGAGAGCGAGGCGAGAGAAGGAAAAAAAGATTCCTGAGGTAATTTCAAACGTTCATAATGTTTTTCTCCTTCTCCGCGAAACTCGGTCGTTATCTTACTCGGTTTTTTGTTATTGGAGAAAGAAACTCGGTCGACGTCGTCGGTAACCGACGTGGTTACCGACCGAACAACGTTCAAGTATATTTCTGCGTATATTTCTGCACTTTCTTAAAAAGAAAATTATCATCACGTACGAATTGTTCGTGAACAATGAATAAACGTAATATTATAATATTATAACGATTCTATATACATACACACGATATATATAAAATTTCATGAAATTTTTCCTTTACCCCACGTTTCTTTCTCGTCCTCGCAACAAAGAATCGATCGATCCGTGCGTGTGCACACGTGCATAACTTCGCCCTGTACGTTTCACAGACGGAGGTTACATTTGCCGCGGATGTCCCATTAATGGCTTCCCCTCTCTCTTCCACGGTATCGGTATTAAATAATATTTAGAGAAAGGGAAGCAGGAGAAGGAGAAGGAAGGGATCAGAGAGAGAGAGAGAGAAGAACCGATCGACGATGGTGAACGATAGGCGGCGGCTATATAGAGGTCGACTGTGCGGAGATGGGGAGAAGGATGGTTTTAATAAGTGAGAGACGGGCGCACAGTGGTGTTCGACGAACGTGACCTTGTAACGATAAAAAACAAGGGACCATGTATCCCGGAGAGTGATTCATGTCGCCGGCGAAACGCGAATGCTTTATGACGGAACACGGATTTCGACGCGTGTTCCGTACCGAGTAATGAATGTTTGCATTGTTTTCGCACCGACAGATGGACATTTCGGTTGGTTCATGGAAAAATATAAAGAATGGCCGGTTACGCTGGAATACCTTCCTCCTCCGCCTGGACGGGGAGGGGTGGGGGATGGGGAAACGAACGTCCTAATCATCCCGATTGTGGGCGAATTCTTATGCAAATTCGTGCTTTATTACGAGATTTAGACGAGTCTCTAATCTGAAACCGAAACGGAGGGAACTGTGCTTGGACGAGGAAGAATCTGAAAGAAAATTTACGGTTATTTCGAAAAAATCGATATCATCCTCGAAAGAGTAAAATTAAACGAAATTTATAGAAATTCGAATTTTCAAAAGGAGATGAGATTGAAAATTCTCTCTCTTGTAAATAAAAAAAACGGTTACGACGAAGATTATACGAACGAATATAGCAAAAATTTAAATATCATTATACGTTCAATAATTCAAGGCGAAAATTCAAAAAAAGTTAGTTTTTCTCGATAAGAAATCTAAAAAAGGATCGAAATTATCTGAAATTATCCTTCCTTTATATGGCGAAGATTCGTAAGCAATTAACCATTGGAATCGAGGAGAACGATTTTACCGATTTACCAACCCGTCGAAAGTGTAAATTACCTTTCGCGATAAACGCAGCGGTACACGGAACGTCCCCGATCTCTCTTGCACTCTCCCCCCCCCCTCCCCCGTTTCCTTTCGTCCCCTCCTTCCTCCTTCCTTTCCGGGTCCCTGGAACCCTTTATGTATCGCACCCTTGCCTAGAAGTCATCCCCAGTTTCCTACTCCCAACAGCTATTAGTCCAAACAATATGGCTGCCAAACGCAGCGAACAATCGATAGCGAACGAGCGAGCGAGCGAGCGAACGAGCGGTGGGCGCCAACTGGCTGTATAATCGAATTAAGACTATTAAACGCGAAATCGAACGTCATCTTCCGACCGTTTTGCGCAACGCATAACCGTGGCTCACATGCGTTGCGCGATCGACCTTTGTCCCATAGATTATCGCCTTAATGGCAAACCATCGCTTTTTCTCCATCCAAATTGGTTCCATCGAATTAATTGCGTCATTCGATTGTTATTAATCGTCGCCTTAGATATCGCGAATAAATAACAACTCTCTTGAAAAACGTATTCTCGCAATCGTGTCGTATTATTTATTACGAGAATTCATTATTTCGTGGGCACACAATTTTAAAGTGTTTTAACATTCGCTTCGAGGCAATTGCTCCGGTTCTTCGGGCAAACGAACGGACGAGTTTTTTGTTTACACTCGCGCAGGACGTTCGCGTTATTGGGCGAGAAACACACCTTTGTCGCAGTTCGGTCTCGGCACGTGGCAACGTCGGCGGAACAGCCTGTTGCGCAGTATCCCTATAAACGCTTGGAACGTCTAAATTCGTAAACACACTTAAAATATCCTCCTCCTATATCCTAGTTTCAAGCGATCTTTCTTAATATATACGCATACGTGTGTATCACGTGTATAAGATATCTGTTATCGTAATAATAAAAAAGAAAAAATAAAAATTCTAGAAATTGGGGATAGAAAGCTCACGACGTCACCAACGCATGTGCTACCTCGATAATTAATTCAATTCATTCTTTCTTTCTTTCTTTCTTTCTTTCTTTTTCATATAGAGGGATGCGACCTCCGGTTGTTATATTCCATTCTTTTTTTTTTGTCTCGATGAAGTTAGGCCAAGTAGAAGTACCATTGACACCCCTTGTATTAGACAGCCGAAAAAAAAATAGTTAAAACTGACAGGTTGATGAGGTTAGTGATTCGGCAGAACAGATTATTGGCAGTGCGAGGCAGAAAAGAATTCGTAGGAGATTTCAAACGGACAAAATTGTAATCGTTGTAAGGCGAAGCCGGAACGAGCCATCGTCGATTATTTATTTACTTTTTTCCTTTTTTTTTTTTTTCCCTCTCTCATCAACGAGTTCCAGTTGCCATCTCGAAACATAATTAACGCAACAACGCGAACGCAACCGGAACGCGTTGACGATTCCCAATCGTTCCCAAAAAAAACGTATCGAAGAACAAAACGGAAGCGATCGACTTTTCCTCGAACGAAACTTCCAGTTTCTTCCTCGAACGAACCGAGATCCGGATCAGCCAAAAAGCCAAAATCGTACACCAAAAAAAAACTTCTTTCGTTTATCCATCTATCTTCTCCTCTTTTCCCCCCCTCTCTCTCTCGAATCCTCCTCTTCGAAACTAGACTTCGACGGTAGCTAAGAGAGAGAGAGAGAGAGAGAGAGAGAGACAAAGAGAGAAAAGAAAGAAAAAGAAGATTACATAGCGGGACAAGTATGGAGAGAGAGAGAGAGATAGAGAGACAGAGGTGGAAAAAACAAGTGTTTCGTTTCTGTCGTTTCTCATTTTGTACTCACCTTTCTTCGGTATCAGAGATTTAAGCAGCATTACAGCGTTTTCGTCGCACGCCCACCCGTGCATCTTCCTGTAGCTGTCTCGCCCCTTCTCCGTCAATTTGTCCCACGGCTTCGGTTTGCTCAGCAACTCGCTCACCGTCCCCTGGCTCAGCCCCAGTATATACTTGGCGAACAACCTCTGCCCGATGTTGTGTATCGACAACAGCTCCCTCACCTTCCTCGCTATGTGCAACGTGTCCAGGTTCTGGGACGCGTACTTGTCCATGTTGTAACGCAGCATGTCCTGCAGCCTCGCCTCCATCGGGTCCCCCTTCGGGATCAGGGACTCGCCCAATCTCACCGGCATACCCGTCGCCCCGAACTCGTCGCTGAATCGAAACGGATGCGTCCTCTCGTCGAACCGGAACGGGCTCTTCAGCGTGTCCAGCACGCTCAACCCCCCTATACTATTATTATTATTGTTGTTGTTGTTGTTGTTGTTGTTGTTGTTATTGTTGGCCAGATGATGACTGTTGTTGTTGTTGTTATTATTGTTGTGGCAAGATTCCTGGTCGGGCGGGCTCTTGGGGGGCGGCGCCGGGGCAAGGGCGGCGGGCGTGAGGGTTGCGCCGTTGACGGCGGTCTCGACGACGGAGGTCGGCGGTTGAAAGCTCGGCGGGGACGTTAACGCCGTCGTTGAGGATGGCGTGGGGGGCGCCGGGGTCTCGTGGCCCGAGACCGGGGTCGGCGCCTTCTCCGCGTCCAGGCAACTGAGCGGGGTCGTCCCCAGGGGGGTGTTCGATTTGGCGGGGGTGTTGGAGCTGTTGGACGAGGGGTCGGTGGTGGGCGACGGAAGATGATTGAGGCCGCTGCTCGCGGCTGTGGTGGTGGTGGTGGGCGGGTGTAGGCCGATCAGCGGCTGTTGTTGCTGTTGTTGCGACAATTGACTCAACGGATTCGATTGTTGTTGCTGTTGCTGTTGTTGCTGTTGTTGATTCATGATGGACCTCTCCAACGTCCGCCTCCAGTTGGCGACGATCTCTTCGCCGAGGAACGAGCCGAACGTCTCGACGTTTTGCAGGGGAGGGGGGAAGAGGAGGCTGGACGTGGTCGAGGTGGCCGAGGAGGGCGTGGGTGTGGAGCGCGGGGGGAGGGAGACTGCTGCCGGGGGTGGAGGCGGTGGTTGCTGGGAGGACACGTGGGACGAAGGCGGCACACCCCCGACACCCCCGTGGGGCGAGGCGGTAGAGGCGCGCTGCAGGGGTGACGATAGCCCACCTGCAACCACCAAAAAAAACACACAAGGGGCCGCGTGAACACGAGCTTTGTTTGGATCGAGAAAATTTTCTTCGCGAGACTGACTTTCTGTCTTTCTTTTATTTTGTTTTGTTTTGTTTTTAGGGAGGAGCGGGCGGGGAGGACCCGGCGAATCTACGGTAGAACAATTTAGATTGTGTTGTTTTCCTTCGACTCCGTCTTGAGGCGGCAAGAGGAGGAACCGAGGAACCGAGACTCTCTTTTTCGACGCTTCGATCGAGAACAAACGAGGAACGACAAACGAGAGGCCCAACGAGAGGAAAAGTGACGGACGCGGGCTCCACCTCTCTCGTCCTCTTTTTTCTCTATTTTTATTATTATTGTTATTATTATTACCGTCCTTGGCGCGAAACACTTGTGTCCTGGACGAGCGAAATACGAGAGTATTCGACGATTACTCGAAACTCGTGGCGTTTCTTTCTTTCCTTCTTTCTTCTTTTTTTTTTTTTCACGCTTTTTACGCCCCTTAACGTGGAAACGCGTTCAACGAATCGCGTATATCGTGTATATATAAATATATATATATATATATGTATATATTTATATGTACACAGAATTTTGCGTTTCCCAGCGTGCAGATGCTCGTGATTGGGGGGGAGGGAGGGAGGGGGAGTGGGACGATACGAAAAGGAAAACGTGGAGTGAAATATCGGGAATGTATATAATAATAAATGTATAACATAATATCGTGCGTGGTGTGGTTGGTCTCGGTTAGTACCATCTAATCAACACGGCGCGTGGTCGACTCACGGCGCCACCAGTTTAGCTCGACGAGAAATATGTGCGATCTAAGCGGGGAGGTACGGAGGGAGGAAGGGAAAGGGGCGAGGGTGTCTGGAAGAAATTAGGCGGAAGAACGGAAGAAGAGGAAGCGCGGTAGCGACAGAGAAAGAGATAGAGATAGAGAAGGAGGGAAGGACAGAGAGATAGAAAGAAAAAGAGGATGTCGTGTGAACGAGATAAAAAAAAGTGACAGAGAGTGAGAAAGAAAAAAAGTGAAGGAGGAAGAACGAAAAGATAAAGGAGAGAAAGAGAGAGAGAGAGAACGAAGAAAGTCATATAGAAAAAAAAAAAGTGCGAACACAATGGCAAGCAAGAGAGTTACATCGTTGTTCCTTTTCTCTCGGTAAGCTCCTTCAGTCATCCCTCGTTCTTTAACAGAAGCGTCCGCGTTGCGTGACTCGTGTCCTTTTTTCTTTTCTTTTTTTTCTTTTTTTTGTTTGTTTTCATTATACACATACATATCATCGTTCGATTGTGTATACCGAGCCCTTCGACGTAGCCTCGAAGAGAGAGAGAGTCGGGGGATCGAAGACCAGAAGACCTGCTCTTTAACGCAGGTCAAATTTTTTTACACACACATATATATATATATATATATATTTATGATCGTTCTTCCGTACCGATACTACTATATATATATATATATACATATATCTAATACATCCAAGCAAGCAAGTCTGGCCTAGGAGATATTTCGCTAAATCATTCTTCCTAATTCGAAACAAGACCTACGTGTGTATACCAACTCGATGGAGACAAGATGTACGAAAAGTGAAGCGAGACATATATATATATATACATATACATATATATATACATATAGCTTCGCAGTAGTACACGAATAGAGCCTGAGAGAGTGATATTTGGCTGGACTTACCGAGCGCGTCCGGGGTGTTGGATGGCTTCAAGCTCTCGGTCTGTTGAAGCGCCTTCGAGCGTTCCATTAGAAGGTGCTCCAAGCTCTTGCCAGGTTCGCCGGTTGGTATCTGGGAGAGATCGACCGACCTTAGCGCGTTTATCTCGCGCTTCAGGTCGTCGTAGTCCCTCTGCCGCTCCAGTTTGCTCTCCAGTCTGTTGATGTGCTGTCTGCGCGCCTCCAGTTCCTCCTCGAGCCGAGCGGTCGCCTGTGCGCTCGTCTCTTGGAGACGCTGCAGGCTCTGCTGTAACCTGGACACCTCCTCCACCAGTTGACCGATCTGAAATCACGAGATATTCCTTTTTCTCTCTCTTCCTCTCTCTCTCTCTCTCTCTCTCTCTCCATTAATTATTCGCCGATTATTAATACATATATATACAAAACGAGCAAGATTATTAATCGGGCATAAAGTATCGCGCAATCGGCATATCCCCCCCCCCCCCTCCCACGAACTTGTCACGAAGCGACGAGCACGAACAGTAATTACATTACCATCGATACAAATATAGAATCACATTCTATGCGGAATCCGCTCGCTTTCCACTCCCACTCCCCCCTGGCCGCCACGCTCCGCTTCCGGGGCTCGTTTATCAGCGGGTAAGGTAAGGAGCTTAAGCAGAGGAGCTCTTTATTAATTTTATCGAATCGATTGTACCGAATCGATATTGGGCCGCTTAACGTAGAATAGGAGGAGGAGGAGGATTGGATAACTTTGAATCTCTCCGGTTCGGTAAATGATAATAATTATTATCGGAGGATTAAGTTACGGCCTCGAGTCGTCACTGCCCCTTCCCCCTTCTTATATATATATATATATATAGATTCGAGAGAAATTTATTTTTTTTTCTCTCTCTCGGTGGACGTGAATATATCCTCTCTCTCTCTCCACCAACGGAGGAATTTATTCCGTAATTGTGGAAATAGGAGGAGGTGGAGATAGTCGAGTCCTCGCATCAATAACGAAAGTATTATTATTCCGCCCTTCCCTCTCTCCTTGGAAAGTAATCAATTGCACGAGAATTCGAGTCCCATCTACCTGTTTCATTCTCCCTCCCCCTTCCACCCCGTATGAATAGGTAACAATGGATACGTACGTGTTGGAAAATGCGATCAGGAGAGGAAAGAAAGGGAACGGGCAAAAAGGAGAAATGAATAGCGGATCAAGTGGAGAAACAAAGGGGAGAAGAGAGACGGAGGGGAGGAGGGGGGGGGAAGGGGAGAGGCTTAGAGACATACATATATTGGCTGCAGGAGAAGGAGGAGGGGGAAGGAGAAAAGGAAAGTACGATTGAAAAATAGATTCGAGCGAAAATAAAAACGAGAGAGCGGGGAAGGGATGATAATGACCGGGTAGGAATTAATTTAATTAAATTAAGAGGGAGCGCGATATTATCGGGCAGGAACGTGGAAGCGTTCGGTTGATCATTGGGTCAGAATTTTGCGCAGGGTGTAGTATTATTATCGCGACTTCTGTGCGACTCCTTTCTCTTATTCATCGATTCCCGGCAGATTAATAATTTACGGTTGTCGTACGCCAATCTCCTTCTCTTTCCTCCTCGAAATCATCGTTCGATTGAACAAATACCGTGACAATAATAAACATCCAATGGATAAAATCTCGAAAATTTTCTAATTTAATCCCAGATGATATTCACGTTTATTTATCGTTGTATCTTGTTAATAAGATTGATAAATCGATATATTAAATCGAGTGATATTTAATTTAATCGATCAAGTACGAGATACTGTTTTATTCCCTCTTTAAAAGCGTTCGTTCGCGTGCCCTCGATCCAGTTGTGGGATAAAGAGGGATATATAGAGAGGCAGATAGATGGAGAGAGAAAAAGAAGGAAGAGAGAGAGGCGTTTGTTTGTTAAACACGGTCGAAACAAAGAGAGAGAGAGAGAGAAAAGGAGGTCCTCCTTTTTTTTAAATCCCGCGGCTCATTCTATCGGGCTAGACCTGTCGATGCATGCCGGAGGCGTGAATTCCGCGAAATTGAAGCTTTGCTCCTCAATTAACCCCTGGAAAAAGGGATGATGCCTCGCCGGGGAAAAACAATTGATACGATCTCGTTCGCATCGCCCGTTGCACCCACGTGCAAAACGCATTCAGCTTTAAAATCGCCTCCCCTCTCTCTCCACCGCCCCCCACACCTTTACCCTTTGCACAACACACCCTCGTACACCTTTTTCGCTCGTCGCGGTGGGACGACGCGTGGCCTGCACGGATATTTTTCTTTTTTCCTTTTTTTCTCGAAAAATTTCTCTCCTTCGAAAGGATCGAAAGTTGCAGAGGTAAATCGTTGTAAATCCTTCGATTCTCTTCGACTCGAAGACGAACGTTAGATAAAGAAGGTAGATAGAGAATTGGAGGTTTATTAAGATTCGTGAACGCGAAATAGAGTTCGGCTTTCTTGGAAGCTACTACTAACCCGCTTACCGAAATTTACATCCGAGAAATTCGATTAGCCGAGGAATCACCTTGTCCAACTTTCCATCCCCTCTCCTTTACCATTCGAAACTGTTCGAAAAACGAATATCAACGACATCGATGATCGTTCGAGGCAAGCTCGTCAACGACTCTCTCTAAGGGGATTGGTGTAAAAGGAAGGGAAAAAAGAGAAGGGTGGATCTCTTCGCACGGAAGAGGAGGAGGTGCAACGGTTAAAGCGGGTTAAAGCGAAGCTTAAAGGAGGGGAGGGTGTAAGTAGCAGCGGCCTCTCCATTGTTGTTTCTTCCTATCGTCGATCATCTCCTTCTCCTGGACCCCGGTGATTTTTGCTATTTTGCGCACTCACACACACACACACACAGGTCGGTCCAAGGAGGGAGGAAGGGGTCTTTGTTTGTCGAGCTATTGATCACATTTTCTCCCGCGGTATAATCAATCTTCACGCACTTACGTGGCCCGCGGGGGTGGCGCGCACACACGTGACCGAACAGAGTAACGTGCGCGCGCGACCCCTCCTCCCTCTTTCTCTGACCGCGTATTATTAATTTCCCTTTCCTTCACTGTCCCATCTTTCGAAAAGCTACGGATTACTACTTAAAACGCGACTCTTATATATATATATATATATATTTCAGTCTCTTTTACTACTCAATTCTCGTAAGAAGACAGGTGACCCGAAAGGAAAGGAAAGGAAAACTTTTTTCTCCTCGTTGAAAAGTATCTACATATATACATATATATTCGAGGTAGTCTCCTTTTCTCGCCACGGGAGAGAATGCCAATTAAAAGCCGAGGGGGAGGGGGAGGGGGAGGTAGGAAAGAAAGGCCAATCGATAGGAGGCGGCTATCATCATCATCCCTTCGCCTCCCTTCTCGAGCCTTCCTACTCCTCTTTCCCTTGCTTATTCCGATTCCCTTTCGCTCTCTCGACGAGGAGGAGATGGTGGTAGTGGGATAGGGTGGTCCCTATCCGTGTAGGGAGAGAGAGAGAGAGAGAGAGAGAGAGGTGTGGTGGTGGAGAGGCAAGCCGAAGGGTTGCCCAAACTGGGAAGTGGGAATTATGGGCAGGATTAATATGCAAGGACTGGATACGTGCGGTGGCAGGGGGTGGAGGGCGGCGAAGCAACAAAAGGGGTCGAAGGGGAAGAGGGAGGGGAGCCTCCCCCCTCCTCTCCTCGCCTTCGTCCGTCTGATGTCGACGGGCGAGGAGCCTCCTCCTCCTCCTCCTCCTCCTCCTCCTCCGCCGCCCTCCTCCTCCTCCTCCTCCTCCCGCTATCGGCTCGCATCTCATCCCCACCAACGTCTCCTTACAGGATACACGGGCTAACGGACACCCCCTATCGATTTTACAACTCGATATATGTGAATACCCACTTGTCTAATGACTGATCGGCGCTCCGCAACCCTTTCCTCCGACCGCTCCAACCCTCCGCCCCCCCGCCTTCTACTACCAATGTATCTCGCCTCATTACACCGGCTACGTGCCTTTGCCCGACATCTCGCGCTGCATCGACGCGCAAAAAATCCATCCACCCCCCCCCCGGGGCAAAATCTCTCTCTCTCTGTCCCTTAAACATTTTTCCACCCATCTTCTCAAGATTACACTTGCTTCGTTTCGTTTCGTTTCGAGGAAGAGAGAGAGAGAAAGAGAGAGAGAATCTATGTCGAAATTTTTACATGAGAGAGAGAAGATAGATAGATAGATAGATAGATAGATAGAGAGAGAGAGAGAGATATTCCATGTCCAAATTTTTACATGAGAGAGATAGATAGATAAATAGATAAATAGATAGAGAGATAGATAGATAGATAAATAGAGAAAGAGAAAGAGAGAGATATTCCATGTCCAAATTTTTGCACGAGGAGAGAGAGAGAGAGGGAGAGAGATCTTATGTTCAAATTTTTACATGAGAGAGAGAGAGAGAAAAAGAAAGATATCCCATATCTAAATTTTTACACGAGAAGAGAGAGAGAGAGAGAGAGAGAGCGATCCCTTATCCAAACTTTTGCACGAGATAGATAGATATATAAAGAAAGAGAGATCCCATATCCAAATTTTTACATGAGAGAGAGAAAATAAATAGATAGATAGAGAGAGAGATCCCATGTCCAAATTTTTACATGAGAAAGAGAAGATAAATAGATAGATAGAGAGAAAGAGATCTTATGTCTAAATTTTTGCACGAAAGAGAGAGATAGATAGATAGATAGAGAGAGAAAGAGAGAGATATTCCATGTCCAAATTTTTGCATAAGAGAGAGAGAGAGAGAGAGAGAGAGAGAGAGAGAGAGAGAGAGAGAGAGAGAGAGAGAGAGAGAGAGAGAGAGAGAGAGAGAACCTATGTCCAAATTTTTTCACGAGTGAAATAGATAAATAGAGAAAGAGAGATTCCATGTCCAAATTTTTACATGAGAGAGATAGATAGATAAATAGATAGATAGATAAATAGAGAAAGAGAAAGAAAGAGATATTCCATGTCCAAATTTTTGTATGAGGAAAGAGAGAGAGGGAGAGAGATCTTATGTTCAAATTTTTACATGAGAGAGAGAAGATAGAGAGAGAGAGAGAGAAAGAGAAAAATATCCCATATCTAAATTTTTACACGAGGAGAGAGAGAGAGAGAGAGAGAGAGAGAGAGAGAGAGAGAGAGAATCTATGTCCAAATTTTTACATGAGAGAGATAGATAGATAAATAGATAGATAGATAAATAGAGAAAGAGAAAGAAAGAGATATTCCATGTCCAAATTTTTGTATGAGGAAAGAGAGAGAGGGAGAGAGATCTTATGTTCAAATTTTTACATGAGAGAGAGAAGATAGAGAGAGAGAGAGAGAAAGAGAAAAATATCCCATATCTAAATTTTTGCACGAGAGAGAGAGAGAGAGAGAGAGAGAGAGAGAGAGAGAGAGATATCCCATGTCCAAATTTTTATATGAAAGAGAGAAGATAGATAAATAGAGAGAGAGAGAGAGAGAGAGAGAGAGAAATATCCCATATCTAAATTTTTGCACGAGAAGAGAGAGAGAGATCCTATGTCCAAATTTTTGCACGAGAGAGATAGATAGATAGATAAAGAGAGAAAGAGAGAGAACCTAGATCCAAATTTTTTCACGAGTGAAATAGATAAATAGATAGATAGATAGAGAAAGAGAGATCCCATGTCCAAATTTTTGCACGAGAGAGATAGATAGATAGATAGATAAATAGATAGCTAGACAGATAGAGAGAAGACTAGATAGATAGGTGAAGAGAGAGAGAGAAAGGGGGATGACCCATATAAGAGGAGGATGGGATTATTTTATATTTTTGCCGAGGGGGAGTGGGATGGTATTTTATTAGCGTTATCCGCGAGGGTGGTATAGCAGAGGGTGGAGGGCGAGGAATGTATGATATTTTATTTTAGCGTTCTTCTGGCCGCCGCTAGATAAGCCTCGGGAGGATTTATGCTTATTGAGGGCCGCTCTTTGTACGAGACCTTTTATCTTTGTCCCTCCTCTCTCTCTCTCTCTCTCTCTCTCTCTCTCTTTCTCCATTCTTCTCCTATCTCCCATTTTATTTATTATTCGGAAAACAAGATCAAGTTAGCAAATTCTGAAAACGATACATAAGCCGCGAAAAGAGGCAAGAAAATAAGGAAGGAAGGGTTGCGTGGCCCGTCGGTGGAACAAAGAACCACGCGAGGAAAACGATATATATATATATATATATAAAAGGGTAGACTATATGTATATATATATATACACATATATGGCGCAGACGGAAGGAGAGAGAGAGAGAGAGAGAGACAAAGGGGGAGGTGGCATTTAAAACCGAGACGCGCGGAGAAAAAGAGATTTGCATTGCCGGGCACGACGTGGATGTGGCGCGTGGTGCGGGGCAAGGGTGGAAAGGTTCCCCGTTGCGGAAGACCGAGGGGGTGAGTAACGACACGTATCATACGCGGAACCATATAACGTCGGCGGACACGTACGTTCGATATCGCGCCGCTTTTTACGGAAGGGAAGTTCCACCCTTCCCAGGATCCACCAATTAGACCACGCGAAGGAAACGAACCTCCCCCCCCCCCCCCTCCTCCTTCCTCCCCGTCTCCATCTCCACGCTTTATTTCACGCGTATATTACACGCACATACGTATATATATATTCTTCGAATTCTCGTGAAATAAAATTTCTATCTTCTCATATATATATATATATATATATTCTTATAATATAAAGTTTCTTCTATTTCAAAGAACGAACGTCTGATCGATCGGTTAAAATTTCGCCGAATACGCGCGTCGAATTCTCCTTTCCTTCGAAACCGGGAGGGTGAATTCGGAAGGGTGGAGCGTTAGTTAGGCCTCTCCGCGGCGAGTACCAACACCGCCGCCCTCGCCGCCTTTTATGACCGAGGAGGAAACTAACGAAATTTCCCTATCGGCGATCAATCCACCCCCTCCGGCCGAGCGCAACCCTTTTCATTGATCTACCACCGCGCCGCCCTCCCCCTCCTCGCTCGAACCCTTATCGCAACACCCTTTCGGCCGAGCCTCCCTCCCCCTATCTTCCTCCTCCTCCTCCTCCTCCTTCAAAATATTACCAGCGTCCGAGCGTGTCCCCACGAGGATGGAGGATCTCTAATTTTAATATCGCTCCAGTTTGCTTTGAAGTGCCCTCGTTAGGCGTAGCCTTTCTTCTTTCCTCCCCCTCCCCCGATTGGAGAGGGTCGCACGTGTTGCGGCCGAGGAGGAATCACGTATCGCCTTCCTTTTGATTTCTCTCTCCCCTTATGTGTGTATATATATAGTATACTTTCTCTCTCTTTTCGAATAAATATCGAGAAAGAAAGATATATGTTTCTTGATAATTTTTGAATAATAAGGAAGAAGGGATCCCTAACCTCGGGCAACGAGGAAGAAAGGAGAAGGATCGAAAGAAGTTTCTGACCCGCTTACGCGAGTACTTGACAAGAGTTTCCAAAGTGGCGAACCAGACACCCTCTCTCTCTCCTTCCATCATCCCTCGAACAACCTCTCTCTCTCTCTCTACTCGTTGTTTGCCCCTTTCGAGCAAGAGAGAGAGAGAGACTTTACTTTCGCTTCGGAACGGAGTGAAAGTGAAACGCAGCCGCGTGCAGCGCCATTTAACTGGGACGTCCGGCGGCAAAACTGGGACGCGGTCTCTCCCCTCCCCTCCTCCTTATCCATCTTATTCTTCCCGAAAAATTCGATCCTTCCACCGATATATCCTGTACACGAGAATGAGGAGGAAGAGGAGGTTTAAAGGTGGTGGATGGCGATGGTGGTGGTGGAAGGAAGAAGGTGGAGGGAGAGTATGATACACACACACACATATATAATATACATGTAGACGGTACTAGGTGGCTTTAGCTTCATCTCCGCTATCTTACCGATACCCAACCCCCTCCCTCCCCTTTCTAACCCTTTGCCGGGCGATTCATCCATCCCCTACCCTCCCTCTCTCTCTCTTTATTTGAGTATAATTATTGATTATTGGACGACGGAAGGCCGGCTACTCTAGTAGGACGTGGAGAAGGCAGCAGCAGCAGCAGCAGCAGGGGTTGCGCGGTGTAGGTACCAACGTTCGAGAGGGTTGGCTGGAGGTTGAAGAACGGTAGGAGGGTGATTAAGCTATACGCCTGGCATATCCCACCCCTCCTTCCTATATCCCCCCCATCCTCCTTCGTCCTCCTTCTGCGTTCGCCTTTCACTCACCCACCGACCACCCACCCACCCTCGCGCCATCCGTTCTTCCGATACCCACCACGGGCCCCCTACACCCCCTACTCCCCCCCCCCGCTGTCTCTCTCTCGGCCTTTCCGTACTGACAATTAGACTGATAGGTATATCTTAGTCTGCTATCGATTTGATTCCACCCTATCGTGCAGGGGTGCACCACCCGGGCGAAATTTACATCGTGTATGCCACTACAACGATCGCGCACCACCACCACCACCTACAACGTCGTCATTCGATTCTCCGCCAACGTCGAGAATCGCTCCTCTCCCCCTCCTCGTTCCCTTTTCGCCTTCTTCCTTCCCTGTTCTCGCACCCCGTGTCCACCTCCTCCATCCGCGGATCATAACCGAAACCTCCTCCTCCATCGTGGATACATCCAGAGCGCCTTCGAACGGTTGATTAGTGCGTTAACTCGAACCCCCTCCTCGAATTCGCCTCTCTCTTTCCCTTTCTTTCCTCCTCCACGTTGAGAGAGAGAGAGAGATAATTGCGGGATTAATTACGGAGCTTGCACTACTCCCTTACCCCTCCTCCTCCTCGTAAATTAATTCGATAATTTCCCGTCCCGGAATCGGTGCATCGTACACTCACCTGTAACAGAGAAACAGAGGGGATCGAGCGGTTATTATTCTTCTTATATTATTTCGTATGTAAGAAATCGTATAGAACGAGAGGGGATTATTAAAATGCCCGTGGAAAAGCGCGGGTGGGTTATATATCGCTCTATTAATTGCCGAATAATGAACGAAGTTAATCGACAGCTCGACGAGTGTCGGCCACCGCTACCTCTCCCCTCCCTCCTCCCTTTCGGACGACACCATCTTTTATATCATTATATGACGGGGCTAATGAAATTTTCATAGCGTCGAAAATATCGATGCCCGCCGCTCTCTCTCTCTCTCTTTGTATCCTATGGTCTATCAATCACACATCCTCCCCCCTTTCGCCTCTTTCGGTGTGTGTACACACACCGGGAGGGACAGGTGCGCGCATCGATTCCACGACACGCACGCCCCCCCACCTCCGCCGCCGCGCCGATGTATAATTGACGTCCGTCCGGCCTGTAAACGAGTGGCCGAGCGTCGTTGTCACTCGATACGAAGTCGATTTTCGAAGCGACAGGGAGAGGAAAGAGGAGGGGGGGGAGGTTAAGTGGGACGTCTTCGCGCGATGGAAAAGTAAGAGCTTTGTCTCATTTCGATTTTTCCTTTCCTTCTTTTTTTCGATTAAAGTAAATTGAATTGAAAGAGAAAGAATCACGGTGAAAAAATACGCGTATATATATGTATATATGTGTGTGTGTAAAGAGGGGTAAAACCGCGCACGTGGATATGCTCGATTAACCGACAACGGTTTACTGCCCTGCCGCGTTCACCTGGCCGGGGGGCATCCGAGATTTTTACGACGACGAGTCGCGTGTCACTTGGGGGTTGCAGGCGATAAAATCCTCCCGTTGGCGAGATTAACGTATCCTGTGTGTTGTACCTGGAGGACACGCTTCCCTTCCTCGTTTCTCGTATGATCGATATACTTCTTTTTTCTCTCTCTCTCTTTTCCCTATTCCATACCATAGGCGGTGGTGGTAACACGGCTGGACGAAACAAAGTTTTCCCCTCCCTTGTTTGCATACGTTTAACCCGTAGGAAAATTGTAAATTGCGAGTAGCTAAGCGCCTTTGTTTGAACGAGAAACCGTTTTAAAGCTTTTTAAAAAAACCTTCCCTTTTCATCGTGTTATTTCTTTACTCTTCGAATTCATCGACTTTGGAATATATCGCGAGTTGAAGATTGAAACGTCTACGTAGAAAAAACTATATATATATATATGTAGTTTAGAAGGAAATATCTTCGAATGTACGTTAAAATTTTCGTAGACGAATGCGACGCAGATACGTATCTAAACGATACGTGTAAAAAGTATGAGACGTTCGAGATAGAGGGAAAAAAAAAAGAGGAGGGGGGGGGGAACGCGTGATATAACCCGTATAAACGAGGAGGCAGCGCGAGAGGAAGTGGCGCAAAAAAAGAGCGGAACGGGAAAAGGAAGAGGGAGAGAGCGAAAGAAGAGGAGAGGAAGAGCTCGGCCAGGCGTCGTCGGTCGGTTAATACGTTTCCCGTGGTGCGCGCGTGTGGGTGTACGTTTCAGCGGCGCTAGTGCGTCGTTGACAAGCTTGTAAACCCATAAAGAAATTTCATAATAAATAGAGAAGCCCCGTCCGGCGTCGTCGCTTTTTATCGGAGCGGAGAAATTACGCCCGTGAGCGTGAGCGTGCACGTATCGTTTGAATTTACAATACTTGGAGCCGTAAAAGAAAAAAAAGGAGGGGGAGGCGAGCGAGGAAGCGGGAGAGGGCGAAGAAAGAAACGTGGCGTAGGCTGGTAGGAACGAGATGTGCTCGCGTGCGCGTGTGTGGGCACGTGAGCCGTTTTTGATGAAGGAAGGACAGGGACGGAGAAGGCACACAGAGAGAGAGAGAGAGATATCGTCCGTTCGTCGCGGAGAGGGGGAAGATGAGGAAGCCGGTGTCATGCGACGTAGGTGGGACATTTATGCGGCGGAGAGCTAAACAAAACCGCGTTCACGTGTATTACACGGTTTTACGACGACTGGGTGATCTCGTAGCAGTTTGATCGCTTGGCGGCGCTGGTGTCGTCGATCGAGTGGACTTTGATCGAGAGGGCTCTCGCGTATTCTCGTGCATCGACAACGCTAGTATTATCCGTGCAATAAGCGTTTCCTTTCCTTTCTTTTTTTGGTCAATCTTTTTTCACTCGTCCATCTCCAAATCCTTTTAATATGTTCGAGCTTCGATAATTTCTTTAGAACGATACAATCTCATCCTTTCGTCCAATCGCGTTATTTTTGCCCTTCTTTTGTCAATAATTCAACCTACGCGGTAAACAGCTAGATAAACGTACGAAATAATTTTATTCGTCGATCGACGAATAAATAACCGCTGTATTGTCGCGCTAGAGATAGAGGATGAGACAAGAGGAGGAATAATTGAAAATTTGCCAGAGCTAGCTAGGCGAGGAGAATGAAAGAGAGAGAGAGAGAGAGAAGGCATCGACTAGATGAGGCCTGCAAAATCGATGCGATATATTGAAACTGGAAGTGGCTCGGGGGGATTAGAGTCAGTTGAACCGTCGTTAATCGATACCGAGTAACATCTATCGAGACGTGTCTCTTGATAATAAACCCTTAGCGCGCCCGGACAACCGCTTAAATTGCATTAACGCGGCCGGTGAGTAGAGACGGACGGAATTTCAGGCAGGAAACGAGCGATAAAGAATTCAACGCTGTCATTCCGTGTCGCACGCCCCGTTCGGATACGAGATACCGTCGATAAACCAACTCTGAGTAATAACAATCGATCCCGATAATTAATCGGGGGCCGCTTAATTTCCAATTTTTTTCGCTTTATCATTTCATCGTATCACGATCCGGATTTCGGCAAACGGTCAATCGATCGTCAAAGAGATTCCCTCCCCTCCCAACGGTACGCAAACAACAAGGAGCCCGATTAATTAAAGGTGTCGCGGGCTGGACAAAGAGAGAGAGAGACCAACGACACTTAACCGGAACGGAACCTCGTAATGGCGGTTCGCTCAATTCGCTCGATCGCCGTTACCGGCCGTCCACCGACCAGTGTATCGACAGAGTCGAGTGTCCCTCGAACGACTATTCTTCGCGCGTTGAAAAGAAAAAAGAGAGGGGGGAAATGAATAATTACGATTTCTGCGTTCGTCGCGAAGAAAATTATCCAATTTTTCTATATATATATAGAAAATATATATACGTAATATTTCGAGATAAATAAATAAAAAGATATAACTCCGTACAGAGATTGTCCGTAATACGGATCGATATCTCGTACGGACGGATGGGATAATAAAAACCTGCCCGTTCTACGTTACCGTTCACTTCTACTCGGCGCGGGGAGGATTCTGGAAGATGAAAAACGTACGTTTCTGGCACGTATCCGGTATGCGCCCGCGTTTTATCTATAGACTTACAGACCCGTGCACTTCCATCGATAATATCCCGGATTCTAACCGGCCGCTCGATAACGCGCACATCCAATCCATAAGTTATTAAGAACGCCTCGTGTGCGTTCGCCAGTGGCTGGAACGTCGTGCGGGTTAACAGATTATTTCGCGCTTCCCCTCTTGTTCAACAATTCGCGCGAAAAGAAATGATTCTCTCTCTCTCTCTCCTTTATATAAAATTGTAATAATAATAATAAGAGAGGAAAAAGAAAAAGGCCAAGAGGAAAACGACCCCATTTGGGGTATCCAAAGTTTCCCTATCAACCCGCCCTCCCTCGAACCGACTTTAAAGATTTCACGAGGCCGAAAAATCTTCCCTTTTCGCCGCCGAGTTTACAACTCTCGTGCCGCGTCGCCCCACTTTCCTCCCCCTCGAAAACAGAGAGAAACAGAGAGAGAGAGACAAAGAGAGAGGAGAGGAATAAAGGAAAGGGAGGCAACAAAAGAAAAGCAAGGCGACCCTTGTCCCAAGCACTCCCACGATTTCGCGATGGCACGCGATCCAACTCTATCGGGCTCTACATTCCACCCCCCTCCCCTCCTCGAGCTCGACCGAGAAAAGAACTTGGGCCCCGTCTTAAATCATCGTTTAAGCGGCTGGTTAAGGACCCATTATCGTCGTCCGACATCGTAGTCTCGTTGTAGTTCGCCGCGACCTCCCCCCTCTCCTCCTCATCCCAAATCGAAAGCAAAGAAATAGCGGTGGTGGTAGGTGGTTAGCGGCGGTGTGGTGGCGGATTATCGATTGTTCCACCGGTTGAAAATAATGCCGAGACGGCGAGAAAGTTGCTCGCATGCGATCGAATAACGTTCGGGGAGGCGGAGGATCGTATCATTCGTATATCGCGAAATATACAAAGCTCGAGCTTTCTTTTTTTTTTGATCAAGTGTTAATTGTATTATGTATATGTGTATATATATGTGTGTGGAAATGAGTTACTTTCCCTACTTTCTACGATCGAGAAATAAAGAGTGCCCATTTTTGAATACATTTCTCGGCCAAGTTGAAATGATTTCGCGAAGGAATTAAAATTATTATAAAAATTTTATATTTCAATATTTTCTCGGATATCGAAGCCTGTACGATATTTTGATAATAAATTTATTTTCATATCTACTACATCATCATTCTCTTAATATAGAAATAATTTCGTTGTCCAAATATCAACGGCTTACTCTCGCTCGAATTAATTTAATTTATTCCAAAATTCTGGAAAACTTTGAAAATAAAATATCTCTATCCCGTTTAAAGAACACGTATCCCGGTTTAGTGTACTTTATCACGAATATATTAATGTCGAATTGACGAAGATGAAAAATATTGATTGAAATTAATCAATTAATTATACTTTCGATATTCTTAAAATATAGTTCCATGTATTTGAGAATTAAAAAAAAAAAAAAAGGAAATCTAACCATTCGGTATACCATTCCATAGCTTCAAGGTTATATTATAAATAATAATTGATAAAAAAATTAAGAAATTTAAAAATTAAGAATTATACGAAATTTAATAATATTGAAATAATTTAATATTATTAAAATTTAATAATATAAATATTCTTCATCAGATCGAATGCTTTACTTCGATCAACGAAATTTAAATTGGAAATTCTTCGATAATAAAATAAAGATCTAAGAAGAAAGGAAGAAAGGAAGGAAGGAAAAGGAAATCTAACCATTCGGTATACCATTCCACAGCTTCAAGGTTATATTATAAATAATAATTGATAAAAAGATTAAGAATTTATTCGAATATTTAATAATATAAATATTCTTCATCAGATCGAATGCTTTTTCGATCAACGAAATTTAAATTGGAAATTCTTCGATAATAAAATAAAGATAAGAAGAAAGGAAAGAAGGAAGGAAGGAAAAGGAAATCTAACCATTCGGTATACCATTCCATAGCTTCAAGATTATATTATAAATAATAATTTATAAAAAGATTAAGAATTTATTCGAATATTTAATAATTTAAATATTCTTCATCAGATCGAATGCTTTGCCGATCAACGAAATTTAAATTGGAAATTCTTCGATAATAAAATAAAGATCTAAGAAGAAAGGAAGAAAGGAAGGAAGGAAAAGGAAATCTAACCATTCGGTATATCATTCCACAGCTTCACAAGATTATATTATAAATAATAATTCGCAATAAAAAGATTACGAATCTATTCGAATTTAATAATTTAAAAAATTCTTCATCAGATTGAATTTGTCGATCAAATTTAAATTGGAAATTCTTCGATAATAAAATAAAGATCTAAGAAGAAAGGAAGGAAGGAAGAAAGAAAGGAAGGAACTTTAATCACACGCATACGATAATTTCGAAAAATGATCGAGTTTACTCGAACGGATCCTCGCGAAGAGTGAGAGGAGGAGAAGGAGGGGGGCAAGAAGTTATGGAAGAAACGGAGAAACAATTATCGAATTGGCGGAGAGTGTGTCGAGAGCGCGGGCCCTAAATTTTTTTGCTGCAGGGGACCCGTGGGAAGATAAAGGAAGGCGATTAGTGTCATTCGGGGAATGCTGGAGGAATTTTTTTTTCCAACATCCGAGGATGGCCTCCTTTCGTACCCATCCTCCTCCAAACGACTGCAATTTGGCCATCCTTATTTTTCCGACTTATTCCACGAATTATTCTTCTCCTCCTCCTTCTCCTCTTCCTTCTACTCCTATTCTTGCTAGTTCTATTCCTTTTCTTCTTCCTCCTATTCCTTCTCCTTCTACTTCTCTTTCTTCTATTCCTACTTCTTCTAGTTCTATTCTTTCTCCTCTTCCTATTCCTCCTCCTCCTTCTCCTCTTTCTTCTACTATTAGTCCTTCTACTTCTATTGTTTCTCTTCTGCCTTCTATTCCTCCTATTCTTGCTATTCTTCTATTTCTTTTTCTATTTCTATTACTTCTATTATTTCTATTTCTTTTCCTCTTCCTTCTATTCCTACTTCTTTTACTTATATTCTTTCTCCTCTGCCTCCTATTCTTGCTATTCTTCTATTTCTATTTCTATTTCTATTACTTCTATTATTTCTATTTCTTCTCTTCTTCTTTCTACTCACTACCACTCCTACTTCTTCTACTTCTATTCTTTCTCTTCTTCCTATTCCTTCTACTCTTATTTCTTCTCCTTCTCCCATTCCTGATACTTCTATTTCTTCTCTTCCTTCTCCTCTTTCTTCTATTCCTACTTCTACTTCTATTCTTTCTCCTCTTTCTATTCCTTCTACTATTTTTTCTCCTTCTCCTCCTCTTCCTTTTACTCTTACTCCTTTTATTTTTGCTACTTTTCCTCCTATTCCTTCTACTTCTATTCTTTCTCCTCCTCCTTCTACTTTTATTCTACCTCCTATTCCTCCTATTCCTGCTATTCTTCAATTTCTATTTCTATTACTTCTATTACTTCTATTTCTTCTCTTCTTTCTACTCCTACTCCTTCTACTTCTATTCTTTTTTCTCTTCCTCCTATTCCTCCTATTCCTGCTACTTCTATTTCTTCTCCTCTTTTCACTTCTTTTACTTCTATTCTTTTTCCTCTTTCTATTTCTTCCTTCAACTCCTATTTCTTCTCCTCGTCCTCCTATTCCTGTTACTTCTATTTCTTCTCCTCCTTCTCCTCCTCTTCCTATTCTTGCTACTTCTATTTCTTCTTCTCCTCCTCCTCCTATTCTTGCTACTTCTATTTTTTCTCCTCCTCCTATGCCTTCTATTCCTATTTCTTCTCTTCCTGCTCCTATTTCTATTACTTCTATTTCTTCTCCTCCTCTTCCTCCTCCTTTTCCTTCTACTCCTACTCCTTCTATTCTTTTTCCTCTTTTTCCTATTCTTTTTACTCCTATTTCTTCTCCTCCTCCTCCTCCTATTCTTGCTACTTCTATTTCTTCTCCTCTTCCTCCTATTCCTATTTCTACTTCTATTTCTTCTCCTTCTACTTCTATTCTTTCTCCTCCTCCTGCTATTCCTTCTACTCCTATTTCTTCTCTTCCTCCTCGAGGAGGATGCTTCGAGATTCGAGATAAAAGAAGCGAAAGCCCAAGCGCAAGAGAAAGATCGCTCTTTTTTCCAGTTTTCTGGAAAAAAATGATCCATAGACGCGAGATAAATCCTCCGCTCCCCCATTTTCCCCTCTCCCTCTCTTCGACGAGATACCAGCACGACGCCCATGGGGCCTTCCCATTAGAATATCTCGCTCGTTCAACCCTCCTCCATCTTTCTAAGATCTTTCGTCTGGACAGAGGTGAGACTGAGAGAGATTTGTTGAACAAGCGTCAACAATCAACATTTTTATCCACGACTACAACAATTTTTATCCACGATTCGACGAGGAAAAGCGAAAGAAGGGAGAGAGGGGAAGTGAGAGAGAAAGATTTGTTAAACAAGCGATCAACATTGCTGCAACAATTTTTATCCACAATTCAAGGAAAAGCGAAAGAAGAGAGAGGAGAAGTGAGAGAAAAATTTATTAAAAGTGAAAGAGAAAGATTTGTTAAAGGTGAGAGAGAGAAAAATTTGTTAAATAAGCGATCAACATTGTTGCAATAATTTTTATTCACAATTCGACGAGGAAAAGCGAAAGAAGGAGAGGAGAGATGAGAGAGAAAGATTTGTTAAACAAGCGATCAACATTGCTGCAACAATTCGACGAGGAAAAGCGAAAGAAGGGGGAGGTGAGGTGAGAGAGAAAAATTTGTTAAAGATGAGAGAGAAAGATTTGTTAGAGATGAGAGAGAAAGATTTATTAAACAAGCGATCAACATTGCTGCAACAATTTTTATCCACAATTCGAAGAAAAGCGAAAGAAGGAGGAGGAGAGGTGAGAGAGAAAGATTTGTTAAATAAGCGATGTAGTTGCTGCAACAATTTTTATTTACAATTCGACGAGAAAAACAGAGATGAAGTAATGAGAAGGGAAAAAAAGAAAGAAGGGGGAGGGGAGGTAAGAGAGAAAGATTTGTTAAAGGTGAGAGAGAAAGATTTGTTAAAGATGTGAGAGAAACATTTGTTAAACAAGCGATCATTGCTGATTCAACATTGCTGCAACAATTTTTATGCACAATTCGAGGAAAAGCAAAAGAAGAGGGAGGGGAAGTGAGAGAGAAAGATTTGTTAGAGGTGTGAGAGAGAGAGATTTATTAAACAAGCGATCAACATTGCTACAAAAATTTTTATCCACAACTCGACGAGGAAAAACAAAAGAAGGGGGAGGAGAGATGAGACAGAAAGATTTGTTAAAAACGAGAAAGAGAGATTTATTAAACAAGCGATCAACATTGCTACAACAATTATTATCCACAACTCGACGAGGAAAAGAGGGATGAAGTAATAAGAAGGGGTGTATCGATGTACACTCGTTTAAACTAATGAATTTAATCGAAAATGCAGGAAGAAAATCGTCTCCCTTCCTTTTAAGGAGTCACGCTCCTTTTTATCTTGCCGTGGACCGATGTGTCAGAAGGGATGGAAGGGCGGGGGGGTAGATTAGATTTCTAAATTGGAAACGATCTCGACACGGTCGCGTGGTTAAGGAAGAGGAGAGGAGATCTCTTTCGAATCTCTCGGAATTAGCATATCTCTCTGCCCGCCCCCTCCAATCTCCATCAGGACCCGTAATTGAATTATTCTTAAATTCCCATAAAAATCGGGCAAAAATTACGGAGGGCGAGAAGGGGGCCCCGCTCGATATCCGCCGATTAATTTTCTGGAACGTTTATACGAAATTCCGTATCCATCTCTCTCTCTCTCTCTCTCTCTTTCTTGAGATCCTCCTCCTCCTCCTCCTCCTCCTCCTCCCTTCGTACTTATAGCGCGGAATGATTCTTTAATTGGAGGGGTTTCTCGATTATCCGAGATATCCGGCGGATTTTTCCCTTTCTTTTCCCTCGAGACGAGTGCGAGAGAGAGAGATTTTATACGATAAGATGGATAATCGATCGATGAAAATTGCGAAATTCGAGTTAAAAACAAGAAAGAGAGGAAAAATTTATCGGACCGAAGGAAGAATAAAAATTAAATTTTTCGCCCCGAAATTTTGCGGTGGGAAGAAAAAGTTGGAGGAGTCGCCACCTCCTCGAACGAGCAAAATTTTCTCGCGTCGGGGTAAATCGAGCCCGAAAAACTACCCCCCTCCTCCCCCTCCTCGCTCGATTTTAACAAACATCTCGAAAAACTTCCCCGCCATCGCGGCGAAACTCGACGATAATCGAAGCCGGGACACTCGAAGGGGTGGCTCCAATCAGCGCCACACGAGATATATATATATATATATATATATAGATATATATATATATTTCCACTAGCATCCATCCACTTAAAACTAACTGCACACCGGGGAAACGCGCGCGCGGCTCGCCACTCCACCACCACCACCACCACCATCACCCCCTTATGATAATTTTAATTTTAATCTCCATCCCTTCCCGCACCCTAGTTTCAACTCTCCTCCTATCGGCCGGAGTTGAGAAGGAGCCGATCTGGAGAGAAACGTAATCCGCGGCGCAAACTCATCCTCTCTTTCTTCCTTCCCTTCCCTTCCCCCCCCCCCTTCCCCCTCCAACTACCAGCTCCTCGTTGAAACGATAACGGAACGCGAGCGGTAAACGGGTTCGAAATTTTTCCGATCGAAAACGCGAGTGTATATATATATATATGTGTATATGTATATATAATGTATATGGATATATACGTATGGATACGTTCGATGAAAATGAGATGAAGAGCGGTGAGCGACGCGCGGAGGACAGAACAGACGGAAGTTTCAATAAACTCGATCCTGAGATCACGATTCGCAAATAACCTACGCCTCATCGCGACGATCCGTCATTTATTCGACGTATAGGTCGATTCTACGAAGCAAGTTTCGTTATTAAGCGTATTTCTACAATTCTACAATTTTATTGTTTTAATTCGCGAAAGGGAAGAATAGATATAATGAATCTTCTCGAATTTTCTATCTACGTAATTACACTCAAATGTACATATATATATTCGAGCAACTTTTCCTTATTCCCCAAATCTTCAAATTTTAATAATATCCGTCCTGTATATAATGAAGTTAAAGAAGAAGAGGAATGAATTGGAGTAGAGCAGCGTTGCGCGGGAATTATCGGGCGAGCGAGGGAAGCAAGCCACGATTCGAATTAGACGATGTTTTTTTATCGGACAAGCGGCCGATCGATCTTAACCGCGGCGACCTATAAATGTTCATTCGCGTTCCGCGACACCGGCCGCGCGCGAGCGAGCGAGAGCGAGAGAGAGAGAGCGAGAGAGAGAGAGAGAGAGAGAGAGCGAGCGGCTCGAGTTTCGCGAACGTCTCGCCGGCCGTGAGTAACGTCGGCCGTTTCGCTCTATAGATTTTTCGCCATACGTAGCCATGACGTGGCGATCGTGCCAACGCTTATGTTTATTTCAGATGTGCCGCCAACGGTCGCGCCTATCGGCCCGCCACCTTTCGCCGCCCAGTAAGTGGAGTAGAGTAATTTTTCAGTAATTCTGAATTTTTGGAAATATTTTTTTAAATGTTATCGATCGGGGAAAAAATTAATATCGCGTTCGATTTAACGGGATGGAATAAAATTTGCACGTAATGTGCGTAAACGTTCGAAGCAATTATTTTTTTTTTTTTTTTCAAATATTAATCTTGTCCAACAATTAATAAGTAAATTTGAGTTTTTTTGGGAACGTATTGAATATGTGAAATTAATATTGATTGTAAAATAAAATTGAGTATATTTATGTATTTAATATGTAAACGTTTAGAAAAGAGGGAATAAAATTAATCTAGGAGCTAGAGATTTAATTTTTAAGATATTATATTAATGTTCGAATTGCTTGGATGATAATCAAGCTTGAGAATTGATATTTTAAAGATTGAAAGGAAGTAAAAGAAATTATCAATTAATATAGTTAGAAAATTAATTCGTAAATATCGGTGGCTGGATCAAAGAATCGCTCCACGTGGCGAACGTTGAAAATTAATTTCGATACAATTTTTGCGTAAGAAATTACTTCAATTAAGTTTCGATGATTTATTCAATGATTTGAAACAAATTTGAACGCTTCTCGATATATTTTGATTTAATTTCTATTAAAATTAATTAAGATTACAAATGGAGAATTTCTGGAAAACTTTTCTTTTTACGAATCATTAAAAATATTATTATTAGAGAATTCATTGAGAAATCATCGATTGGTTAAAATTTGTCGATTTTTATAAAATGTTCAGATTCGTAAAAATCCGAATCTTTCGAGAAAATTATTCCCCGCACTTTTACCGACCGAGTCTCTCAATTCGTTACAAATATATAATTTCCCGATTCCATCCTCGAATAACCCTGCACGCTATTTAAAAAAAAAAAAAAAAAAAATTTACGAAAACCGTATACTCTTCCGTATACAATATATTTCCCGTATACAATTACATTTGAAAATCAATTTTATCGATCGCGTTACGACGATAGAGCAAGCGACAAATTTCCTTCTTCGTCGAATCGATCCCGCGAGAGAACATTTTCCATCGATACACGACTATACATACACACACATATATATATAGAACGAGAAAAGTTTGTCCGTCGATCGAAATCAACAAAGGCGAACGGAACAATAATCGAGGAATCATGTACGATTGTGCTCGATCGATCTCGAAGAAATCTTTTTCGACCCGTAATTAAATCTGTGTGTGAGAGAGAGAGAACTTACCCGATTCTCCGCTCGAGATGTGGAATCATCGGCGCGCCCCCTCGAATTATTCACAGTCACCCCGCCGCTTCCCGTGCAATCCAGTCCGTCGAGCATTTGCTTCTCCTTTCCAACGGATATATATACATATATATATACATACATACATACATACATATATATATCCTACACACGATTCTCTATCCCGCGATATTCATCGTCGTTTGACCGAAACTCACCACTCGTTTTCGTTATGCGAGGGAAAAGAAGAGAAGAGAAAGAAATCCATCGACGATACTATTTCTTTCTTTTTTTTTTTTTTTTTTCTCACTCGATAAGTCAGAGCGGGAGAAATTTCTAGGGAAATTCGGTACGCGCGAACGATGCGCGTGTGACATTTAGCGGGCCGCTCGTGGCGAGGTGCAATCGAAGATCGATCGATAAGGAAGGGAAGATAGTGTACGACGACTTGTCACGCGCGCGGACGATTTGGAAGTGACGAGGGCCCCGGCCCTCCTTCTATCCTTGCACCCGTCCGCCCGTCCGTCGTATATAGGAGTGTAACAGTAAGCTGTTTCACGATTAGCCGAAATGTATAAACTTATTTATTTCGGTGGCAGATAACCCCAAGCTTCCCGCAATAGCCGAGCCGAGGCGAGCCGAGCCGCCCATTGGCGTCGAATTTCTTCGTAACGATAACGATGGGATCGACGAAACTTCAGGTCGACCGACTAATACTAATAAAATAATAACCTTTCTGCTACTATCGATCCTATTCAATGTTCGTGTTCGTCGAGAATTTTTATTTTTATTAATCGATAATCCAGACTCGATCGATAACTTCTCTCGCCTCTCGTTTCTTTCAAAATCGAAGAGTAAAAATAATTTTTCGAATTTTCGAAGAGAAAAGAGAAATTCCTCCTCCTCCTCTTCAAAATCGAAGAGTAAAATAATTTTTCGAATTTTCGAAGAGAAAAAAGAAATTCCTCCTCCTTTTCTTGCTGGAAACGTTGGAGGATGTCGCGACGCGAGAAAGGCGGGAAAACTCGGTTACGTTGGATAAATTACGAAGGAAGAGAAAGAAAGAAAGAAAAAAAAAACCAGCCACCAGAAAAAGATTATCGAATCGACTGATGAACTATTTTTCGTTCCGATCGGTCCACGCGCGGAAGTTGCCCGCTGATAATTGATAAGAGCTCCCCCTTTCCCCCGTTTCGGCCACCATACCAAATATATATATATATGTATATATATATATATATATACACACATGTGTATATATATATATAAATAGGTCGCATGGGTCGGCACAATTGACCGTATTCATTCGATCACGAATTGATTTATCGATTGTTATCAGGTCAAACTTTGTAGCCGAAAAACGATGTTGCAAAACGGGCAGAAGAACGGAGATAATGTCTACCAAATTTATATAACAAATTCGTATTATCGCCGCTGGTATTGACCAGATATAGATGAGAAATAAAACTTTCCGAGTATAAAAAAATTTTTGATACGGTAGCATCGAAAATTCATGTTTCATCAACGATAAACCGAGAAAAAAAAGAGAGAGAGAGAGAGAAAACGAGATCTCTAAACTCTACAATGTAACGCAACTTACGCACGTTAATATTACGCTATTTTTACTTTATATTTATTTCCTTCCATATTTTTTTTCGTTTAAAAAAAATACACACACACACACGCGTACACATTTTTAAAAATTCGTATGAAACAATCCAACGTAGACACACAAACAGAGAGAGCGAGCGAGAGCGAGAGAGAGAGAAAATGTAATAAGGTTAGTTTTCCCTTCGTACCGATCGAGCGAACGAACGAACGAACGAGTGACCGACCGAGCGAGCGAGCGAGGGGTGGGTGCGATAAGCACGGGGATTGCGGGCGGGCCGATCATTGGCCGGCTCCTGTGCCGGCAGTCACATCGAATCACGATCACCGATCCGGCGGATAGAAGGTGCACCGAAGGGATTTCCGGCGCAGATTGGCCCTAAGCAAATGACAAAGCACAGGGACAAGAGGGGAGGGGGAGGAGGAGAGAGAGAGAGGGAGGGGGAGGGGCGGGAGGGACGCGAGAGGAAATAACGGTAATCCTTGAAACGGGGAGCGAGATCAGAGAGGGTGGTTTCCTTGGGCAGCCGCAATCTGTCCGAGCTTGGCCGGCAAAGCTCCAAGAAGGGTGCCTGGCCGACTGGCCTTTCGAGTTTAGAGCCACAGTGCATGCCGTCCTTCCCTTCCGCCAAACATCGGCGGAAATCGAGCGAGATTCCTATTTATCGAGACGCCTTCTCGATCCCTTCCGGTTGACGGAAAGCCGCATCATCTCGCCTTCGAGGAATCGTTCCATCTCTCTTTTCGTTTTCTCTTCTTTTTTTCTTCGATTAAGAAATTATCCTTCACGGAGCATTCATTCGGTAAAGCGTAGCACGGTGAGCGACACGCTAGAGAGAGAGAGAGATAGAGATAGATAGATAGATAGATAGATAGATAGATAGATAGATAGAGAGAGAGAGAGAGAGAGAGAGAGAGAGAGAGAGAAGTCAAGTTCGAGAATTCGCAAGAATTTTGGACGAATTTTGCTCGAGATAAATCAAGATCGTGGCACAAAGTGGCCACGATACGACAAACCATATACACAGTGTAATTTTCTGCGGGACGAGAACGAGAGAGGTGGCGATAAATATCCGTCAAAAATTACGCTCACGTCCTATCGTATAGATGTCCCGAGGGGGCTAAACGCGAGTCGATGAGCCGTATCCGGCCGTGTCTTGGCATAATCGGGCCGTGTTGTCGTCAGGATTAACCTATTAACGCCCACTGTCTACCTCTTGGGTTTGCCAAGAGTAATCGGCCCCGCGTCGAGATTTGGACGTGCCGCGAAACACCGGCATTTGTCACTGCGCTCTGCTCGAAAGTCCGAGCTTCAACAAGTAAGTATCTTTTGCAAGGGACAGGAGAAATATCGCTGCTCGCGTCTTGGCCGCGAGCTTCCCGCAATAATAATAATAATAATATCGGCAACTCGGTCGATAAATCTGCAACACCGACCGAATTAGAAATTCCTATATATATATATATACATCCCCTCCTCTTTTCTAGCTAGGTTACTCGATTCGTAACCTATTTCACACCGTGGAAATAGGTGGCTCCACGCAACGATAATAGCAACACTTTGTCCCGAATCGAGGAGAAAGAGAACAGCATCATTACGTACACTTAACGTATTACGTTGTATACACTTACGTACACATACTTAAAAGTTATCGAAAAGGGAGAAGGAATATCGTTGGGATTCGTCGAGAGTTGAGAAACGAAGGAACGAAAAAGATTCCATTTCACGAGATAAAAATCAAAGCGATTCTTTCTTACGAACAATAACCAAAAAAAAAAGAAAAAAGTACTCGTCGCAACAAAGTGTTAACGAACCGTTCGATACGAACCCGGTTATCCTCCTTCGAAAACTTGCTTTGCCCCGGCAAACGGTATTTCGAAGCTTCGGTGGAAAAAAAGAACAGAAAGAAAAGGAGAGAAAGAGAGAGAGAGAGAAAAAGGAAGCTCCGTGGCGAAGCGACGAAAATGCGAAGAGGGAATGAATAGAGGCGCGGAAAACGAAGCGGAGAAACAGCGAGCGGAACGGAGGGAAGGATGGGGCGGGCGGGCAGGCGGGCGGGCAGGCAGGCAGCAGCCGTCAAAAGTTGCCGAACTAATAGGACGATTTTCAGCGCGGAGCGTTTAATTAAATTAATTATATGCGCGCCTCGGTCGTAATATAAATTGTGAGCAAGCGTCGGGGACGAGCGTGAGGGGGGGGGGGGTAGGCAGGAGGAAGGTTGAGTTCCGGTTGTACGCGCGGAGGAGGGAGAGGGGGAGGAAATACCGTCAAGCTGCGATCGCCAACTTTGATAGTTACGTTTCATCCATCCATCCATCCATCTATCTATCTATCTATCCGAAATACACGTTTTCCGCGGACTGGTTCGACGCAAACTTCGAAATCGGTACGCGGAGTTGCCGCTTCTCGATTTTCGCCGCGAAGACAACTCGATCGACTCGATCACGATGGACGCGTCAAAAATTTTTTTTTTTTTTTTTCGAATATTTCAGATACTCGAACGATACGTACATATATCAAGTAGCAAGTTAAGATATGATCGAGTGTCTTAGAAGTAACTTGATAAAATGATTAACTTAAACACTTTCTGATAAAGAAACAAAGATTTAAGTAGATCTCTGTTCACAAATCGATACTCTTGCTAATCGCAACCAAGGTATTTAAGATTTCTGCATACAAGTCGATCGTCGATTAAAAGTGAAACTGCTCCGCACGCGATAAAAGAATAGCAACAAGAATTCTTCAAATCTCGCAAAGTGAAGAACGACGATAACGATAACGGGAATTGAATCATCGCAAGAACGCGCTTCTCTCTCTCTAAAAAAAAAAAAAAAGTAAAGGATAAAAAAAAAACGCGGAGAAGAGACACAACAACCCTCTCTAATTCCAAGCTACCGGTCCAATCTACAACAATCGAGTCGACCGCAAGGGTCGCGGGAGTTCTGCAAGGGGCTTTCTCTGCAATTCTCCCCCCTCCCCTCCCCTCGCCGCACGGAGTGGCCCGAGAAAGGTTTGAAAAGGCTGCCGGGAAAAACGGACTCGCGGCTTCCTTCGCCCGCGCACGCGCCCCTCCCCACCCGTGTTCAGACACACACGCACCCGCGGCGGGCAGCGACACGGGGCTGGAGGAAGAGTGGGGGGAGAGATGAGTTGCTTGCAAAAGCCGGTGGCGCGCTCGCCTACTACCGCGGTTTCTACGTCTCCAGATAAAGCGGCGAGGAGCAGTAGGGAGAGGAGGGAGGTGGGGAGGGGGGGGGGCGCACACACGGCTGAAAACGGGGGTAAACGGCCAACTTTCCAGGCGGATGCCTGGATCCTTGGACGGCCGAGCCAGACGGTAAATACATTTTTAAATAAGAGTTTTTTACTCCCATCTGGCCGGATTTTCGTCGTCCCCGTATCGGGGAATTATCCTTTTGCTTTGCGCGCATTATCCTTCGGCCCGCGAGAGCGAGCCTCCTCCGCTGGGGTGGGGGGAAGAGAGAGAGGGAAGGTTCGAAAGCTTCGTCCGCGAACCGGCCCACGCTCTCCCCACCCCAGGACTCCGTCTCGTTTCGCCCATATATCGATGAATCCTTCTCCTAGTAAGAGAGTCATTTCGAGGAGGTATTTCTATTCAATTTTTCGAGGGAGAACGAAGATACGTATATATGTATGTTGGATAAAGATGACACTTGAATAATACGTAACAGTAGAAGAGCTACAATTCGAATGTATTTAAAATAAAGTAAAGCAAAGTGATTATCCAAGACAATATTTTCTAGAGTCGTAATTGACTCGTTAAGTGTATTAACAAGAAATAAAGAACACAATCGAATTATCACTTCCAGACTTCTTTCAGGCGGTCAAGATTTTCTCGAATCCAATTATTCTCTCGACTCCATTTACGAGAAAAAAATCCCCAAAGAGGGAAACTTTCGGAGAAGAGTTTCGAAAATCTCGATTCTCGCCAATTTTATTTCCGTTCCATCTAAAATCATCCAAAGAGGTGTGCAAGGTTTATTATCAACGAGAAAAATCGTCAAGAGATCGAAGAAGAATTTCCTCCTCCATCGATCAATGATCCAGAGAGGTGAAGGGGGTGTTTAAAATCATTAGACACCAATCCGATTCGAAAAGTCTTCGCCTTCTCCTTCCCTTCCTTCCTTCTCCTTCTCCTTTTTTTATTTTTTTCAGACCGCGCGTCCTCGCAGCTCGAATTCAATTGTGATTGATCACCGACGGTGATTGAGGATTCGAAATGAAAGCCTGGCCGGTGGCGAAGACAAAAAGACGAACCCCATCTCCTCTCTTTTCCACGAGGCATCCTTCCTTCCTTCGCCCGTCCGTCCGTTCGTACGAAGCGAGGATCACGGCTCGCTCACAGACGGCAGCCAGACTGGATATAATGGAGTAAAATTCATACGACTCCATATCGGCGCGATAAAAAGACAGGCGGGCGGAGCGAGAAGCCGGGGACGGGGCACAAAGGAAGGATTAATTTTAAATATCATATACTTGGCCGGGCTAAAAAGCGAAGGTGGGAAGAGGGCTCCGTCGCCGGGGAAGCTCTGGAGGACTGATAAGTTACGTCAGGAGGAGGGGATACTTTTCAGAGGATTTCCCTTTTTGGCTGATAAAAAAATCTCCCTCCTCTTTCCTCTTCTCTCCTCAATTTTGAATTATTCCGCGCGTATAAATTTCTCTCTCACAAGTTGGAAATTTTATTATAGATATTATTGAAGAATATTCCAACTATAAGATAGGCTTGTACAGCTGGCCTGCAACGTTTTAATATTTGAAATTCGTATCCCTAGCGCTCCTCCGATCGTTAAACTTTCCCCGCCGAGTCCTAATATTACTCGATTCGAGATAAAGTTCGAGAAACTGGAAAGAGAGAGAGAGAGAGAGAAGGAAGGTTGAAGGAGCGCGAAAATGCTCGGCCGTTGGAGATATCGTTGGCTCGCGTCGCGTAATAATAATAATAATAATAATAATAATAATAACAACAACAACACCTGCAAGGTTTTTTGTTCGACCGTTCGAACAAACGGTCGCGAATTCTTATCCGACGATAATTCAACGTAACGCGCGCTCGATTTACTTGCTACCCGTCCGCGCGGCCAAGGAATGCACGCACGTTATATTATTATCGCGAGTTTCGAGCCTGTATACCCCCCTCCCTCTCCCCCCCACTCCCTCAACAAGAGGTGACAACGAGCCGCTCTCTGACACTCTGCCAATCGCGAATTTTCGCTAAGCCCTCTCGTTTCGATGTTCTTCGCTTCGAATCGAGATAAGATAAGATAAGATAAGATAAGAGAAAAAGAAAGAGAGAGAGAGAAAAAAGAAAAGGGGAAAAAAGAGCCACGAAAAAAAGGGGGAAGAAGCGAAAGAGGGTGGCTCCGGTTTAATCGTGAATTATCAATTCGGGACGGAGCCGAGTCGAGTCGAGTCGAGAAGGCGAAGGAGAGGGCGGAGGCGGAGGCGGAGGCGGAGGCGGAGGCGGCGGCGGCGGCGGCCGGAGGGCTTCGCTGACCGACGTTTCTGGTTAATCGCGTTTGCGGAAAAACGGAGATAATTCCTGGCCGTCGTCCGTCTGGACGACGATGGAGGCGTGTACGTATATACCCGCGTACGTACGTGGTGGAGAGAGAGAGAGAGAAAAAAAAAGGTGGGGTCTCGTGGATGATCTCTTGCCGTGTGTATTGGAGAAGGCCAAGCGGGTTGGGTAGGGTAGGGTAGGGATTGATATTCGCGGGCACACGGAATTTTTAACTAGCCCGGCCGGCCTTTAGCCGTACCGCCCGCAGAAAGCGCAGCAGAAAAGTTATGAATCTAATTTTCAGCGTATTTGTGTCTCACCCACCACCTACCCCTACCCTCTTTCCCCCGGTTGCTCCGCCATCGCCACCAGGAACACCTATATCAATCCCCCCTTCCCCCTCCTCTCCTTCCTCGATACACGCATCTCCTCTCCTCCCCCTCCTCCGCCTCCGTCCGTCGTTCGCTTTCGCGTAATAAAGCGCGCCGCGGCTTCGTTAGGTTTTTATCTCGGCCAGCAAAAAAAAATTAATTTCGAGAGACGCCATGGTTTTCCATCGCCACGGGTGGAGGGGGAGATCACGCACCGACCCCTCGTTACGCGTCCTTCTTCCATCCATCGTGGAAGGACGACGATGGAAGGACGTACACGGAGGATGGAAGCTTGATGGACGCCTCACGTCGTTTTCTTTATACCCACCCACCCCAACTTTCCGTCGATTCTTTGACGAGAGACGGCTATAACTAGAAACTCTCGAAACGCGATTACCTTTCTACGCGTTGCTTCGTCCGGTGGGCGATTTAAAATCTAATAAATTTAAGGCCTCGTATTTTTAAGAATTGCTTTTTATTCTTCTTCTTTCTTCATAAGCGATGTACCGAAATTTCGTACGTACGAAATATTTGTTTAAAGGATTTAGGGAGGGGAGAAGGAAAAAAATCGATTCTTATTCTAATCGGGCGAATACCGTTTCCACGTTCGAGGCATTAATTTCAACGAGGCCGGCCCGCTAAAACGCCTAATATCCACGCTTCCAGTCACGCTCTCCACACACAACAACGTCCAATAAATGCTCGAAATCCCGTTGCGACCACGACGATGGCCGCTTCGGCGTGTAAATCAAGCCAAAAACTCCCTATATTTCAGCATACATCAGTTGCGGGGATCGGGCGTGTAATTCCCGAGCTCGCGTTCGTCACGGTTATAAGCGATAATTTCAGTTAGTGGTTCGAGTTCCTCTCCACCGGTAGCCGCGTTCACATGATTGAGCGGGCGCGCATGCGCCCGGCCACGCGTATATCTCGTTCTAGATCGCGCCTCGTGCAACCACTTACCAGTACACGATGCCAAGTCATGACCGGTACGCCGTCGCGGCTCGTTTCTATAAATCTTCGGTGATCCGATAAGAAAAAGAGAGAGATCGCCCAACTCGGTCGAAAACTCGCGAACCCACCTCCTCCGAAAGGGGGTCGGGAAAGAAACGAGCGCAACGAGCACACGCTGCTACGTGTGACTCGGTGACTTGGAGTTACAGGTTAGGTTAGGTTGGCGCGATCCCGTTAAATCGAAGGGTACGCGCCTTTAACCATCCTCCCTCCCTACTCCCCTCCTCATCGTCGAGATTCGCGTGCTCGACGAAATATACTTAAAACCGTAATTACGATATAATCAACGGCCGCCGTGACCAGATACGCATCTCGGGGATGAAAAGAAAAAAGGAGGGGTGGGTGTCGATCGATCTGTTCGAACTGGAAAAACCCTTTTTAAAAGTATAAGCCGGAGCAAGGGTGAAGGTGTAGGAGAGTGCGGCAGGAGAGGAGGGGGGATTTAACCACTGCCGTTGAGGCAGAGGAAAACGGTCTTCCCCTTCGGCTACTCCGACGACGCGCGCGCCTCTGTATACGATCGTGTGCATGTGCGGGAGGGAGGGAGGGGGGGGGGTGGCGGAGGGGGCAGAAACGAGTTTTACACATCGCGTAAAAGTTAGTTCCTAATTATTCAGATTTTCTAATTAATGTTTCAGCCGACAATGATGGAGCATCCGGCTCGTCTTTCCTCTCCCTCTTTTTTCCTTTATCGAGCGCCCACATGCAGCTCCTCGTGTATGTGTGCTTTGCACGCGTATATGTACGATTGCACGCGCGCGCACCTTCTCTCTTCTTATCTTCTGTAATGATTGTCCCGACCGTTCGGGAAATTAGCCGCACTCAGACCTATTTTCAACGAGAATTTAACGCTTCCACGACGAATGTGATTCGATTAAGAAGATATCGTGCGTGTTACGTCACTGGCCATCACCTCTTTGTTGTCAAAATTATCTCACTCTTAATCTTTTTTATAGTAGATTTACAAAAACGAAAAATTAAAAAGTTGAATTAATTCGGAAAAAGAACGTAGTTTTCGAGAATTCCAATGCTTGGTACGTAGGTTAGACGATAAATGGTTGGTTGGCGTTAAAGAAGATGGGACAAGTTTGAAACGATAATCTGTTGACGAACGATCGTATCGTTTCGACGACATGCAACCGCGATAAATAATAAAGAGCACTTTCGCGAAGAGCCGTCATTACGACAACCTTATCAGCCGCTCCACCGTCATTGAAAACAGACTCTAAGGATGTTGTCGGGGCGTATCGACAGATGGCGCTGGCTCAAGTGCGATTCTCACCCGAGTCGACGCTTTAAAAACGCTTAAGATGCCGGAAGAAATTTCAAAAGGGAGGGGAGGGGATTGAAACGCGATTATTATCCCCAAACTTTTTTATTCTTTTTTCTTTTTTTTATCGAACGTAAGAGGGAAGAAGAAAGCGAGGTCGATTCTGCTCTCCTCGCTCGTGCTCGCCGAAAACATGTGCATCGTCCTTGTTTCGAACGCAATTTCACGGGTTACATTAGATAAGAGAGCGGGCTGGCCAAGCAAGTTGGCCAGCCTGGAGGTGGGGAGGGGGAAAAAACGAGCGGTGGGCGGGCAGCCTATTCCGGATTCTCAGTTCCTATATTTTGTTCTACTTGAAACTTACGAAACGAAACGAATATCTAAACGAATATTGACTCTTTTGCCGGGGTGCACCTCGCGTCATTTCTCGCTCGAGTGCAAATATTCCCTTTTTTGTTCGAGTTCATCCTTCCACTCCCCCCTCCCCTCGCCACGATCTCGAAACCACCAACGCCGAATTCATGACACGGAAATAAACCGTATCGTTGGAACACGTTTCGTAGAGACACTCGCACGAAATGAAATTCCATTACGCGTGAAAGCAAAGAAACTTCTTGTCGAAATTACGTAACGACGCGATGTTAACAGGAAAGGATCGAAATGCTGGTTGCATAGGCTTTCGAAAGGTGACACGAAATAACGAATTTTCACGGCGATATCGATCTTTTTATCCACTGTACCGTACCGCGCCATTATTACATTTACAATACGCGATGCGGATACGATAAGAAAACGATCTAAATCGATCCTCGTTTACGATTACTTTCTAGAGGCTCCCGTTCTAATTCGCGATAATCTTTTCCTTCGAGAAACTGGTGTACGACTGAACCTAACCTCCGTCGATGCGCGGCCACGTAACTAACGCCATCTCGTCGAGACGGTTGCGCCGTGGCGCTGTGGCGAAACGAAAGTGTGTTTGGATCGAGATTTGTCGCGATCCGTAGAAACGGTCGATCGTGACTGCGAGGTGCGGCGAGATTTTCTTTTCCCGAGATTCTATTACGCAATCGTGAAAGCCTCAAGTTTCTCCATCCATCCATCCACCCACCGATCGGTCTCTAATCCGTTTCACAACAGTCGGTTTCGCGACGAGCATGCGCACAACCGCGATTCGAGCGATAAAATTCGCCGTTCCGGCCGTGGCGATTGTTTGTCCTCGCGTCGCGAGTACTGCGCACTCGATTGCTCCTTATCAGCGGTAATTATCAGCAAATCTTGGTATCAGGGCAAATACCGTAACGCATCGTGGCGGGAGTGCTCGGCCTACCGGCGTTACAGCGAAATGGCCGTCGATGTCTCCGCGATGGCTTCGCACGGTCCACGTGATCGCCCGCCGATCGCAATTATCGATAAAAACGGTGGGAGGACGATACGCCCGCCCGATATTTCCCCTATTTTTCTCTCTCTCGCTTCGTTCAACGTACAATTCGATTTAATCGATAAATTGAATATATCGAGTAACAATTTTAAATGACAAAATAATTACATATATATATTGTATCGCTATTTAAATAAATCGTTTAAACCCTTAAATGTTTTTTAAAAAAAAACATACAGCACATCTGAAGAAAGTTAAATTTACATCTCTCGACTATCAATGGAAAAAAAAGTAAACAGTGATAGTTTGTCCGAAATACTCTTTCCCAAAGAAAAATAACATGCTTGGAGAGCGACGAAACAGGAAGTCTGCTCAGAGTAAGATTCTCTCTTACCCTGCCTGTGCTACAGAGAGAAGCGCGAATATCGTTGCCGGTTATTTCTTGATCTATCGGCCCGGGTACATTAGCCAACGTGTTTTGAAACACTCGTGGAGCGTATTTGCGTTGGCATCGGGCGCGTTATCCCTCTTTCATCTCGCCCCGTACGAACAACCGTCGTTGGCCAAAAGTTGTCTGATATCCTCCTCGCGGCGGCCCTTCGCTCGAGCACGATCCCGCGATTTTTCTCGCCCCGACGGAGGGAGACAGATCAAAGACTCGGCTCACGCGTCACGGCCGCGAACAGCCCTGTCAATCATCCGGGACGCGGACCAAAGGGACCTCTCTAATTACCCTTCCACGGTGATCCGTCGTGGAATCGAGCATTACTCGAGATTCGTTCATTCAATATACAGCTTCTATTCTAATAAATAAATTTGTATAAACTTGTTGATTGTTGTTGTATTTTTTGATTTGATTTGTATTTCGCAATTAAACAATAATAATAATAATAATAATTTTTCGACTCGCTGATAAACCGTATTATAACTCGATCGTTATCTGTGCATGTGATCACCGATCACAAATATAATACCTGATCTTTTCGAAAGTGTGAAAGCCGTTTTATATATATATCGGCCATAGTTGCCAAGTTGCGATAATAAATTCATTTATTGCCTTGTCTTGTCTGAAACGGATAAAGAAATAAATGATCCCGATTGCTCGTCATCGTTCCATTGTTTGCCACGAAATCTTCGCCCCGACAAATTTACGATCGGAATCGCGCAAATATGTTTGCCCCGATTACTCCTCGTTAGAAAGTATCATCGAAACGGAGCCAGTCGTCAGCCTTGCCTCGATCGCGTGCCTTATCGAACGAAATTATTATTTTTACCTTCCCCTCCCCTCCCCTCCTCCACTTTAACTTAAGCTTCGCCTGGAGTTTCGTCCTGGAAATGTTCCAGCAACCTATCGAGTTGTACATACAACTTAAAAAAAAAAAAAAAAAAAGCAGTCAGAATTTTTAGAAAGAATTTAATTTTTTATTTTCAAGAATTTTCCTCTTCTTTTCCGTTATAAAGAAGATATCGAAGAGAATCACAGAGGAAAAATTAAATCTATCGAAAATAAATCCAACTCCCATCCAATCCAAGTTGTACATACAACTTAAAAAAAAAAAAAAAAGCAGTCAGAATTTTTAGAAAGAATTTAATTTTTTTAGAATTTCAGAATTTTTCTCTTCTTTTCCGTTGTAAAGAAGATATCGAAGAGGATCAGAGAGGAAAAATTAAATCTATCGAAAATAAATCCAATTCCCATCCAATCCAAGTTGTACATACAACTTAAAAAAAAAAAAAAAAAGCAGTCAGAATTTTTAGAAAGAATTTAATTTTTTATTTTCAAGAATTTTCCTCTTCTTTTCCGTTGTAAAGAAGATATCGAAGAGGATCACAGAGGAAAAATTAAATCTATCGAAAATAAATCCAACTCCCATCCAATCCAAGTTGTACATACAACTTAAAAAAAAAAAAAAAGCAGTCAGAATATTTTTAGAAAAAATTTAATTTTTTATTTTCAAGAATTTTCCTCTTCTTTTCCGTTGTAAAGAAGATATCGAAGAGGATCACAGAGGAAAAATTAAATCTATCGAAAATAAATCCAACTCCCATCCAATCCAAGTTGTACATACAACTTAAAAAAAAAAAAAAAAAAGCAGTCAGAATTTTTAGAAAGAATTTAATTTTTTTAGAATTTCAGAATTTTCCTCTTCTTTTCCGTTGTAAAGAAGATATCGAAGAGGATCACAGAAGAAAAATTAAATCTATCGAAAATAAATCCAACTCCCATCCAATCCAAGTTGTACATACAACTTAAAAAAAAAAAAAAAAGCAGTCAGAATTTTTAGAAAAAATTTAATTTTTTTAGAATTTCAGAATCTTCTTTTCCGTTGTAAAGAAGATATCGAAGAGGATCACAGAGGAAAAATTAAATCTATCGAAAATAAATCCAACTCCCATTCAATCCAAGTTGTACATACAACTTAAAAAAAAAAAAAAGCAGTCAGAATTTTTAGAAAGAATTTAATTTTTTAGAATTTCAGAATTTTTCTTTTCTTTTCCGTTGTAAAGAAGATATCGAAGAGGATCACAGAGGAAAAATTAAATCTATCGAAAATAAATCCCATCCAATTGATTTCCACGCTTCATAAAATCTCCCTCTCGAAAACGTCCCTCCATCCCCTCCCCTCCCCCTGTATCGAGGATAATCGAACAACTACTCCACTCCTTTCCCCCTCGCGCCACGCTGTCGCTACATTATTTACTCCTCATTATCGTCGTGGCCGGCATACCTCTCCCCCTCCCCCCTCCTCCCTCCCTTTTTTCTTCCCTTAATCGAAGGATAATAAAAATCATCCTTCTCGAGCGATGCCTTCCCAATAAAGACATTGTTCCGGGGAGCAAATTCTTATCCGTGAAAAAGGCGTCGTTGTTCCCTTCCCCTTCCCTTCCCTCCCCCCTTTCCTTTCGAGAGAAGTGACGCGAGGAGGAGATGGAGGGTGAGGGAGAGAGGGGTTGGATTATCGGGTTCGAGATTACAACTCTCGTTTTCCTCCCCGTTCCAATACGAGTATCGGCGAGGGGGGGTGGTGGTGGTAAACAGGGTGGAAAGGGGTTTATTGGCCCTAAGCAGGATACTTATTGAACTCTTAGCGGTGTTTTTATCGCTCCTTTCCTCTCTCTCTCTCTCTCTCTCTCGCCGCCCGCCCCATAAGGCATAGGCGGTGTTTTAAGTGTTTTCGAGTCCTTTGTTTTAAAGGACTCGCTCCCCCGCTCGCATTATGCACCCTCCTCCGCGCAACAGAGGGGAGGAGATACTTGCAAGAAGCATCTCAGCTCCGTAAACTCCGCGGCTCAAGGGTTTGACCACTTTTCCGTGTCCTTTTTCTCCTCCCCACCCCCTCCCTCCTCGTGTCGAGACTCGTCGGGTGTCGAGTGGATACGGAGAGGGGGTACGGATCGTGAACGCGTAGGACCAAGTAGCATGGAAAAGGATATTTCGTTCGAAACGTGACAATAATAATAATAATAATAATAATGATCGAGTGGAATAATTATGGCAAAAGTGATGAACCACAAAAGCGATTACTATATTTTCAATTTTCAACAATCGTCGAATTCCCTGTCGATTGAATTGGGATCGAACGAAGAGAAGAAAAGTATGTATATAGAGTGGATATAGATCGTGAACACGTAGTACAAAGTAGCATGGAAAAGGATATTTCGTTCGAAACGTGGCAATAGTAATAATAATAACGATAATAATAATGATCGAGTGGAATAATTGTGGCAAAAGTGATGAACCATAAAAGCGGTCGAATTCCCTGTCGATTGAATTGGGATCGAATGGAGAGAAGAAAAGTATGTACATAGAGTGGATATAGATCGTGAACACGTAGTACAAAGTAGCATGGAAAAGGATATTTCGTTCAAAACGTGACAATAATAATAATAATGATCGAGTGGAATAATTGTGACAAAAGTGATAAACCACAAAAGCGGTCGAATTCTCTGTCGATTGAATTGGGATCGAACGGACAGAAGAAAAGTATGTATATAGAGTGGATATAGAGAAGGAATATAGATGAACATATAGTACAAAGTAGCATGGAAAAGGATATTTCGTTCGAAACGTAGCAATAATAATAATAATAACGATAATAATAATGATCGAGTGGAATAATTGTGACAAAAGTGATAAACCACAAAAGCGGTCGAATTCTCTGTCGATTGAATTGGGATCGAACGGAGAGAAGAAAAGTATGTATATAGAGTGGATATAGAGAAGAGATAAAAGGATATTTCGTTCGAAACGTGGCAATAATAATAATAATAACGATAATAATAATGATCAAGTGGAATAATTGTGACAAAAGTGATAAACCACAAAAGCGATCGAATTCTCTGTCGATCGAACGGACAGAAGAAAAGTATGTATATAGAGTGGATATAGAGAAGAAATATAGATGAACATGTAATACAAAGTAGCATGGAAAAGGATATTTCGTTCGAAACGTGGCAATAATAATAATAATAACGATAATAATAATGATCGAGTGGAATAATTGTGGCAAAAGTGATGAGCCACAAAAGCGGTTACTATATTTTCAACAATCGTCGAATTCTCTGTCGATTGAATTGGGATCGAACGAGAGGAGAAAAATATGTATATAGAGTGGATATAGATCGGTAAACACGTAGTACAAAGTAGCATGGAAAAGGATATTTCGAAGAGTATTAATTTTTACGAAGTTTTCATTTAAAACGTGTCAGTAATAATAATAATCGAGTGGAATAATTGTAGTAAAAGTGAGCCATAAAAGCGGTTAATATATTTTCAACAATCGTCGAATTCCCTGTCGATTGAATTGGGATCGAACGGAGAGAAGAAAAGTACGTATATAGAGTGGATATAGAGAAGGAATATAGATGAACACGTAGTACAAAGTATGGAAAAGGATATTCGTAAACGTGGCAATAATAATAATGATAATCGAGTGGAATAATCGTGGCAAAAAGCGGTTACTATATTTTCAACTCTCGATTGAATTGGGATCGAACGAAGAGGAAGGAAGAAAAGTATACACACGGGTATGATCCGAAATAATAAATCGGGTGATCGATCACGGATCCGACGTCTATCCGACGTTCAAAATATTCTTGAATATTCATCGACGATGAACCGACGAATCCCCTCCTCCCCCCCCAGCGCGCGTTCCCTATTTATGACTTGGTTCTTTCATTACCAATTCCGTCGGTTCCGCCGGCTGCCATTAGTCACACTTTGCGTACCGAAAGCGTGATTTCACCCGCGTTTATCGCGAATCGGTTGAAGGTGAAGTGCACTCGGGGGTGAATTTCACGGCGGGGGGAGGTGCGCGCGTTCCGCGCAGAGAGCGAGAGAGAGGGGAGGTGGGGGGTGATCGGGAGCGAGCGAAGGAGAGATAAGCGATTGGGCGGCGAGGGGAGGGCAGGGCCCACCCACGTGCTCCATCGAGTGCTCCGTCAGTCATTCGGCTGAACGCGCACGCAGCGGAAAAGCCGTTGGTGTGCGACACACAACAGTTCAACGGTGGAATTACACTGTTGCCACGGTGCTCTCCGTGTGCTCTACATGCTACCACGCGTTTTTTTTACGGATGAAAAAGCCACCATTAACCCAAACGTTCAAACGCCTCGAATTCTTTCGTTTCGCTCGATGCTCGAAACTACTCTTTCTTTCTTCCTTTGTTTTCTTTCCTTCCTTTTCCCGTTCCTAGGTTAATAAATTTTTAGGATCGCGCGTTCTCGCGCGTGGAAAGAGATCGAACGGGAGCAAGAGCGAGCAGGATAGACTCACCTCTTTGTCCTTGGCTTGCAGTTCTTGTTCCAGGTTGGTGTTTGGCGTCCTCCTGGGATTGCTGGCATCGTGCACCTGCTGCTGATCGCTTCCCTGTGGTGTCTGAGACAACTTGTGCCCCTCAGTCTTCGAATTTCCATCGTTCGCCGCGGCTAGTTGCTCCTTCAGTGCGGACACTTCCTTCTCCGCCAATGTCGCCCTCTGAAATCCAACAATCGATAATAAATATCAATCGAAATCGTCCGTAAATCGCTGGATTTAGAATCCAATATCATATCACACGCGCCTAATAAGTTTTAAATATTTCAAACTATATATTCTCGAATATAGAATATAGAATCCTCTATTCGTATAATCATCTATTAAAACGATCTAATTTTACCAACTTTACTTTATCGATCTTATGAATATTTGGTCAACAAGAGAGAGTTATATCTGTTAAACGAGACGTGAATATATTTATACCCCCTTTTCTAAAATTGAACAAAGAGGAAAATTCTTGTCTGAAAAATTTTGGGAGAAATTTTTCGAAAATTATTCCTCGCTCGGAAACGAAACACGATTCCCTCCCTTTAACGACACACCGCGTGCCGTAACGACAAATGTTGTCGACGGCAACGGCGCAACGCCGAAACTCATCAAACTCGGCATCTGGAAGCAATTAAAGTAGAATCGCGAATCGGGGGTAAGTAAAATAACGCAGCCAAGGACTCTAGCCAAGGCAACAAGTACACGTCAGTTTTTGCCCGATGCATCGAAGCTCGATCGATCGTTCCGCGAAACAACGACGCCAACTTCTCCTCTTCGATTTGAAATTGTACGGTAACACGAACGGAACGTGTATAACGTGTACCAGCCATTCTATATACAAAACCGTTCCGTATTATTTATATTTTCCACGGTAATCCTATCCTGAATTCCCCCTCTCTCTCTCTCTCTTCCACAAATTTATTATTACGTCACTTTATTATTACAATCCATGCGGAAAATTTGGAACGAAACCAAAATCCCTTTTTTCCTTTTCCCCGTTCGAAGCCAGGGGAATATTCGCGTAAACAAATTTCGAAACGAAAGGAAATCTAAATGGTTCCGAAGAAGGAAGGAAGAAGAGACACGATGAGAGAGAGAGAGAGAGAGGTAGCCTATAGTAATGACCCATTGTTTCCTGCAAAAAGCCTTGACGATGTTATCGATAATTACGAAATGATACGGGAAGCATAAATACATATCTGAGAGCTGAACGATGCACGTTCATTGAAATGGCGGACCGAGTATCGATAGGCTGTCGGGACTCGTCCTGTGTATTTGTCACGGGAGCTGAAGGGGGAGGGGGACACGAGCGGAGTTGGAGAGGACCGAGAAGATCGCCGATAAAGATCCGTACCGTCCGCGATCGTCACATTAGCGGCGGAAGTCGTTGAAAGATAATGGCTTCTTTGTACGTTCGTTCACGACATTGCTTTTGTTCTATCAATAATCGGCTGTTAAGAATTTAAGTTATGGGATTACCTTCTCCCTTTTTCCTCAGATGCTTCCTCCTTTTCGATCGTTTTCAATCGAATTTGATTTCCGATAGATTATCCATCGAGTATTATACTCGTCGCATTATTGTCGAAGTCGAATATTATGAAAGAAACGGATCGAGAATTTAAACGCGGTCGATTGTTAAAAAAGATTCCGACATTATTCTCTACATTACCGATCGAAAACCTGGACAAATATAGTTCAAGATTTCGTCAATTGGAGAGAAAGTTAGGTTAAAATTTTCCCATTCCAATTCTCGAAGAATACGAGTCGAATTCGACACACTCACTATATATATAATATAATAACTGATTATGTAACTAGGAGTTGAGAGGATACAAGTCGGAGAAGGATTTTGTATTTTCACAACGAACGTGTTTCGACGCGAGAAAAGATAGCGGCCACCGCGCGTTACTCGCCATGTCACTGAAAATAGCCGGGAAGCGAATTCGATGGGTCGAACCGCGGCCCGGTTCGATTCGATAGTTGGACAGCGCCAATTACCAAGCATACTCGCCTTTCGAGTCTGAGTAGAGGGCGTGGTGGGAGGCGAGTTTCGATCACGTCGAGGCGTTTCGTCTTGGGCCCGACGCTCGTCTTATATCCCGTCGCAAATTGACGGTTATCCGACTTGCACGGCGTTCCGGGCATCGATCGATCGCCACTCACCGATTCGATATACGGAATCGGGGCTCATTGCACACGTCCCGCGTGTGCAAGAAACCGCTTCGGGGCTGGTTTTAGGCACCGGTGGTCACGCACTTTTGGATCAACTAGCGGGGCATCGATCGGTTTCTGTCGTGTTAATGCTTGTTTCCACGTTTTCTCCGCGTTCAACAACTTGCTGTGCCGTGTAATTAAACCGCCCCCCCTCTCCCTTCCGTAATTTATCGTAATTTCGCGGCCACGGTTTCGTATATCCTTTCGTATACATATATATACCCGACATTTGTAATTCAAATCTTTCTTTCTCTTTCGCCAAGTTTTCTCTTCGAGAAGAAGACGCCATTTTTACATCGACGATCATTTTCATTATCGATAGATTGTTATACGCGTGAATAGTATTTTTGTCGTCTCCGCTACTATTATAACTCGTGATACATACGCGCGTGCGCGTGTGCGCGTGTACACGTATGTGCTTTTGGAACATGGATGGATGACAAGTTTGGTAAGGTTATGTTATACTGCAAGATTAGTCTTCGACATAACGTGAGTGCTAACCTATAAATGTCATTGTTTCGTTTCACCAACGCTATAAATTTCCAATTGTTATATCAAACGGATCGTTTATTTTCAAACTCTAATTGTTCAGGGATACTAATAATAATAATTTACTATTATTATTCGACAAACATTTGTTTCCCGAGAAAAATTGAAAAAAATTTTTCTTCAAAAATTTCCAACTTTCCAACGAAAATCTGGTGCACAGATCGGATTATTTATCGTCGAAGATGGGGAAAAATTTCGCACGATCACGGTGGTCAGAGTTCGCAAAGGAGAACACCGCCAATGACCACGCGTGCACACAGTTGGCACACAGAGGCGTAGAGGCGTGTTGGCGCGCGCACGAGCGCGCGGCATGCGAGTGTCGCAGCTGGCGACGCACGGTGTCGTAGCCCGTCAAACGCCGAGCATTCTTTGTGCCCCGCCGCCGGAATATCCCGAATAGATCAGCCTCCCTCGCGGCTCGCGCACCCACCTCCCCCCTCTCCCCTCTCCCCTCTCGCCTCCCCCCTCTCTCCCCCCCGCGCGTCTTTCTATTTTTACGCCCTAGCCCCCGAATCATCAACGCGCACCGTTCTTTTCTACTATTTATTTCGTGACGGTTGACTAATGCGCGAGAGACCCATCGGGAATTCCGGTTGTTTCGATGCGCTCGACTCCTGAATCTCTCTCGCGTCTTGGAAAAAAGGAAACAAGGTCGATGGTTCGATTTAATTTTATTACGTGGAATATAAATATATGTTTGAATATAATATATGTTTATATATGAATATATATATTCATATATATATATATATGAATATAATATATGTTTAGAATTTGTTCCTTTCTTGTTAAGTTAAAATAAGAATGTAGAAAAGTTTGGGAAGAGAGTCGAAACGGTATCATGGTAGTATCTCGTGGAAGAAAAACTATTTCCACATTAAACGAGCGTAACAATTTCAAACGACAACGTGCCGAAATACATTTTTTTCGATTTGCTTTGTAAATGGAAAATTTATTTTCAAACATCTCACACGTGCTTTCACCTCGAGTTTTACAGCGAAGTAACTCATTTATTCTGAGACGTTATAGAGGCGTTTCCACATACCGCCTTTGAAACCTCTTATTGAAATGAATTTTAATGATCGTGTGCCACGCTATTCCCCCCCTATATTTTTTTCGAAATAAAAGGAAATCCACGGCATTCAGGCGGCTGCTAAATAAAGCAATTTATACAACCCACTAAAACGAATATCTAATTAACATGAAATGCATCGTTTACCTTTACGACGTGTTTTACTACGCCTTCGGTTTCATTTTCCAGATTCGCGTGATCCAACCACTCCGAGACTTCTTCCGTCTTTGACCTTTGACACGTCGTAACGCCCAATAATTATGCGTCGTTCGCACACCATCTCGGCGATAAAAACGAAACAACCGATCGTTCTCAACCTCCTCGTAAACGGGGAGGGAATACATACGCGCGTTAGAGAACGCGGGGAAAACTCTCCGTTCGAAAAGGAGATCGGAGCTCAAAAATACCGCCGTCTCTGCCGCCCAAACGATATTTTTATCAACCTCGCTCTCGGAAATTCCATCGATCGAAAGCAATCGATCGGATGCAAAGCCAACTCTACACACACACGCGTCTCTACCTTACACGATGACAGTCGTTGCGGCAAGAAAGGGAGGAATACCTTACCGCCAGCCTTCTTTATAATCTGCCCCGTGGAGGGGGTGGTGGATCAGCCGTTTACGACGGTGTTATATTTTTTTGGCCGCCGAGGAAGGGAGACGGTCGTGATATTTCAAATTTTCTCATTACACCTCGAGGTGCGAATCGTCTCTCCCTCCCTCTCCCTCTCTCTCTCTCTCGCTTCGCCCCATCCTTCACCCTTCCGATATACGCGGCCGTGGCGCCGTACCCTGCCCCTCCCCCTTCTTCAATCTCACACCAACCAGCCATCAGAGAGGGTGAACCAGCCCTCTTGTATTTATTATTAAGATATCGACCGAGCTCTAAGTCCCGCCGCCACACTGCAATACGCGAAACACTCGAACGCTTGCACACTCTCGCGGAAGAGAGAAAGAGAGAATTCGACCCTTTGAGAGAGGAGGAGGGGTAAGATCTCCCCCAAAGGCATCTCTCTCTCTCTCCTTCGAGCGTGGAATTACCACCATCGATGCCAATTCGTCGCTTTGTTCGCGACACTTTTGTTCCAGAGGAGGGGGGGGAGTAGAAACGAGAGAGATAGAGGCCGCTCTTTGTCTCGATCCGATTAAAATGGCGCTAGAAGGAGAGGGAGAGGGTTTTTTTCTTTCTCCAATTTTTCGTTTTATATATATATACTCGAAGATGGCAACTAAGTAATTGATTTCACTTATCGATATGATCACTCATAATCGATTCGGATCGTCACAGTGCAACTCGTGAGATTGCAGAGAAGCTTCGTGTATCGCTTAAAACAACTTGGCTATGTTCAAAAACTCGATACATGGGTTGCTCACGAACTGAGAGAAAAGCATTTAACGCGACGCGTTAACAGCTGCGATTTGCTAAAGAAACGTGATGAAAATGATCCGTTTTTAAAACGACCGATAACTGGCGACGAAAAATGGGTTGTTTGCGACAATATCGAGCGGAAAAGATGGTGGAGCAGGCCACGTGAACCAGCTCGAGCAACATCGAAAGCTGGTATTCGTCGAAAGAAGGTTTCGTTATCGGTTTGGTGGGATTACGAAGGAATTGTCTATTTTGAACTCTTACCACCCAACCGAACGATCAATTCTGTCGTCTACATCGAACAACTAACGAAATTAAACGACGCGGTTGAAGAAAAGCGGGCCGAATTGACGAATCGAAAAGGTGTCGTATTCCATCGTGACGATGCAACGCCACACGCATCTTTGGTCACTCGGCAAAAATTATTGGAGCTTGGTTGGGATGTTTCGCCGCATCCACCATATAGTCCTGACCTCGCACCATCCGATTACTTTTCGTTTCGATCTTTACAAAACTCCTCGAATGGTAAAAATTTCAATAACGATGATGATATCGAATCGTACCTGATTCACTTTTTCGCTAATAAAAACCACAAGTTTTACGAACGTGGGATTACGACGCTGCCTGAAAGATGGCAAAAGGTCATTGATCGAAATGGGCAACGCATTACGGAATAAAGTTATTCAGTTCCATGAAAAAATTGTCTTTGATTTTCTAAAAAAAATCCGCAATTACTTAGTTGCCAACCCAATATATCGAGGGTCGTCGACCGTCGGTCGAGGCTTCTCATGTGTTCCCACGTGTGGAGAAGGGGGAGGAGGAGAGTAGTCTGTGGCGATATTTAAGAAATGTCAATACGCGGACAGGCGAGGGGAGGGGAAGGAATGGAAGTCGACGACAATGCCAACGGAGGCCTCCTCGAGGCGGCCCCCGCCGTCATCGGCTCTCCTCCCCCCCTCAGTAGCCCCGAGGCATCGGTTAAAAAACGAACGAACCCCTTTGAAGTCACCCCATCCCCCGTCGTCCCCCGTTGTCCTAATGAAAAATTAAAGCCCCTTCTTAAACATCATTAGACACTCGGAGGAGGACCGATAATCTTGCCACCCCTCCCTCTTCACCGTGTTTTCTCCACCGCGGATCGGACAAACGAGCCTTTTCCTCGGCCAATTTTCCACCAAGTCCCTCGAATCTTGTGATTCGAACCAGTCTGAGTTTCTCTTTCTTTCACAGTTTTCGATCGATCAGTCAATATTTAGGGATCGATAGGGTTACAGTTTAAATACGATCTTTGGAGAAAAGGAGGGGGTGGATGAAAGGAGGATTCTATTTCTTAAATTTAAATATTAAATATTCGTTTAGGGTCGTTCGAGGATGGACGTTGGAATTATTCTTGCCGTCCTCTCTGCCCCTCCTTTTTTTGCATCGGCGGCGCAATCATATTCCGGGAGGAGGAGGAGGAGGAGGGGGAGAGGGAGGTACACACGTGCGAGTCAGCGCCCGAGATCTTCTCACGCGCGATCCGCTCTAATAAATCACGATGGGCCCGCGAGGAAAAAAGGGGGAAAGAAAAAATTCGTGGCGATCATCTGGCGGCGCGCTCGTTCGAAGCTCGGCCTCTTCTCCCTTTTCACGGAATGAAATCGTTGGAAGAGTCATTCTTCGAGAGATCGGTGATACGAGGAGGCGAATGAATTGTAATTTTCAACTTGTTTGAAACTCTTTTCTACTTTGAAGAGGGGAGGATGATACTATTCGTCGATCGAAATTTGAAAAGAAAGAGGAAGATTGACTTTCTTAACCTTCTACGAGAATTAATTCGAGAAGAATCTCTCCTTTGAAAGAAAATAATCTCGTTTCGAGAAAAATCGATCGATCCTAAAAATGAAAATCTCTTCTTCGTGAAGGGAAGGAGTTAGAGGTGGCTTAACTTTCAACAAGAATTAATTCAAGAAGAACCCCTCCTTTCCCGAAAGAAAACAATTTCGTTTCGAGAAAAACGAAAGATCGATCAATCGATCCTTAAAAGTGAAAAGTGAAAACTCTTTTCGTGAAGAAAAGGAGCTTAACCTTCAATAATTCGTTAATTCAAGAAGAATCTCTCCTTTGAAAGAAAATAATCTCGTTTCGAGAAAAACGAACGATCAATCGATCGATCGATCCTTAAAAACTCTTTTCACGAAGGAAAGGAATTTAACTTTAACAATTCATTAATTCAAGGAAAATTTCTCCTTTCTCGAAAGAAAATAATCTCGTTTCAAGGAAACCGATCGATCGATCGATCGATCGATCCTTAAAAGAGAAAAATGAAAATTCTTTTCGTGAAGGAAAGGAGTTTAACCTTCAAAAATTCGTTAATTCAAGAAAAATCTCTTCTTTCTCAAAAAAAAACAATCATTTCGAGAAAAACGAACGATCGATCGATCGATCGATCCTTAAAAACTCTTTTCGCGAAGGAAAGGAGTTTTCGCTCGTAGAGCTGGCTTAATCTTCAAAAATTCGTTAATTCAAGAAGAATTTCTCCTTTCTCAAAAGAAAACAATCATTTCGTGAAAAACGAACGATCGATCCTTAAAAGTGAAAACTTTTTTCACGAAGGAAAGGAGCTTCACCTTCAAAAATTCATTAATTCAAAGAAAATCTCTCCTTTGAAAGAAAACAATCTCGTTTCGAGAAAAACGATCGATCGATCCTTAAAAGTGAAAAATGAAAACTCTTTTCGCTCATAGAACTGGCTTAACCTTCAACAATTCGTTAATTCAAGAAGAATCTCTTCTTTCTCAAAAAAAAAAAACAATCATTTCGAAAAAAACGAACGATCGATCGATCGATCGATCCTTCAAAATTCTTTTCGCGAAGGAAAGGAGTTTTCGCTTGGCTTAAAAATTTGTTAATTCAAGAAGAATCTTTCCTTCGAAAGAAAACAATCTCGTCTCGAGAAAAATCGTTAAAAGCGAAAAGTGTAAACTCATTTCGCTTTTAAGGAAAGGAGGTTTTTGTTCGCGGAGTTGGCGCAGGGGGATGGGCGGCGGTGACGAGCGAAATTCGGGGCGGGGACAATGGAGGGATGACTCCGGGACACGCGGTTGAATCGGCGAAAGGGACAGTGGCCGCTGGCCGGGCGGGAAAGGGGAGGGAGGGGGAGGAAGGGGCGATTGTTGGAATTTGCATGAATCGATCACGATTGTTTGGCCGCGAAATGAGCGGCGCCAACCACCATAGAGAAATAATTCGCAATCCGTGTACAGGCCGGCCCTGAAATCGAGTTACCGTTTGCCATTTCGATTCTGCTCGGTCCAACGGCCGACAATGCCCAAACACGACGACAATGTCCAAAAGCGAATCATCTTTGTGATCCTGGCGCGAGCCCCCACCCCCCTCCCCTATACTTTCGTTCGTTCTTTTTCTCTCCCCCTCTCTCCCTCTTCCCTCCTATTAATCTCGAATTCCACCTCCGATCCTTCCCACCCATTGTCCTCGAATCGAACTCCACTCTTTTTCTCCTCGATCGTCTAACTCGTGTTCCTTCCACGCGTGTAAACTCCGTCTCTTTGTCTATCTGTCTGCAAATTGAATATATATCATCCGTTAATCCAATAACTACCTCCTCTTGTATTCCTATCGAAAATTCTATATATTCTATGTATCTGAAAATTGAAAATATCTTCAGCTAACCCAACCCTTATTTTCCTTCCACGAGTGTAAACTATCTCTCTCTCTTTGTCTATCTATCTGGAAATTGAATATATACGTATATCTTCGATCATCAGTTAATCCAATACTTCCTATTAAGCATGTAAACTATATCTATATATCCGAAAAGTGAAAATATATATATAAAAATGAAGAAAAGAGGGTATAGGAATAATTGTCCTCGAATCGAACACTTTTTTCTCTTCGATTATTAGCTATCTCCCTCTCTCTCTTTGTCTATCTATCTGAAAATTAAATGTATAAGTTAATCCAATAACTATTTCCTTTTATATTCCTACTATGCGTATAAACTATCTATCTATCTATCCAAAAAATGAAAAAATATACATATGTATATATATGAACGAAGAAAAGAGGGTAGGTTCTCGAATCGAACATTTTTTCTCTTCGATTATTAGCTATCTCCTTCTCTCTCTTTGTCTACCTATCTGAAAATTAAATATATGAGTTAATCCAATAACTACCTCCTTTTATATTCCTACTATGCGTATAAACTATCTATCTATCTATCCAAAAAATGAAAAAATATACATATGTATATATATGAACGAAGAAAAGAGGGTAGGTTCTCGAATCGAACATTTTTTCTCTTCGATTATTAGCTATCTCCCTCTTTCTCTCTCTCTTTGTCTATCTATCTAAAAATTAAAAATATATACATATATATACATCTTCGATCATCAGTTAATAATTCCCTTCTTTTATATTCCTACTATACGTATAAACTATCTATCTATCTATCCAAAAAGTGAAAATATATATATATATATATATATATATATATATATATATATATATATATATATGTATATGAACGAAGAAAAGAGGGTAGGTTCTCGAATCGAACACTTTTTCTCTTCGATTATTAGCTATCTCCCTCTTTCTCTCTCTCTTTGTCTATCTATCTATAAAAATATATATATACATCTTCGATTATGAGTTAATCCAATAACTACCTTCTCTTATATTCCTACTATGCGTATAAACTAGCTATCTATCCAAAAAGTAAAAATACATATATATCTATATATATATCTATATGAACGAAGAAAAGAGGGTAGGTTTTCGAATCGAACACTTTTTTTCTCTTCGATCATCGGTTAACTTCCCCCTCCCCCTAATATTTCTACGCGTGTAAATTCTCTTTCTCTCTCTCTCTCTCTCACTCGTGCAAAAATTTGGATATTAGCTCTCTCTCTCTCTCTCTCTCTCTCTCTCTCTCTCTCTCTCTCTCCACCTATCTATCTATCTATCTATCTATCTATCTATTTGAAAAGTGAAAATACACGTATAAACGAAGAAGAGAGAGAGAGAGAGGTTGTACAGAGGAGAGTAGTTGTTTGTTAAAAAAAAAAAAAAAAAAAAAAAAAGGTAGCAGCTGTCGAGGAGAGATACATGTCGCGCGGAGGACATGTGGGTGGGTGGATGGTATCGATACCTGCGAGCGGGCGCACAATACGCCGGCTATATTTTTATAGGGCCGCCACGGGAGTCTAATGGAGGAGGAGGAGGAGGAGGAAGGGAGTAGAAACAGGGATTTGGTATAGACGTCATTGTTTCCGTTCGGCACCCTTCCTTCCTTCCTTCCTTCCTTCTCTCCCTCCCCGAGTGAAAACTACCTATCCCCCTCCCTCCCCTTACAACGTGGCGCGGCTGCCATTCAAAGCCACTTTTTCATCTCTCCTTCTCTCTCTCTCTGCTCCTCCACCTCCTTCTCCTCCTCCTCCTGCGCCACACATAGATTACAATATTACCGCGTAACCCACCCTCGGCGGCGCCGCAACGCCGGAACGCGCGTCCTCTGATATATACGCGCACTTCTGATCATAACATAAATTTTAATGATGGCCGTGATGAAAATATAAGAACGCGGCGATATTTATGACCGACCCCTTCCCCCTCTCTCTCTCTCTGTCCCTCGTTCTCGACTCGCGCCGCGCCACACTTGGAGGAGGACACCCTCTCCCTCCCTCTCCCCTCATCCGCCGTCCTTTTTTCTCGTCGACGCGGGGGGAGGGGCGTTTAATTGTCCATCCGCGGACGGACGTCTTCTCTCTCTCTCTCTCTCTCTGTCGCCTCTTCGCCGTGACAGATGCTCTGTCTCTCTCTCTCTCTCGTCGTGTTTCTTGTTTTTTTCCCGTCTTCGTCGAAACCATTTAGATATGACGCGGAGCGCGGATCGCTTTCGTTTCGAAATTTGTTTACACGAATCTTACACGAATACTTCTCGAATAGGAGAAAGAAAGAAAGAAAAGGGATTGTATGTTTCGTTGTATTGGAACAACTATACGCTTAATTATATACCCGTGATCCCTACTTACGTTCGAGAAATGGGAATAGGAGAAGGAGAGAGAGAGAGAGAGAGAGAGAGAGAGAGAGGAATCTCCGTTTTTCCGTGCCTTCCTTCCCCCCCCTCCAGAAAAGGGGGACGCGCACTTTTGACGCTTCGCCTCGGAAATCCTTTGATTCCCATCTTTTCGGAGGGGGAGGAAACGTCGATGCGCCTTCGCATGAAAAGGGTTCTTCTCTTCTCCTTTCCTCGAGTCTCTCCGCTCCTCCCTCTCCCTTCCTCCCTCACTCCCTGATTGGGACGATAAAAGAGGGCCGCAAGGGACGGCGGCAGCGAGGAGGAGGTAAAACACTAATTAGTTATCAAAGGGCGGGAAAGGAAGGGTTTGGTGACAAAATAGTAGATCCTGGGGAACGAGCATCCCCCCTCCCATCCTCCTCCTCCTCCTCCTCCTCCTCCTCTCTCGTCTTAATACTCTCCCGCGAGGGCCCGCCTATTGATTTTCGAATCTAATCTCCGAATCTCTCCTTCTCTCTCTCCATATAGAAAGAATCTTCGAAATCTATCTCTCTCTTCCTCTTCGAGAAACGGCAACTTTACAACGGCTGAGAGAGAGAGAGAGATAGATAGATAGGCGGTGGAAAAACACGTGCAACGTGCTGGTAAGAGTCGCGGCCCGTTAAAAATCAAGCTAATCGAATAAACGCGACTTCGGCCATCGGGGGATCAACGCTCGCGTATTCGCGGGCAATACTAATTAACCGAGACGTCCCGTGCGTGGCCCCCACCCCACCCCACCCCACTCCGGCCCAGCCCAGCCCAGACCAGCCCAGACCAGAGTCCAAGAGTGGCGCGCACACGCACGCATACACAGCCGCATCGGCAACACCGGCAGCCGACCGGGAAACGGCAACAAGAGGAACGTTGCGCGGCCAACAGTGGAAAATTGCCAATTTTCCCGATAATGAAAATTTTAACCCCCGTCGCGGTTAATTCAATTCCCTTAATTTCTCCTCGCCGCCGCGTCGAAGCCAGCCGCGAAGATTACGATCGCAATCGCGGGGATCGTACCGCGTGAATTATTATTCGCGGCTACGTATACGTATACGTATAAATGTACCCACTTTTCGACACAGCGCTCCGATTTTGTCGAAACGGAAAGAACAATTTGTATCATATAATTATAATTCTTTCTCTCTAAGATATATATATATATATATATGGAAAGAGGTTAGAAATTTTTTTCTTAGAGAAAGAGAATGAATTATCATTCGAGGTAAGATGTATACGCTTTTAGAAAGAGTATAGGGATTTTGGTGGTTGAAACGAAAGATTACTTTCTCACTTTTGTGAGAATAATTTGTATCGCTGTCTTACGAACGAAACACGATATTTAGAGTGAGAGAGAGAGAATTATTATTCGAGGTGAGATGCACTTTTCGAAAGATTTTGGAAATTCGTATCGCAATCTTACGAACGAAACACGATATTTAGAGTGAGAGAGAGAATTATTATTCGAGATGCACTTTTCGAAAGAGTGGAAGGATTTTGGAAATTCGTATCACAATCTTACGAACGGATATTTAGAATGAGAGGTTGGAAATTTTTTTCCTGTTGGAGAGAAGGGGGGGGGGAGCGCACGTTCGTTATCGCCGCGCAATCCAATTTCCCGAGAAACTCGTCCCGATTTTTCCAATTTCAGATACGGGACGTCCGCGATCTGGAGAAAAATTCCCCGTCGGTGGAGGAAGAAAGAATGACAGGAGACAGACTCGCTCGCTCTTAATTCCAAGCGGGGAAGATTTTTCGAATTTTCTCGATTCTGCTCGAATACAACTCGAATACCGTTTCGCGCCTTTTCCCCGACGTGAATTTTCGCTCGTGCATCGCTCCCTTCGAGGGGAGGAAAGGCAAATATTTGAAACGTGTGTATATATATATATATATCTGTCTCTGCCTTCCAAGTTATCTTAATATTTCAAGGTGATTTCAATCAACGCGGATGCTTGGCAAATAACGGGTCGTAATTAACGTGCGTCTAAATCTCGATCGCGATCGAGCGAGTTCGTTTCTTTCGTTTGGAGAGAGAGAGAGAGAGAGAGAGAGGGGAGATGGTTTACTTTTGCTCGCAAAAATATCTATCTCTGACTTTATTAAACTTCAAGAGCCCTTTCTCTTTTTCCTTCTCGATTCTTTCAATTTATCGTCTATGATTTGTGCTCGATATTTTCTTTTTGAGAATATTTTGAGGATGAAGAGGAGAAGAGGAGAAGAGGATAATAATGCGTTTACACGATTACAACCCTGGATCCCGAAGAAATTTCGAAATTGATCACCTTCGAAGGGCACTTTTTTTCTAACTCTTTTTAGAAAAGAATTTTAATTTGATAATGTCACGTAGCTTTTCTAAAAAATTTCTTCTGGAATCTTTTCCAAACAAATTTTCAAAAAAATTTGGAATTGGTTCAAATGGAATGATAATTTGTTTTTATTAGAATTGGAAGGCTCTTTTTTTCATTAAGAATGGACAATTTGTAATGGTGAAAGAATTTCAAAGAATTTCAGAAAATTTTTATGAAATTGGTACACGTTTATCTTTATTGTGACTGGAAGAACTCTTTCGAGGGGTGGATTTGGAATTTTCCAATGATCGATAGAAAATCATTGAACAGGAATTTTGAAAATTATGTTATTCTTATTGCTACTGAACTTTTTTAATTGAATAAAAATTTCAGAAAACAAGGAAATTGGCACATTTAACTTTATTATGATTGGAAGCTCCTTCTTCTCCAGGGGGATGGATTTCCAATGATCGATAAAAGATTATTGAACAATTTCAATTTCCAAAAACTGTTATTGGATTGGAAGATTTTTTTTAATTGAATAAAAATTTCGAAAATATAAGGAAATTAGAAATTGAAGAGTTCTTTTGAGGGATGGATTTCCAATGATCGAGATAGAAGATAATTGAGCTTCGAATAGGGATTTCGAAAAATATGTTATTCTTCTTGCTAGAAGATCATTGAACATTCCAATTTCCAAAAACTATATTATTTTTATTGCTTTTAGACTTTTTTAATTGAACAGAAATTTCGAAAATATAAGGAAATTAGAAATTGGCACACGTTTATTATGAATGGAAGAATAGTTCTTTCCAGGGATGAATTTCCAATAATCAATAAAAGATCATTGAACAAACTATGAATTTCGAAAATTACGTTATTCTTGTTGTTACTGGACTGGAAGATTTTTTTTAATTGAATAAAAATTTCGAAAACATAAGAAAATTAGAAATTGGTTTAATTTTATTATAATTGGAAGGCTTTTTCTCCAGGGGGATGGATTTCCAATAATCGATAGAAGATCAAACAGGAAAACTATATTATTCTTATAGCTATTGGATTGGAAGATTTTTTTTAATTGAATAAAAATTTCGAAAACATAAAAAAATTAGAAATTGGTTTAATTTTATTATAATTGGAAGGCTTCTTCTCCAGGGGGATGGATTTCCAATAATCGATAGAAGATCAAACAGGAATTTCGAAAACTATATTATTCTTATAGCTATTGGATTGGAAGATTTTTTTTAATTGAATAAAAATTTCGAAAACATAAGAAAATTAGAAATTGGTTTAATTTTATTATAATTGGAAGGCTTCTTCTCCAGGGGGATGGATTTCCAATAATCGATAGAAGATCAAACAGGAAAACTATATTATTCTTATAGCTATTGGATTGGAAGATTTTTTTAATTGAATAAAAATTTCGAAAACATTAGAAAATTAGAAATTGGTTTAATTTTATTATAATTGGAAGGCTTCTTCTCCAGGGGGATGGATTTCCAATAATCGATAGAAAATCAAACAGGAATTTCGAAAACTATATTATTCTTATAGCTATTGGATTGGAAGATTTTTTTTAATTGAATAAAAATTTCGAAAACATTAGAAAATTAGAAATTGGCACATGTTTAATTTTATTATGACTGGAAGAAGAGCTCTTTCGAGGGATGGATTTCCAATGATCGATAGAAGATAATTGAACTTGGAAAATTATATCTTATTGCTACGTTTGGAAGGCTCTTTCGACGGATAGAAAAGACAATTGTACAGAAATTTCGAAAACGAACGAAATTAGATTACCATCCGGTTCGAACGAAAGCAAATCGCGTTTATTCCCTATAACTCGAAAGGCGATAAAAATATCGTCCCTTTTCCAAGAATGAATTTTTAAAATTTAAACAAAATTTGGAAATTTAATACGAGATTCGTATGAGATCGAACACGTTTATCCTTGCTGCTACGAATGAAAGCCTCTTTCGAGGGATGGATTTCTAATAATAAAAAAAAAAAAATTTTTAAACGTGACAAAATTAGAAATTACATGTTTGTTCTTATTACGATTGGAAGAATCTTTCTTTTTTTTTTTTTGAAGCGATGGATTTCCAATCGAATAGGATGTCAGAAATGTAAGAAAATCAAGAATTGACATACGTTTGTCTTTATTATAACTGGAAGCTTTTTCGAGGGATGGATTTCCAATCGAACAGAAATTTTAAAACGTAAGAAAACCAAGAATTGACACACGTTTGTCTTTATAATAGGCTCTTTCGAGGGATGGATTTCCAATCGAACAAAAATTTAAAAAAATCAGAAACATTATATTTGTCTTTCCTATTATAATTGAAGAACCCACTTTCGAGGAATTTATTTTTTTTTTATATTATATTATATTTATTTTTACTATTATAATTAAAAATCTCTTTCGAGGGATGAATTTCTAATGATAACAATATTTTAAAACGCGACAAAGTTAGAAATTAACACACGTTTATTCTTTATTACGATTAGAAAGCTCTTTTTTTCTTTTTTTTTCGATGGATTTCCAATCGAAAATGAATTTTAAAAAAATCAGAAACATTATATTTATCTTTCCTATTAACTGAAGAACCCACTTTCGAGGGATGGACGAAAGAATTTCGAAAACCCAACGAAATTAAAAACACGTTTATCCTTTTATCATTTATTAATCAAGCTATCCTCTCTCTCTCTTCCTCTTCTTCTTCTTGCAACAACGATCGATAAAGACGTTAACTACCAACTACTTTCGAGATCGAGATGAAAGGGTTTAAAAAAAAAAAACAGAGAGGGAAGAAATATCCTCGTCCCGTTGCTTCGATCTCGGGGAGATCAAACACATCCTTTATCCTCGCCTCCACCGTCGCGCGCAACCAGGTTAAACGATAAAATCGTCCTCTTTTCGAGGAATGGATTTCTAATGATTGATAAAGATAATTAACCGCCGCCACCCCCGCCCCGACTCCCTTCCAACCCTTTGATTCCAACCTACTCCCCTTCCAATCCTTTGAAATCCGCCGGCAGAAGCGATTTTCCAACCCTCCACCTCCTCCTCCTCCTCCCATTTCTTCGAGACCCGCCGTGTTGCGCCGCTCTCCTCCTCCTCCTCTCCTTTCGACAAGAAAATCCGAGCAAGGAGTCCGTCTCTCCCTCCTCCTTCCCCCTCCCCTCGCTCGATAGACCAACTCGCGGCCTGTTATGCCGATCGTTGCTCGGGCGCTCGCGATAGCGCTAGCTCGCCGCCATCGATCAACCTCGCCGCTTCGTCTTTAAACGCCTCTCTCGAACGAACGAACGAACGAACGAATCGATCGTTAATCGCTAATTAACATGGATCGTTTCTTCGATCGAGGCTAGTGGATTCTGAATTATTGGGAAGAGAGAGAGTTAAAGTTGTCTTTCTTCTTAGAAGAATATCGTATGAGTTGTATTATGTGGATTATAATCGATGTCTTTCGTACGAAAAATTCGTGAGGAAGAGAGAGAGAGAGAGAGAGAGAGAGTTAAGGTTATCTTTCTTAGAAGAAAAAGAAGAATATTGTCGAATGAGTTGTATTATATGTGGATTATAATCGATGTCTCGTATGAAAAATTCGAAAGAGGAAAAGAGAGAAAGAGAGAGAGTTAAGGTTATCTTTCTTAGAAGAAAAAGAAGAATATCGTTGAACGAATTGTATTATATGTGAATTATAGTCTTTCGTATGAAAAATTCGAAAGAGGAAAAGAGAGAAAGAGAGAGAGTTAAGGTTATCTTTCTTAGAAGAAAAAGAAGAATATCGTCGAACGAATTGTATTATATGTGAATTATAATCTTTCGTATGAAAAATTCGGAAGAGGAAGAGAGAGAGAGAGAGATGGAGTTAAAGTTGTCTTTCTTAAAAGAAAAAGAAGAATATTGTCGAATGAGTTGTATTATGTGGATTATAGTCGATGTCTTTCGTAAAAATTCGGAAGAGGAAGAGAAAGAATCGATCGATCATTAACCGCTAATTAACATGGATTGTTTCTTCGATCGAGGCTAGTGGATTCTGGATTATTAGGAAGAGAGAGAGAGATTGAATTAAGGTTGTCTTTCTTAGAAGAAAAAGAAGAATATTGTCGAATGAATTGTATTATAGTCGATGTCTTTCGTACGAAAAATTCATGAGGAAGAGGAAGAGAGAGAGAGAGATGGAGTTAAGGTTGTCTTTCTTCTTAGAATATCATCGAACGAATTTATTTATTATGTGGATTATAGTCGATGTCTTTCGTACGAAAAATTCGTGAGGAAGAGAGAGAGAGAGAGAGAGATGGAGTTAAGGTTGTCTTTCTTCTTAGAATAGAATCTTCGTCATCGAACGAATTTATTTATTATGTGGATTATAGTCGATATCTTTCGTACGAAAAATTCGTGAGGAAGAGAAAAAATCGACCGATCATTAACCGCTAATTAACACGGATCGTTTCTTCGATCGAGGCTATTGGATTTTGGATTATTTGGAAGAGAGAGAGAGAGATGGAGTTAAGGTTGTCTTTCTTAGAAGAATATCGTCGAACGAATTTATTTATTATGTGAATTATAGTCGATGTCTTTCGTACGAAAAATTCGCAAGAAAGAGAAAGAATCGATTGATCATTAACCATTAATTAATATGGATCGTTTCTTCGATCGAAGCTACTGTATTCTGGATTATTTGGAAGAGAGAGAGAGAAAGAGATGGAGTTAAGGTTGTCTTTCTTCTTAGAATATCATCGAACGAATTTATTTATTATGTGGATTATAGTCGATGCTTTCATACGAAAAATTCGTGAGGAAGAGAAACAATCGATCGATCATTAACCGCTAATTAACACGGATCGTTTCTTCGATCGAGGCTACTGGATTCTGGATTATTGGGAAGAGAGAGAAATGGAGTTAAGGTTGTCTTTCTTCTTAGAATATTATCGAACGAGTTGTATTATATGTGGATTATAATCGATGTCTCGTATGAAAAATTCGAAAGAGGAAGAAAGAGAGAAAGATGGAGTTAAGGTTGTCTTTCTTCTTAGAATATTATTGAACGAGTTGTATTATATGTGGATTATAATCGATGTCTCGTATGAAAAATTCGGAAGAGGAAAAGAGAGAAAGAGAGAGAATTAAGGTTATCTTTCTTAGAAGAAAAAGAAGAATATCATCGAACGAGTTTATTTATTATGTGGATTATAGTCAATGTCTTTCGTACGAAAAATTCGTGAGGAAGAGAAAGAGAGAGAGAGAGAGATAGATGGAGTTAAGGTTGTCTTTCTTAGAAGAAAAAGAAGAATATCGTCGAACGAGTTGTATTCTGTGGATTATAGTCGATGTCTTTCGTACGAAAAATTCGTGAGGAAGAGAGAGAGAGAGATGGAATTAAGGTTGTCTTTCTTCTTAGAATATCATCGAACGAATTTATTTATTATGTGGATTATAGTCGATGCTTTCATACGAAAAATTCGTGAGGAAGAGAAACAATCGATCGATCATTAACCGCTAATTAACACGGATCGTTTCTTCGATCGAGGCTACTGTATTCTGGATTATTTGGAAGAGAGAGAGAGAGAGAGATGGAGTTAAGGTTGTCTTTCTTAGAAGAATATCGTCGAACGAATTTATTTATTATGTGAATTATAGTCGATGTCTTTCGTACGAAAAATTCGCGAGAAAGAGAGAGAGAAAGAGAGAGATGGAGTTAAATTTGTCTTTCTTTTTAGAATATCATCGAACGAGTTGTATTATGTGAATTATAGTCTTTCGTACGAAAAATTCGGAAGAGGAAGAGAGAGAGAGAGAGAGAGAGAGGGAAATTCGTAAAGAAGGATAACGATAACGAGGCAGCTTTACTTAGCTAATTAGAACTCTCTCTCTCTCTCTCTCTGTCTGTCCTTTTCACCGGGAGTATTAATTCATTTGGATATTATTTTGGCCTGTTAAAAGGCGGGCGTTAAACATTCTTCGATCGAAATTAATTAATATCTCTCCGCTTCTTTTCTCTCTGCTCTTCTCCTTTTACTACAGAGGATTTTCGGGAGGATTTTATAGAAAGATAGGATAGAAAGGCGAGAAGAAGGGGTAGTAACGGGCAAAAGGTCCAGGATAATTACCCACATGGCTGGTTAATGCGTATTTCACTTTGATCAAGTCTGTGTTTTTCTTCGTTCACGCCCCCGGCTGCTGCGCCCCGTTCTTTCCTTCCTTCCATCCATCCATCCATCCATCCACCACCACCATCGCCTCTTACGTCGTCGTCACCGATGGCCGGTTTCGTAACCAGCCTCCTCCCTCCTCTTCCCTCCCCTTTTGTCTTTGGCCCGGTTCGCCGTTTCGTTTTAATTATTTTAAACCCGGCCCCGCGAGCGTCTAATTTCCGTCCTCCTCGCTGTTCGTGTCTCGCGACGACACGAAGGGAGGAGGGAGGAAGGGTGGGAAAAGGAAAAAAGGAGGGATGGAAGAGTGTGGGGAAATTCGAGAGGTATTCGAGAGGAGGAAATGGCGAAAACAAATCTCTCCATCCCTCCTGATCGCTATCTGTACACGTCTCTCTCTCCTCCTCCCCCTTCTTCTTCCTCCCCCAAAGGTTTCAAGGATCGGTATAAGTAGTAACGCGTATTAATTAATTAATTAATAAATTAATTAATAAATTAATTAATCCTCCACTCTTTCGTTTCGTAGCCGCGCCTAATTTATCAAGTCCTCGCTAATGATTCGCGAGGATCGAATAATTAGGTTCGTTATCACTATTATCGGGGAGAGATAAAGGAGTTGTGGACGGTGAGAGACGGCGACGACTCGAAGAATGCGACCGCCGGTAATTAATCCAACGGCGGTATAATAAATATCGAGTGGGGGCGAGGGGGGAGGATCGGGCTTCTTTTTTTCCTCCCACCCCGTTAAATTGAATTCGGTATAATATAGCCCGGCGCCGATATGCTACGCCTTCCTATCTTTCTCTTTCTTTCTCTCCTTATTCTGTGTTTCTCGAAGCACCCTTTGGTTGAGCGCTCGAAGCGACAAACAAGCTGGAATATATATATATATGTATGTGTATGTGTATATACGAAGTGAAAAATCAATTGAAGATTAAGGCCAGAGTTTAGTAATGAGAAGATTGCCTATGGGGGTGGGATCGCGATCGCCCATTCTCTCGTTTGAGGGAGGAGAGAGTGTTTCTTTTTCTTTTCTTCTTTAAATTCTTCCTCGAACCACGATCCAAATTCCCTTAAAATATTAGATAAATATATAGATAGATAGATAGGTAGACAGAGAGATAGAGAGAGAGAGATCCTATGTCCAAATTTTTGTACGAGAGAGATAGATAGATAGAGAGAGCCTATGTCCAAATTTTTGCAAGAGAGAGATAAAGAGATAGAGAGATAGATAGATAGATAGATAGGTAAGTAGGTAGATAGGTAGAGAGAAAGAGAGAGAGAGAGAGAGAGAGAGAGAGAGAGAGAGAGAGAGAGAGATTCCTTGTCCAAACTTTTGCACGAGATATATATATATATATATATATATATATATATATATATATATATGTAGATATCTCACATCTAATTTTTGCATGAGATAAGTATCCCATATCCAAATTTTTGCACAAGAAAGAAAGAGCGAGAGAAAGACAGATTTTCATATCCATTTTTGTACGAGATAGATATATAAATAGATATAAATATATATATAATAGATATCTAATTTTTGCATAAAATAGATAGATATATAGATAGGTAATCCCATGTCCAAATTTTTGCACGATATAGATATATAAATAGATATATATATATATATATATATATATATATATATATATATATATATCATATCTAATATATCTAATATATCTAATATATCATATATATCTCATATTTAATTTTTCCATGAGATAGATAAATATATAGATAGATAATCCCATGTCCAAATTTTTGCACGAGATAGATAGATATATAAATAGAAATATATATATATCTTTATATATCTCATATCTAATATATCTAATATATCTAATATATCATGTATATCTCATATTTAATTTTTGCATGAGATAGATGGATAGATATATAGATAGGTAATCCCATGTCCAAATTTTTGCACGACATAGATAGATATATAGATACATATATAGATATATATATATATAATAGATATCTCATATTTAATTTTTGCATGAGATAGATAGATAGATATATAGATAGGTAATCCCATATCCAAATTTTTGCACGAGAAAGAAAGAGAGAGAAAGAGAGATCCCATGTCCAAATTTTTGTACGAGATAGATAGATATATAAATAGATATCTCATATCTAATTTTTGCATGAGATAGATAGATATATAGATAGGTAAACCCATGTCCAAATTTTTGCACGACATAGATAGATATATAAGTAGATATATATATATAGATATATATATATATATAAAATAGATATCTCATATTAAATTTTTGCATGAGATAGATAAATATATAGATAGGTAATCCCATATCCAAATTTTTGCACGAGAGAGAAAGAGAGATTTCATGTCTAAATTTTTGCACGAGATAGGAAGTACATATATATATATTCAAATTTTTGCACCAGATAAATAAATATATAGATAGGTAAACCCATATCCAAATTTTTGAACGAGAGAGAGATTCTATGTCCAAATTTTTGCACGAGATAGATAGATATATATATATATAGGAAGTACATATATATATATATATATATTCAAATTTTTGCAGCAGATAAATAGATATATAGATAAATATTTCATATTGAAATTTTTGACGAGAGAGAGATTCCATGTCGAAATTTTTGTACGAGATAAATAAGTATATAGATAAATATCCAAATTTTTGCACGAGAGAGAGAGAGAGAGAGAGAAAGATTCCATGTCTAAATTTTTGCACGAGATAGAAAGTACATATATATATATTCAAATTTTTGCACCAGATAAATAAATATATAGATAAGTATTCCATATCCAAATTTTTGCACGAGAGAGAGATCCTATGTCTAAATTTTTGCACGAGATAAATAAGTATATAGATATAAATAAATATAAATATTCCATATTTTTGCACAAGAGAGAGAGAGAGATTCCATGTCCAAATTTTTGCACGAGATAGATAGATGGATAGAGAGAGAGAGAGAGAGAGGAGCACACTTGGAACATCTTACCCTTACGAGCGAAATTCGAGCTCCCTCTATCGTATATTATTCATAGCTCGCTCCTTTTTCTCTCTCTCTCCCTCATCTCTTTTCTTCCTTCTCCTTTTTCGGCAATGGAACGGAACGCGTATACTATACACCTATTTCTTTTTCCACGCGGGAGGAAGGAAATCTCCCGCACAATAATTATCATTATTATTATTATTATTCGAAAGAGAGGATAAGGAGAGGGGGGGTGGGGTATGGGAGCTTCCTAAGCTGAAAAGGGGCTTCTTGTTCGCGAGCATAATAATAATAATAATATAATAGCCGCCGTTTCATTGTTCTAATTATTCGTCGTGTCGCACGATTAACGCGTGTCGGACAAGTATGCGGCCTCCTCGCGCACGAAGGGAAGGGATACTCCCACACGCAGGGGGGGGCCACGCAGGGCACAAAGCGCGTCAGCCGGGCACAATGCGCGCCATCTGACACTCAATTAACGAGTTAATGCGGTACCGTTGATAATTAAACAAATACGCGCCGATTTTTTTCCCCCTTTTCTTCCTCCTCCTCCTTCTTCTTCTCCTCTTCTTTTCTCCCTTTTTGACCCAATCCCATCCGCTCTTCCAATACACACACACACACACATATATATATATATTTAAACCGAATCGAGGGAACTTGTCATCGAGAGAAGAAAAATCGATCCCTTTCGTACGATATTCGTACGCGGCAACACCGCTTTACCCCCACTTCTTTCTCTCCAAATTAATATCGAAACCCGTCACGCGTCTCGTATATACGTAACTCGTCTCTCGAGAGACTTGCAGCAAGGAAGAGGATCGATGAGAATCTTGATTTCGAAGAATGAATATTATATATATATATATTTGGGAGACGATAAATAATACGAGAAATAAATAATAACGCTGAACAGCTGTCTGCCCCCAGACCGACCAATTATTGTGCCGCGCGACCGATTATTGCGCTGCCGGAAGCGGATGTGTGAACGCAAGAGGAGGGGATAATGAACGTTGTCGCCGAAGAATGGAGAGCCGAAAACACGGGCATTGAGAGTGGAGTCTTGGAAACTCAGCAGTTGGGGGAGGGCTTGCATCCGTCCCTTCGAAATTTTTCCATTCTTCACATCTTTCCATCCGTTTCTTCGCGCGAGGGAAAAAAAGATGGCGTTTCGATCGAACGAGGAGGGAGGGAGGGGGATCTTATCGCGGTTCCGATTACGATTAAACCGGTTTGTAATCGGAATCGATACGAATTGTGATCGAAATTATTCGGATCGCGGATCGAATGTTTCAGTGGACCGTAAACACATCTTTAAGGATATACGCGCGTGTATATACGTATATATACACATAATAATGTGTTATGTCTTTGTCGCGAACGACGATATCGTATCGCGTTCTCTTATCAGTTTCGATACCGCTATCGGCTCGAATTGTTCTCGATGCTGCGAGCCATTGCACCGGAAGTGCGCTACTATTCCTCTTTTCCTCCATCAAAATCCTCCTCCTCCTCCTCCTGATTCGAGGAAATTTCGAGGATAATGATAATAAAGAAATTGAATAATATATATATATATTGTGAGAGAGTAGAAAATATGGAGGCACTTGAAAATTGCAAGAGAGAAATGGTTCGATCGTTCCAGGAACAGATATACGTATATTATGCCCGATGGTGGCTTTGCCTGGGTGGTAGGGACCCCATTGCCCGTTATCGGCCCGGTATGACACCTAAACATCGAGGAAGCAACATCAAACAACATGCCAGCCTATCTTCTCCCCGGTATAAACACTTTTGAGTATTGTTTTCCTGTCTCGAGATTATCTTGGCCTTGCCGATGAGCGAGAAATGTGATCCTTGTGAGAGAGGCAATAACCAGAAACGGTAGTTCCGAGCCGCGATAAAAATAAACAAAATTTCACTCGACAAAAGTTTTTTCGTTCGTCGAATCGAGAGATTCGATCTAAATCTAAGCGTAAACGCTGCGTGAATTTTGCCGAGAATTCGTTTCGCGATTCGTTTCGAGGCTCCCGGTTGCTCGTCGAAATTAATTGACCGGGTAAAACGGCGTTCCTTTAAACGGCGGTTACAAGAAGCGTCATTACTACGTTCGCAAGATGGCCGGCTGTCGTCGCGAATTTCGTTTTACCGTGAAAACAATGCGATTCTTGCAACGCGCGCAGCTGCGCACAACGCTAATTGCCGAACGATTATCTCGCAACGCGATCGCCACCTATACGGCGAGAAGCGGCGGAACGAAGTGGTTCGGAATACTTTTGTTTACGAACGCGTCGAGTTTTACCGATCGAGCGAAAAGTGGTGGAAGGATTCGTTAGGAGAAAATGACGGACGATCGCATTCGTTGCCAGATTTGTTTCACCGGTGTGAACAGTGTTATTCTCGAAAAGAAAAAGGAGACGCGGATTGGAACGATGCAATTATCCGGACAATTGTTACGCGTCGAGCGGTGGACGCCAATTAAATGGCGGCCGTTGAAAAGTTTTCAGTTTGGGCCGCGAGACGGAACCGTCATCGCGCTGCGATGATCGGGATCCGTGGCAGACGTTCCGTGCGAGTTTACGAGAGGAGAAACGTCCGGTAGCGGCTCTCACACACACACAGTGGCCCCAAAGAGCCGAAACATCTGTTTGACATCCCTGTTTGTCAAGGCGTGACTCGCCACTTGCGCCGCATCCATACAAAAAGGGATCCGCTCTGGTCTTCTTCGCGATCGATCTATGAACTGCGAACCATTCGCGTCCAATTACGCGTGAAAATCGTAAACAATCGCAGACAGATGGCTCGGAAAGGTAACTGTTTCCTCTCTCTCTTTCTCCCTTTCTTGTTTTCAAATCCCAGACATCTCTTTGTTTCTTCCCTTTCTTTCTCGAGAGCAAACCTTTTCTCGAGTCGCGATGAAAATCGTGGGGAATGCGAGGAAGGGTGACGCTCGAACCGTTGTCGCGCTATTTACACGGCCGATAATACAGTTTCTACGTATATATACATATATATAGTTTCGAACGATTGAAAGTATAATATAATATTTTTGTTTTGAGAAATTGTGGGAATAAAGATTGACACAAGGGTAAAAAGAACGTGAAGAAGATTCCTTATTGATATGTTTAACGTGGTAACGTGTCGCGATATTGCGTTGCCGTGACTGATATTACACACCTCATCAGCCTAGTACCGACAGACTGACTTACCGTTTCTCGTGAATCACCCGTGTGTAGAAACATTTTTTCTCTCTCTCTCTCTCTCTCGTCGTGAATTACCGGTTGAGGTTTTTTTTCTTGGCCGATAATATCGCGTGTCACGAGAGAAAGAGAGAGAGATATCAAATTGAAAGAATTGTAGAAAAATTGTAGAAATTCGAATTTTGAAGATGGTTGTTATTACATTGATATTTAGAGGGTTTGCCTGGCTACACTAACTGAAAATAAATTTCCATTGTGTTCCACTCACGCGGATCACTTGTTGCTCGATCCTGCGTGGGTCAGGACATAATACTCTCGCTCGTAACGTAGCTAAAATTACGTAGCTTTGATACACATCCTAGAGCTATATTTAACGTAACTAGATGTTTACGGTGTATAAAAGTCAATCGAACGAGTAATCCAAATCGTACACATTTTTTCTTTCGTTACCTTGTCTTTCTCCTAAATTTTGCATCGATATAAAATTTTTATTGTTATATTTTCGTCGCTCGTTTTAAATCGAAATAAACGCGTTAAAAAGAAAAAAAAAAAGAAAAGTTTTCTTTCCTCGTAGTATCTCGATCCAAACATCGCAAAACAAACGAAATTAAATTTCGTTTGAATTATCGTTTAAATTTATATCGTGCATCAGTGATATATTGGTACAGATAAAAAGCTGCTTATTTAGATCATCCGAATTTAACGCGATACACATACAAAGCCCCGCGATTGTTGGCAGTCACGTATTATTTAGAATTCACGTATATATATATATATATATATTTCTCCTCGCAGGTAGTTTTACCTTACTATCTCGAATAAACGCCCCTTTGATATATCAAATGGGAGCTTTGTTGTCTAAACAATTTATTGTCTTTTATTGAAATAAAAACTGTCGAGGACGATGGCTCGGTATCGCAGCAGGGGCGTCATAAAAATATTTTTAGACGATTCTCCCGGCCAGGGAGAAAATGTTAGGGAACCAGCCCGATGATCGGAACGAGAAACACGTGCAGTCAATACGTCTCTCTACGAAAAATACGGGAATCGAATTTTTGGAACTTTTGAAAATTAGAACCGCGTGTATCTCACGTTTCCTTTCCACTCCCTTATTTTTTTTTTCAATCTTTCAACGATACACATCTCGCGATATTCGAATTATATTCGTTCTATAATATAAATAAAGACGTATAAGAGAAAGGAACGGAATTTTTCCAATTCCCCCTTTCTCATTTCATCCTGGATCGCGATTACTCCTCGAATCGATTCGATCGTCTCGTCTCGTCTCGTCTCGTTCTCCGGTAGCCACCGCCTCGATCGAGAGCCCCCTCTCCTCGAAACGTGGCGTCGCCCCGCGGAAGTGGGATCCCCGCAGCCTCCACCGATCCACCGAAACGCGCTGTCGAGCCGATCCGTCCGTGCCCCCCCCACCCACCGTCCGCTCGCCGCCGCGCCCCCCTCCCCCTCGCTCCTTTATTCACCATCCGGCACCGAGTTTCCCGCGGTCAATACTTTCACGGCTGGATATAAAACGGTCGCGATAAACGTATCGAGATAAAGCGGCGCGCTATCATTGGCCAGGCCCCTCCGCTCTCGCCCCTCCGCGCTCAAGAATCCCGTATTTGTCCGGCGCGGATCGCGAGTCGCGAGAGAAAGAGGCTGCCGCTGGTGCTGCTGCTGTTGCCGCTGCTGCTATTCTACCTCTCGCGTCGTCGCCGGTGAACCGGCAACCGTGAAAGTAAGAAAGAAAGAAAGAAAGAGAGTGGGAGGGAGAGGGAGATAGTATCGCGTCTTTCTCACGTTCCCCAGTTGCCTCCCCGGACGATCGTCTTGGACTCGATCCGAGTTCGATGCCTGAGCGGCGCGGCGCGGCGCGGGAGGGCGGAGGCGGAGGGGAGAGGGAAAATCGAGCGAAAAAGAGAGAGAGAAAGACGGAGCGAGGATCCGCGGCACCGCCCCCTTTTTTAACCACGCCTACCCTCGATATAATATTATATCCACCGTGTGACCCCCTCCCCCTTCCTCCTCCCCCCTCCTCCTCCTGCTCCTCTCCCGCCCAACCCCCCTACGACGCGGCGAGAGACCTGTCCCGCGGGTTTCTCTCCGTACGTGCGAGCAGAGGAGAGATACACGGGCCACGTTTATGTGGGACGCACACCGCCACGCGGAACGATACAATGCCCACGTTTCGCGCGGCGCTCTCCTTCGCGCCTCCTTCCTCGTCCAGGGAAACGTTTTCCAAAGGGAATCCTTGCAGATTCGCCCCAATTTCCAGCTCCGAGTTTTGCCCCGAATGTGACAGAATTATTATCCCGGATTATTTCGCGTCCGATCCCACGCGTCTATTAACAATCTTTCTCCCTAGTTCTAGTTCTATGTTTTTTCTTGTCCTTTTTTCCTCCAGAATTTTCGAGGGAAACAAACTCGAAACGGATCGCTCGTAGTTTCCCATGTGACGCGGCGGTTGATGCACTCCGGAAACGTATTTCCCGGGATTCTTAACGGCGAACGTGATACCGAGAGTGTTTTTCTACTTCGAGCGTGTTTCTAACCGCGTTGATCATTCAGGAGGATAAACTCGAGAAGGGATTCGTTGCTTCGAAGGGACGAGTGTCGCGTCGTTAGGAGTCGCACTTTTTCGTTCTCTCTCTCTCTCTCTCGCACGATATATCAGCGCGATATATTTTTGTTGGGAAGTGAGATATTTTTGCGAGCGCTCGAATTATTATTACACATCCAACCGAGGAGAGGTTAAATCCGCAATTTATAGTATCTTAACTATGATTTATAATAATTCGGCTGTCACGCGACGAGTCGATACCAATTGAGATTTAATCGGCCGATTAGTTATCTTTAACCGATAAATAATTCGACGATAATCTCCCCGATCGGATTATTTAATCGGTTAATAAAGATCGCTGACGGATCGTTGATTTCGTTAATTTATGCATCCCGAATAAATATCGGGATTCGATCGATTAGAAATAGAATATAAATTAGACCCGTCTATTATAAATTTTGGAACGGTGACAAAATAGAACTAGCGAGAATATTTCTCTCTATCGAGGCCAGAAATCGAGAGAGAGAGAGAGAGAAAAGAAATAAATCACTTTTACATACGTACTTTCGTGCTCGATCCGCCAACCTCTAAACTCGAAGACATCGATCCCGATAGCAGAATCGATCCATCCGTTGCTCGGACACGTAGATATTAACGCGACAACCGGGTAGGAAACACGTAATTTCGCGTTCTTGGAGGCAGGGTTTTACGTAACGCCGGGATACTGTCACGGTATCTGTGCTTGCACTAACTGCTACAATAACGCCGTATCGGCGTTCCCTTTTATTGTCTAAACGATAAGAACGGCAGATTTCTCCATTATATATATTATGTATATATATATATATCGGAATTCTATCTCGCGGACGAGATAGAATTAATCGATTGTACGCGGCATATATTGCAACTTGTGAATCACTTGCTCTCCCCTTGTCACTGCCAATCCCACATTGTTACATTGTTGCGAACTTTTTGCCCGCGATGACAGCCCTTGTATCCACGTCCACAACGAATAATATTCATTTTCAAGGAAAATACCTTTCCCTTTTTTCTCCCTTCTCTCTTTTTTCGTATCCGTAAATTTAATTATTGCTTATTTATCGTATTTCCTTTCGAGGGAGCGAAAAGAAGAGAAAAGAAAAATTGGAAAGATCGGCCCAATATTACTCGACAAACATCGCGTAACACGAAATTGTGAAAACGCGTGAAACGAACGAGAAGGAGGGAAAATAAGGTAACGAGTGTAAAACCAAACAGGTGGGATAAGCAGGGGAACAATGAAACGGCCGATTAAAGGGCAGCCAAGTGATGCGGGCAAGGTATCGATAAATCGCCAAGCCGGATCGCCGCGCGATAATCGCGTTAATCCGGCGCGCATCCGGCTGATGGGATTCCCCCTCCCCCTCCTCCCGCCCGGCTTGCCTCGCGCAAACACGCTGCCGCGTGCGAGCGGGCGGCGGGAGGAGCGGGGGTGGAGCGGCGCGTTCGATTCCACGTTTTTTCCCCGTTTTTTTTCCCCCAGCCGCGGGGCTGAAACGAAACGCCACGTGGTCTCCACGCGTGATGCGCTCGCATAAACACACACGTCGCGGACCAAACGTGCGTTCGCGCGCGCGCGTTTTTTTTTTAAATTTCTATTATTATTAATAATAATTCTCCGATTCTAAAATTGTAAAATATTGCAAGGTTGGGAGAAGGGAATTTTTTTTTTTTTCAATTCGTCGTTTCGAAGAGATATTCTTCAAATATTGATCGTTCGGAATGGAAGATATTAGAGTATCGCGTGGTCTACAAAGTTTCGTTAGCCTGCACGTGCGTGTAGTAAGCCGCGTTCATGTTGTATCTGTTTCGTGGTTACCCTCTGTTACCCGATCGATCCGTTTCGGAACAACTTTTAAACCGAAAAATCAAGTTCCATCGGTCGAAAGAAGAGACTCGACGAGCCTGATGGAAAAAATTTTTTCTATTTCTTCGCAGTTAAGATGACGATAATTTCACTTCCAATCTTCGATTATCCCAATTTCGTAAACTTTTTACCATATTTTATCATATTATAATATTTTAAAACAATTTTTCTATTTCTCGCAATGCTATTCATAAATCACCATTCGAACAGGTAATTTCGTGAAACAATATTTTACCATATTTTACAATATTCAAATTATAATATTTTTAAAAAAATTTTTCTATTTCTCGCAATGCTATTCGTAAATCATCATTCGAACAGATAAGATGATGATAATTTCACTTCCAATCTTCGATTATCCCAATTTCGTAAAATATTTTACCATATTTTACAATATTCAAATTATAATATTTTTAAAAAAATTTTTCTATTTCTCGCAATGCTATTCGTAAATCATCATTCGAACAGATAAGATGATGATAATTTTATTTCCAATCTTCGATTATCCCAATTTCGTAAAATATTTTACCATATTTTACGAATATTCAAATTATAATATTTAAAAAAAATTTTTCTATTTCTCGCAATGCTATTCGTAAATCATCATTCGAACAGATAAGATGATGATAATTTTATTTCCAATCTTCGATTATCCCAATTTCGTAAAATATTTTACCATATTTTACAATATTTAAATTATAATATTTTTAAAAAAATTTTTCTATTTCTCGCAATGCTATTCGTAAATTACCATTCGAACAGATAAGATGATGATAATTTTATTTCCAATCTTCGATTATCCCAATTTCGTAAAATATTTTACCATATTTTACGAATATTCAAATTATAATATTTAAAAAAAATTTTTCTATTTCTCGCAATGCTATTCGTAAATCATCATTCGAACAGATAAGATGATGATAATTTTATTTCCAATCTTCGATTATCCCAATTTCGTAAAATATTTTACCATATTTTACAATATTTAAATTATAATATTTTTAAAAAAATTTTTCTATTTCTCGCAATGCTATTCGTAAATTACCATTCGAACAGATAAGATGATGATAATTTTATTTCCAATCTTCGATTATCCCAATTTCGTAAACTTCGAAATTTTTACCATATTTTACCATATTCAAATTATAATATTTAAAAAAATTTTTCTATTTCTCACAATGCTATTCACCATTGCTAAATCACCATTCGAACAGGTAACTTCGTGAAACAATATTTTACCATATTTTACAATATTCAAATTATAATATCTTCAACTACTATTATCACTCGACTTTCTTTCCAACAATAACATTTTTACAAAACATTGATTATAAAATTATAAAATCGATTAATCGAAAAAATTATGCGAAGATCTTATCGTTACGTGGAGGCTTCTTCTTACTTTAAGTAATGGCGAGAGGAAAAAAGGAAGAAAAAAAAAAATGGAAAAAGCGATTCGAAAGATGTTTAGGGGGAGGACGTTTCTTCAAGTTCATGGCTGCGTTGAAAACACGATCCGCGAACGGACGTGGCATGGAACCATGGAACGCGGAGGGGATGCATTCTGACGCGTGATTATGCCACGGAGGTCAGAGGAGGATCTATGCCTGACTGCACCTCCGCCATTGCCGGGCCACGTATCTTCCACCATCGCGAAACCGAAAGCGTCCATCTATTTCCCTTCTTTTTCGTTTCGTATATATAAAAATATATATACACACACACACAGATATTCCTCGCCAATTAACGCCTCTTTTTTCCCTCCTTTATCTTTATTTCGCGTATACGGAACGTTTATCTCAAGGTTCCTCGAAAAAGAGTGGAAACGCGGTCGAAACGATGATATCGAGCGATTAAATCCGTCGATGGATTGATCTCCGTTGTTTCCATACCTGGGAACCTGTTATTCCTTCTTTAATACCTCGATTAAACAAAAAAAAAAAAAAATTCGAAAATTTCGCAAGCTATATATATACTTGTGTCTCTGATGAAACGAAGAGAATCGTGTTGTTCTATGGATTTGTAGAATTGTTTGCCAATTCCTTTATTTTCTTTTCCCCCTCCTCGATTTACGAAATAAACACTAAACGCGAACACTGTTTTACTTATCGGGACGGAAAGACGGATGTTTGCAGGTCGGATCTTAACTCGCGGCACAGGTGCGTATCTCGACCACTTTCGCTTTTATTGCGCGAGGATTTTGGCAGCGACCGTTCCATGCCTGACGCGCGCGCGCGCGCGCGGGTTCGTCATCGTTTTTCTAAACACGTAGCACGTGGCCGGGACGGCCGCGAAGGAATAAAATGGGAGGGGCGGGACGGGAAGGAGTGGAGAGTCCGTGCCCCCTAACCTCGATTCGTCCCTGAGAAAAGTGGCCTATTTTCGAGGGGTCTTTTAATCAGCTTGCTGCTCGAACAAGGGCAAAGATTCGGCGAAGGAAGGAGACGAGTCGAAGCGAAAGGGAAATTATTCAAAGTGAAGAAAAAAAAGAAAAAAAAGAGGAAATACTTTTGCCGAGCCCTTGACACGGAGGAGCTCAAGTGTGGAAAGCCACTTCAAAAGCCACGGCCGCTAATTGGATTTACAACGAGTTAGTCTCTCCGTGGACCAAGTTTCGAGTAGCTGCCTGCCTGCCTGCCTGCCGAGCACCCGCGCCCCCACGCGTGTCTTTTGCGACCGGATGCGTTACGAGTTGGCCGTAGGGCAGGCAAGCGATCTTTCTTGATTTTTCGTATTACCGACGCATGGTACAAGTAAGCGTAGAACCCGGACAATTCTAATTACGATAACGTGTAATTTAATCGTATAAACGTAATCTCGAGTGGTTGAGAGTAATTGTATACGAGCAAGCTAGATATTAGAAATAATTTTTTCCAACGATTTCGAATATTCGATTTATACCGCTGCTTCTTCCACCAGAGTATGTACGACAGAGTAGCGTCAGAATTGTCAACAAACCGTCTCGAGTATAGATAGGCGGTCCTAGCGAAGGACGACCCCTCTCGCCCCTGCGCCGTCCCGCCAGGCTTCGTTCCAGCGGTAAACAGCAGCGCGGTAAGTAGTCCGTTTCCCGTCGATACGATCAACCTAAAACTGAAACGTGGAAATATTTGGGGCTCGGAGAGAGAAGTTAATTCGAACGACGCTCGATCGAGGATGATCTTACGCGAATCGAGAAGAATCTTACGGAATTGAGATGCGAGAAAGGATCAAACCTGCAAACTGGTTTCGAGTGGTTTTCTCTCTTTTTCTTTCTTTTCTCGCGAAACCGAAACCTAGGAATTGGACGGAGTCGATTCGAGGACGCGGTCCTCTCGGTCGGTCGGTCGGATTCGCAACGGTGAAGGGAACAATGAGGTGATAGGTAATTAGAGCGAGCGTTCGCAACGCATCCAAGGTGAGTCTAGTTAATCCTCCCCAGCCGATCGTTTACAAGCGGAAGCAAGCGGTCTGATTCACATTGGCCGAGTAATATCTACCACTCGGCTACGTTGTATCCGTATTCAAAATATATATATATTTTTTATATATATATATATATATATATATATATACGGGCACACGTGTTGTACGTTCCTCGGCCATGGCTTGTACGTTATTTCGAGCGACCCGTTTCACTCTGGCCCTTTTTTTCCTCGCGGCACTTGTCTCCCCTCGGGGAGGGGGGATCCACTTGCTTTCGTTTTATGCGTTTCGGAAACTGAAAAACAAGGAGCCGTCTCCCGGAAGCGAACGCCACCGGGTTCAAAGTCGTTAGGGGACAAAGTCTGTTGCCTCTGTATCGATGCTCGGTTTCCCTTTCTCCTCCGATTGAACGGTTCGCGCGTAAATTCTGCGTTCTCGGTCCGACTTTTCTTCACAGATACAACGCATCGCCTCCTCGCGATTCCCTTCGCGTAGCCATTGTTCGACAATTAGAGCGTTATAAGTTGTATATATATATATATATGTACGGAGTAGCTCAATTGTGTCCGCCATTGATCCAGCGATTAATTAATTTAATAATCAAACAATAGCCAATAAATATCAATAACTGTCGAGCACTGAATTCGATTTAATATAACCGACTCGGCCAGATGTAAATCCATTTAATTCGCTCCCATTCGCTTTCGCTGTAATTACCAATTAAATTTACTTGCAAGGATAATTGAATCGTTGGAATTTCATTGCACGTAAGAAAGGTAAATTGTACAATTTATATTCCAAATAATATATATAAATAATTCCAAAGAAGAAATTTCCAAAATCCCTGCTCCAAAATGATCCCTCCTCCAAAGATACTGTTTCGACGAAAGAAAAAGCGTAAGAAATCGTGAACTCGCGATTCATAATCGATCGAGGAGGGGAGGAGCGATGCGAACAAAAGCGGTCGGTTCGCTGGGATCCCGTTAAGGATGCGGCAAGCCGGATGCGGCTTGTTTTCGCGACGTTTTCGCGGCGCCGCGCGGTGGCCGCGCGCGCCCAAAGTGCAGAAAACCGTGGCCGCGCGAAAATAGCGGTAACTCGGCTTCATAATGCGATGCAGTAGCGGATACGTTGTTACAGTAATAACGCGTTCGCGTATCGCGCCACGCACATGCGTGTCACGCGCGCGCGTCTCTTCTCTCTCAGGAACAATGCAAGTTTTCTCGCGATGCTTTACCCGATGCCTTTGTGGGTTACAAGTGTAATTAAATTTCAGATCGTTAGCGGTGCAAGAATAAGAGAGAGAGAGAGAGAGAAGTCGAATCCATCTCGTGCGAAAAATCATCGATTCATCGCCGTTTCGAAAATCGAGCAGGGAGCGACAATCGTCGGCGAGCGGAAGCACGGTTCGAGCGTTACTTATATCCCTTATCGTTCCCCATGAGACGGTTCGTGGCTCATTGTCCACGTCCGAAACGGACGTATAAATATATATATATATATTGGGTTGGCAACTAAGTAATTGCGGATTTTTTTTAGAAGATCAAAGACAATTTTTTTATGGAACTGAATAACTTTATTCCGTAATGCGTTGCCCATTTCGATCAATGATCTTTTGCCATCTTTCAGGCAGCGTCGTAATCCCACGTTCGTAAAACTTGTGGTTTTTATTAGCGAAAAAGTGAATCAGGTACGATTCGATATCATCATCGTTATTGAAATTTTTACCATTCGAGGAGTTTTGTAAAGATCGAAACGAAAAGTAATCGGATGGTGCGAGGTCAGGACTATATGGTGGATGCGGCAAAACATCCCAACCAAGCTCCAATAATTTTTGCCGAGTGACCAAAGATGCGTGTGGCCTTGCATCGTCACGATGGAATACAACACCTTTTCGATTTGTCAATTCGGCCCGCTTTTCTTCAACCGCGTCGTTTAATTTCGTTAGTTGTTCGATGTAGACGACAGAATTGATCGTTCGGTTGGGTGGTAAGAGTTCAAAATAGACAATTCCTTCGTAATCCCACCAAACTGATAACGAAACCTTCTTTCGACGAATACCAGCTTTCGATGTTGTTCGAGCTGGTTCACGTGGCCTGCTCCACCATCTTTTCCGCTCGATATTGTTGCAAACAACCCATTTTTCATCGCCAGTTATCGGTCGTTTTAAAAATGGATCATTTTCATTACGTTTCTTTAGCAAATCGCAGCTGTTAATGCGTCGCGTTAAACGCTTTTCTCTCAGTTCGTGAGGAACCCATGTATCGAGTTTTTGAACATAGCCAAGTTGTTTTAAGTTTTGTTTTCAATGCATGTATGCGATACATGAAGCTCACCAGAACGAAATTTGTCAAAGCAATTTTGACACTGCCGTTCTTTTAAGCCGTTCTTTCATAACTTTTTGCGAGCTTGCGATGCGTTTTTCCCTTTGCGAAAATAAAAAAGCAAAATATGACGATAATGTCCCTTTTGATTTTCCATTTTTCAACGAAAACTACGCAACCGATCAAAAACCTTTTTTTACCGATCGACAGCTGAATTGCCAACTATCAAGTAACAAAATGTGTTTTACATTTGGACTACGCCAGCAAACCTAAAAATTCAACTGAAGCCATGAGTGAAATCCGCAATTACTTATTTGCCAACCCAATATATATATATCGAGGCGGCGATATATATATATTCGTATATATTCGTTATTCTCTCTCTCTTTGTCTTTCTCAGAGGTTATAGCCGGTCGAAGTAGCTACCACTACTACTACTATTGTAGATGTAATTGGTACAACGGACCTAGACACCGTGGACAAAAAGTGGGGAAAAAAAGTACCGCTATCGAGGAGAGAGAGAGAGAGAGAGATGGAATACTGTTGATGAAATGTATATCACGTATTTTCGTTCGATCCGCAACGACAACACGTTGCACATCTGCTCTGAACGTGTACCGGTCCGTTAAAGCCAGGTGAGAGACAAAGATCTATCCAGAGTTATCTCGCTGTGTCCATCTCTCGCTAATTTCCCTCCCCTCCCTTCCTCCTCGCGAACGTTATCATCATCGGTCTTTACGAGCGCATTTGCATCGGGCCGGAACAACCGAGAGGCTTCCGAGCCGCGAGAGCAACGTGAAGGAGGAAGAGGGAAAGAGGCGGGCGAGAAAAGAAACGAGAGAGATAGGGGTGGGGAGACGTGCGAACGGCGTTGCTTAATAACCCGTATACCGATTCGCGTATGCTCGAGATCGAGCGTGTGTTGGCGCGCGAGCGAGCGCTAGTAAACGCGGTGTATAGTTGTGTGTAGTTGTACGTGTAGGAGCACGGCCAGGGGGGGAGGGGATACGGTTTGGCTCACCAAGACGTCTGGCGTCGGCGCATAATGCGAGCGGTGCAACGCCGCGCGCGTAATTTCGTCGATTCTAATTGCGATGAGTTACAATTAGAAAGCGCGCTAATTGAAAGCGTTTCGCAATAAGCGATGGCGCAAAAGTTCGCGGATCTCCTCGGGTGCCGTGTGATTTACTCGCTCGACGTGGGATCCGTGTTTAAGAGAGAAATGTTAAATTCTTCGATTTCAAATATTCTCGAACTCGAAATCTCATCACTTTTTTCACGATTATCAAAGGATGAAGATTAAACACTTTTTGAAATATTTATTGCATCCGTTTACGAGTAGAGTATCGACTTGAAATTCGATTGGCGAATTGATGGAAATTGAATGGAAATTGGATAAAAGAAGAATCTGAACAAAATGTCGAAGTAAAAAAAAAAAGTCATTTTTCCTCGGCAGAGTCGTATTAAGCTGGTAAGCGGTCGGAAACGCGAGAAACATCGGTGTGCGCGTGTGCGTTCGTTTGTATTAAATTAGTTTCTATTCGATTGGTCTCAATGCAACGCTTCCGCAGAGAGTCTAGCGCAGGCACGCACACACGGAGCGAGAGCCTACTTAAAGGCCTGTACGCAAGTATCCGTTTAATACTCGCCTCTAGTGGCGCACCGTCGAACCATGCTGCCGTTCCACGTGCGTGTATATTTACGTGTGCAACACTGGATATTACCGACGCTGCACGTTGCACGTACTTAGCGTACACTCACGGCCGATGCACAGATAACTTCACCGAGTACACCGTAGAAACGCGAGTTACGTTCGAGGATCGCTTTGCTTTACGACCGTTTACGTGCGCCCGGAGAATTCCGCGTGCTGTTGCACGTGTACCAACTCGAAAACTTCTTTTCTCCCCGATCCTCCTTCCTCCCTCCCCTCCTCCCCTTTCCTCCTCCCCTTCCCTTCCTACCGGGCTTGAACGTCGGGATAATTTGTGCTCGATCGCGTATCCGTGTATCGATAATAATTCTCGACTCGAGCGCGACTGCAGGCAGCGTGGCTGAAACGCGAACCAGAGTTGCACGTTTCGTTTCGAACGATTTCCACGAGCAATCTCGCGATCGTTTGAAAACATTTTCACAGTGGGAGACGTAATGATAGCGTTCGTTGCGAATCTGCAATTTTCTGCGTACTTAAGTTGCAAGTCTTACGCTCGATAATAGACGTTAGGCGGTTGAAAAGAAATGATAAAAATGTTAAAAGTGTTAAATATATATTCTTTCTCTCGGGTGGATAGCTCTACTTTTCGAGAAGTCGTTTCGAACTTCGAAGGGAGCAAGGAGAAAATAATTTAAAGGGCCGTGGTTTAATCCCGCGTTGTACGATAATTGTGACTCGTACACGATTACGAAAGTTCGATATTCCAGGGACTTTTAGCGCCCCGCTAAAACTGTTACCGATCGCAGTAAATTGTGTACAAGCGATGCCCAACACGACGCCGCGATAAATTTCCGCGAGCGCCGTACGTTCGTGAATCACGTGCCGCAGCTGCTATTGTCTAGAAAGAAGAAACTCGGTCTGGCGTGACGCGATTGCACCGTGTTGCGATAAATTTTCCATCGTATCGCGATGCCCTTCCGAAACGATCTCTTCGCGCTTTCGACGATACCACATCCATCACCTTCCACACATCTCTCTCTCTCTCTCGCGCGTGAATTATCGACAAAAAATTATATATATACGGACGAAAAAAGGAAATCGAATCGGTCGACGAAGGAGAGTGTCACGGCACAGTCGTTGCCCGTACGTAAATCCGGCTGAACTGGCGAGTCAACTTAACCTCAAATCGAATCACGAACGACGCGCTTGGCAGCGCCGCCAGTGTCATGGATGCTAATTAACGTTTCGCAAGTTTCCGCGACAACGGGCCGGTGCAGGTGTAATGCGTAAGTGCCTAATGCGAGCAGCAAGTTGGGCGCAGACGGACTCTCTCAGGTCAGAATTGAAGCAACTTTTCGGCGGAACGATAAACCGATTTGCCCGGGCTGCGTTAGTTAGCCAGACACGGGACAGCCATATTCGCGCTTCGGCCATTATCCTGTTTCGGACGCGACTGTAATTAAGCCTGTTTCCGGGGATTAGGCGCTCTCTCTCTCTCTCTCTCTCTCTCTCTCTCTCTCGCTCGCTCGCTCTGTCCCCACAACTGTTCCCTCGGTCGAATTCTCTTTCTTTTCGGCCGAGTCCATTACCGACCGGAACAGTTACCGACACGAATAGTTTCGCGAACAAACGCGCGCGAAATCGTGTCGCCCTTGTTGAGACGACTCCATCCGCTCTTTCGTTTTCACTTATTTATTTTCTCCTTTTTTTCAGAGTTTCCATCACCCGATTCGGTTTTTTTTCATTCGGTTTAAAAAAATTATTCCACAAGCGTGGTTAGAAAATATAACTTGAGTGCCTGGATTTCCCACGTGTCGCGGGTGTTGCCGCATTTCCTAGCGGCGGGTGGTTAAAAGCTGGCATCGCGGCCAGTGGTTTCCAGCGTACGGGCCCCCCGCTTCCCTCTCCCCTTTCCCTCGTCCTTCCAAGCGTTCCGTCACAGGGGCAGGCGAGCGAACGAGCGAGCGAGCGAGCGAGTTATCGATCGCCGCGTCTTCCTCATTAGGAAGAGGGATAGTGGATCGATTTCGTAGGTGCTCTTTTGACGCGGTCGCGGCTTGCGATCCGGTCCTAAAGTGGTGACGCAACGGTCGAACGAGACCCCAATAGGTCGAGATGAGAGCCATTGTATGGCAATCTTATAATTTAGACAATCACCGATCAATTGAATGGGCCTTTACTACTGCTATACATGCAGCGCCCGTACACCGGCGAGAGTGAATGATGAATGAATGAAGGGACAAGACCGAATGAATGGACAGATAGTTGGCTCCGCTTAAACGTTCGTAAATAACCGGCCGCTTCATTCAATTACTTTCAATCGCTTCGAGCCAATAGATACAATTTAGAAAAAAAAAAAAAAGAAAGAAAAGGAAGGGAAAATAAGAAAACTCGGATAAGTTTCCTCTCGTCGTCCAACCATTGATTGTTCGATTGTTTCGTACAGATTCCTCTCTCTATAATAATATTTATTCGAAACACGAAATCTCTTATTCAATCGAACGGAATCGAAGGGAAGATTGCAGCGAAAAAGCTTCATTCGAGAAATGCAAAATTTCTCCTTCCTATATATAAATTATCTTTTTCAAAACTCGTTTAAATATCATTGAATTTTCTCGCTCACGTGATTTATAATCCTGCGTCGCGGATAGATAGATCGCTTGACATTTACCCGGGGGGAACAGGTCTCTTCTCGTCGATCGAAAAAAAATCGTTGCCATTTTTTCCCTCTAAAAAACGAAAGAGAGAGAGAGAGAGGGTAAAACGACGATCGAGTAACGCAAGGCGCGGTTTCGCGATTCGAAAGAAATCTGGGAATCCGAAAAGGCAAACGGGTCGTGGTGCCGACTTAATGGACACCGATTGCCACCGGGATGGCCTTAGACGGCGTTCACAGTCGCCACGTCACGTCCGGATGAATTTACATTACGGCGTTTAAACGGGAGACGGCCACGAGTTTCCTCTTCCGAACATTCCTTCGTTTCATATCGAATTATTATTTGGACGAATAGAGAACGTACTCGATAATTTTCAACGATGCAAAGAAAAAAGGAAGAGAGAATTATCGTATAAAACCTTGTCCTCCACGCACCGCCCTGTGTATAAAGGTAACGAAATCACTCGAGCAAATATCGCAGGGACTACTCGAGGGCCGAAATACATATGCATAACGGCGGAGGGGGAGCATATCGTATGCGCATCGATAAGATTGCTTTCGTAGATCAAAGCACGACGTTACGCGTATGTACGTATACCCCCACCCTGGCGCACGGCCGCCCGCCCGCCCGCCCTCTCGAGATTGATAGATCGAAACCGAATGTGCCGAAGCGATGCTCGGTGGCCGGCCGTTATCGGCCGGCCGACAACAGCAGCGGAGGAAAGCTGGGCCGCGACCAACTTCCGCCCCCTTATCAAACCGCTCTTCCGCCCGAGCAATCGTCTCGAGGGAGGATTCGATTGCGCCCAATAACGATATCTGTTATTGCAACCCGTTCGAAAATTCCTTCAACCACATCTCGAATTATTACATCGTTCGAATATGTTTCTTTACGTCAAAGAACGTCGAGATCGAATTCTTTCTATATATATAGCGTGTAGCACGACTTGTACGATATATCTATATACGACGCTACGCGAACAAAGCGACATCTATCACCGTTCGTTAAGTAAGTAATTTCATCGCAGTGAATTTGGCCAGGTTTTCGGTGGGAGGGGGGGCAGAGAAGAGAAGAGCCATTAGCGGCGATTATTCGGAGAGGAGGCACGTTTGAAAATTACTCGATCGAAATCCGCATGTATATATATATATATATATATATATATATATACACGTCGAGTCGAACGAGCAACCGAACCGATTAATCCGTCATTCTGATTTATTTCTCCGCTGGCGGCGGCAGGGGGCGCGCGCGGCGTTTTCGAACGCAGCGCGCTCCCGCCATGCCCGGCGACGAGTAGCAGCAGCAGCGTTATCGCGTGACAAAGCGCGTATAGGTGAACGATAGACGGTCGGTCGCACCCGTGAATATTCATCCGACCCGCTAATTGGCGATACGATGACTATTCATGAATCAACGATTTTCAATAGCTGTTATTCGACGTACGAACGAAAGGCGGAGCAACAATGAGCGAAACGGGGCGAGAGTGGAGGGGGAGCGGGGTGGAGGGGGAGGGGGATGATCCGTGTATATATATATATATATAATATATATGGGGAGGAATGAGAGTGAGAGAGAAAGGGATTGAAAAGGAGATCCGAGAAATGGAGATTCGAAAGATAGGAATCGGGGATCGGAATAGGGCCACGCTCGAAATAAAGAAATTCCGAGAAAGGGATGGAGTTGCGGAGATAAATCGGTCTAGGAGAGACTGGTGTGTGTGTGTGTGTATAAAGGAAGAAACGGCCCTTCTCCGAGCCGAGACAATGAGAGCCGTCGAGTCGATAAGAAATAGATAAATTTCACCTTTCTCTCTCTCTTATTATTTTCAATCTTAAAAACGCATTTCGAAAGCAATGCAATAATAAAGATACACGGAACGGATGGAAAAATATAATTTTTCTCCCCCCCGTTTGACAAATTCGTCTGAAAGAGTGGAAGGCGTAGATATTGGAGGAACGAAGAAGGAAAGATTCGATCTAATAATCCCTCTCCCTCCCTCTCTCGTGCGAGATAATCGCACATGTCGAAGGTAAAATTCGTGCGTGGATTCGGGCGCGCTTGCGTCGGGGAGCAAGAACGCAGACGTGGTGCCTCCCCCGCGGCTCTCTGCGACGCCCGGCGTCCGATAACCCGTCATCGGTATTGGTCATCCTCGATGACGAGAAGGAATCGACGCGTGTGCTGTTGACAGATCGTTCGAAATTTCGCGACGTGTCGCCACCGATTCGGCGCGCGCCAGCCAACTCGATAATTTTCCACGAGTCGGGCGAACGAGATGTCGCTCGCGTCGCGATACCGATCCCTTTCTCTCGATCGAATTCGAAAAGTAGAAATTTTTTTTAATTTGAATTCGACTCTCTCGTATACAACGCTTTTTCAATGATTAAATCGGAGATTTTTATTCTTAAATTTTTAAATCAATTTTAATTCCTATCTTCGATTCCAACAATAATTTGGAGATTTAAGACGCTCTTGTTCTAAATTTTTAACTTTCGACAAAATGTAAATCAGTAATAATTTAGAGATTCGATAAGATTCTCTTACTCCATCCTTTTCCAAATTTTAATCTTCGACGAAATGTAACGTACGATCAATATAATGATTTGGAAATTTAAAATTGTCCCAAACCTTTTCTAAATTTTTAAACCAACTTTAATTTTAATCCTCTACGAAATGTAACGAATGATAAATAATAATTTCAGAGATTCCCTTTCCAAATTTTCTCAATCAATCCTAATTTTGATCCTCGATCGAGCAAGATCCTCGAACATCTCAAAAGAGACGTCTACGACGTCTCTAATCATCGACTTCGATGTAATATAATCATCGAGAGAAAGAGAAAGAAAGCGGTGGAGAGAAAAGATTTAAAATTGTCCCAAACCTTTTCTAAATTTTTAAACCAACTTTAATTTTAATCTTCCACGAGATGTAACGAATGATAAATAATAATTTTCCTTATCCCCTTTCCAAATTTTCTCAATCAATCCTAATTTTGATCCTCGATCGAGCAACTCGAACATCTCAAAAGAGACGTCTACGACGTCTCTAATCATCGACTTCGATGTAATATAATCATCGAGGGAAAGAGAAAGAAAGCGGTGGAGAGAAAAATTGGCGAGATGAAGAAGAAGAAAATCGTGCGGCCGCCCGATGGAAACGGGGCGTCATTCCCTCAAATCGAAGTTTATTTAGCCTCGGTTTACGGCTCACTCCGGATTCACTTAAGCTCGAATCGCCGCAGGAATCGCAGCGATGTCGTCCCATGCGATTCGGAATTTTGGAACCGTTCCAAGCGACCTTTGAATAGTCACCGAACGCGCGCCACGGGGAAAGGAGGGGGTGGGGGGAGGAGGAGGAGGAGGAGGGGAGGAGAGGGGAGAGCGAACGTTAGCGATCGAGGAGAGGAGCGGCTCGCGGAAAAATTTACGACGACAATAAACTTCGTCCACTGTGTGCGGGGAACAGGATTATATATATATATATATATATATATATATATATATGTATTTTATATATATATATATAAAAGGGAAGAAAAAAAAAGAGAAAGAGAAGGAAATCGAAGAAGAAGAAGAAGAAGAAGACGAAAGACGAAATTATCGTAAAACGATTCCCCCCTCTCCGATTAAATTCACGCTTTCGACCGTTGCTTATCTCGTTGCTAGGGACCGAGCTCGGTTGCTACAATTACAATTTGTCGAAAAAACCGTGGTGACGGTTGAGGAACGGAACGAGAAGCGAAGACGGTTAATTCCAATTCCACGGGTTTTTTTATCGCTCGGATATATACCGCTACAACCTATAATATTAGTAATCGCCAGTGAAATCGTAGAAACGCGAATAAATTACTCCATGTTTCGACAACTCGCAGACTTCGTTTCTCTCTCTCTCTCTCTCTTTCCTTTTTTTCTCTATTTGTTACTCGCCACGGGTTCGACTTCCGGATCAGCGATTTCGAACAAGACATGTTATATTCGTATCCGATGGAAAGAGATCCTCTCGGACCAAAACCATGAAAAAAAATGTCAATTTTTCCCGGAGGACGAAGATGATAGACGTTGAAATGGAAGTCGGAAAAAAAAAAGAGAGAGAGAATAGCGGCAAAAAAAAAAAAAATGGAAAACAATCCATCCTGCTGCTCGATTTTCGATTCCTCGTTTCACCGAATGCCGGGCACAATAGCGGCCTTCCTCTTCCCCCCCCCTCGCGCGTTGGGGGTGGAGGAGAGAGAGAGAGCTCTAAATATTTCCGAACGGGGTTCGCGCGGCCGGCGCATCTGTTGCACGCACACGCGTGCCAATTTGCGATTCCTGGCGTAGGAATTAGCGACACGTAGCTGAGTGACCCTCGAGCCTTCCACCCTTCCATCCATGGGGTGTTTAAGGGGTCGATAATTAACTCGCTCGGCGCGACGCGAAATTCGAAACTTCCGCCGGATTCTTGAAAAAAAAAGAACAATCGTTATCATCGACGAATTTTTAAAGATTTGGTGGAGTTTTTTATTTTTTGGACGGAAAGAAGCAATATAATAAACAAATAAACTTGATATCTTTCTTTTTTTCGTCGAATCCGTACATATATTCGTGATTTTAAATTTTAAATATATGGTTAAATACGAATAGAATTTTGAAAAGGATGTTTATTATGACCAATTTGAATATATATACGTATTTGCAATGATAAATTTATCCGAAGAGAAGAAAGAATTTGGTAAAGGATGGAGTAAGAGTGCCCTGACCCCGAAAAATTTTCGGAGAATTTGGAAATTTAAATATGTAAAATTTTTCGTGGAAAGAACGAAAGAGGAAAGAAGGAGAGAAAAAAAAGCAACCTGGAAAACGTAACCGGATCCATAATAAGCAATCTGAACAAGAGATCTCGTCGAGGGAAGTGCATTAATCGGGAAATAAAAATATATATATATATATATCTGGGATGCTTGCTCTCTGAAATTGGTCGGAGGCGATCGTTAAACCGCTTTGGAAGGCGTCGCGTTCTACAGATACAGTGGAATTTCCCTGCGTGAAATTTTCGTAAAATAACTGTAAATATCGGGCGACGTCCACCTCGAGTCGCGTTTCAACGCGTGAGCTTTTCTTCCGAAATTTCTCGATATCGAGGTTTTCTTTCGCGCGGAGAATCTTCTCCGTTTTTCCATCGAGAGCGAACGAGCGCGCAGTTGCCGAGAAACGCTCATTAAGGCCCGCACGAGACTCGCATTTCGCGAGTATGCGTGTATCCCGATATTTTTAGAGTGTGGGTGAATCACTGTTTGGCGGGAGAGTTGTAACGGCCCAGGCAGTTAAACCGCCGATTTCAGAAATAACGGCCACGGAAATTAATAACCCGCCTCGTTGTCCATCCTTTTTTCCCCCGTTTCGATACGATATACGGATTTTCGTCGTCTCGTTTCCACGAGAGACGCGTATTTCAACGCGAAAAAATCGTTACAAAAGATAAACAGGCCGAATCGCGAATAGAGATACTCTTACAAGACACGTGGAACGATGTATACGTATTTATCAAAGTTATCCGCCAAAAGTCAGAATCTTTTATATCGCGATCTCCACAATTACCATAATCGCTATAATAGAGTCTCTCGTAACCCCGCTTAAGCCGTAGAAAAATACCGGCACTCAACAACGCTTTGCCGAGCGTATATAGCATTCAAAGCGCATTAGCGTGAATCATGACAATAATTTGTACGAATGACACGGTAAGTAAAAGGTAAGGAGGAAGAGAGAGAGAGAGAGAGAAGAGACGGTATAAATTACAAAAAACACCTGTCACGTAACCCCTAACGCACGATCAGCCCCTACGAAACCACCCCCGTCGTTCTTCCCCCCAACGTGTGTGTACACCGCACGTTGACACTGTGCAGTAGCGGTAGCGATGGTGTTGGACAGTCGTTGCGCCGTTCGGGTAACGCCGTCGTTTTAATAAGGCGACGGGTACGAATGGCAAATATACACGCGGCACAGTGTGCACCTGCGCTCGATTCTAGTCACCACCTATGCGCTCGTGTCGCCTGCCGCCAGCTCGTAAAACCCCGGAGGTCTAGACCAGCCCTGGACTAGACCAACGAGACGACGCATCCGAAATAACCCTCTATATTCTATTTCGAGGCCGACACGCCGCCCGATACAGTTCCTCGTGTCAGTGGGATACGGCCCGTTTTCACGGCTCGCCACCGATCGCCCTTTCGAGAAACCAACCTACTTTCTTTCCCGCATCGCAGAAATTTTCCAATCCTCCGTACATCCTAAAACACTCGGATTAAATACCGAGCTCGCGAAATCTTCGTTCTCGAATCTCGAAAGAAAGGGCCGACTTCGAGAAAAAGAATAAAAAAAGAGAGGGGGGAAGAGAAAAATCGGGGGAAGGTGCGTTGGCATCGGTCGTCGTGTTTGGCATCCGGCGAACGAAGTTGTCCGCGCCTCTTCTCACCGGCATCGGAGAGCACGCGTGACTCACGTCTCCGCGTGCGTCGCGTCGTCTCCGCGTCTCGGCAAGTGTCGCCGCCACACGGGGATCTCGGGAACCGCGTCAAGGATCCCCCCACCACCGGGTCGGTATCGGGCCGGTCGGGTGGGGACGGGTGGCGGCGCGGCGCGGCGGGGCGGGGTGGGGGGCGCGGGAGGGGGCGAAACGGAGCGATGGCAAAACTTTTGTCCATTCACGGTCGACACGCTCCTAATTGGGAGTACGCTTCGTGGTCTCGTTCCACGCGCACGGCCGCTCCGTGGAAACACGGGCGGACGCGCGTTTCGCTCCTCGCCACAAATTTTCTGCCGCTCGTCAACCGGCTACGAACCCTACGTCCCTTTCGCGCGCGGACAACTAAATAATTGGCGGCGACCGATTTTTCCAACGTCCCTCTCTCCTTCTCGAGCCTGAATCACCGACTCGACGGACTGGGAGAAGGGGGGAGAAAGAGGAGGAGGAGGAGAAGGAGGGAAAGGATCGTTGGTTAAAAATCGGGAAACGTCGTCCGGCGTGACCTCGCTTTTGGCTGCCCGCGTAAATCAATCCTCTCGCGAGACGGAGACATTATTTTTGCCTGACTGACGGACGACCGACGACGTGGAATTTCTTAACGAGAACGCTCGACGTCGATTCCGGGATCGGCCGTCGATAAAGTAATCCGTCGTGTTACGTACGCATTTTCGATGTTTTTGGAAAATTTCTTTTTCGCCTAGATCCTTGTTACTTGATTACAGCTACAGTCGATTTTGCTTTATCTCGTTGTTATATCACGAAAAGAAAGAAGAGAGAAAAATTTTCACCATCTTATTCTCTCCGATACGTATATATATACACACACGATACGGTAAAAAGACCACACGTCTCCCCTCACCGCTTCCCCTCCGCATCATAAAACCATGTATCTGTCATCGGAGCGAACCTGTCAGCGTTCCAAGAAACCGAAACCGTTGCCTGACTCATTCGACAAAAGAATCGGTCTCCTCGTCTCGCGGGCCTAAACAGAGCTTCTCGAATCCGATCTTCCAGCCGAATAGAGGAATCGATTCGATCCGTGTTGTATCGCGTTTCACACGATTCGAAAAATTCGTTCGGAACGGTTTTCGTCTCGATTCGAAAAATTCGTTCGGAACGGTTTTCGTCTCGATTCGAAAAATTCGTTCGGAACGGTTTTCGTCTCGATTCGAAAAATTCGTTCTCGAAACGGTTGCCCGTTTTCACTTTCCCCCCGAAACGTGTCAGCGGGTTATATACACCGCTTCATCGATCCTTCTCCTCCTCCTTCTCCGCCGACCTTCCCGCAATTCGCGTCCATTCGCGATTACGTCCGAGCGAATTAAGTCGGGAAAGGGGACGTGACGACGAGCTTTGCCAATATAATTGTCCCCGCGTTTCACAAATTCGCGGATAAACCTCTCTCTCTCTCTCTCGCTCCAGCGACTCGGACTGCTCGCGGCCTAATCAATACGCATAATTATGAAACTATGCGGCATCGATAGCCCCGACCCGGTTACCTCGTGATCTTGTGCCCGCTGCCGGACACGAATTATTCGAGAGGAGATGAAAGAGGGGAGGAAGAGATTTAATACGAAGGAACTAAATACTTAAATTCGATTTTTTTTTTTAGTTAGTTTCTCGGGAATTTTTTTTTTTTCTTCGTTCGACGAGGATGATTTCGTTTCACGCGCGGAGTAATCCGGAACGAGAGAAGCTAAATACTCAATCTCGATTTTTTTTTTTTTTAGTTAGTTTCTCGGGAATTTTTTTTTCTTTTCTTCGTTCGACGAGGATGATTTCGTTTCACGCGCGGAGTAATCCGGATTGTTGCGAACGAGAGATGCGGTTTGTCGATTCGAGGGATAATTAAAGTAGCGAGATTGCGTAATTGTTGTTCACTTTGTTATTAATCGTACACTATGCGTGCACGCACGGTAATGGTTTTGTTGGAAATATTATTAATCGTTATTGCAACGGGATTGCGCGAGGGCCGATGTTTGATAAATGTTTGTTATCAAAATTCACTCGACTCTGTTTAATTTAATCATTAGAGGCAAGTCGCGTTCTACCAGTTGTACAATTGTAAAAGTTGGGAAAAATTAATCGAACGTTTTCGAAAATTTCAACGGAGAAAAAAAATCGTTATTAAAGAAGAAGAAGAGATAAAGCGCGGAGGAAATATCTGCAGAGCTGTCGATTCTCGATCGCTGACTCGAGGAGGCAAGATGAATAAATAAATAATCGGATTTCTTGCCCGGAAACAAAGGAATCGCGGAACAAGTTTTGCGCAGCGACACTTGGAGAGAAGTTGACCGATAAAGAGAAAAAAAGACGACACCGTGTGAGAAAATTTGTCGCAATTATGCGTTCCGTTTAGATAACGTTCTATTCAGAAAATACCTGTCAAAGATATGCGAAATTGGAAACGACTTGTAAAAAGTTCCTCCTCTCCTTTATTTACGATACACCTTGTTTACAAATTCAAATTACCGACTCCTTTCAACTCCTTCCTCGAGATCGAATTTCTTAAAATTCGTAAGGAAAAGTATCTCACTTCAGAGAGAATAATTCAACGCGCCCGTTTTCTCTGCCCTGGAAAAACGAACGAAATCTCTCGTCGTTTCGTCCAAATTTCGCGCGAGAAAAAAAAAAACGGCACTGTTCGACTCGATCGGTACGATCGCACGTGGACGTTCGAAGCGGAAAGAAGATCAGGTTGTCAACCACTGTATGTGGGCCACTTTGCCGCAAGTCGGTCAAGCCATCCCCCTAAATCGCCCGAACTATCCTCCGAGCGGCAAACTTCGCCACCCTCGCACCCTCGTTGAAACTCGGGCTCGAAGTGGCCAAGTGGCCTCGGCAACCTGACCAGCAATTACCGGTCGAAAGACTCGCGAGACGTGATTCGATTGGCCGAGGGGACAGAAGGAATGGGACAAATCTCTCTCTCTCTTTCTCTCTCTTTAAGAATCCGTTTCGAAATTGGAAGTGGAAAATTTGATTGCCAACGATTCGATCAACCGCAAGAGATAAGTTCGCTTGAAACGCGGTAAAAATCGGGAGAGGATGGTACACTCGAGTCACTTGGTCACACCAGGGAGGAAGGGTTGTACGCGCTCCACCGGGCCCGGAAGCTACAAGTGTCCGCGGGGTGTAGCCGCGGGGACTGTGTCGTTTTCCCTCGGGTGAGCGAGAATCGGGCCGAGGGTCGCGATTATCCGTTTCCCGACACTGGGAAGGGTGCACACGCGGGTAGAGAGAGAGCGAGAGAGAGAGAGAGAGAGAGAAGAGAGAGAGAGAGAGGAGACACACGCGACGATAGAACGCACATCGTTATCCGGCACTTACTACTTACCTGTTGCCAGAACTGGGCGAGCAGGTATATACGCTCCTTCTTGAACAGCCAGTCCATGGACTGCATGGCCTGAATGTCCAGCGAGTTGGCCTCCGCAGAGGCCTGCATGCTGGCCAGTGCCGGCGTGTTCAGGCTCGCTAGAACGGGCTGTTGGAGCACGGGCGCGTTGCTGCTGGCTAGCAGATTCGCGTGGTACACGGACGGTGCATCCTCCGAACCGGCAGTAGCCAGTAGTTGGGCCCCTATCGGCGCTGACGGCCCCTGGAGGCCCAGTGACGAAGCCACTTTGACGGCTTCGAGCTTCTCCGCCGAGGCCGAAACTGTCCCCCTTGGTTTGCCGGCGCCGCCGACGCCTCCCGGGGCGCACGCCTCGGCCGGCGGGCCCGTCGCTACCGTCTCTCCCTGCTCCTTAGTCCCGGACACTGTCCCGGAACACACTCGACCCGTCGTCGCACCACACACTGGCCCCACGGTCACACGAAATCGCACAATGTCCTTCCCGAGTTCACCAAAGTCATCGACGCGCTCGTCGCCTCCTCCCCGCTCTCCCTCGCCTCGGGAGGGATACCACCGGATATCTTCGAGATCTCTCTCCTGCCTCTTCCTTCTTTCTCTCGGCCGGACGTCAGGCTGCCCGTTGCCCGTGCTGCTGCTGCTCTCTCTGCGCTTCTTCTCCCGGCGGCATCACACCCACACTCGCGCGCGGAAAAACCCGACGAACATGCACTGCACGCGGTCACACTTCACTGGCTCCGCTCGCGTTTTTTCCTCTTTTCTTTTTTCCCTCGCCTCGCTTCGCCTCGCCTCGCCTTGCCTCGCCTCGCCTCGTCTCGCCTCGTCCCGTTCCGTTCCGTTCCGTTCCCGTCTCGTCTCGACTCGTCTCGGCTGACCTCAGGAAGAGAGAGTACGAGACCCGTCCTAGCAGGCTCCTAACCTGAAACTAAGAGCTACCGAACGACCGATGCGATGTCTGGAGGAGGTGCACGGCCGGTGGAGGGGGCCGGGCGGGGCCGGGGCGGCGTGGTGGGGGCCGGCCGGCCCACCGGCCGGCCAATCGCGCGCCGCCCGCTCCCCCCACCACCCTCCCCGGCTCGCACGTTCAGAGGAGAGCGTCGCCTCGGTGGGGATAAGCTGCGCGAAGGAGGGAGACGCCGCGGAAAGGACCGGAGGCTGGCTAGGTGGTCCCTACCAGAGCGGATCTCGTATTTTCAGCTCCCCGACCGCCCTTTTCTCCAACCCCTGCCGATCCTCGCTTCCCTTCTTTTTCTTCCTTCCTCTTTTTCTCCCGGCGTCTCTCTCCCTCCCTCTTCTCCTCTTTGTATCTGTGTTTCTTATTTTCCAGCCACCCTCCAACCCCCTCGCCGGCGTCCTCCCGCCCCCTCTCCTCCTCCTCCTCCTCTCTCTCTCACTCTTTCTCTCTCGTCCCGCAGACAGTAACCCTTCGATTGCTCGTTGGTGACCGAGCGTTACCTTTGTCGCGAGCGCCGTTACGATTTTCGTACGACGTTCTCGAACGTGGAGAAAGGTGGAGGGAGGTGGGGAAGGAGGGAGGAAGAGCGTGTGTGGATCGAGTTTCCACGAGGGGGGGTTCCACGAGGGGCGTCCAGCTTGACCCCTCTCGAGAGAAACGGCGCCCTCCTCTCTCTCTCTCTCTCTCTCTCTCTCTCTCTCTCTCTCTCTCTCTCTCTCTCTCTCCTCGACCCCCTTCGCCGCCAAATCGACGAAAATGTCGCTTTTTTCGCTCTTCGAGCCAATTTATCTATCTTCCTTCGAACCATATTCCATTCCTTCGAAGAGTGCGAAACTTTCTTCTCGACGACATCGTCGTCCAACTATTCAACGGCGAAAGGCGATCGAAACGCAACGAATTCGAGCGTTCCCCCTTTCTTTCTCTAATCGACGGCGAACGCGACAGCCCAGCCTCGCTAAAATCGGAGATTTTTCGAAAAGAAGGAATCGTTTCTTGTCCCCTCTCCCTCTAAGTTTTAGTAGAATTTATTCCAACTTCTTACGCGCGGTTTATACCAAGTTTCCCAACCTATAATAGTTTCTCGGCGACTTTTGCTTACTACGGAATTCCGTGGTTTTCGCTGGAATCTCGACGACGCGCGGGAGACAACTTTGATTGCAACACGGTGTCCTCTCCTGGTCATCCTTTATCCATCCTTTTCGTTTATGGGTTATCGAAAGGATAATCGTCTCGAGTGGAACGAAACTTGATACAAATATATCCTGGAACTCAATCCGTCCACTATTTTTCAACTCGATCGAATTATTAGCGCCGTCGAAGGAAGAATCGAAGGAGGCGTTGCCGCATCGCTTCGTTAATCCCCGTTTACCGCGTTAAGCGCACTTGGTGACAGTCGAGTTAACCGGCGCCGGATAATGCAACTTTAATTTTGCCCGCCGCGTTACGCGAGTTAATCATCGTTGGTGGATCATAGTCGCTGTTGACGCGGAAACGAAAACAACTGGTAACTCGATTCGTGCCACCAACGCCTCGTACTTGTTGCTGTTCCCTTCTCCGTCGATCCCCCCTTGATCATCGATCTCTCTTCTCTCTTTCCCTCTTTTCAGCCAAACCAACGAGTTTCGACGGAAAATCGTACGAAACGTAATACTTGTTGACGAAGAACGTCTCCTTGGAAATATTTTTCGGAGAGAAACGGAATCATTTATCCTCTCTCTCGAAACTCACTCGAAGAATCCATCCATCAAGAAGGTGTGAGGACGAAATTCTCCCGTTTCACTCGAGATTGGAGAAGAATTGGCAAAGGTGCTTCGCGATCACCCGATATAATTAGTTTGTCAACGCTTCCTCCTCCTCTTAAGTTCGTCCACCTTCGTTTGCAATGGAAATCGAACCGATAAGAACAGCCTCCTTCCTCCGCTTCTCCTTTATACAAAATCGAACTCACTGTTTCGATCGAGCATGAGGAAAGAAAGAATAGGAAGCCACTGTTCACACACTCGACTCGAGGAGAAATTTCGAAGAGGGAGAGGATGGTGCGTTGTACCCCCGTCGTTGCTCGTGTTCACTCCGTGTTCGATGAGGGGCCTCGATGAGCGGCGTGGAATTTCGCTGCTCGCAGCAACGGGACTCACTTTCTTCGCGCGGTCGCACGCTACTCAATATACTCCGGCCGACGATAAACGGCAGCCTCTCCCCCCTCCCCCCCGCGTCGCGACCCCAGCGAGCAACGCGACGCTGTTCGAGGGCGATTGTAACAATATCTTCCGGCGAGCGAAGGATGCGCTCCTCTAAGTTCAAGAGCCGCGCTCAGGGACATCGCGGATACTCTTCCTCCTCTTCTTCCTCTCCCTTCCTCGGATAACAACGATCGAGAGACGTCGAAAACTCCCCCTCCCTTTTTCTTTCTTTCATTATTCTTTCGAGAGAGAGAGAGAGAGAGAGAGAAAGATTGTTTCGAATTTTTCTAAAAATCTTCCCCATCCTCGTCCAGAGAAATACTTGTCGAATATTGTTATAATTACGAGGAGATAGGAAGAAAAGAGGGACTGCTTTCTCTCTCTCTGTCCTCCTCCCTAGATTCGAGCCAGCCACTCCGCTATCACTGCGGTTCTCGGGTTCTCGGCTTTTTCTGTCCCGCGGCCGGGCCCGGGAGAGTTGGTTGACCGGCCGAGATAGAGCGGACCGGGCGACGATCAGGAATCCGTGCGATGGTCACGTTCGAGCCGGTCGCGTTTCGGCTTTCAGATAATCCGAAGAGGCAGGGCTGCACGTGCGTGCGCGTCAAGAGATACCACCGCGGTACAGGATCGCGATCAAAGGGCTGCCAACGGACGCGCTTCTGCTTCTCCTCACACACGATGACAACAACCACCACCACTACCACCACCACCACTACCATCACCAGCACCAGCACCATCGTCACCAGCAACACCACAACCACGTTATCATCACCACGAACGAATCCTTCTTTTTTCCCTCCCTTCGATCGAGAAGAAAGAATTCTTCGTCTATCTGTCAATTTATGGAAAAGATCGAGAAAAAGGGGGACACACAAGTGCACACGCGAGAGAGAGACAGAGAGAGAGAGAGAGAGAAATAATAATAATAATAATAATAATAATAAGGCACAAACAATCACCTGCCCACTGTTCCGAAAGTTCCTTTCTTCCACCTCCGCTGTTTCCTCCTCCTCTTCTTCTCTTGTGTTCCGAAACACGCGAGGAAGGGTGTTCACGCGCGCGCGAGAAACGTGGGGAGCGAAAAGAGAGAGAGGAGAGGAGAGAGAAAAAAAGAAAAAAAAGAAAGGAGCGAGAGAAGAAATTCCCTTGGTCGCACGCGCGCGAGATTATATGTATATATATGTATATATATATATATATATATACGAGCGAGTCGCGGTAAGAGGCGCAGCGGCCGCGTGAACGTAGATCCTGCTGGGCCTGTGTTCTGCCCGAGACTAACTCGAACGCTCGCCTCCTGCAGCCCTCGCAGTCATCCCTCCAGCCACGCACTTTTCCACCCCGGCGAAACTATTGTCCACGAGCCGGCCGAGCGAGCCAGGCTCGCCCTGTCCCCTCCCCTCCCCTTCCCCCTCCCCTTCGCCCGAGGAAACGGTAATGTCGCGCGTTCCACGGAAGGGGAAACGTAACGTTTTCTTTCTTTCTTTCTTTCTTTCCTTCTCGTTTTTTTCTTTTCCTTTTCCTTTTCCTTTTCCCTACGCGATGGAACGCGATGGATACGCGGCAACGGCAACGGCGGCAACAGCAACGGCGCGCGAAACCGAGCGTCTCACGATTCTCGGAGAGCAGCGGCGCGATGTTGGACAAAAGTTGGGCCGCGCGGCGCCAAGGGACGCCCGCCGCGCAGCCTGTACGGTGGCGCCGCGCCCCGGCCGCGCTCCAAAACCCGCCGCAACGGGCGCAAAGGGTGGCCAACCCCCCCCTCCGCCCCTCGCCCCCCCTACCCCTCCGACGGCCAACCGCCACGAGGACACGACGCGCCGCGTTCTATATATCAGCCGCGGTAGTATCGGAAGTATCGGTGACTTCAACGGCGCTGATCGGAAAGAAGGGTTCGAGCCTCGCCTCGCTCTCCGTACACCGCGCAACTTTTCCCTTCCTTTCTCTCTCTTCAAATTTCTACTATTCTTCTATACGTATATATATATATGTATACTTGTATCTTTGTTCGCTCGGTTTTTCAATACATCATCACACGGGAGAGGAATTATTCCGTCGGAGAAAGAAAGAAAGAAAGGTAAGGAAAAATTGTTGATAAATACTCATCGATACGAACTCTTTTTCCACGTGCGTGCAAGGGCTCGCTCTCCGTACACCGCGCAACTTTTCTCTTCCTTTCTCTCTCTTCAAATTTCTACCATTCTTCTATACATATATATATATATATATATATATATATATATATACTTGTATCTTTGTTCGCTCGGTTTTTCAATACATCATCACACGAGAGAGGAATTATTCCGTCGGAGAAAGAAAGAAAGGTAAGGAAAAATTGTTGATAAACTCATCGATACGAACTCTTTTTCCACGTTTCGTGCGTGCAAGAGATCGAAAGGAGATCTTCTCGTGCGTTCGAAACGAATGATAGTGATGATAGTTTAACGAGAGAGGGAGCGAGAGAGAGAGTACGGGAGAGGAGAGGGGGGAGTCTGGAAACGAGTTCACGAGGGTGGCGGGCGGAGGGGAGGTGGGGTAGGTGGTGGTGGCAGTTTAGCTTCTGGCTCCTTTTTCCGATCATATCGGGAGTCAAACCTCGGCGACAGGGTGGAGGAAAAGTGGTGGAGGAGCATGCGCCGGTAAAGGGTAAACTTAGGCGCAGGTTCTAACCCCCTCGTGATCCCCCTCCCTCCCTCCCTCCCTCCCTCCCTCCCTCCCTCCCCCCTCCCCGCCGCGTTCCTCCACACGATCACACGACCCGACGGTTTTTCCACCCTTATCTTCGCTCGCTTCGCCGTCTCGAAAACCTGTATAGGCACTTTCATAGCTCGCTTTCGCCGCCAAGATGTCAACGGGGGGAATGTGTCGCTTTTTTTCTCTCGCTCTCTCTCTTTGACGAGGAGGGAGAGGGAGAGTGCTCGCACGATCGTCGATACGTTTTCTCTGTTTCGAAGCCAGAAAACTTTTTCGACGGCGTGCACACGTTTTATTTCTTTCGGTTTTTAACACGAAGTGAGACTTATATATATATATATTTTTGTTTCTTTTTTTTTTTTGGTAGGAAGAATTTTAATAAATTTCAATATTCGAAATATTAAAATTCTTTTTTTAGAGAAGAATTGTTACGCTCGCGTTTCTGGTAATCTGGTCGGCAATCAAACTGCTTTACTTCGATGATCGAAAATCATTGTTGCAATATATATATGTGTATATTGAATCGGGTTTTAGATAAGCGATAAGAGGAGGAGGAGGAGGCAAGGAAAGGAGGGATTAAAACGAAGTTTTAAATTATGTTTGCCACTTGATGCCATTCGAATGCAATTCTTAGGATCTCACGAAATAAGATCCAAGCTCTTTGCGTTGGGCACGGCCATCTGCTGTGCATTACTTCGCTCTGAAAGTACACAAAGAAACGCTTCCCCGGGTAATGCAAAGCCTTAAATGTCTGTAACGGGCACACTTTCCACGAACCATTTACACTTGTCTTCTTATTAAAGAAAAAAAAAAAAAAGAGAGAAAAAAAAACAGAGGAAAAGGAAAGAAAAGAAAAGTGCTCGCGAAGAAACTTTGTCGAACCGTTTGATAATCCGCCGCGAAAAATCATACCTTCCTTCCTTTCTTCCTTTCTTCCTAAAGGAAAAAAAAAGAAAAAAAATATAGATCGTCGCCTATCTCTCTCTCTCTCTCCCTCAAAACAAAGAAAGAAAGAAAGAAAGATTCGCTGGAAATCGAAAATGAGTCCCGTCGACAAAGAGAACGACGAGAGGAGAGGCGTACACCTGATGAAAACGGCGGGGTCTCCGTGACTGCGTCCCGCGGCGTGACCCATTGTTTCCTGTCGCTCCGTCCGTGCCCGTGGTGCGTTTACTTTCGATCATATAATGAGCGGCAATGTAGGCCAGGAACGTCCACGGAATCGTATTTCGCCGTACGAGGCGACACTCAACACCCGGGACCGGCCAGCCGCGTACAGAGAACAGACGATTAACGCGATAGCGTTCCGCGTTTCGCGGTATCCAAGGTGATCGTCGCGTATATATACACGCATATATATATATATATACACGTATATATAAAAGAAACTGAAACTGAGGCCGTGTCGAACTTCTCCGGCTCGGTGAGAATACCGGAAAATGAGAATAATCGACGTCCTCGAGACCATCTTTCCTCACGGAACGGAGAGAGAGAGGAAGGTTACGGGATCACCTTCTATATTTACTTCTCGTCGTTCCTCCTTCGACAGTTTCTCGTTTCGCTCGCTTCGATCGAGGTATTTAACGGACGCGGGGAAAAAAAGTTGGAGGTTTATCTTTATGGTCTCTCGTAAACTCGAGCGGAGGGGAGAAAAAAAGTTATATGGGATATTGAATTCCTTTTCCAGCTTTCGGATTGGATCGTAGGTTTGACCGTTGCGCGAGCGTTGTTTTCGAGAGAGAAGGTCGATTGTATTATTTTCGTCTTTATTTATTCGTCCGCACGTGTACACGTGCGGAGTCGAGCGAGTTTACGAATTGCGATACCGTTTCTTTTTCCTCTTCTAAGAATCCTCGTTTGCGGAACCTTGACCACCACACCTTGACTCCGTTTTGCAAAATATTCACTTCCCGATATCGAATCGTTCGATCTCGATCTCGCAACACTATGGATTACTTTGTCCGGGAGAAAGAGAGTACAAATGCGTGCACGCACGTTGTACACGAACGCATGGGAATTTCATCACGGAACGGAGCTTCTTCCTGAAACAAACGAGCGAAAATATTTTCGATTTGCGCAAGATTCGAACAATTTCTTCTTTTTTTAATTTCGAATTAATTTTGGTTGCCACATCGATTCATAGGTTTTAACACGCATTATCGCGTATGACGAAACGACGGTCGAATTTCGAATTTGTTGGGCGAAAATTATTCCCTCAAAAATTGAATATGATTCGTCGATTTACAATAAAACGGGAATAATACAATTTTGATAAGTTATCGCGTTTGAATACCTCGTTGGATTTGAAAATTGGTACGATTCGTTTTTTCGATTTGCAATTGCCAAGTTTACACATTCAATTAATTACGCATTATTATGTATGATAAAATGTTGGAATTTTTTCCAGGAAAAAAATTATTCAAAAACTGGATTCACTCGTAGGTTAAATTGATACGATTCGTCGATTTATATTAAAACGCGAATAATAAAATTTTGATTATCCCGTTCGAATTCGTTTATGGATTCAATTACCACACACATTGTTACGCGCGATGAAACGCGAAAATAATAAAATTTTGATTCAAATTTCTTCGAAGGAAAATTGATACGATTCACACTCAATTAGCAATTATTATTATTATCGTACGTGACAAAACACGATACGATAATAATAAAATTTTGACAAATTGTTCCAATTTGAATTTGAATTCGAAGAAGAAACTATTCTTTGAAAAGATCGACAAGATTTTTCGACGAGTTATCATCACCCGTTCGAAAATTAATATTGCACGTGGGAAGAATTGGCAACGGTTCACGCATCGTTGCCTCCTCGACTTCGTAGATTCGATCGAACGCGCATTCATTACGATACGAATGATGCAAAAAAAAGAATGACGCGAATAACAAGATTTCGATATCGATCTTCTTGGAAGGAAGAGAGAGAGAGAGGAAATTCTTTCAAAAAATTGTCGAGCGGGTCAGAAAACGGTGGGAAAAATTTTGCCGCCGCGGTTCGATTTCGGCGATTTCGGGGGAATAATTTTGTCGATAAACGTGAAAAGAAAAAGCGACCCCCCCTCCTCTCGCCTCGCCTCGCCTCGCCTCGCCCCGCCTCGCCCCCTCGGCGGAGGAGAGGGGGGAGAGGCGAACCGTCTCGAAGCGTCCGTTGTCGCGCGATAAGCAAAATTCAAGCTCGGCCGTTGCCGCAACGCCAACGTTTCTCAGGCCTGTTGTGCAACGCCGTAATCTCGCCTAATTGCCGCTGCAAGAAGCAATTCGCGATAGACGTTTCAGAGGATTAATTAAGACGTTTCCTAAGACGCCGCTTAATTTCCCCTCCCCCTATCCATGTGTGTATACACATACACATATATATATACGTATATATTCGCGCATATACATTCGATATATGAACCGCTTCGCTCACTTTTCCTTCACGAATATAATTAAAATAAAGGATACGAATACTTTCTGAAGATAGAGGAGAGAGAAAGAAGGAAAGAAAGAGAGGGGATATAGCGATCATCGATCGGTTCGAGGCGATAGCGAAAGGGGTTGGTTGTTGTTTGCGAACTAGTCCGGCCGGTTTCCCGATGGGAAACGGACCCCTGTGATTAATAAACATAGAATAGCGGAGCGTCACTCGACGCCGCTCATTAGCATCGAGCATCGATCACGAAAGCGGCCATCACGAAGGAGAAGAAAAGGGAAGAAGAAAGAGAAAGGAACTACCGAAAGCTACACCTTGGGATTATCGATCTCCTTTTTTTTCTTTTTTCTCTCTTTCGTATCGGGCCAAGGTTTTTTCGCCAAGGATGCAGGGTTCCCCGCGCCGCAGGGGGAACGTTACTACGACTAGTTTCCATTTCGACGTCTCTATCCTTGTTTATCGATTAATTTAATAAAGGGAAGGTTGTTGTTGTTGTTGTAAGTGGCGGTAAGTTTTACCGGTTTCCAACGGATTCGACGGATCGTCGAGGTTATAGACTATAGTTTTCAGATTATTGTTCCTTGTTTCGAAGAGCGAGAGAGTGGGCGCGCTCGAAAACACGCAACGATCTATTTGTTTGTTTTCTCAGCGAAATATTTTTTTATTCGCAACGATCGGTTCGAACGCATCGCTCCGTTGCGCAACGCACGCGTGAAAAACGCGAAAACATTGACCTGTTTCGAGAATCGTTACGTTATATTTCCGAACGCGATACGCTCCTCTTCCACTCCCTTTTTTGTTACATATACAAATACGCAACGTGCATGCAAACTCGCTTCTTTTTTTTTTTTACAAGTCATCGAACGAAAACAATGATTTGATTATATATCGATACTAGTATAAATATACGTGTACTCGATATATAATGAATAATGTATACGAATTCACTTTTACGAAAAGTTATCGAACGGAAACGATTATCGGATATACACGTGTACGAATACGCAATATGTATATATGTATACAAATTCGCTTTTTTACACGATGAGTCATAAAAACAACAATTTGATCGGAACGTAAAATAAATTCAGTTTTACGAAAAGCAATCGAAAACGACGATTCGAAACATAAAATGAATACATTTTTACGAAAAGTTATCGAACGAAAAGGACGATTCGATCGTAAAATAAAGACATTTTTACGAAAAATTATCGAACGAAAACGACAATTCGATCGAAAAATAAATTTTACGAAAAATAATCGAACGAAAAGGACGATTCGATCGAAATGTAAAATAAATTCACTTTTACGAAAAGTAATCGAAAATGACAATTCGATCGAAACTATAAATATACTCGATATTCACTTTTACGAAGAGTTATCGAACGACAATTCGATCGAAACTATAAATACACTCGATATTCACTTTTACGAAGAGTTATCGAACGAAAAGGATGATTTGATAGAGACGTGCATCAATGCTATTAAATACATATATACAAATATATTTTTACGAAAAGTAATCGCACGAAAAGGACGATTCGATCAAAACATAAAATAAATATATTTTTACGAAAAATAATCGAACGAAAAGGACGATTCAATCGAAACGTAAAATAAATACATTTTTACGAAAAGTTATCGAACGAAAAAGACGATTCGATCGTAAAATAAATTTTAGGAAAAATAATCGAACGAAAAGGACGATTCGATCGAAACATAAAATAAATACATTTTTACGAAAAGTAATCAAACGAAAATGACGATTCGATCGAAACTATAAATATACTCGATATTTATTTTTACGAAAAGTTATCGAACGAAAAAGATTCGATCGAAACGTAAAATAAATACATTTTTACGAAAAATAATCGAACGAAAAGGACAATTCGATCGAAATGTAAAATAAATTAACTTTTACGAAAAGTAATCGAACGAAAAGGACGATTCGATCGTAAAATAAATACATTTTTACGAAAAATTATCGAACGAAAACGACGATTCGATCGAAAAATAAATTTTAGGAAAAATAATCGAACGAAAAGAACGATTCGATCGAAATGTAAAATAAATTCAGTTTTACGAAAAAAGTAATCGAAAAGGACTATTCGATCGTAAAATAAATTTTAGGAAAAGTAATCGAACAAAAAGGATGATTCGATCGAAATGTAAAATAAATACATTTTTACGAAAAGTTATTCGTTCGAAGGAAAAAGACGATTCGATCGCAAAATAAATTTTAGGAAAAATAATCGAACGGACGATTCGATCGAAACATAAAATAAATTAATTTTTACGAAAAGTAATCGAACGAAAAGAACGATTCGATCGAAACTATAAATATACTCGATATTTATTTTTACGAAAAGTTATCAAACAAAAAAGACGATTCGATCGAAACATAAAATAAATTAATTTTTATGAAAAGTAATCGCACGAAAAAAACGATTCGATCGTAAAATAAATTTTAGGAAAAGTAATCGAACGAAAAAGACAATTCGATCGAAACATAAAATAAATATATTTTTACGAAAAATAATTGAACGAAAAGGACAATTCGATCGAAATGTAAAATAAATTCAGTTTTACGAAAAGTTATTCGTTCAAACGAAAAAGACGATTCGATCCTAAAAAAAAAATTATAGGAAAAATAATCGTACGAAAAGAACGATTCGATCGAAACGTAAAATAAATTCAATTTTACGAAAAGTAATCGAACGAAAACGACGATTCGATCGAAAAATAAATTCAGTTTGACTGAAAATAATCAAACGAAAATCGATCAAAACTATAAATATACCGGATATACACGTATATACACATACACTTTTACGAAATACGCATCGATACGATATTCACAGCGCGCGCTACAGCGAATATAGGGGATAAACGAACCCGAAGGAAAGGAAAGGAATGGAAGGAAGGAAAGGAGGGAAGGAAGAAAGAGAAAAGTGCTCGAGAAGCTCATAAACGCATCCTTGGTGGAGAGCGAAGAGTGGTGGCGAAGAATGGGCGCGCAATATCGACCGGAAGTCGCGGAAATTTTTCCACGAACACGAGCCGGAAAGCGCATCGACTCGGCAATGCGGACAATTGCATCCCTCCCCTCCCCCCCTCAGAAGCCATTCGTGATGAAAGTCCAGCGTCCATGGGGGCAATGGGGTATGGGGGTGTGGGGGTCGCATTCCGGCCGAGATTAATTCAGAGCGAAGAGGAATTCTATCTCCGCCAAGCCCGCGGAAACCGTTTTCCAGCAATTATTTCGCCAACATTGCGAAACGATCGCGCCAAGCCTCCTCCTCCTCCTTCTCCCCACGTGTTCCGATTAACTCGCGCCTTCCTTTACGCGATTAGGCCCTTCTTCTTCCTCTTAATACATATATTTATATCTTCTCGACAGATTTTTGCACGAAACTTTCATCATCTTCTTCGAACATTTCTAAGTAAATTCGGTTGCAGGTTTCGATCTCCACGTGAGAATAGGAGGACGACGTTGAAAGGTTAGATCGTCGAGATTCTAACCTATTTCCATTTTGGCGGGAAGAAGAAGTTGCTCGAACGCTTCGAGCCATTTTATCCTTTTTGAACAATAATAGGATGAGATAAATTTATCGATCGATTTCTCGTCTCCAAATTCTCTTCCTTTCTCCAGAAACTCTTCTCTTTCTTATTCAGAATCCGAAATTCTGAGATTCGACAACATTAGTATTCGAAGAAACAAAGAATACTGTTAATGAAAATGTACAATCTTATTAATATTCTTTTATTCTAAAATTGGCGAATTAATGTTATTTCGGAAGGAATTTGTTTAAAGAGATATTATATATTTATTTATAATCATTTATAACATATTTAGGATAGGTTGTCCCCTGCAGCAGCGGTTCGAGAGATCGATTTTCAATTCAGATTGCGAGGTTGGGAAGAGGTTGGGAGACGGTACATAATAAGCTGTTTAATAATCAATGCGCGCATGGGCCAATAATTAGGATTGGAGGAAGGAGTGGATATGCAAAGAGGAATCGGCGCGAACTGGTTTCAGACAATGACGACTCCGGTGCGATCGCGTTCGAAGAATAATGCGATCCCTTCTTCTTCCTCTCTCTCTCTATCTGTCCATCTTCCTTTCTCTTCCTGAGAGAAGAAGCCTCGTGTTTCGATACGCTCTCGATTGTCCCGTAATTTTTGATACAACGAATCGCGCCCTTTTCCTTTTTTTTTTTCTCACGTTCCTTTCTTGTATTAGCCTACGTTGGAACAAGCAGCTGCGTCTTCGAATTCGTCTTCTTCTTTTTTTTTTAATTCTAATTCTAATCTTTCCTGGAAAGGTAAAGGTTAGTTAAAAATTATGATTTCTTATGGTGTTTAATATACTTTAATATACTTTAATATTCTTATGGTGTTTAATATAAGTTTGATTCCATTGATTCGAAAGGAAGAGGATGCGTTTGATAAAGGAAGAGATACGTGGATCATGGTATGTGCTTCGTTATTGTTGAATATGTAAATATTTTACATGTGTAAGAAGAATGGTTGATCAATTTTATATTGCAAGGAGTATTTATTCTACTCGATTCACATGTAATAATAATATACGAGATTTTTATGTTATAACAAATTATATTTATATTTATACTTTGGAATTACTACGCATTCCACTTTTATTACTCGATTCAAATATATAATACGAATGTTACAAGTATAAATATTTTGGAATTCTATTAAATTCGACGATATTTAATTCAATTCTGTATTACAATTCTATATTTTGGAATTGTATTACTGAAGTCAATTCATATGTAATAATACACAAGATGAATTCTTATATATATATATATATATAAACTTGACAATATTTGGTTCAATTCTATATCAACAAATATAAATTACATTTACATATATAAATTCAATTTTTAATATTTAATTCAATTTTATATTTTCAAGTATAAATTTTGGAATTCGATTTTTATTACACTGAGCTCGATTCACATATAATAATACACAAGATGAATCCTTATATGTATAAATTCGACAATATTTAATTCAATTTTATATTAACAAGTATAAATTACATATATTATATATATTACATTTATATATATATATAAACTCGACAATATTTAATTCTATATTAACAAGTATAAATTACATATATTATATATATTATTACATATATTATATATATTACATTTACATATATAAACTCGACAATATTTAATTCAATTCTGTATTACAATTCTATATTCTGGAATTATTCTATTGCACTGAAGTCAATTCACATGTAATAATACACAAGATGAATTCTTATATATATAAACTTAAGGATTTTGTTCGATCAATTTTATGTTATAACGATATATTTATACTTTTATATATTTATACTTTGGACGTATTCCATTTCTATTACTCGATTCTATTACACGTAAATATAGAATATTACAAGTATATATATAATATTATAAGTGTAAATATTTATCGATCATTTTGGAATTCTTACACTAAAGTCAATTCACATGTACAAAAAGTCAATTCATAATACAAAAGATAAGTCCTTATATATATATAAACTTAAGGATTTTATTCGTTCAATTTTTATGTTATAACGAGTATTTATATTATGGAATTGCTACGCATTCCACTTCCATTACTCGATTCTATTATAAATGTAAATATAGAATACAAATACACTACAAGTGTAAATATTTAGAATTCTATTACACTAAAGTCAATTCACAAGTCAATGCAATAATACGCAAGAGATTATGTATATAAACTCGACAATATTTGATTCGATTCTATATTACAATTCTATATTTTGGAATTGTATTGCATCGAATAATACACAAGATGAGTTCTTGTATATATACAAACTCAAGGATCATATTCCATCAATTTTACGTTATTAGAAGTATTTATACTTGCCTTACTTTGGAATTGCCGTAATTTGACACTCGCTAATTCACTTTTATTACTCGATTCATTACTTCGATTACACGTAAATACAGAAGATACGAGGGTTTGTATATGTACATGTATATAAACAATTCTATATTGCAACAAGGATAAATACTCGATCACTTTGGAATCACGTAATTCGACACTCGACAGTCTATTTTTATTACACGTAAATATACGGGATACGAGTGTTTACGTATGTAAACTCGACAATTTGATTCAATTCTATATTTTGTATACATTGAAGTCAATTCATATGTAATAATGACACAAGATGAATCTTTCCAAATTCGATATATTTAATTCAATTCTATATTACAAATATAAATTATATTTACATATATAAACTCGACAATATTTAATTCAATTCTATATTACAAGTATAAATACTCTATCATTTTGGAATTCTACTACACTGAAGTCAATTCATATGTAATAATACACAAGATACGAGTGTTTACATATATAAACTTGGCACTATTTAATTCAATTCTATATTACAAATATAAATTATATTACATATATTATATTATATTTATATATATATATAAATTTGACAATATTTAATTCAATTCTATATTAGTATTACAAGTATAAATACATTTTAGAATTCGATTTTATTAATACATTTAATACATTTTAGATTCGATCACACTGAGCTCGACTCATATGTAATTATATACAATAATATACAAGATGAATTCTTATATATATATATAAACTCGACGATATTTGATTCAATTCTATATTACAACTATAAATACTCGATCATTTTGGAATTCTATTACACTCGAGCTCGTTTCACACTCGTAAACACACAAGATACGATTCTTTACATATATAAACTACCACTAATATTCAATTCCAGGATACTACTTTATAGTAATAATATTATATATAGTATATAATATATAGTATATAGTATACATATAGTATAATTTAATATTGTATATTATATTGTCGATACTACTTTATAGTAATAACATTGTATATAATATAATATAATGTCGTATATTGTATCGTTCATGATACTAGTTTAGAGTAATAATATTGTATATAATATAATATAATATTTTATTGTCCATGATATTACTTATTACTTTATAATAATAATATACTATACTACTTATTATATTACTTATTACTTTATAATAATAATATTGTATATAATATAATACAATATCGTATATTTGTCCACGATACTACTTTATAGTAATAATATTGTATATAATATAATACAAAATCGTACATTGTATTGTCCACAATACTACTTTATAGTAATAATATTATAATATAATATATATCATATAATATAGTAATATAGTATATAATATAATATTATAATATACTATAATTTAATATTGTATATTGTATTGTTCACGATATATAGTTTATAATAATAATATTGTATATAATATAATATAATATTGTATATTTGTTCACGACACTACTTTATAATAATAATATTGTATATAATATAATACAAGATCATACATTGTACTGTCCACAATACTACTTTATAGTAATAACATTGTATATACAATACTATAATACTATAATACAATAATATACAATATTATACAATATTATACTATAATACAATATTATACAATATTATACTATAATACAATATTATACAATATTATACCATAATACAATATCGTACATTGCACAAATTATAATAACAATATTGTAATATTTACAACTACAAATACTCTCGATCGCTCCTCAACATCTTGCGTGACGCGCAAGATGTACACACATGGTGTCAAACTCGACGCCCACCACCATCCCCCTCCCCATCCTTCCTCCGCTTCCAACCTCATCCAACCCTCGTAACCCCATCCTCGCGTGGAAGAAGACGACGGGCCCGTTCCGCGCAGCATCCGGCGCGGATGGAAGAAAACCGGAAGACGGACGGACGGACGGAAAGGAGGGGAAGAAGTGGAGAAGGATTCTCCTGGGAACACTCGAAGGCTATCTGTCAATCGTGTGGCAGGATCGGTGAGTTCGATTCAAAGCGATATTCGGATTAATGGCTCGGATGGGCCCCGGTACAATGGGCCGGTTCACAATGAGAGGAAATATCCAAGATATGCAAATTCCCCGATCATCTTCTCGGGGCAGAGAAAGGGAGAAGAGGAGGGGGGGGGGGAGAGAGAAAAGGGCCCGTGGAGGGACACATATGCGCCCATATGTACCCATTTGCATATATACCCGGCCGTGCTCGTTTGCATACGCGCACCGATATTTGCATTTTCGCCGCGAACACGATCACGATCGCGCGCCAGAGAGAGCAGATTCTTCTTCCGTCCGGGCCTATTGACGGAAGGGGTGCCGGTGGGAAAGGGGGAATAATATATCAAGGGCGGCAAAACGCTGTTAATGCCTTTGTGAATAATGCCACTTTTTCCCTTTGTGGAAATCCTAAATGTATTTTTCTTCCTTCTTCCCTCCTCGTTCTCACCATCCTCTTCTTCTTACTCGAGTGGCGGTTTGCCTTCCGCGCGTGCGCCGAGTTTCTTCGATCGTCCGTTACGATATATTTTTCCACGGAAAAGATTCGATCTGGAAATCGATCGAGCGAGATCCGAGTCGAAAGTCGAGGTTGCCCTCTTCCTCCCTCCCCCCTCGTTGGACGGCTCGGCCATTGTGGCCGAGAGAAAAGAAGAAGTTACTTCACGCGCGCCAGCCACGGAAAGCGATACCCATTCAGCCTGTTCTTCCTCGTCCGCGGGGCGTCCTGGAAACGTGAGACGTTCCGCTTCTGACCCGGACAAAGGCGACAGGTAGAAACACTTTCGCGCCGGATGGAAAAACTTGCCCTCTCTCCTTCGGGAAATCCGACTCTCCTCCTCCTACTCTTCTTCTTCTCGTATCGTCGCTATTATTATCGATCGCCGCCGAAATACGTCGTTTCCCTTCCCCTCCTCTCCATTCAATTTAAATTTAAAAAAAAAAAAAAGGAAAAATGGAAGCCAATCAAAAAATTACTTTTCGACGAGAACAAAAAAAAATTCCATTTCGCGACTTGGAAAAAATAAAAAGGGTCGAACAATCGCAAATTGACTGTTAAAAACTAATAGGTTTTTTTTTTTTGCTTGAAAACAGCTTTTCTCTCTCCTCCACCCCCCCTCAAATCCATTTTCGAACGCGCATCGAATGAAACCGAATTCCCTCCTCCCCCCCCCCCCTCTATGCGCGCGTATAATCACTTTTCCGGGGCGAACGAGGTTTCAACGGGTAACGTTTTCCGCGCAAAAAAAGGAAAGGAGAAAAAAAAGAAGAAAAAACGTAACCCTTTTCTCGCCGAGGAGGAGAGAGAGAGAGAGCGGAATGGTAATCCGCGTGATCATCGATCCGCAACCCCTGGCAACGATCGAAAGAAGCGAGGAACGGGACCCGTCCTTGGCCGCCGGGCCCCTTCACCTGGCCCGATAAAGGAGAGGTGAAACGCAGGGAACGCGTACGTTTACACGCACGTTTTATCGGGCAAAGGCCTCCCTGCCGTCGAATATATATATATATATATATATATCTTGTATACGCGTAATACGTGTTTTCATATTTGCAACGAAACAATCGTTGCAACGACGATCGTCCTTATGGATCGTTAGAGAATCGTTCTTCCATCCTATTCCAAGCTACGATCCTTCATTTTCACGCTTTTCATTTCACCACGTTCCACGCTCCAAATACCACCTTCCTTCTTCCCTCCCCGTCGAATATATATACATATATATATATATGTATACATGCGCGGATATGGTAATTCGCCCGGTGATATGTAAATAAGTTTTAGATTCGAGTTTTGTTGCGGACCCCAGGCGCAAGAGGGCCCGCCTCGATGGGAACCCCGTTGTAGGAAACGAAAGAAGAGTGGAACGGCGTAAGTGTAAGCGCCTTAGTAGCCGCACACACGATCCGGATCCAGATTTATTGGCCGTTCGAACAGAGAGAGAGAGAGAGAGAGAAGCTCGGCGGGCCTGACGGTGTGAACGGAAGCCGGGGATTTTACGATCTTGATCTCGTACGAATCGAGCGGCTTGATAATCCTTTCGAGGCTCGTCGACGAGCGCGCCGCCCTCGTGATCGGAATTTCGTCACCTTTCTCCACTCGGATCGAACAATGGGAATTCTTCCTTTTCACTTATTTCGTCAAATATATACATATAACGATATACATAATGTATATAATACAAATAAGTAACTAATGATATAAATAAGTAAACTAATAACAAGAATTTTCAAAGACAGGAATAATAGCCCGTTTGCCTCAACGTCTCATTCGGCGGTTATCTTTCTACCGAGTTCGTGTAGCGAGCGGAACAATCGCGACACGAGGTCCCCCTTGACGACGAGCCAGCGAACGAAACGAAACGAAACGAAACGAAACGGAACGAAACCGCGGCTTAATGGAATTTTTCTCTTTCTCGTCGAATCGAGTAGAGTTTAAGGCGGAAGGCTTTTGGGTCCAGGTGCGACGACGAGAAAGTCGATTAAAATCTGTAATATTTCCTTTCCCCGGCCCGAGATCGATCGGGAAGATTGCGCGCGGGTGCGAGGTGGCAGCACCTGTCCGCCGCCGCCGCCGCCGCTGCGCCCTCGCGGGGCCACCGAATTGGGCCGCGTTGCGGCTCTCGCACACGCACGCACGCACGCACGCACGCTCACTCGCTCGCTCGCTCGCTCGCCCGTCCGTCACGCGTCTCTGAACAATGGCATTAACAGGCTTCTGCCGAGTTATTAATTGCCGGTGCCGGCCGGATATGAGTGTCTATACACCGGCGCTCCGCCGATATCTCTGCCCATTCCGTCGAGGATATTTTTTTCCTTTTTCTCTCTCGGTGAATTCCTCCTCCATCGACGATTTTTCCAAGATCCTCGAGCGAATATGTAGAATATGTAGTATTATTAATTCCCTCCCGTTCCTCCTCGTTTGATGGAATATATGTTATTTTTCCAAGATGCTCTTGGACAGAATATATGTATGTATTATTATATCGCGTGTCAATTTTAATTCCTCTTATTCGATTTCCAAGATCCTTCGATAAATATATATATACGTAACGAATGTATCGTATCGTCGATCTTCCACGATCTTAATCTTCCTCAAAAAGATGGAAATTTTGAGATCCCGACCTTGGAGATCGTCAAATAAACCGGATAATCGAGGGAGAGAGAAACAAGGTTAGTTTATAAGGCAATTTTTGTGGAAACCAGTCCTCGAGGGAAGGGAAAGGGAACGATCTCGCGGATCTATTAAACGTTTTTAACGACACCTCGAAAGAGGGCCGGTCTTCGAGCGTCCTTGTCCAATGCCCTCGTGGGTCCCCCCCCTCCCCTCCTTCTTTCTTACGAACAATCGACCGCAAACCGATCTTTATGGTCAATCTACGTGCGCGTAATTAAGACCCGCAACCGGCGGGGCTGATTAATAGAGGACGATGCGAGATAATCGAAAGGAAGTAACGTACCGAGAGAGAGAGAGAGAGAGGGGGGGAGGGAGGGAGAGAGGAACGTAAGATGCCATCGAAAAAAGGGAAAAGGTAAAAACTGGCACACGTCTATGTTATAAATAATTATTCCTTATTCCCTCTCTTATTTAACCATCGATGCAACAGTCGTTCGAAAAATTATAATTGGTAATTTATAAAATGGGCACGAAAAATATAATCGTTTCAACGAGGAATTAAAATTTTTTTTTTTTTCTTCTGTAAACTTAAATTGACAATGATTCCAAAATTATTTCTTTTCGACCACCGATTTTTTATGGATTAATCTTCATCCATTCCAACTGTTTCTTTAATACCATTCTAAAATTAAATCTCGAAATCTATCTCTTATCTATGTTAACTGGACAAGTTTAATCTTTACTCTTCTTAAATATGTAAAAAAAATTGTTTCGACTCTGTATCTCTTTTCTAAACGTAATATATATATATATATATATATATATACATCCAATTGATCGAATATTCGTATATATAATATATATTTGTATAATTTATCGAATATTCGTATATATAATATATATTTGTATAATTTTTCGAGATAATTTCGCGAGAAAGGATCGATTTCTCGTAAGGGATAGAGAGGAAACTTGTTGGAAGCGTTGCATCGTGGCCTGTATGAATATTTCCGCGAGTGAATTTCCACGCTGGCGTTTCCCCAAACGGGCGAATTTCGGCCGAGGCGAGTACGAGTGGGATCGCGGGCCACGTGGCCCGCCGCGCTGCCCGCCCCCCACCCCTTGCCCGCCACCGGCCCCCCCACTCCGTTCCGAGCAACGCGCGCAACGTTGAAATAATATTCCCCACGGCCCGTGTGCCCGCCGTTTTGTTCCTGCCCGCTCATGCATACGTAATTTCCGCGGTTAACGATCATCAGTCGATTCGACCTGTCGAGGAATGCTTGGTGCGCCGGATGGACGAGAGCCGCCTCGAACGTCTTGGCCCCCGAAGTCTGACGTCGAATGACAGTTTGATGAACGGACAGGAAGAGAGAAGACTGTGCGAGTCCCACCTGGCCTTCTTTCTCCCCGCCACAATTAGGAGAGGCACCGCGCAAGGTGGCCTCTCCCTTTGTGGCCCACGTCGATTCCCTTCATCGTGCTTACCCGTCTATCCTATACTCTTTATTCGCACGATATACTCTCTCTTCTTAATTTGAATTTTTCGAAGTGAATACATGGAAATACTTTTCTTTTTTTTCTTTTTTATGTAATATAGGAAAAGAAGAAGAAGGATCGGCTCCTTCTTCGTTGAGTCGGTGGCAGGAGTGGGGGAAGGCTCGCAAAGTATACACGCGGCGAGCGTTCGATGATGATTCCCTGATTAAAGCAACACTCTCGGAGTTCGCGAGAAGAGCGAGACAGTTGTGGAACGTTTGTAGAAATTCGCGCGCGTGTTGTTCCGTGACGATGATTCCTCTCGCGTTGCATGACGAGTTTTGTTATTTAGTTTAGTGATTGAAATGCTTCCATGGGTCGAGAAATTGCAATTTGTTGGTGTTAATTACCCTAGATATATATATATTTGAAACTTAATTCCCGATCGCGTGCCCACCTTATACCAGAATGTGTCTACGTGTGCGTGCGCGCGTGCGTTTCTTTTCCTCTCCACCGTTTTTTATCTCATCCTTTATCGAAATTTTAAATTCCAACGATTCGTTCGAAATAAGGTGATTAATGATTTCTAGAATCTCGGCTCGGTTAATTAAAATCTCGGATCGGAATAAATTTCAATTTCTCTCTCTCTCTCTCTCTCTCTTAATTCGTATTTTAATCTTAACCGTTAACAAAGACTTCTTTCTTTCCTTTTCTTTCCTTTCTTTTTTTCTTTTTTGGGAATTCGAGATTATTTGTGACCAACCTATTTCCCCCCTCGCGGACCGTGTCCCCTCCCCTCTATTCATGCGCTTCCTGAGAAGGAGCGCGGCTTAAAAGTGGAGTGGGCTTCTTGAGGCTTCTCGTGCCTTCGCCAGAAGAAGAGTCAATTTGTCAGGACTCCGTGGTTCTGTATATACACGGAGCTACGTATATACACGGGCTACAAGTGGATTCAAACCAAGCGTATACACGCAACTTATCCTCTAATTCGTTCCAATATTTATAATATTTATTATTCTTAGCTTGTACGCCACCCCTCTCTCTCCCTTACTTAAAAACTCGTACTCGTATCTCGTCATTATCTCGTTCAACGAAATATACAACGAAACTTATCTCGAATCCTCCAACATATTTATACGCTTTGTAAGCGCGTCACTTCCACGTCCATCGATAGCACTGTCGTCTCCACTGTTTACTTTTATGCTAATAACGTATGCTCACGTATCTCTCGCACGATGGACGCGCGCACGTGTGCACCAAACCTTGGTCTAATGGGTTATCCTAGTTCCGAAAAAAAAGTTGTTTTCTCTCTCTCTCTTTCCTTCTCCTTCTTTACTCGACCGACTTTCTCACCGCCTCTCGTTTCAAATTTACGCGACCCATTACATTACACCCGGTCGTATTATTATTTCTTTTTCAACATCGAGGGTGGGGGAAATTCTCTTCGCCTCCTAGAAAGGGGGTTCCACGATTAATTAAATCGCGTTGCGCGGGCAAAATTCGCGACACAACTTTTGCGCAATCGTTGCGGTAATCGTCGCCCCCTCCCCCCCTCCTCTCCTCTCCTCTTTCGCGCCGTATCGCGGCGCACGGAGAGGGGAGGGGGAAGGAGGGCCCCTCGAGACCCCGATTCGTTTGCACATCTCATTAACTTGGCCGTTTCACCCGAGGTATCGCCGGCTATCATCCAGCCATCGGCTTCGACGTAGGAAGTGATTCACGGTTCACCGTTTTCCACCGCGCGCTCTCCCGCGTTTCGCCATCATTTCACCGATCCGTCCCGATGGATCTTCTTCTTTCGTTTTTTCGTTTCTGAAAGGGGGAAAAAAAGAAATTGAAAGATTCAAGAATTAAATTTCTATCCGAATTTCGATCCGTGGAATTTTTAAATCTAGTTTATTGTTATTATGTATATTATGTATATGTATATATATGTTATGTATATGTGTTATGTATATGTTATTATTATGTATATGTATATGTATGTATAGGTGTACGTCCGAGTTACGAGATCGTATTATTTTCTAAATGGCTAATGGACGTGACGATACGCACACACGTTGTTGCAATTTTAATTTTTGGAAACGATCTTTTGTAAAATTATACGTACTTTTTATTAATTAAATTTGCAATTTTTACTTTTATTTATAATTTATGATATCTTGTTTTATTTACTGTTACGATAAATCGACTGGATTATTTCTTGAATCGGAGCGTTTTTTAAAAAATAATTTTTAATTAAACTTTTATTTATTTATAATTTAATTCATATCTTAAATCTGAAATTTTGTTTCTTAAAAAAAAACAATTTATTTTATTTTTATTATAATTTGATTCATATTTTATTTTATTTCTAGATTTATTATCGATTTACGTTATCGATTATTTAATTAAATACAACTTTTATTATAATTTATTTATGTGGAGGTGATTCTTGATTCAATCGGTCTTAAATCTAAAACTTTGTTTTTAAAAAAACAATTTTACATTACTTTTGTACATTTTAAATATAATTATTTACGGTTTAATTATAATTTGATTCGTGTGTATTTTATTTCTAGATCTATCGATTACATTATCGATTATTTAATTAAATACAATTATTTTACGATTTTACAATTTATTTATAATTTAACCCATATTATAACCCATGTATTTATTAAATGGAGGTGATCCTCGATTCAATCGGTCTTAAATCTAAAACTTTCTTTAAAAAAAAAAAAAAAACAATTTTACATTACTTTGTACATTTCTTTTAATTAAATAGAATTATTTACGGTTTTATTATAATTTGATTCATATTTTATTTTATTTCTAGATCTATCGATTACATTATCGGTTATTTAATTAAATACAACATTTACAATTTATTTATAATTTAATTTATATTTTTGATCTTAATCTAAGATTACTTAAAAAAAAAAAACATACAATTATTTTTACAGTTTAATTATAATTTAATTCATATTTATTTTATTTCTAGATCAATCAATTACTTTATCGGTTATTTAATTGGATACAACTTTTACAATTTATTTATAATTTAACCCATATTATATATTAAATCTAAGGAGGTCTTAAATCTAAAACTTTCTTTAAAAAAACAATTTTACGTTTCTTTTAATTAAATAAATAATTTTTACAATTTAATTATAATTTGATTAATATATATTTCATTTTTTTAGGGTATCTAATGACACTAATGATTATATTTCAATCAAATACTTTTATTTCCACAAATATAATTTTATTTCAAATTTAATTTACATTACTGATCTAAATCTAAGATTACTTAAAAAAAAAACAATTGTACACATATTTTTATTTAAATACAACTACTTATTTATTTATAATTTATTTTCATTTTATTTCTAGATCCATCGATTATTTAATTAAATACAACTTTTGAAAAAAAACAATTTTACACGTATTTTTATTTAAATACAACCACTTACAATTTATTTATATAATTTCTAGATCCATCGATTACTTTTGAAAAAAATAATTTTACACATATTTTTATTTAAATACAACCACTTACTTATTTATATAATTTCTAAATCCATCAATTACTTTTGAAAAAAAAACAATTTTACACGTATTTTTACTTAAATACAACCACTTACAATTCATTTATATAATTTCTAGATCCATCGATTATTTAATTAAATTACAACAGATTACTTTTGAAAAAAACAATTTTACATGTATTTTTATTTAAATACAATCACCTACATTTTATTTATAATTTATTACCATATATATTTCATTTCTAGATCCATTGATTATTTAATTAAATTACAACAGATTACTTTTGAAAAAAATAATTTTACATGTATTTTTACTTAAATACAACCACTTACAATTCATTTATATAATTTCTAGATCCATCGATTATTTAATCAAATACAACCACTTACAATTTATTTATAATTTCTAGATCCATCGATTATTTAATCAAATACAACAGATTACTTTTGAAGAAAACAATTCTACACCTATTTTTACTTAAATGCAACTACTTACAATTTATTTATATAATTTCTAGATCCATCGATTACTTTTGAAAAAAAAACAATTCTATACGTACAACCACTTGCAATTCATTTATATAATTTCCATCGATTGTTTAATTTAAATACAACTTTTTCCTTCCAATTTAATCCATTTTTATTAAATCTACTTTGATTCTACTTCTCCTATTCCTCTTCAATTTTTTTAAAACTGCTCTTTCAATAGTAAAACAAAAAAAAAACAGCTTATCGTCTGCCCCGCTCAAGTATTCCATACGCGTGGAATACCCGCGGCGCGAGCAGGAATCGGGTTAAAAAGGAGGCGGCGGTGACAATGTGAGTCAACAACCTGCGCCCGGTTCCGCTCGGCGGAACGGGCGATATTTTCGAGAGGAAGCGGCGCCATTCGGCCTCGCGGAAAGGATCAAACCAGCCGTTACTAACGGCGCCCGCCGTCGATACGTCACGCGATCGGCGTGGACGACGATCGGCTGACACCATCCCCCACCCTCCAACCGAACGAACCGATCGATATCCTACGTACGCGCATCCCATTCGAATTAATTCCTCGATCGACTCCTTATTTCCCTCTCTCGCCTCTTATAAAATCCGATACACAAAAGAAACGTAACGTAGAGCAAAAGATCTCGCGTCTTCCATCGATAAAATTTGAAAAGAAACGTAGAGCAAAAGATCTCGCGTCTTCCATCGATAAAATTTGAAAAGAAACGTAATGGAATAATTAATTCGTAGAAACGAGTTATATTATCGCTCGCACGCGCGAGTAACCCCGGCTCATTCGAATTAAATACGTAATAGGGAAAGCATATACCTTTTTCCATGATACCTGAAATTTCTCTCGAAGGATAATAATAAAAACAGACAGGAAAAGGAAAGAAATTCGATTCTTCGAGGATGCAAAAGAGTTTTTCCTTTCTATGTAACGGGGAGGCAACGTGCGTTGCGCAGCTGCGACTCGATAACCGATCGACTTAAAAGTCAGAGGCGCGTAGCGAGCGGATAGCGAGCAGCAACCGGAAATAGATATCTGCCTGGTGGCACGGGGACAATGGAGAACGAACGACGTATTGGCAGTCGAACGTCGGAACACAATGGCCACAATGGCCGCAAGAAAGGGAAGAACTGAGTGACTGACTGACTGACTGGTTGGCGTGCGTCGTCCGTCTCTCACCGTCCCATTCTTTCCTCCTTTTTTCGTTCCACGTCGCGAGATAAGAAACAGAGGTTCTCAATTCTTCCTTTTTTTTTTTCAATACGAAATTTTTCGAGAAAGTTTGGAAAAGTTTACCACGCGTTTTAATTAATATCCGGTAAAGAAGGAGAGGGGAGGGAGGAGTATTAATTATTCGGGACGATGATGTCAAGGCGGCGCACGATGATCCGCGAGTAATAAAGCATGAAGTAATCATATACTTACTCCGCGAGGATAATGATGAAACATGGTAATTGGGCGGCGTGCCATCAAATTTGCACAGTTTGAAGGTCTGCCACGGGGGGGGGGGCGACGGGGGGAGAGGACGGAAAATTGAACATTTTACGGGTTGCTCGCTCCGCATTAAAAACTGCATCATGTGCTCGATCTCGACGGATGGGGTATAATTATATGCAAATCGGCCAATTAGTTGTGCCTGACATATTTGCGGTACTTGTTAATTTCACTCTCGCTGCGCAACAAATTGCAAAGATTACGACTTTGTATACATCACCAAGCGTCGCTCGTTTACCTCGCCTATTACCTTTATTGATCAGGGCTCCTGTTATTGCTCGACAAGTGCCAGCCCTATCCGTACACGTTCTCGATCCTTCCTCCGTCGAAAAAGTCGAGAGAGAAGAATCGTTATCTATCTGTCGAAAGAGAGAGAGAGAGAGAGAGAGAGAAGGATCCAATCGCGCCTACTCGGAGGGAATTGGAGGGAGAGGAGGGGAAGGGCGGTCGAAACCAATATCGCAATGTTCTCCGGTCGGCGGAAAGTTCGCCCGGTAATGCCATACAATATCTACTCCAGCTTCCATTACTCCGCTCCGCCCCCCCCCTCCCGCCGCTCGATAGGCTTCCCGAGCCTCCTCCCCCCCACCCGAGCGGAGCACCGGTCCACCTCCACCTCCTCCATTCTCCTCTGGATTCTCTCCGCTGGACCTTTCTCAACCACGAGAGGCCAAACGAGAAGAAGAAGGAGAAAAGGAGGAGAAGAAGGTGGTGGTTGTTGTCGCTTCCCTTTTTTTTTTCCTCCACCGAACCTTTTTCTTCTCAGATATATATATTTTCAATCTTTCGTTCGTTCTTTTCTTCTTTTTCTTTCTATATAAAAAAAAGTATAAAAAAAAAGAGGTGTAGAAGAGGGAATAGGGAGAGGAGCGACGGTGGACGACAGCAGCAACGGTGGCGGCGAGCGCAGATCGGCCGGAGCGTTAGCGGAGCCGGTTGGCGCGGTTCTCCGCGGATCGAGGAGCGAGGAGGACAAGGCGATTTAACACGATTGGCCGGTGGAAATAAACTGGCAACACGCGCATTGGTTCCATCGGTTCCATTGGCTATCGGCCTCCCGCGCGCGATCCCCCGCGGACTCGTCGCGCTCCTTTTTTTCAACCTCCACTCCACCTCCGCTTGACCGGTGGCCTCGATCGCCTCGACTCTGCCTCCCCTCCCTACTCCTCCGCCCCGCACCGACAACGCGCCTCTTCCATCATTTCCATCCCCCCCGTGTTTAATTGTTGTTATTACGATCCCGCGTAACACGACTCGTTTTCGCGTCGGGATTACCCCTTTCCACCTAGGGATTTCCTAGGGATTTCAGGATTCCCTATCCTTTCCTAGTCTTTCCGTATCGTGGAATCGTTGGATTGGCAACGATGGCGGGTAGCGAAATTTGTCGTACGATGTTTTTCGAAAATGCGCTTTCCTTTGTTTTAAAGTAACAAATGGGTAGGGGAGGGAAGGGGCGGGGAGTGACAGAGTACCTAAACAGTGTGATGAGGTTAGCCTCTCGTACCCTTGGGCGTACAATTCGTTTTGGACAGGATAACTGATCGCCCGTGCATCTTGATGACACCGGCTCGACCGGGAACGAGATCCAGAGATTACCTCTCTGGATTTTTATCCCCTTCCTATCGCTCTTATCCTCGACGAAATTCGTATAGTAATGGAAAAACTGCCGTCGAAGAAAATTCTCGCCACCTTATTACCTCGTATTAATGCTCGACGATGTGGCGTGTATTAACGCGTGGAACGGGACGGTATATTGATCGTAGAAATTTTTCTATAAAACTGAATTGAAACAAATTAGCTTATTAGCTTATTCCCGCTACTTCTTCTCGCGGGGTTCTTTTCTAATGACCCGGCGCATAAAGTGTCCGATATAACGAGTACGAGGCGGCCGTGCACGCTCAACTGACCGTGACTCGAAAGTTCTCTCGCCCTCCCCCTCCACTCAACGCGGCTCGGGTAAATAACACCCACGTGACGGTGTCGCTTTCTTCCCAGTCGGTGGCTAGATTACCGGGATGAGTTATGATAATTTCTGCCGGACGGCGCGGCGATCAACGCGCGCGACGTTGCACGATCAAATATGGCGCCCGTCCATGCGATTCGAGCGTCCCCAGTAGCTCGCTTACCGTTCCGATACGATATTCGTCCTGAATCTTCGAATCTTCGCTCTCGTATCTCGATTCTCTGTTTCTCGTTTCTAGTTTCTTAAAAACTTTTTATCCGTGTTCTTATTAAAGTGCGTGTGTATATATATTTTTGCAATAACAACATTCGATACTCGGTCGTGCGGAGAGAAGGCGACATCGTTCGACGAGCGACATCTTACGCCGGATACGATAATACACAGGGAATCCGTTAGTTGGCTCTCCGCTCTTTCTTGCGTAATTTGATTTCTGGAACCATTTGTGTCGGAATAGCGTGCCACCGTACTTTCTACGAGCTGTTCCTGGAAACGACGTGCTACGCATACGTTTTTTTTTCTTTTTTCTTCTTCTTTTTTTTTTTTTGCTCCTTCGGGTCGTAGATCGTATCGCGCTTTGTAACCGGTTCGTTTCTGGTAAACTAGTTGCAAATCATTAATTGCCACGATACGCGCGGTCCGCTGTAATTACCGCTACAACACACAAACGTACACGTATATATACACACACACACATCTATTATCCCAGAAAATCGTGCAATCTTCTTTCGGAAATCTTTCCGGAAAAAGGAGGAAAGGAAATTTAAAGACAGTTTCCCCGAATAAATATCGAATTCGTCTCGCTTGCTTATTCGACTCGAAAATAAAGAGAGGCGATTTGGAGAGGTGGACCACGGAGAGAGGAACTCGGAGAGTTTCCAGCGTGGAAATTTCGTAGTCGTGGCCTATTCTCGTACCCACTTACCCCTCGCCTGACCAAACCGATTCCTCGTCCCTCCCTCCCCGTATTATTTATCTTACGAATACCAAAACACGCCGGCACGCATTGTATTATAATTTACTTACCGCCCGTTATAATTACAATTTTCGCCGAAATGACTGGAGCAGCGCTCGAATCGCGTTTGCGAATTCGGCCGCGTGCACGTTCCGCCCGGCCACTGTTTGCACAGGCCGAGGATAATATTCAATTCCAATTTGTCAGCCATTAAATTCTAGTTTCTCTCGCTTGTTAATGCTACATGCTCGTGATGTAACAGTCATCGGTCTGACCAGAGGTGAAATGGGAATCAAATGGGGGGGGGGGGGGGAAGAAAAAAGGAAAAGAAATGGGATTCGAGACGTTTCGTACGAGTTTCTTGAATGTTCTTCTGGTTTAGAAACGATCGACGAAACGATTAGTAGGAAGGAAGGAGGGAGGGAGGGGCTCGGGGCACTTGCATCTGGCGCACCTGACACGGTCAGTTGAACGGTTCGTTCGTTTCTTCGTTCCTCCTCGTGGTCAACGGTTTCCTTCCTTCTTTCCTTCAACCCTTCCTCCCCTGTCGAGGGACGAGCAGCCGGACAAGCAGCAACGTCTGCCTCTTTTAACGACCATTATTGAAATTTTTACTTACCTCTTAATTGGAAATTAGTGGTTGTATACCGTGCGCGCCTGCCCTTGCTTTTCACGCCCTGCCGCTCTCTTTTCTTTCCTTATCCCACGATCCAGCGGCAACAATTTTTTCCCTCCCCTCCCCCTATAATTTCCCTCCACAAAATTTCCTCACCTTTTAAACTTTACATACGTTGATTGATTTATAGATTTAATTCGAATAAAGTGTCGAAAAATTGTAATCGAAGAAAAGAAAGAAAAGTCGAGAATTCGGCTCGATCGTCGAAGCGTGCAAGCGTTCGATGTGGAGAATTTGCTCGAAAGGAAGAAGGAGAAGGAAGACGGCTCAAAGCGAGTTGGCTCGTCCACTTATGCACGCGGCTCCGCTCGAGTGACTCTCCGAACGGAATTTCACCGACATCTGCGCGCTCCCCTTCGGCTCCTCCGCCACTCTGTGCATCCGCGCTCGGCAATACGGCCGCGTGCACGTAACGCGCACGAGGAGAACATTCGGCGGCTTAAAGGTGTCGCGTCGCAACTATCAATCGCATTTTTCGCGTTACCATTTTCGCGTCGCTCGCGTCCTTACCAACCGGGCTCCCGTCGAATAAACAATCGGATCGCGTAAACGCGACAAACGTTCGGCGGAAGGATAAGTGTTTCCAAGGATGAGCGGCGCCACTTTCTCGCCTCCCATGTTCTCCTAATTCACGTCTCGAAATTACGAATATCTGTACTCAAAAAATTTTGTAAAGAGAATATGAAAAGAGATTCTCGTTTCAAAGCATTCAATTGTCGCAATAAGAAAATTTCCTTCAAAAATACTACTATTTTTTTCCTAAAGTTCTGCAAGACCTTTTGAATTGAATCCATCGAGAAACAAAATTACTCGTAATTGTAACAAAATTTATAATAAATCAATACAATATAATAAATTAATAAATTAGAAATTAAAATATCTGTATTCAATTGTCGCAATAAGAAAATTTCCTTTAAAAATACTACTAAAATTAAATTTTTCTGTTCGAACTTTTTTCCTAAAGTTCCACAAGACTTGAATTAAATCCATCGAGAAGCAAAATTACTCGTAATTGTAACAAAATTTATAATAAATCAATACAATATAATAAATTAATAAATTAGACGAATAGCTGTATTCAAAAAATTTTGTATATAAAAAGAATATAAAAAGAGCTTCTCGTTTCACAAATTTCAAAGCATTTTCAATTATTGCAATAAGAAAATTTCCTTTAAAAATATTACTATTTTTTTCCTAAAGTTCCGCAAGACTTGAATTGAATCCATCGAGAAGCAAAATTATTTGTAATTGTAACAAAATTTATAATAAATCAATACAATATAATAAATTAATAAATTAGACGAATATCTGTATTCAAAAAAATTTTATATACAAAGAGAATATAAAAAAAGCTTCTCTTCACAAATTGTCAAAGTATTTTCAATTATTACAATAAGAAAATTTCCTTTAAAAATACTACTAAAATTAAATTTTTCTGCTCGAATTTTTTTCCTTAAGACCTGAATTGAATCCATTAATTTCTCGTAATTGTAACAAAATTTATAAAAAATCAATACAATATAATAAATTAATAAATTAGACGAATATCTGTATTCAAAAAATTTTGTATACAAAGAGAATATGAAAAGAGCTTCTCTTCACAAATTTCAAAGCATTTTCAATTATCGCAATAAGAAAATTTCTTTTAAAAATACTACTAAAAATTAAATTTTTCTGCTCGAATTTTTTTCTTTAAGACTTGAATTGAATTCATCGAGAAGCAGGCAAAATTATTCGTAATTGTAACAAAACTTATAATAAATCAATATAATAAATTAATAAATTAAACAAATATCTGTATTCAAAAAATTTTGTATACAAAGAGAATATAAAAAAAGTTTCTCATTTCACAAATTGTCAAAGTATTTTCAATTATTGCAATAAGAAAATTTCTTTTAAAAATATTACTATTTTTTTCTTAAAGTTCTGCAAGACTTGAATTGAATCCATCGAGAAGGCAAAATTACTCGTAATTGTAACAAAATTTATAATAAATCAATACAATATAATAAATTAATAAATTAGACGAATATTTATATTCAAAAAATTTTGTATATAAAAAGAATATAAAAAAAGCTTCTCTTCACAAATTGTCAAAGTATTTTCAATTGTTACAATAAGAAAATTTTCTTCAAAAATATTTTAAATTAAATTTTTCTGCTCGAACTTTTTTCCTTAAGACCTTTTGAATTGAATCCATCGAGAAGCAGAATTACTCGTAATTGTAACAAAATTTATAATAAATCAATATAATAAATTAATGAATTAAACGAATATCTGTATTCAAAAAAATTTTGTATACAAAGAGAATATAAAAAAAGCTTCTCTTCACAAATTGTCAAAGTATTTTCAATTATTACAATAAGAAAATTTCCCTTAAAAATACTAAAAATTAAATTTTTCTGCTCGAATTTTTTTCTTTATCCCAAGATGTTCCTCAAGACCTTCTGAATAAATAAATAAATCCATCGAGAAGCAGGCAAAATTACTCGTAACAAAATTTATAATAAATCAATACAATACAAAATTTCGATACAATGAAAACTTTATTCCTAATCAAACGAAACCGATATTTGACAAACTTGCATATCCACGCGCGGGCACAGGTGGCGAAATCCGCTGCGTGATTCGGTTTGGTGGCAAGGTGCGGTCAAATTGAAAGTTAATATTCTCGTCCTTGAGGCTCGCCCCCCCTACTTAACCACGGTTAGCCGGGCGCCTAACGCCACTCGTCCCACCGGCCAATCGATAATAATTAATATCCCGGGTGGCTGGCGCGCTCTAATTGACGATAGTCAATTAGTTCCGGGCGATGTAACGCGAGGCGCTGCCGTGGCCTTCCTTTCCACGACTCGCCTTTTTTACGCACGGATTATTACGTTTAAGAGGAGATTGGATAGGAAAGGATAGGAAGAATCGAACGCGAGTGAAAAATTTCTAACGTTTCGTCTTCTCTCGCTACGTCTATCTCTCTCGCTCTCGTTGAAGTAAGTTTGATTATGCCGCCCGCTATTATTCCATAAGCCGTGTGCGGTGAACGCAAGATGTTCGCCTCCACCGCGATCTCTCCACACAACCCTCGCAGCCACCGCTGCGGTCAAGGGATGGCAACTATGGGCAAGAAATGCGGTCTATCTAGCCCCCCCCCTTCTTCTTCTTCTCTTTTACTTTTATTATTACGGAAGGAGGAAGGATTATTATTATTATTATTATTCTTTTCCTCTTCTTTTTTTATTAAAACTTCGCTTCGCTTCGAGCAAAGATTAATAAAAGTGAGGGTGGAAGGGAATTTCGATATTCTTGATTGGATAAATATAAATTTGAGGAGAGGAAAGGGGGAGGGGGAGCGTGTTATCTGTTTATTCGAGGTGAAATTAGAATAAAAGGGGAGAGAAGAAATTTCGAATAAATGGAATTCGGGGTAATTTAAAATTAATAAAGGGGGTAAGATGGAGGAGAAATTTCGATGTTCGTGGATAAGGGAAAGGAGAGCGGAAGTTAAAATGTACAATTCGAACGATTCGAAATAAAATTAATAGAGAAATTTCGATATTCGTAGATACAATTATATGAAAATCGGATCTGCTTCCGTTAATTTCAAGTAAAATTAATAAAATAATAAAATAATAAAAGATAGAAGAGAAGATATTTCGATAAGAGTTCCATCTCCAGTTTACTTCAAGTAAAATTAATATACAAATGGATATAGAAGAGAAGAAATTTCGATTTCTAGTTTTTTTACTCCAAGTAAAATTAATATACAAGCGATGGAAGAGAAGAAATTTCGATATATAATGTACAATAATATTCGTGGATGCAATTCGAGAAAAAAAAAATCGAAACGTGTATCTGCCATTATCTTCAAGTAAAATTGATAAAATAGAAAAGAGAAGAAATTTCGATATATAATATATAATAATAATATAATATACAATAATAAGATACAATTTGTAGATACAATTCGAGGGAAAAAAATCGGAACGTGTATCTGTTGCTTTAGAATATTGAAGAAATTTCGATATTCATAAATACGATTAGGATGGCAAAAATCGAATCTGCTTGTATCTTCCGTTAACTCCAAGTAAAATTAACATACGAGTGATAGAAGAGAAGAAATTTCGATTATGATTCTATCTCCTATTCTATCAGCTTTTCCAAGTAAAATTAATATATAAGCGATGGAGGAGAAAAATTTCGATATATAATGAAAAAAAATTGGAACGTTATGTTGTATCTGCCGTTAACTTCAAATAAAATTGATAAAATAGAAAAGAGAAGAAATTTCGATATATAATATACAATATAATATTCATGAATAAAATTACAAAAAAAATCGGAACGTGTATCTGTTGCTTTAGAATATCGAAGAAAATTCATAAATACGATTAGGGTGGCAAAAATCTTTGGTTAACTTCAAGTAAAGTTAATAAAAGCGATAGAATAGAAGATATTTCGATAAGGGTTCCATCTACCGTTCACTCCAAGTAAAATTAATAAAAGGGTTAGAAGAGAAGAAATTTCGATAATCATAAATGTAATTTGAAAGAATGAAAAATCGGAAACTTTTTTTTTTGACTCCAAGTAAAATTAATAGAAGCGATAGAAAAAAAGAAATTTCCACATATAATGTACAATAATATTCGTGAATATTAATTCGAGGGAAAAAAAATCGGAACGTGTATCTGTCGTTAACTTCAACTAAAATTGATAAAATAGAAAATAGAAAACAAAGAGAAGAGAAAAAAATTTCGATATATAATGTTCAATAATATTCGTGAATGCAATTCGAGAGAAAAAAAATTGGAACGTGTATCTACTGTTAACTTCAAGTAAAATTGATAAAATATAAAAGAGAAGAAAAAAATAAATAATAAAATAGAAATTTCGATATATAATGTACAATAATATTCTTGGATGCAATTCGAGGGAAAAAAATCGGAACGAGTATCTGCTGCTTTAAAATATCGAAGAAATTTCAATACTCATAAATATACGATTAGGAAAAAATCGAATCTATTTGTATCTTCCGTTAAACTCCAAGTAAAGTTAATAAAAGCGATAGAAGAGAAGAAATTTCGATAAGGGTTCCATCTACCATTTACTTCAAGTAAAATTAATAATAGAAGAGAAAAAATTTTGATAATCGTAAATGTAATTCGAGAGAACGAAAAACCTTTTTTTTTTACCGTTGACTCCAAGTAAAATTAATACAATACAATACGATAGAAGAGAAGAAATTTCGATATATAATGTACAATAATATTCTTGGATGCAATCAAAGGAAAAAAATCGGAAATCTAGTGCTTTAGAATATCGAAGAAATTTCGATATTCATAAATATACGATTAGGGTGGCAAAAATCTTTCGTCTACTTCGAGCAAACTTAATAAAAGCGATAGAAAAGAAGAAATTTCGATGTTCGTAGATATTGAAGGGGGGGGGGGGGAAGGAATCGAATCTGTTCGTATCCGCCGTAGCTCACGCGGATAATAATTATCCGGAGGAATGAGCACCTCCCCCTCCCCCCCAGAAGAAGTCTTAATTCGGCAATTAACCTAATGGGATGTATATAACAATTAGCCGGTCCACGCAGTTTCCGTTTTACCGAAGGGGGGCGGGGGGAGGGAGAGAGGGTGCTCTTCTTCTCATCCCCGGCTCGAGGATGGAAAGCGGAGGCTCCATAATGCTCTCTCTCCGCCCCTCGGTGGAAAAGGCAAAGCGAGCCTTTGGGAAGGGCAGGAGAGGGGAGGGCTCGACCTCGTATCTCGTAATTACCAGCTGATAATTTATGTTTATGCGGGGCTCGGTGGAGGAGGCTCGAAGGCTTACTTACCCCTTTTCCCCATTCCCGAACACTCGGGGAACGTGCACACTCTGTATTGCTGCGCATTCTTACGTGCGTGGCGAGGGTCCTGTTGGGGCAAAGGGTTTTTCACCCGGCCCCCTCCTAAACACATCCTTGAAGTATTTTCCGCCAGCCATTACCGGGGCCGTCGCCGAAATTTACAGCCGTTTTCACACGTTACCGCGAGTTAATAGCCCCCCCCGGGGCGGCGGGAGGGAAACCCGCGTATCCTTCGAGAAACGATCGAGAAAAGAAAGCACGCTGGAATTTATCCGATCGCGGACGGAGGATTTCCTATCCAAATCTCAATTTTACTTTGAGCTTTGATTTTTCTTCTTCCTCGAATCGGGAACGAAAGGGTATTTTCATTTCGCTCGATGGTGGAAATTGAACTGACTGGTAAGTAATTGATAGCCCTCTGACGGGTAACGAGTGAAACTCGTATCGTATCCGAAAAAAATTCGTTGGAATTTACTAGTCGCGAGTGTTAACGTTTAGGATTGGAACGATTTTTCTTTTCTTTTCTTTTCTCTTTTTTTTTCTTTCGGATTCGATTAAGATCGAGAACGAAAGGATATTTCATTCCTGGTGGAAATGATTGGAAATGGAACTAGCGTGTGTCGGCTGGTAAATAATTAATAGCCCTCTGACGGGTAACGAGGGAAACTCGTATCCTTGGAGAAACGATTCTAAAAAAATTCGCTAGAATTTACTGATCGCGAATGTTAACGTTGTTCAAGTATATTTCCTTCAAATATTGTTTTGCGAGCTTTGATTTTTTTTTTTAGATTAACATCGAGAGCGAAAGAATATTTCATTCCTCGTGTTGGAAATGATCGAAAATTGAACTAGCGTGTGCTAGTAAATAATTAATAGCCCTCTGACGGGTGAAACTCGTATCGTTCGAGAAACGTATCCGAAAAAAATTCGTTGAAATTTACTAATCGCGATTGTTAACACCGTTTAAGAACGAAAATGATCTCTCTTTTCTTTTTTCTTTTTAGTATAGATTAAGATCGAGATATTTTCATTCCTCCTTCCTTGGAAACGATTGGAAATCGAGCTTTACGTTATATCATATCCCTCTGGCGGAGAACGAGGGAACCAGTATCCTTGGCGAAACGATCGGAAAAAATTTGACCGAGTTTAACGTTCACGAATGTCAATTTGATTAAACGAATGAAACGATTCCCCTCATCGAAAGGATATTACGCTCGTCTTGTTGCAAGATGGTATGGGAACGAATGTTGGATTCAACGCGTGCGCCGGCTAATAAATAATTAAAACTTTTGTTTCGAAGGTGTCACTGATGTACGGCCGCTCTCCACCCGGCCCGCTGAGTAATCGCGCTTTATGAATTAAGGTTATGCTTTGTGTTAAAAGATTCGCTCGGCATCTGTTTCTAATTACCCGTTAATGGGTATAGCGCCGGCAGTAAAGCATTCGTTACCGCGTAAAGTTCCAAGCTTTCCTATAGACCGTGTTCCCCACCCAGTTCCTCTTCGAACTAACTTTATTATTACGCGAATGGAATAACGGAAACGAATATCCGATCAATAGAGATTATCTCCATCTTTGAACGACCTAACCTGGACACCTGTCATCTCAAAATTATCTTTATCTCCAAATCTGTCTACAATTCATTCGTTATTATTCGTTAAATTAAATTAAATTGTATTTAACGAATCGTAATTCTTCTATGTCTGCCGATGCATCGAGATTCATACGAACAATTTAGATGAATAATATATAGAATGTGCTCTCTACGTGTTCTCAAACTTCGCGTTCAAGTTCGCGGCTTAATGCAACGTGATAAATTACGAAAGAAAGTCTCTTCCTTTTTTAATCTCGTATTTACGATGAATTCTATAAAGTTAAAAAAAAAAAAATAAAAATAAAAATAGTTTTTGTACGTGGAATTGTTCGAATTCTCTGGGCGAATTGTTTCGGAAAAATTTTAATACAGCCTCTACGTGTTCGAAACTCGAGTTCGTCGAAGAACTTGAGAACTATCGTCGAAGATACCTTATCTTCTATTTACGATGAATTCTATTCTAAAACTCGTTGAAAACGAAAGAGGCGACGAATCCACCGCGATTTTATAATTTTATATAACCTATGCATTCGGATCGTTTTCATTACGTTTATTACATCGAAGAAGGATACGTTTCCCACGAATTCTATTCCAAAGCGTTAACCCGTTGAAAACGCGATGCGAAACGAAAGAAGACCTTCTATTAACGACGAATTCTATTCTAAAACTCATCACAGGTAACTTACACCGAGGTTCAGATCGCCGTTTTACACGAAAAATTTTAATACAGGCTCTCTTCGAAACTTTGTTTTGCTTATGTTTTTATTACGTCGAAGAACGATACTTTCCGATACTATCTCGTATTTACGATGAATTCTACAAAGCGTTAAAAAGACGAGACACGTGTTACGAGAAATAAAAGAAATTCTTATATATAAAATTGTTAAAAAATTACACTGTTTTCTAATCACTATGAATTCTATTCTAAAACTTCACTGAAATTTTATTTACGGTTTTATTATCGAATGTTGCCAGCGCCACCACTGTTCCATATTCGTACCTATTTCTTTTCGATATACACACGTTCCAAACATTTCGTAAACAGATACGGAAATATTCGTTCATCCGAATACATTTTTATTCATTTCACTGTCAAGGATATTTTTTCCACAATTACCGAAGTAGCACCATCTATTTCTTTTCCATCGATGTACACTCGTTTCGTAAACGGATACGCGCGATTAAATAAATATTAATAACCTCTAATGTTGCCAGCGCCACCACTGTTTCATATTCGATACCTATATTTCTTTCTTTTCGATGTGCACACGTTTTTCACTGCTCTCTATTAACAATATTTTTTCCTCAATCGAAAAACAGCACTGTTTCAAACTTGATACCTATTTCTTTTCCTTCGATATATTCACGTATTTCAAACATTTCGTAAATGGATACGCGCGATTAAATAAATATTAATAACCTCAATCATCGAATGTTGCCAGCGCCATCACTGTTTCATACTCGATACCTATATTTCTTTCCTTTCGATGTGCGCACGTTTTTCACTGCTCCCTATTAACAATATTTTTTCCTCGATCGAAAAACAGCACTGTTTCACACTTGATACCTATTTCTTTTCCTTCGATATACACACGTTTCAAACATTTCGTAAACATCAATCATCGAATGTTGCCAACGCCACCACTGTTTCATACTTGATATATTTCTTTCCTTTCAATGTGCACACGTTTTTCATTGCTCTCTGTTGACAATATTTTTTCCTCGATTATCAAAAAGCAGCACTGTTTCATACTTGATACCTATTTCTTTTCTATCGATATATTTACGCATTTCAAACGTTTCGTAAACGGATACGCGCGATTAAATAAATATTAATAACCTCAATCATCTGTTGCCAGCGCCACCACTGTTTCATACTCGATACCTATATTTCTTTCCTTTCGATGTGCACACATTTTTCACCCTGTTAACAATATTTTTTTTCTCGATCATCGAAAAGCAGCACTGTTTCATACTTGATACCTATTTCTTTTCCTTCGATATACACACGTTTCAAACATTTCGTAAACTTCAATCATCGAATGTTGCCAGCGCCACCACTGTTTTATATTCGATACTTATATTTCTTTCCTTTCAATGTGCACATATTTTTCACTGCTCTCTATTAACAATATTTTTTCCTCGACCATCGAATGTTGTAAAACAGCACTGTTTTGATATTTATTTCTTTTCTATCGATATATTCACGTATTTCAAACGTTTCGTAAACGGATACGCGCGATTAAATAAATATTAATAACCTCAATTATCTAATATTGCCAGCGCCACTACTGTTTCATACTCGATACCTATATTTCTTTCGATGTGCACACGTTTTTCACTGCTCCCTATTAACATATTTATAATATTTTTTCCTCGATCGAAAAACAGCACTGTTTCATACTTGATACCTATTTCTTTTCCTTCAATATACACACGTTTCAAACGTTTCGTAAACGAATATGTGCGATTAAATAAATACTCGTTCAACCGAATCCGTACATTTTTATTCATTTCGTTTTCACTGTCCTCTGTCACGATATTTTTCCTTCAATCATCGAATGTTGCCAGCGCCACCACTGTTTCATACTCGATACCTATATTTCTTTCCTTTCGATGTTGCACACGTTTTTCACTGCTCCCTATTAACAATATTTTTCCTCGATCATCGAAAAGCATCACTGTTTCATACTGGATACCTATTTCTTTTCTATCGATATATTCACGCATTTCAAACGTTTCGTAAACGGATACGCGCGATTAAATAAATATTAATAACCTCAATCATCGAATGTTGCCAGCGCCATCACTGTTTCATACTCGATATTTCTTTCCTTTCAATGTGTACACGTTTCGTTTTCACTGTTCCCTGTTAACAATATTTCTTTTCCTTCAATACATGTTCTAAACGTTTCGTAAACGGATACGCGCGATTAAATAAATACTCGTTCAACCGAATCCGTACATTTTTATTCATTTCGTTTTCACTGCCCTCTGTCAACGATATTTTTCCTTCAATCATCGAATGTTGCCAGCGCCGCCACTGTTTCATACTCGGTACCTATACTTCTTTCCTTTCGATATACACACGTTCCAAACATTTCGTAAACAATTAGAATACGCGCAATTAAATAAATATTGAATCCGTACATTTTTATTCATTTCGTTTTCCCTGTCAATGATATTTTTTCTTCGATCATCGAAGAAAAATCGTAAATATCGTAAAGCAGCAATGTTTCCTATTTAATATTTCTTTTCCTTCGATATACACACATTTCGTAAACTAAATAAATATTCGTCCAACCGAATCCGTACATTTTTATACCACTGCTCTCGCTCATTTTCTTCTCAACAACTGATCCTAGAAAGAGACTCGTGGCCCGCGCGAAAGAAGAATCTCAAACAAGCATTGAAGCACGGGGAGAAACGGAAGAAACGCAGGGCAGCGCATCGTGATGCCGGTTCGATCGCCCGACCGGACGCGCGCCGTCCTTTTTCGTCCTTTTATCGGCGGGGCTCCACGCCAGGACTCCACGTGATTGCGCTGCCCTGTGGGAGGGCAGACGCGCAAAACATAATGCGGCTCGGGTGTGGGTGAGAATGCATGCGACGCACTTGGCCGGTTTCTTACGCGCGCGCGGCCATTCAACGCGTATGCGTGTGAGTAATTAAAGAGAGCGACTGTCACATCCGGCGACCCACGCGTGAAGGGTGCGGCAACTCCTCCTCCTCCTCCTCCTCCCTCCCTTCCCTCTCGTGCCCTGCAAGGCTAGCCCTCGGGCCACGTCACTCTCCACGCAACGAGCAGAGGAGCCTCGATCTCCGATTCTAAACTCGATAATTCTCTCTCTCTCTCTCTCGAAGACTACCAAAATCTTCTTCCTCGAATCAACGCGAAATTAAAATCGTTTCGAGTAGGGTGAAAAGAAAAAAAAAAAAATCTACGTCACACTTTTTTAATTCGATAAATTCGCTCTCCCCTTCTACCTCATCGGTCAAATTCTTTTCCATCAGGAGCTGCTCCTCCTCCTAATAATTCACCTTATTTACGATGCTTGGGGATCGCGAGAGGGGAGAGAAGGAAAGAGAGCTGGGAATATGTGACGCATTTCGCTGATTGAAATTTTCGCAAGATTATTCCTCTCTCCTCCTCGCGTCTCGGTGTCCGCCCCCGCGTGTCCGCGGGGGGTTGCATCCTCCCCCGTGAAGAAAGAAGGAAGGAGAAGGGGGAAGGGGCTCCTCTTAAAGCGCATTGATCCAGTAATTTACCGCGTTACCGCGACATCGTTACGAAGATTACGAAGGGGAGGAGAGAGACAAAAAAAAAAAGAAAGCGAAATTATAGCGAGATAGACGACTAGGAGGAGGCACAATGCCGGCCGCTTTTGTAACGAAGAATTGTCACGAGTTTAATTCCACCGGCCGAAATAGAGATAAAGATCCATCCCTCCCTTCTTCTTTCCTCTCCTCGAGAAGAGGAGGAGGAGGAGGCCAATTTTGGAAATTACTCGTCCATATTCCGATCATATTCGAGAATGGATGAAGATGGAAATGGGTAGTAGTTAGTTTAGAGGAGAAAGGAAGGACGCGTATAGATAGATCGAAACGCGGGCTCGCAATTATCGTAAGTTCATTACGGGACGAGTTCGTTTCTCTCCCCACTCCTCCTCCTCTCCGCTGGAAGAAGTCTCTCCCTCCCCACTCCACGCCCGAAATTGCGACATTCCGGGGGGGGACGAACGCCGAAACTATTCGACTCTGTAATTTGTGATTGTAGTTTATTGCGCGGATAGAGTAACGGGCGGCGTTGCGAACGCGCTGTTGCTCAACTCCTTGCCGCGCGACCATTCCTTGCAATTTCGGGCTTTGGAATTCCTCGCGGGGACGACGCCCGTTGTTACGCGTTGGATCGCGCGCGCCTCCTACGAAACTCGGCTATCGCCGATACTACTACTCCGTCTATCTCTCTCTATCTCTCTGTCTGTCTGGAAAGAGAGCGCTTTTTAGCTTCGCGTCTCGAATCCTGTTCCCGAACCGTTTTTCCAACTTCCAAGTTGCGATGAGAGATACCCAAGTTTGGAAAGAAAACACGGTTACTTCTTCCAAATAAAACGTATATATACATGTATATATATATATATATATATATATATATATATATATATATATATTAGGAGAGGATGGAAGGAAGGAAGAAACTCGGTCGCCGTTTTCGAGGGTTAGGAAGATTCGCGGGATTTAAAGGAGTGGGGAGGAGGGAGCAGGACCGGTAGTTAAAAGTTACAAGATGATTCGTTGAGTAATCCCCTTCGCCCCCTCCCCTCCCCTCCCAGACCGTTTCCAGACGGTTGCAAATTGCAATCGTGAAACGCTCGCGATAATTGTCGCGACGGTTCGCGTAATGACAATTTTCATCCGTGTCGTCACACGCCGCCGCAGGGAAGGGGAGCGGGGAGGGGAGTGGGGAGCGGGCATCGGGGAGGGGACAGGGGGGGAGGTGGGAACGGTAATTGCCCTATTGCATCTTTCGAGGCATCGCCGATGTTGCCACGCGCCACTCGCCACTCGAGTGCCGCAATAAAACGTATATATCCGTAACGACGGGCCGATGATGCTCGTTTTATCTCGATTTTCGTCTTCTTCTACTTTTTCCTCTCCTCCTCTTTTTTTTCAAAGAACGTAGAAGAATTAAAGAAAGGAGAGATTTATCCTTCGCATGATCGGAAAGTTTGAAACGAATAATAATAATAATAGTAATAATACGGATAATTCTTAAAACGGTGGGCTATGCATCATCGTGTCGTTCTTCTCGCGGCGCGTCGCCAGTGTTGTCGTCGTCGTCGTAGTCGTCGTCGTCGTCGTCGTCGTCGTTCCTCCTCCTCGACGTTGCAGGGAAATTTATCGATGCTAATTTCCCTGGGCCGCGGCGCTCCTCCGCCTCCTCGGCGGAAAAAGAATTGTTGTCGCCCCCCTCTACCCTCCTCTCCCCTTCCCCGTCGTCTTATCCCGTCCTCGAGGCCGTTGTTACCTGCCCGCGTTTTCCACACCCATGAAAATCCCCCGTTCTGCCGACTGACAACCAACGGATCCACGGCTTTTTCTTATTTCTTCGAAATATATATATACATTTATTCAAGTTCATTCAGACTTTGAAAAATTAATTTATCAATATTTCTTGATTCTCAAATTAGATTTTTCCATAACTTTCTTTAAATGATAATATAAATATAAGAAACGTGTATAATGAATAATGTGTTAATATTTGTAAATAGATATTCAATAATAAATTTTATTAATTTATCAATATATAATTATATAATTATAATTATATATATAATTTATCAATATTTCTTGAACGGTTGATTCTTAAATTAGATTTTTCCATAACTTTCTTTAAATGATAATATACATATAAGAAACGTGTATAATGAATAATGTATTAATATTTGTAAATGGATATTCAATAATAAATTTTATTAATTTATTAATATATAATTATATAATTATAATCATATATAATATATATAATTTATCAATATTTCTTGAACGGTTGATTCTCAAATTAGATTTTTCCATAACTTTCTTTAAATGATAATATAAATATAAAAAATGTGTATAATGAATAATGTATTAATATTTGTAAATGGATATTCAATAATAAATTTTATTAATTTATCAATATTTTTTGAACCGTTGATTCTCAAATTAGATTTTTCCATAACTTTCTTTAAATGATAATATAAATATAAGAAATGTGTATAATGAATAATGTATTAATATTTGTAAATGGATATTCAATAATAAATTTTATTAATTTATCAATATATAATTATATAATTATAATTATATATATAATTTATCAATATTTCTTGAACGGTTGATTCTCAAATTAGATTTTTCCATAACTTTCTTTAAATGATGATATAAATATAAGAAATATTTGTAAATGGTTATTCAATAATAAATTTTATTAACTACATCGAATTTATCATCTATTAATTTATTTATTATATAAAGTATAAAATAATATAAGATAAGATGTTTAGATAATATATATATATAAATTCGAATCGAGAAATTTTTCGTCTGTCGAAATCGTAAAAAGAAGAAGAAGAAGAAGAGAGTAGCGTGGTTGCGGCGGGTAACCACGGCGTCGTTTCGTTCCCAGATTGTGCAACAAGGAGGAGGAGGGGGGGCGAACGTCGTCGTTTACGTTTTATCATCGCCTCGTATATATTGCGCGTTATCCCGTGATTAAACGAGAAATCGTTAACTCGCAACCACTGCTTAACGCAACCTTGGCTAATTTGCCGATTAAAAAGGGAAGAGAGAAATTGGATGGATCGATATTATCCGATTATTCGGTTATGTTGTATTTTAGAAAAGAATATTACGTTGGATCTTTAGATTCGAGAAGGCGTTTTTCTGTCGTGCCACTTTCATATTGAGGGGGAGAGAAGGGGCAATTTTTAAACGGATCTCCGCGCGGACGAATGCATTTGCTTAACGCGCGAATAGCTGTTGCTATTAAATTGTAGCGACGTTTAACAACGCAGGCGTGTATATATATATATATATATTCAGCACGGGGGCTCGCGAGGAACGTAATTAAATACGAAATAGTATGCGCTTCCTAATTGCGAGCGGCCTGAATTTAGCAATATTCCCGGGCCCCGTCTTTCGACACACTTTTCCAACTTGTGTTTTAATCCCGCGATTAGAGAAAAAGAGAGAGAGAGAGAGAGAGAGAGAGCCGTCCATCATTTACAGAGATCTCGAGATTTTGGAGGCTCTCGATCGATAAAACAATCGCCGGTAATAATTTAAATTATAAGCAACTTTTTATTTTTCTTTACTTACTTGATCAAATTCCGAAGCGATTTAATTTTATTTATTTAATCTCTTGATTTATTTTCCCCGTATTATAATTCGCGTAAATATTTTACAAACTGTACAAAAGTCGTGACGAATTATCGCGATACATATTTCATAAACGCGAAAGTAACACAGTTTCGAGAAATCAACATATATATATATATACACATACACACAGTAGAGACCATATTCGAACTAATAGGGCGATAAAAGTGGCCGGACAGAAATGGACAAAAAACAGTTTCTTTCGACATCCAAGGATGCCATATCTTTTCACCGCCAAGTCGCATAAATTTTTTTCATCGCAAGCAGCCGCGTAGAATTACGCCTTGAACCATTACACTTTCGCCACTTTCAACATCTCTAAACATTTTCCTTCGATGGTTAAAACTTTACTCGCGTTTTTCGCACCGAATCGATACGATTACGTTCAACGCGCAGAAAAATATTCGTTACATCAAGTATTCGTTGTGTTTACGTTGCAATCTAAGCATGTAAACATCGCTATATACGAAACGTTGCGCGTATATAGAGATATATATATTCTTTCTTCTTTCGAACTCCTATCTCGTCAATTATCCATCCGTACGTAAATACGATATATAATTGATCCGTGAAATAAAAATACGGAAATTCGATAACGTAATAATCGCCGCGACGATTGATCCGGAAGGAGAGAGGAGGAGGAGATTTCGCGTTGGAGGTGAAGGGTGAAAACGATGGGAAATTTATTATTATTACCCGTTAACCAAGACCAGGGGTCGATCAGGGGGACAAAGCGTGGAAGTAAGTAAGGAGGAAGGAAGGGCGAAGTAATTTTCCCGACAGGTGCGACACCGCTGCGACAGCAAAGTAGTTTACACCGTTTACACACAATGAGCCTCTTTGAGGGCGCGAAAGCCTCCCTCCTAATCGTCCCTTCTTCTCCCTCGCTCGACCCGGGGGAGGGGGAAGCAGAAGGGCCTGGTTTTTGCATCGTCGACGTCGTCGACGTCGTAGAAGCGAATTCGTCGATGCCTCGGCGAACGACGGAGGGAACCTATTAGCTGACAGTCAATAAACAAAGGAACGGTTCTGGGCGATATAATATTGATTAATGGGGGAGGTTAAGGAAGCGTGGAGCCGTTTAGTCAAAGTTCTCTCCAAGGCGGCGCGAAATCGACGGATAGGGGGCCGCGTTTCCGTGCCGAGGTATATGCCGAGCGATTATCGAATTTCCTCTCCCCCCCTCGAGGTTCTATTAACTCCCACCCGCCCGGTTACAACACCCCGCTTTCGTGTATTGTTAAGACCATCCGCATTAAGCGATCGAACGACAATGGAGCCGATAAATCGTTTATCACCCCTCTCTCTCTCTTTAATAAAAATTTTCTCTTCTCCTTCTCCTTCACTGTTCTCCACTCTTGTTTCGCGGTTTCCTTTTTTTTCTTTTTTCGCCAGGCTAAGGTTTTCTTAACCTCCCTCGAGAGGAGGGAGGTCGCCTCCGTTTCCCCCGAATTGAGTCCACGACGAGTGAACACGAATGGCGATCCGCTTCGATATTAAAAAAATAGCTTTTGAGGCCGGGCCTGCCCCAGGTGGTTGATCTCCACGGCGAAATTTCAGAACGTCGAGGACAAAGCGCGCTTGTTTGAAAATCGGGTACCTCTCCTCCTCCTCCTCCTCCTCCTGCGAGAGAGGAGGGGGGAAATAAATCCGAACAGGGACGCAGCAAACCGAGAATTCGGGTCATCCTTTGCCGCGCATAATGTCCTCCGCCGGGTGAATGTTTCGCCTCTGTTCCGCGAAATTTGACGGCGAAACGACCGACGGTTGAAGGGAGGGGAGGGGGGAGGGCGGGTGGACGAGGCAAACGTTTTAAAGGAATGTTTCGAAACTCCACCTCCCACCCCTCCACAACAACAAGGAAAAGCACGCCGCCAAGTTTCTTCCTCCCTCGATTTTTTCCCAATTTTTTTTTTTTCTGTGTCTCTTTTCTCTTCTTCTCGTTACTCGAATGCTCTCGTTATTCGAAACACTTTAACGCGTTTATTGGAAATTTTCTTTTTGATTATCATCGATTTGAACGCTCGAATTTCCATCTCCATTTCCATCGATCATTCGACATCGAGTTTAAAAATTTATTTATAAATGGAGGATTCTCGAGAAATCTTTTTATTCTTTTTTCATTTCCCATCGATAAACTTTCGTCTCGACATTTAAAAGTTGTTATTTGTAAATTATTCACTTTCGTCTCGGCTCGTCGAATCGACTTGAAACTCGAATTTTCAGCACGTGTTATTATATCACACTTTCATGTCTCTCTCGAATTCCAACAACTCTAAGAATTTCTTTTCCATTTCTCGCGCTATAAAATGCATTCGTCCCGTCTTTTTAGAATTCGTAGATGCAACACGAAACGATTACCAATTAAAATTAATAAATAAAAATACTTACATATTCGACGAATATTTTTCTAAAAAATATTTCATTAAAAAAACAGATGGAAAAATTCAATTTTTCTTATATAAACTCTTTTCATTTGTCTTACGAATTCTAACTCAATAATAATATAATACAAAATTTGAGAATAATTTTCAAGATCGAATCGATCTCCATACAAATAATCATCCCTTCCTCGAGGAGAAAATTTTCGAAAAAAAACTAGAAAGAAGAGAGACAATTTCTCGAGTTTCTAATTCAACAGAATGTAAAATAAAATGATTCGAGAATAATTTCCAAGATCGAATCGATCTCCATACAAATAATCACCCCTTCCTCGAGGACAAAAAAGAAAGAGGAGAGGGCAATTTCTCGAGGTAGAGTTTCTAACTCGACATAATATAATACAAGATTCGAGAATAATTTCCAAGATCGAATCGATCTCCATACAAATAATCACGATCCCTTCTCTCGAGGAGACAAAACTTTCGAAAAAAGAAAGAAGAGAGACAATTTCTCGAGGTAGAGTTTCTAACTCGACATAATATAATACAAGATTCGAGAATAATTTCCAAGATCGAATCGATCTCCATACAAATAATCATCCTTTCCTCGAGGACAAAAAAGAAAGAGGGGAAGAAAACGCCAATTTCTCAAGGTAGAGTTTTAGAATTTCCAAGATCGAATCGATCTCCATACAAATAATCACGATACCCTTTTCTCGAGGATAAAAAAAAAAGAGGGGAGGAAAATGCCAATTTTTCAAGGTAGAGTTTTTAACTCAACATAATATAATATACAAGATTCGAGAATAATTTCCAAGATCGAATCGATCTCCATACAAATAATCATCGAGGACAAAAAAGAAAGAAGGGAGGAAAACGCTAATTTCTCGAGGTAGAGTTTTAGAATTTTCAAGATCGAATCGATCTCCATATAAATAATCACCCCTTCCTCGAGGACAAAAAAGAAAGAGGGGAGGAAAATGTCAATTTCTCGAGATAGAGTTTCTAACTTGACATAATATAATTTACAAAATTCGAGAATAATTTCCAAGATCGAATCGATTTCCATATAAATAATTATCAGCGACGATACTTCCTCGAGGAGACAAAACTTTGGAAAAAAGAAAGAAGAGAGACAATTTCTCGAGGTAGAGTTTCTAACTCGACATAATATAATATACAAGATTCGAGAACAATTTCCAAGATCGAATCGATCTCCATCCAAACAATCATCCCTTCCTCGAATAAAAATAAAACTTTCGAAAAAAGAAAAGAGGGGAGGAAAATGTCAATTTCTCTCAATTTCTAACTCGACATAATATAAAATACAAGATTCGAGAACAATTTCCAAGATCGAATCGATCTCCGTGCAAACAATCGCGATACCTCTCCTTCCCTCGACGAAACTTTCGAAAAAAAGAACGAAACGCCAATTTCTGGAGGCAGAGTTTCCGAAGGAGGAAACGGGAAGGATGCAGTTTCCTCGGGAAGAAAAATGGAACTAATTGGTCCCTCCTCGAGAGACGTTCGTGGCAAACAAGACTACCGGAGCTGAGCGGAATGAAAAGCAAGCGGCGTAGCGGGGGGGGGGGAGAGGCGAAGAAGGACAGAGTATATCTTGTAGTATCTGGAATTCTAGAGCACGACGGAGCGTCGAGTGTGTACCGTGCGCTGCAAGGCTTGCGAAAGATAGTTGGCGCACTCGAGAGATAAAAGGGAGCCATTCTTTTTTTAGAGGGAAACGCAAACGAGAAATTAGAGCATGGAGACACGACTGCTTACCGAACTCGAAATCGCATCCCCCTCCCCCCCTTTACAACAACCTCTCTCTCTCTTGGAAAGAAACGGTCAGAGGTTTGCAAGTTTGATCGACGATATATAAGTTTCTCGCAAGAATATACATAAATACAGTCGAGGAGGATCAAGCTTCCTCTCTCTCTCTCTCTCTCTCTCTCTCACGCCTATTGAAGAGCCTCATTAGTACTGTTTGTTATTGTTTGTACGGTGCTCGGGGTGGAAAAGAGCGCGATACGAGTGGCCGCCCGAGGTGTCGGCCGTGTGATCCCGATGATTCTCGCGCCTCCCTCTCGTCGTCGTTAGACACCCGCGCCCCCCACACTTGTCCCCATTTTTGGTTTCCTTTTAAGCATGTTTCCTCACAATACGCGAAAGCTTGTTAAGTAGAAGCACACTTGGACTTGATACACGGTACACTATTGTATCCCTCACATACATATATATATATTTTTTTAGGAAGAAAGGGAGAAAAGTTCGAGCCAATCGAGGGGAGGGGAGGAGGGATGGGATTTTTCCACGATCCAAAGCGACGAAAGGGGTCGAGTGGGGCACTCGAGCGCGGGTGACCAGAGAGCACATGCGCGATTACCCATTCCTTCAGAATTAGCCGGCCATCAAACTTGCACGGAGAGGAAGAAGAAGAAGAAGAAGAAGTGGAAGAAGTGGAGGAGCAAGTCTTTCAGCTTTCCAAACAAAGCTCGTACATATATATATAGTACTACATTCTAGTCGCGAAGGTTTACGACTATTCCCTTAATTGCGAAGGTATCGCTTTTGTGCTTTCGTAATAATAATAATCCCCCTCCAGCTAAATTAAGAAGAATTCCTCCTCGAATTGTTCCTTTGCTTTTCGCGAAGAGGAAAGAAATTTTTGAAAACAACGGGGAGAAAGTCGCCTTCGGCCTGATATTCGAGCTAATGAGGGGGCAAACGCGGTCGAGGAGAAGGAGGAGGAGGAGGATCATCGGTCAGCTTTTCGAATTTTTCAGAGGAAAGAAGGAGGAGGAGGAGGAGGAAGTCGAAGAGTATAGGTTGTTGGCGAGCAGGGATAAGGAAGTGGCAGTCGAGAGCGAGGGAGGGAAGGCAGTAGTGGTGGTAGATGTACTCATCCGTTGCAGTGCTGTGCAACTAATGAGACATCGCTAAAGGGCACGGGGTGGGTGGAGCAGGCGATACACTTCACCTGAGACTGCAGACGACTACGGCGGCGACGACTACGGCGACGTCGACGATGAGGACGGGAGTGCAGGCACAATTAAAACTGACGCTCCTAATGGCAAGTCAAACGCCGACAGGCTCGAGAGATTCTTGACTTTCCAATGAAGCGATTGTTTCATATATTCCTCCCCTATATATATATATATATATATATATATATATATATATATATATATATATATATATATATTCGACCCCTCGTTTCGAACGAGAATGACACGTGAATCCAGGAGAGATTCGCGAATCTATCAAAGATCATTCTCGAATTTTTCCCCAAACAGGGAATAATAGTGATGATAATCGGGAAGAGGTGAAATTTTCAGAGAGGAGGAGGGTGGATACACGAATGCTAGATAGTAGCTTCGGGCGGGGCTTGATTATTTTCCGCTAGCTCGTTCATTCAGGTGGAGAGCGTGGCGCACGAGGGGGGTTCAATTGGAAACAGCAATCACTGCTCGCCTGTATTTTGTTCTCTTCTCAGGGTGCAGCGAACTCCAATAATAAGCTTTCTCCTATATTGCCTCTTCACTTCCCTCCTCCTCCTCCTCCTCCTGGCCAAGAACAGAAACTAAACCCTACCTCTCCTCCTCCTCTTCGAACGACCTCGGCTTCGAGTCGTTCGCCGAGATACCCTCTCCTTCTCTCAGAGGGAGGGGGGGAGCCAGGATATTCCACGGAATTCCCGCCGTTCTTCCACGTGGATGAAGGACGAGCAGCGAAACGTGAGCATGAAAAGCTCCTTTCCGAAAAATCCTTCCCTACGTTGTCGTGGGGAAAAAGGAAGCGAGGGGAGTATTGGAATCAAGTGTTCTTTTCCAGATTTCCAAATTTAAATTTGAATATTCCAAAAGGGATTTCTTAAGGATTTTTTAAGGGTGTAGTAAAGGGTGTCCGAAAATTAGAGATTTGAATTAAATATGAAAGGGAGTTTTTGGTCTTTAGATATTTGTTTTTTAAGAATCGTAATGGGGTACATAATCATCCTTTCGTATTTCGAAATTTTTTATGATCTTTTCTGAGTAATTGTGATCGAATTTCGTTAATTTCCTTTTGCGATGCAGTTGTGGGATCGTTGACGTAGAGCTTTGACTTTAAATAAGAAGAAATTTTATTTAGATATTTGTTTTTTAATCGTAATGGGGCACATACGCACCTTTTCGTCGAAATTTTTCATCATCTTTCTGCAATAATTGTTCGAATTTCGATTTAATTTCCTCTTGCAATGTATAATGTATGGGATTGTTGACATAAAGCTTTGACTTCAAATAAGAAAAAAATCTTATTTAGATATTTATTTTTTAAGCGAATTGTAATGGAGCACGTAGCACCCTTTCATCGAAATTTTTCATCATCTTTCTGCAATAATTGTGATTGATTTTCGTTAATTTCCTTTTGCAATGTGGTTGTGGGACGTAGAGCTTTGACTTCAAATAAGAAAAAATCTTATTTAGATATTTGTTTTTTAAGAATCGTAATGGGGCACCCTTTCGTCGAAATTTTTCATCATCTTTTCTGAATAATTGTGGTTGAATCTCGTTAATTTCCTCTTGCAATGCATAATGTATGGTTGTGGGATCGTTGACGTAGAGCTTTGACTTCAAATAAGAAGAAATCTTGTTGAATCACGATCCAGGGGGCCAATTCTGATCAGAAACGAAACGAGAGAGTGTACACGATTAGGAAATGTCTGCAGTAATTGAATTGTTTCGTCGTCTCGTTGAAACCACGTATTGGCCACCATCAATATCGTCCAATTTAAGAAAGAAAGAACTGTGTTATCGTTATCGTGTTGCGATATGGCACCATTCATAGTTGCTGCTTGACCAGCCGATGATGCTTCCTGTTCAAAATTCGCGCCAAACAGTGACGCGTTGTGCGTTTGTTTTTAATCACACGAATTTTGGAGATTAACAAAGCCATCGAGAATGTGAAAATGTGCTTCGTGGTTTAGGATTATTTTGCTCGAGAAATAAGCATTCATTTTTTGATGATTAAGAATTCATTGCACGAACTCTTTTCGCTGTTCATGGTCATTAGGCTTCTAGTTGTTGCGTTAATTGAATTTTGGAAGTATGAAAATGTGGATCTTTTGTGAGTATATGCTGTGGAGAGCTTCTTGAAATTTGCAATTCTTGTGCACGAATTAATGTTCCTGCTTCAATATCAACATTTGAACAAGGCTTGTTTTTGGACGACCGGTGTGTTTAGCGTCTCCAGGAATTTTTAAATTAATTTTTACACAGTTGACGAGCTTGAAACGCTATTTTTACTATATTTTGTATAAAATTTTCCAATTGCAGCCGCCAAACTTTCATTATTTTTAAAATGTTAATTATTGTTCAATAATGAAAACATAATGCTCCATTTTTACTAACCCTAAACTCTCAGCCGTCAAACTGTTCTTCTTAATTTAGGTTGCCAATAACTTGAAATGTGCAAAAATGGTGGAAAATTCAAATCTTGCGTTATAATTAATTTTGGACACCTTTATAATAGAGTTTCAGGAGTTGGATCAAAAATATGACCAGAGATATAAAAAAATTTGGAAGAGGGAGAAATAGGGTGCCAACAACTTAATGCAAAAATTCAAATCCAAATCTTGTGTTAATTTTGGGATACCCTATATATGTATAAAAATCTCAGAGCATAAGGAAGCAGTGTATAATTCGAGAAGTTCGATTAAAAGTAACCAGAGATAGAAAAAAATTTGGAAGAGGGAGAAATAGAGTGCCAACAACTTAATGTAAAAATGGCGGCAAATTCAAATTTTGGGACACCCTATATATATATATAAAAGTCTCAGAGTGTAAGAAAGTAAGTAGTGTATAATTCAAGGAGTTGGATCAAAAGTGACCAAAGATAGAAAAAATTTTGGAAGGGAGAAATAGAGTGTCAACAACTTAACAAATCCAAATCTTGTGTTAATTTTGGGACACCCTTTATAATAGAGTCTCAGAGCGTAAGAAATTTGGAAGGGTGAGAAATAGAGTGTCAACAACTTAACAAATCCAAATCTTGTGTTAATTTTGGGACACCCTTTATAATAGAATTTCAGAGCGTAAGGAAGGAGTGTATAATTCGAGGAGTTGGATCAAAAGTGACCAGAGATAGAAAAAAATTTGGAAAATTTGGAAGAAATAGAGTACCAACGACTTAACAAATTCAAATGTTGCGTTAATTTTGGGATACCCTATATATATAAAAGTCTTCTAACAGAGTCTCAGAGCGTAAGGAAACAGTGTACAATTCGAGGAGTTGGATCAAAAGTGACCAGAGAAAAAAATTTGGAGGAGGGGAGAAATAGGGTGCAATAAAGGGTACACGAGCGCTAACTCGACCAACCCTTTCCCCCTTCCCCTCCCTTGTAAACGGCGCGTAAATATATCGATTCAATTCCGTATCGTGGCGGTGACCATCCACCCGCCCTCTCCCCTCCTATCCTCCACCCCTTGGACGGACGCGGGTCTCCTGCGCGCCCTTCTATAAAAATTTATCGTCTGGTAAATTGTTTCGCGCGAAACAACCGAGCCGACTACACGCGATTATTTCGAGCCGAGCCGGAGAACGTCGATGCGAGGGAGGGGGGAGAGGGCAGGAGACCGTCGAGGTGACCGTTCGCTCTAAACCCGTCCGATGGGATGTTAATTAACGAAAAAAGTCATTAAACTTTTCACGGCGACCGGGAAAAAAAACCTCTTTCCAGAGATCGATCTTCTTTCGCGATTATTTCTTCCGCCGATTCTTCGTTTTCCATATTCGATATATATTATATTCGTTCGTCGCGTAAAACGTAAAATTCCTCGAACCGAGTTGTCAAAAATCAAAGTTGAGGACAACGCTTAACGAACGAGGAGAAAGGAGTAAAAAAAAAAAGGAAGAGAAGGAGAAATATCTTTCCAAGAAAGTTTTTCCCGGTGGCGCGTAAATTCGGCCCTTCCCACTCCTCCACCCCTTTCTCGCAACGTTTAAGCGGGAAATGGGTGTTGCGGAATTGCAGCGCGACGGCTGTAACGAGTTCAAGTGGTGCAGTCCATTGGCGGTGGGTTCGCGCGGCCGATTCGTAGGACACGGCGATAATGACGGGGCATAACCATTACACTGACCCGGGCCTCGGTATAAACGGTTATACCGGGAGCCGGGTTTCGGGGGGCGCAAGCTTTTCGTTTCGCCGATCGTGGCGGCCGGCCAGATAAAAATCACTCGTCTAGAAGATTAAATAATAAATCACCGTGCTCACCGTGGAAAGGAGTGGGGAGAGTTCGTTTCCAACGCCAATTAAACGTTTTCGCCCCCTTAACGATGCCAAGACTCTACTCTTTCTCTCTCTTGAAATATATATATACGTATATACGTAAGCGAAAGGCGAAAAAATTACAAAGGACAGCGTAGAGTAAATATGTTTCAATTACAGGAGGCGGCAATGTTCGAAACTCGGGGGAACTCGATTAATTTCGATCTCGCGGCGGGAGACATTCGTGGAACGCGGCCCGTTTCCCCTCCCCTCGGCGCGAAACGCCGCCTAAACACCTCCCCACCCCACCAATTTTCCCGTTTAGTCGTGAAATAAATTCTAGGGCGAGGAAGGGGGGATTGTTGACGTTGACGCGGTATCTCTTCTTCTCGATATCTCTCGATATCTCCCCACCCTTTCGCAACGATCGCCAAAACCAACCGACCGACCAATCAACGCGTCGAACGGATCGCCCGGTCAACGATCCATCCCAGCGTCCAATCAGCGTCCCCCCACCCCCTCCCTCCTGAGGACCCGTGTGCCTGCCGGCTATTTACCGATATAGTGATTAAATGTTCCATGAAATCACGAGTTCCACGTCATAACATTTTAAGAGTGCCCTCCTCCCCCCTCTCTATTTTGCCAGGGCAACGAGGAGGGTGCGTACCTCTCCTCTAGAGCCGTTCCTTCGTTGCCAGTTGTCGTTGCTAATTGCAACACTGCTTAGTTGATTCTTTCTATACCTTTGCTTCCTTCTTCCTTCTTCCTAAAAATAACGAGAGAGGCTATAAGTCCATAAGCAAGGGACGAGTATTTCGGCTTCCCATTTTCTTATGAATCCCCCTGTTTTGGATTCGCGTAAAAATTCGCGTAGAATTATCGTTTTTTCTCTCGGGAATAATAATAATAAAGGAGGAGGAGGGGAAGAAGAGAGAAGAAATTATCGCGGCGGTGCCTTCGCCGGAAGTGTCTTGTATAAATACAGCTGTCGCGGGCAAGGAAAGGAGGGTAAGGGCAAAACAACTTGGCCGATGTGTTTTGACTCTACGTCAGTTTTAGAGGCGGTGAACGGGGTAAAGCGATATACCGTCCCGCATACCGTCCCGGACATTCTTTCGTGCAAGAAGGAGGAGGAAGCAAAGAGAGGGTCGAAAAGATAATTTTCCCCTGAAAATTAATTTATCAATCCGCTTTTCGAGGAGGGATCGAAGGACAAAATCATCAGAGTTTTATAACACGTCTCTCTATTTCGTACACTCTCTTTTCGCATAATTGAATTGATAATTTTCGCGATTTAATCGGGGCGCGCTTTTAAAACGGGGGGGAAAAAGCGCAGAGGGGCAGAGTTTTGCGATAATCCAACCCAACTATAAATAATTATTGCCAGCTTCGCGATAATTTCCTGTTAATTTAACTACGCCGCTTTTTCCGCGCCCCGTTCCGCGTTAAATACGAATGCTGCAGCCTCGTATATATCACGTATGACAGTGTTGATTAAAACGTGTGTTGCACGCAATTTGAAACGAATTGATGTTACAGTTCGTTTTATCCTCGCCCGAGTATACTTGCAACAACGCAATTAGTATAACGAGTTGATAATAAGCCTTTTAATTTACAAATCCTGCTCCTTCCCCCTCCCTAATTTTCTAATTTCCACGAGTCGCGCAACTAGTCGAAAATCTTTCTCCTTCTCGAATCTTTTTCCATGCTTTTCCATTTTCGTAGAAATTTATCGATACAATTATATTTTTCGTCGAAAAAACGACGAGCAAGTAAAGATAGAAATTCGGTTCGGTTTATGACATATATATATGAATATACGCGAATATACACGGGACGATTTCTAGGCGACGGTTGGTGCGCGAAATAGTGGCGGGTGGTGGGGAGGGGGGAAACGATCCGCGCGGCGGCCAACGTTGCCACAACTTCGATATCAATCTTATTACGCGTCCGCGCTTAACTTTCAAATTTGTCTGCTTCTTTAGCCACAGCTACATCCTGCTTCGTATATCCGTTAATCCCGTCCCACGTTCAACAAGGGAAACAAATGTTTCATCGTTCATAAGCGTTCCGGATCGCTGTGTCGATTTGTTGTGAGTAACACTGTCCGATTGCAAATATATACATATTTCCAGTATTTATATCCTTTCGAGCTCGAGATTCTCATTTTTGTACAGAATTTTATCGTTTATTCGATACCACGATATTCCGAGACTCGTTCGAGAAACGAAGGGAGATAAATAAGTTTTCAAGTATATATCGTCGTAGAAGAGAAATAAAAGGAGAAAGAGAGAAAGAATACGATCGATATCGGCACGCGTATATATCACAGCGAACGAGTCGAGGTGTCGAGGGTAGTAGAAACGTCGTTAGATTACACCGAAGATGTTTATTGGAACCGTGCCAACATTCGAGATTCTCAGTCGCTTCCTGCGCGGCAACGCGACGACCACTACGACCGCAACCACGACTACGACGACGGACCACTGAGGACGATGCCAACAGCCGTGCGTGACAATGAGACAAGCGCGAAAGCTGCTCGATCGTTTTGCCATCTCTATCCACTTGGAGATCGAAATATCATAACCCTTCCCTTCCTTTCTTCCTTCCTTCCTTTCTTCCATGCTTCTTAGGACGGACCGATAATCACCTTTCTATATTTATTCTCTCTCTCTCTGCCCTCTTCCCTCTCTTATGGAAACCGTTGCTCGCGTATCGAACGAGAGTCGAACAGAGTTGTTAATTAATATCGCTACGAAATTAAAATGTATTATGCGAGTTGTCTCGGTTCTTCTCGAAGGGGGGAGGAGCCGAGGAAGCGAAGAGTTTCGCCCGTTTGTTGTGCCGGCGTTGAGCTAGGTCTGGGGAAGGAGGGGGGGTGTTGAAGAAGGACGCGACCCGGCGGCGGCGGGCAAACAACAAGAGGTTTTCGCCAACGGCGGAGTTTCCTCGTAAACTCTTAACAGAAGTTCGCAGACAAATACAGAAATATTTTGTAATGGAAACACGTCCCTGAGAAATTAAATATCGCGATGAAGAAGATGAAGTTGCACGCCCCCCGCATACCACCGACTTCTTCTTCCGAAAGGAGGGAATCCGCAACGATCAGTCGCGGATTAATTCTCATCGTATCCGACGGACGAACGAATTGGCTTCGATGTATCGCGAACGAAAAACCGAATCGGTTTCAGTTTCGTAACTCGATTACTCGGGGACAGGAGTGGGGGGGCTCGCGTCTCCTCGAACGAATTCTTTCTCGGCCAACTCGGAATTAGAAGTGGCATCGCTGGAAGGAAATCGAACGTTGTTCTTCGATAAACGCGGGCGCGAATTGGGCGGGGACGGGTTTCGACGATAGTTGGGACGCTCGTTAAAACTAATGGGAGGAGAGGAGGCGGATTTAGAAACTTGGCAATGTTGCTCGTCAATTATATCGACCTTATTGCCTCGTTGGACGTGACAATCGTTGGAACGCTTTCGTATATACGTGTTTCGCGTTTTCGTGCGGCTCGAAATCGATCTCGCTCGAATATAAATAATTCGAACGTATGCGTTTCGTCGTCTTCTCTCTCTTTCTCTCTCTCTTTCTGATGGAATTTTAAATCGAATAATAATTCAAGTACTGAAAGTGTGAAAATATTTGGATCCATATTTTGATGTGACGAACGAAGAGGAAGGAAGGAAGGAAGGAAGGGGGGGAGAAAGATGGTATCGGGAGCGCGCTAATTGATAGGGTGGGGGGCGAGAGAACATTGGAACTCGGTCGGAACTTGTGGTTTCCCCGATTGTCACCAGATTTTTCGCCGGTCTAATTATTGTCCCCCGGGCAACTACAACCCTCGATACGCCAGCCATAGTCGAACTACCAGCAATCAACGAGATCGCAATTCCTTTCCCCCCCTCCCCTTCCCACTCGGCCTCGAGGAACCTCGAGGACTTGGCAAGTAGTTAGTCCTCCGACTTTAGCCCGCGCCCAACCACCCCGCAGGGAGGAGGGGGGAGGAGAAACGTGTTCCACGACCCCGTCCCTTCGAATTTCGTCCAATTTTTCTCAACTTCGCGACGAGATTTCGATTTTTAGTATGCAAAGAGAAATGTTTAAACGATGTTTGTAATAAGGGGAATTTATGGAACATCTGTTTCTGAACAATTGTTTAGTAATTTTTTTTTTTTTACTTCCTCAACGTTTGCTTCTTTTCGTTTATCGCGCGTTCGTCGAATTCGAAACGCTTTTTAAGAATATTTGATATTGTTAAATTTCTACATGTATATTAATTGTACATTCAAAATTAATTTTGAAAATAATTGTTTCGATTATATTTCTTTCCTAAACGTTTATAGACAAATTAATATTGGACAAGATTAATCTTAGAGATAAAAAATAATTATTTCTATATATAAACAGCCAACTAATATTCTCATATCTTTTATATACCGATTACTATATATTTCGATATTTCGATTTTTTTTTACATTCCATGGTTAATTAAACTCGATGCTAATTCTTCTTAACGAGATAATAAATTATTATAAAAATCAATATAATCGTTCCTTAAAAAATTAATTCTCTAACCTAACCAGTCAAATTTAATAATTAATAATTCAATAATTTAAAAAACGATGAACTTACTCTTTTCTGCTAATAAAACTACATTCTTTCCCAAGATTTCTCAATCTCCAAAAAGAAATTGATGGAAAAATTTTATTCGAATTTTTAATCTTCGAACGAAAAACTTTTGTGCAACTTCGAAAAGAATATAAAAAAAAAAGAACAATAATTTCAGGAGAACAAGGGGGGAGGGGGTGGGGATATTTTTCGCGGAGATCGCGACGGAGGAACAATTCCGGGAACCGCATCCATCGGCAGAGCGCGGGAGCACTTAAACTCCAGGCGCGAGCAGCGTGGAGAAGCTGACGGATAACGACCGGCCAGAGATTAATCGGCGGTCACGGATTCTAAATTCTGCGCAGCGCGGTTAAACCGCCGCGCGCGAACTTCGACTTTCCGTTTGATCCGCTCCCCCTCCCCCACTCCTCCCCCACTTCTCGCTCGCACGCGGTGGCGGGAAAAGAATTTATTCGGAGAGATGGCGAGATCCGTGTCCTTGGAGCTTTCCCTTTTCGAAAATTTAAATAGCCTCCGCGAAAGGGAATCGAATTGTATTTTTAACCGAACGAAATATATATTCTTTCCGATGGAACAACGATACGAATCGCGACAGTAATATATATATATATATTTATAGAGTATTTAAATGTATATATAGAAGAGAGAAAGGATTGAATTTATTCTCTCTCTCTTCCTTTAAATCGAATCTGGAAAAATTGAAAAATTGTTTTCTACTTGCCTGCTCATCGCGCCCTACCAAACGCGATACACTTATACGCTCTCGCGTATAAGTGTAAATTGACGTGTCCAAAAATACAACGCGGCGGTGGCGGCGGCGGCCGCGGTGGAAATACGTTGGCGGACTACAAAGGAGTGACGTTATAAATCGGTGGGATTATTGGTGAGGGAGGGGGGGGGAGAGAGAGAGAGAGAGCGCGGTACGAATATAGCGGAGCATGGAACACGGCGGCGCGCGGAACACGGTTGTCATTTTATCAATATCAACAAAGAGCAACTCGTCATCGTGGAGAACCCGGTCCTGGCATCTATATGGGCGGCGATGGCGCGTAGGGGAAGGCACTTAAAGTCAAGTAACTCGACCGGCGTGGAGAAACTCGACGGATAACGAGCAGTCGGAGATTGATCGTATTGCGGTCGCGAATTCGAAATTCCGCCAGGGTCGTGGCGAGGAGAGGCGAGGAGGAGGGTCTTTATTCACCGAGAATTCGGCTGTATTAAACGGCTGTATTTCGAGACCCGGCTCCCCTCCCCTCCCCTCCGCCGATCGCCATCCCGTATTATTTGCACGCGCTTTCCGAACCGAAAATAGCGATTCTCCTTTTCCTCTCCCCCCCCCGTCCTTTCCTCTTTTTCTCGTGGTGGAGAGATTCGATTCCATCGAGATACGAAAAATGAACGAGGACGGAAATTTACAAGTTTCCTAATTCTTTCCACGAGGAGAAAGAGGAAGGAGGAGGGGGGAGAAAAGAGCGGTAATCGGATTTTCGCGACAGGTCGATCTCACGCGTGGTTTGGCGAACGGCTCGCGCCTCGCGAAACGGCGTAAATCAGGGGTTTATGGTCACGGGAGAGAAGTCAAAGGAGGCTTTGCCAGTCGCTTCGAGCAGTCACACATTTTACAGAAATCGTCGGGGCGCGCGATATACGCCGTCCACGCGGTCCGCCGTCAACCGCCGTTCACCGGGCAAATTACACGAGCTGAATCATCTCTCAGCCGATATCGTTTCAACCGCCATTTCCATTTCTCCCAACCAAAGGAGGAACTCTGTGTATATATATATATATATATATTTCTTACGAACTTTTATCTACTTACTTTAACGGCGTTCTCTTCTACGACATTCCCTTCTTCTTCGTTCGTCCAAATTTATCTTAAGTTTTTTCCTCGATTCGCACTTTTGGAAACGCGCGTTAATTCAAATTAACCTTTCCCTTTATTAACGATATCGCGAGGCTGTCAATTAGTCACTTATATACGAATATATATTCTCGTTCATCAATGTCGGACGAGATGTCCAATTTACTCTTTGCGCGGTCTAAAAGCGTGCTTGATAATTCGTGTACACAATTTTCTACTTTTAAAACATTGAAATCGTACATTTGTCCCCCTCGAAATATCGTATTACCGTTGTGTCTCTATGCGACACCTATGCGACTTCGCTATCTCGCGTTTTTTGCGAGTGAAAATTGCTCACGAATGGCCCATCTGTGCGCGCGCACGGAGAGAGAGAGAGACAAGGATGGACAGTTATTCGACGACGCGTTCGAAAATTCGACGCGTTCGCAAAGTTAGAAAGCCGGGCGAATCGTTGGGGCGAACGATAAACCGATCATGGAACGGGATACACGGAGACTACACAGAGATACATTGGCCGCTCGTTTAACGCCCTCATAAAAATTCTTTCGTTTCGGCCACCGTGGCGAGGAACACAGGGAGCGAACGCAGGGGATTTTCGAGACGCTCCTGAAACACGGGCCGGCCAAGTAAATATACCCGTGGCCCTCAACGTGTGCCCTAGGCCACAAATTAAACTATAAATATAACGGCGAACGAACCGAACCGAACCGAACGCGCGAGCCCCCTCGATTCCGGGATCGAATCGGACTTCGATCGGACCTCCACGTCGTGCCTCTTTTACTCTCCCAACTTTTATTCGTCTTGAGATATATTCGAGAATATATCCATTTTTCCGTCCAAGAGAAACGAGCAGGCCGAGCAATTACATTTCTCCGTTCCCGGTATAAAAACTCGTACGGAACGAATTAAAATTAATCAGCGATTGTTCCTTTGTAACAAAGATTCGAGGAATCTTTGTTCGAGAATAAAAATCGGCCGAGTCGCAACGTTGTCTATACCTGCGCGCGTAGCTCGCGTGCAAAAACACGGATAATTTGCGGCCACGATTATGCAACGTTGCTGCGCGAGGTTGCTGCGCGAGGTTGCTGCGCGAGGTTGCTGCGCCGCACCGCGCTTCGTTCCGCGTCGAGTGTTTTCGGCCCCGTATACAATACACATCGGCACAGTGTACACCGCGAATTCGTTCGTATCGCGCTTTGCCACGAGATTTGCTCCACCGATCGCCCCGAGCGACGATTAATCGACGAGCCGTTCCTCGAGCCCTTTACCCAGTGTTTACCTTCTTTTTTTCCTTTTCTCTTTAAAAATCAGTTTACTACAAACTCTTGGCAAAAAACTCGACGGAAAAGTACACCGCGAGCTACTCGAACACGAGTAGCGGGGACGTCGATACCACGTCGGGAGCGCGTGGGTTTCGAAAGTTAGGTGTTGAAAGGGTTAAGAGTATATAAGCGGAGTATCTTAAATAGAATACACTATTTTAGGAATCGAGCCGCGTTACATCTTGTACGGTACTTTTGATAATCGTAGTAACTTCTAACAAACTTACCGCCGCGTTATTATTTACAGACGAATTTTCCATCGACGAATAATTTTAACATTATACATATATATATATATATATAGAATTTGCGATTAAATTTTAATCTCGTATCGCGTCGATGGAGCTACTATAATTAATAAGAAACGTCGTTTTCCCATCACGATCCAATTAAACGTTCCGAAATGAGAGACCGTTGAAACATAAATATACTTATATACCCGAAACCCTTTCTCTATTTTCGTTTTACATCACTCTCTCTGAATCATCGCCTTAATTATGCCATTCTCGAGCCAACACCATATGACTCATCGTTTTATCTAAATGCATACCGATGAATTTCCAATTTGTATAACATTAGTTTCCCCTACCTATACGTCTCTCTCTCTCTCTCTCATTACGTCATCGTTAACAACAAGCAGAAGAAAGAAAGGAATTATCATCAAAAATAATAATAACACTTACTCTCCGCATTTACACCACTTTATCTTCCCCTTATATACATACATACATACATACATACGCACACAGACAAATGGATTCGGCAAAAGGATCGGCGCAACGATCTCCTTTTTTCCCGCGCGTTTCATTTCGCACAGATCAATGCACCTGTCGACTCCCTCTCCCCAAAAGAAAAAGAAAGAAAGAGAGAAAGAAAGAAAGAAAGAAGAGAGGGATACGGTGCAACGCACTGGCGCGTTTCTGGAAATCGGCTTTCCGCGGCGGCAGTGGCGGCGGCGGCGGCGGCCGGAAATAGAAAGAAGCCAGAGCCCTCTTCTGAGATCGAAGTGCAGGGAAAAAACCGGGTCCCGTTTATTTTTACAATCGGCAGTAGATTGAATCGTTCGGCGGCCGTTTCTTCGCCTCCGCCGAACGGAGAGAGAGAGAGAGAGAGGGGAAGAGAGCATGTGCGATACACGCGGCTCGCTGTTAGCCGCGCTCTTTCTTCTTTTTTGCTCGTCTCCTCCTTTGCGCGCGAGGAGGATCCGTTTCTCGAACGCCACCAGTCAGCTCGCTTCTTTCGGCCAAAGAAAGCCGAACCGCCGCTCCCTTTGAATCCTCGCCCGCGATCTTCCCCCCTCTTTCAATGTTCCGTGCGGTTTTCCGCCGCCAAACGATTTTCAACGAGCCAGAGAGATCGAGATCTTACTCTCGATCTGGAAAATGAAATTTAATAAATCGTATTTAATAATTTACAGGCTTCTTTTATTATATATAAATATAAATACGTAGGATTATATTGGAAAAATAGGGAAGGTTGGAAAAGCGTGGTGCGTGGATCAAAATGGTTGGCGTTTATACGTGATTTCTGTCGAGGGGCATGTTGCGATACTGAATCTACGTGTACAGCGGTTCGGACGGTTTATTCGCGAGACATTACGAGCGGTCGTGTTATAGAAAGAGTTAAGAGAAGCCGGGGCAGGAATTGGTGGCGGAATCGTCGAGATTTAGAGGCGTGCATGTTGTTGATAATTAATTGTAGCGAGAGCGTCGTAGAAACGATGCTTCGCGGCTCGTAACGTAACTGTTAATGGATATTATCCGTGATAGAACTATTCTAGTTTTCAGCCGAGTAATCCCGAAGTAAAGCGCGGATAGATCTAGCAGTTCCAAGTAACAGGCGTAATAAGACAAGGTGGAATAGTCAAGTGGAGTAATCGAACGAGCCGCCTCCTTCTTTCGATAATTATAATTGAATTAAAAAAAAAAAAAACCATAAAAGACACGAGAGAAAATTGAGAGAGAGAGAACCAAAAATTATATATATAAATATATATATATATCATGTGCGTATAAAATTTGTAACGCGTTTCCTCTCAAGTCCGCAACACGTTCTATAACACGCGTTCTCCCTTTCAGCGTCTCCTCTACATCTGTACACTTTTCCCTCCGCTCCCACTCGAAATTACCACTCAATTGGCGAGCACCGTTCGGCCGCAAAACTCAAACAAACACGATCGGGCCGAGTACATCCTCGCTTTGACGCATTACCGCTGTACCGTCCCAATAAAACGTTTACCCCGTATTACAACGTCAACCGTCGCGTTTCACCGCACGTTGTTTGCTTTGGCCGGGTCTCGCGCTTCCCCCTCCCCCGCGCCCCGATTCCTTGGCGGAGAGAGAGAGAGAGAGAAGGAGGAGGGAGAAGGATCGGGATCGAAACGAATCGAATTTCTTCGCTCGGATTAAATTTGGTTAGAAAGAATCGGGGAAGAGGAGAGAATTAAGAAAAGGAAGGAAAAGGAAAGAAACGTCGAATGCGTCTGTCACGGTCGTATTGCGCTTTACCTTTTTTTTTTTTTTTTTCTTTTCAAATTCCGTCGAGGATCGCTCATTAAATTTTCAACGATAGTTCAACCTATTTGTGCCGTGATTGATGGTAAACGATCATGAAACGAGTTTTACGAGCTTCCTTTAAGGAGAAAGCCTTCGGTAACTGTATTAAATGAAGACATTAACATCGATTCAAACGCTATAACGCTTAATATATATATATATTGAGAAACTCGGTGAATACTCGATTATTAGGCGATCTTCTGTTTACTGAAAACTACGAGCTAATTATTTCCTGTTTAAAAAAAACGTGGTGGCGGCCGTGCAATTTGGTGTAACGGGAATCAATTTCGTCCGTATTCCATTTACGTGGAAAGAAAGCATGTAAATAATAATAAGTATCGCGAGAAAAAAGAAAAAAGAAAAAAACTTTTCCAATAATTGCACATTGTTCGACGACGTGACGCGAGAATTCGTCGGGATTATCCAGAGATATTAGAGTCGGATCATCGTTTTCGCATCTAACCTATAATTAACCTATAATTAGAATTTAATTTTAGAAAACGATGCCAGATCCTTAAGTATACGTACGAACAAACTTTCAAAACGTGTAACACCTATTATTTATATACGTACGCGATATTCCCTTATCGATCGAACTTCAAACATCGCAGATACACCTCTTACCGAAACGCTTCTCGACAAAAACTAAGCGTGCAGGATAGGAAGGAAAAATGGCCGATCTCTGGCGTGCACACCAGCGCCGCGAGACAAGACGTAGGCGTATCACGGTGAAAAGAAGCATCAGCCCTGTGGAGGTGATGTTGAAACTGCAAAGAGAGAGGTCGGTCTCTGCTCGTCATCACGCTGTTAGCGGCGAGTTAATCGGGGCCGGAAATGAAGTGAGGGATAGAGGAATATTAATAACTGAATCTAATCAATTCCATGAAACGAAGCTGGCCATCCCCCCCTCACTCCCCTCTTTCGCAGCCCGAAAAACCGAGCCGGTTCATCTCTCTCTCTCTTTCCCACTCCCTCTCCTTCCACCCTTCCTTCCTCCTACGAGCTCGGCAGCGATCTAATCAAATGCATCGCATTAAGCTAATTTAGCGGCGCTGCTAGCGTGGCGAACCGCTCTTTGCTTCGTCTCCCTCTCTCTCTCTCTCTCTCTCTTTCGTCGCCTGCTACGAGTTGGTTCGCGGGTTAACGCGAATCGTGCCGGTGACAAATTTTCAATTGGTGACACGCGCGCGCGCGCTCTCTCTCCCGCTTCGTTTTAGACACCGTTCGAGAATACCGTTCCGTCTTCCAGTTGAATTTAAATCACACTGGCGAGACAGTTTTCGCGGTTAGGAGGTTAGCAGTTTGTTTTCATACGATTATAAATATAAAAGTCGTGCCAGTTTTTAAAGTGTTTTTTTTTAATGGGTAAGGTAAGGGAGAGAACTTCGATATCGACACGAACGATAGAAATTTCTTTATAAATACGAGACTTATTCTCTTCCTGGCTTCTTCTCGTTTCGGGGAAATTACGATCCCGTTTGAGAATCTGAAAAGTGAAATCAAACGGGATACAATATTATACATTTTTCTCTCTTTCTTCGAATATTTTTTTTCGAAAACTCTCTCACGACGATACGTACACACATATATATACACGTGACTCGATTCAACGGCGTTTATTTTCGGTTTCCTCCCCCCGAAAATCCAACTTTTTTGCCGGCTCGTTTCTCCTCGTCCTCTTGCTGCGAAGGAGTTATCGGCTCGAATCGGAGCGTAAAAATCCCGCGACGGATCCCGCGGCTCCCCTAATTTCGGGGGATAAAGAGGCCGGGAGAAAAATTGGGAGGGGGGACGGGGCGCGTGGAGGGGGATGGACGCGAGTAATCGCCATCACATTTCACCCCGGCTTTGCGCCGGTTATTTATGCGGTCAAGCGGTTATGCCACTTTACAGCGATCGTCCGAAATAAGGCAACCGCGAGGTTTAAGAAGCGGAGCCCAGCGGCACAGCTGAGTTATTGGCCGCGGCTGCGTTTCAACGGTTACTTTGTACCTCTGGATTTGCCAACCAATCTACCCCGGCACCTGCTCGCAAAAATATTAGGTCACGCTCGTAAGTAATTCTCCTTCCCCTCCTTATTCCTTCCTATTAGGGCGGAATGAAATCCCCTTTTTTCACGCATTCCGATTAAATCCCCCCTCTTCGAATATATACACAAATTTTTTTCTCCCGCCTGAATTGTGATTCACACACAGGTTTACCAGCCTTCCACGTACCCGTGTGACGCCGAATCATCTTCGCGGATTCATCGGCAATGATGAATCATTCGCCCCGTATATCATTCACCCCTTACGCGGAAACTGTGAATCTTCTTGCCACTCTCACTTCTATTCGTTCGTAATAAATATATTTCGCGAACAAATTTTATCCCTACTCGATTAATCAATCGTTGACTCGAGGGACCGGTTTTCGTATCGACAAATTTTTCGCGCCGCCGGTCCAATTTAATTTCCAAGGAAGGCCGAACGGGGAACGAGCGGTCACGAGCTCTGTCACGTGCAGACATTTCGCGGAGGGACATCGGGGAAAATTAGGCGGGTCGACGTTGGTGGGCCGGAGGGCGGGCGAGGCGAAGGATTTTTCATCGCTCGCCGCGCTTAATATCGGCACGTATGCCCCTTCCCCGCCCCCCCTCACCCACGACTCGAATACACAGTCTATATTTACGGGACGCGTAGTATATTTAGTGTGCGTGCGGAGACCAAGACAAGGTGGGTGTGTCCGGGCTGCCGCGACTCGCGCGGGCTGCCCACCGAACGATCGCTCATTCCCAAGCTTTTAACCTCTCCCTCCCCCTCCCCCCTCCCGCCCTCTCGTCAAAATTGTCGCGGACTCCTTCCTCCTGTCGCGCGTCTGTCTCGCCTCGAACGAACCGCTTCATTAACGGGGAGGGAAAGGAAACTCTCTCTCTCTCTCTCTCTCTCTCTCTCTCTCTCTCTCTCTCTCTCTATCTATCTATCTATCTATCTATCTATCTATCTATCTATCTATCTATATATCTATCTATCTATCTATCTATCTATCTATCTCTCCCCCCTTCGATCCTTGAATCGAATTGATCCATCGATTGTCCATCTCTCTCTCTCTCTCTCTCTCTTTTACAAAAATTTGAACGTGGGATATCTCTCTCTTTCTCTCTCTCTATCTATCTATTTATCTTTCTCTTTCTCATGTAAAAATTTGAACATGGGATCTCTCTCTCTCTCTCTCTCTCTTTTCTGCAAAAATTTGAACGTGGGATATCTCTCTCTTTCTCTCTCTCTATCTATCTATTTATCTTTCACTTTCTCATGTAAAAATTTGAACATGGGATCTCTCTCTCTCTCTCTCTCTCTCTCTCTTTCTCCTTCGATCCTCGAATCGAATTGATCTATCGATTGTCCATCTTTCTCTCTCTCTCTCCTGCAAAAATTTGAACGTAAGATATCTCTCTCTTTCTCTCTCTCTATCTATCTATTTATCTTTCTTTTTCTCATGTAAAAATTTGAACATGGGATCTCTCTCTCTCTCTCTCTCTCTCTATCTATCTATCTATCTCTATCTCTCTCTCTCTCTCTCTCTCTCTCTCTCTCTCTTTTTTACAAAAATTTGAACGTGAGATATCTCTCTCTTTCTTTCTCTCTATCTATCTATTTATCTTCTCTTTCTCATAAAAATTTGAACATGGGATCTCTCTTTCTTTATTTCTCTCTCTCTCTCTATCTATCTATCTATCTATCTATCTTTTTTCTCTCTTTCTCCTCGAGATAAGGAAACTTTGAAGGCGCGCGAAGAGCCGGCGGTGCGAGATTCGATCCCTCGAGAATATCTTCGTTATCGCAGGGCGGAGGGGGGAGTAATACACCCGGTCCGCGTCCAAGTTGATGACACGAGGATAGGAGGATTGATAGCTCCATTTCGGAAGCTGCCAAAAATTCGCATGCTTGTTTACCTCTTCCATCTCACGCAAGCTTTTGCTTGATATACAGCCTCCTAACCGTTACATTACGAGTATCAAGCGAACGAAGAACTTACCTTCCCTTCGGTCCTCGGAGAGAATGCTGTCTCTGAGGTGGTGGCGAATCCGAAAGGAGAAAGAGAGAGAGAAAGGGAGAGACTCTCGCAAGTCTATATTAAGACGAGAAGGCACGGCGTGGAAATAAGCCGGCGAGGTTGAGGGGGGGGAAGGGGAAGGGGCCACGGTTAAACGAGGCTCCCTCGCTCGCGTTTAGGCACAAAGACGCGTTCGCTTTGGCATAAGTCAAAATCTTCGGGTTGCACACGCGTGGCAACCCTTCTCTCTCTCTCTCTCTCTCTCTCGACCAGGTTTATTTCCGTGTCAATTAGTAGACTGACCCTGGCTCGAACGAGGGGGAGGAGGGGTCGGCCAATTAACCGTTAACGCCGCATTTCCTGCGGACAGGTGGCTGGACCGATCCTTGTTCCCAACTTTGTACACACGTCGATACGATGCGATAAGAGCAGCGCCTCCTCCTCCTTCTTAAGGAAGAAAGAGAGAAGGGATACGGCTCTGACCAATTAACCCTCGAAGCCGAGGAGAGGGGCCGACCTTGACGCGTACAAATGCGCCGATGAATAACCGAGTCTCATTTTATTTAGAGAACCGATCCGTCTTTTCGCGGGGGAAACGGACGAATCGGTGGAAGAAAGAGGAAACTTTCTCTCTCTTTCTCTCTCTCTCTCTTTTCCGCAACTCGTCCCTCCACTCAGAATAGCAACCTAGTCACCCGGTCGGTTTTTCGCTTCTTCGCGGTCGGTCGATGTCGGAATATGCGACCAATTAATTCCTACTCCTTTGATTCCTGATGCGCCTACGTATTTTCGCATTCCTCGCGCGCGCGCGCCAATTTGTCTCGTCCGAGGAGATTTTCGCCTCGCCCCCCCGCTACAATGTTCCGTTGTCTATTTCGAATCAGAAGGAAAAGAGAAATAGGAAATATAGAGAGAGAGAGGGGAAAAGGAAATTCGCGTGAAAAGTAGGGGGGAGAAGTTATTTTTTTCGCAGAGAGGGAGGGAGGGAGGCCGCGTCACACGTCCTCGATTCGTCGAAGAGATTCACGGCCGCTGATCTCTCGGCGGCGATCTTCGAGACGAAGGTGACGTCCCGGCCGCGTTTCCGAGAGTTACGGAGACAACCGGCCTGATTTAAAGCGCGCTTAAGCGGGGGAATAATGCAACCCCTGCCAGACTCGCCTCTTTATATTTATCGTTCCAATGAAGGGAAAATACGATCTTTTTTCGGGACATCTTTCCTCGAGAGAGAGAGAGAGGGTTAATTGATCATCGCGAGAAAACGTTTATAACGGACGAGGGATCATTTTCGATGCGAAAAAATTTTTTTTCCTTCCCTCGCAACGTCTACCTCCGCGCTGTAAACTTATTAAACTTATCGGGCGGTTATTTTTGTTCCATTGCGTTCCGTGTTTTGTGAAAAAAAAAAAAAGGAAAGGGAAAAAAGAAGCGGTGACCGGCGAAGATTCGGGCTGACCGAAAGCCCGAGTTGAAACGCAAAACGCGGGAATTATAATGTCGCTCGTATAACATTTATGAGTTGACTTTCCGATTCTTTACGCGAAATAAGTGCTCGAGTCAAACTCCGTTAAATTCCGCTTCTAATAAACCGCGACCGACCGACCGACCGACCGACCGACCGACCAACAGACCGACCAACCGCGTGCCACTTTTTTTTTTCCCTCTTCTTTCCTCTTTTTCTTCTTGTTTTTTTTTTCACCGCGTGCCACGTGTGACACGTGTTATAACTAACCACGCGTCGCGCGATACAACGTCGCCGGCCAACAACAACGTACGCGTCGCGCAACGTTGCCGTTACACAGCCGCGTCGTTTCATATAATAACGCCGTTATGAACAAAATGTTAACTGTTAATTAAATTGCAAGCCCCGTTCTTTATGCCGCGCATCGTATAACCGTCTAATACGTTGCCGCGTCGTGTTTTTTCGCGGATAGGGATAATAGAGGCGCGCGCGTATTCGATCCTTGTTGTTCGAAACGGGCTATTTATTGTCCCTCGAACGGCGATACGGCGAAATTGAAAAGTCTGGTTTCCGATGTTAAAACTAAACTTGGAAAGCGTACATAGCGTATCTATACGGGGAATGAAAGAAACATCCATCCGTCTCCAACCGTATTCGAGTTGACCGTTTGGAAAAAAAATTAATCGTTTGTTTAGTATCGTCGAACTCGTCCTTTCTCTCCGTCTCTCTCTCTCGCTCTCTCTAGGCAGGACATTCTAAAAATATTCGGCGCACGCGATCGCGCCTTCGCGCTCCTCGTCGCGCTCGTTGGACGATAAATAAGCGGCTTTGCGGAAAGGAGGGGGGAGGCAGTTAAGATACGACGACACACTTAGTGTCGCTCATACATACGGCGTACCCAACGGTTTACGGTTTTCTTCCTCACCTTCGCAGGGGCGGATATCTATCGGGAACCGCCCCGCACGCTTCAATCGGTTATCGATCCGGGGGTGGGTTTCCACGGGGCGCGATTGAACGTTATTGGCCGCCCCTCGAATCGAACGCCTGTCGAATAGCGCGTCGATTACCCCCCTCGTCCGCCGATAAACGCGAATCCACGTTTATTTATATAGAAAAGGAGAGGGAGAGAGAGAGAGAGATCCGGGAGGTTGGATACCGCGAATCGCCGCCGCGCGGGTTTAATACCGCGTCGGGGGTAAATCGGGCGGAAAATAAATTACCGATTGCCTTGGCAATAATCCCGGCCGATTTTCCAGGAAAACACCGGTTGGCGGTTTAATGCGAAAATCGTCGGTTTTTTGTTGCCCTCCCCTCCCCTCCCATCCGGGAGTTTAACGTCGCGTGACAATGATGCGACGAAAGTGATAACCATAATTCTGTCAAACGGTCGCCCGGTTCCCGGCGACGACGGTTCCCTCTATCTCTGGAAAAACGATAATTGCGGGATCAAATTTGCTCTCGGTGCCGGAAATAGACACTGCGAGCTTGGAGGAGCGCGGTGAGGAGGGGAGGTGAAAGAAAAAAAGAAGGAAGATTTTTCGATCCTTCCTCGTCTTGTCTCCTGCCTCTGATTCTTATCTCCACGTAAACAACAGTCCTTTCCCCTTCGAAACGACTCGCGATAATTTTTCATTTCTACAAATTTCCTTCCAGAATCCTACAGATTTCCACTAGGAAGGAATTAATTTCCTTTTTTTTTCTTTTTTTTTTTGGAATCGTTCGATCGTGGTTGGAAACAACCCCCGAGCAGGAGAGGGGAGGGGGAGAGGGTCTATTTATAAGCGAAGCTGATGCGCGAGAGGGGGGTAATGCCACGGACTTAATGCATCCTCTCGTCGTCGCATCGACGTTTCGCCTATAATGGATACGACGTTTTTCCCCTTTGTGCCGGAATACGTGTAATCCTCTGTCGAAGTTTTTCGCGGTAATGCCTTTCGCGCCTTTGTCTCCGCCTCTTCACAACGCCGTGTGTCGCGGTAGTGTAGAATTTTGGCACGACAAAGCCTCGCCCGTCCTGTGTGTCTCCATTTTGGTTCCGGCCTCTCTCTCTCGCCGGCCGCGATCGGCCATTTCCCTTTTTTCCATCCCGCTCCCCCTCCGCTCTCGCCGATGTTATTCCACACGTGCACGCTCGCACACACACACGCGCGCGCGCGCAGGGCACGCTCGTTTTTTAAGAAACGTTATCTCGACGCGCTCGTTCGCGTATTATATTTCGTGTAAATATATATATATATATATTTCGATCCTTTACGCGAATATTTCCAGAACTCAACCGTGGCTGGAATTTCTAATCATTATAAGATTTTTCAATTGTTCGAACTTTAATTCGAACTTTCGTCTTCCGTCGGATACTCTGTCTCTCTGTCTCTCTCTCTCTCTGCTGAAACGACAAACCTTCGAGGAAGAGTCGCGCGAATTTCGTATCCATCAATCTCCGATTATAATAATAATAATAATAGTAACGACAAGTCTGTTCTTAAATCTGGACGGAGAAAGAGGTGTTTTCTACGAGGTGTGCACGAGTTTCCCCTCGATTTCTTCGCCGCGTATATATCGTGAATCGTGCACCGGTCGGGTTATAGGGAGGCGAGCGCATTCCAGGAATAGGCTGTCACGAGCGGTGCCAATGCAGCCACTAACCTATAACTTATTTCACGTATCGTTTGACGTGATGCATTCGATCCAATAATATCCCGGGGCTGGGGGAACGAGCGAGCGGGCGAGCGAGCGGGCGACGCGTCGTTCGTCCGCGATTTTCTTCCGCCGCGCGAAAATATTAATCGATCCCCTCCCTTCTTCCACAAAATCCCCCCTCCCTCGAAAATCGACCGACTCTCAATCGTCTCAATCGAGCATTGGACGATACTCTATGATGTTCCTCGACGTGTTTATTAGAGAGACAAGGATGGAAGGAAGGTCTCCTTAATTCTTCGAGCAGGAATGAAATGAAGGAGGGTTTAAAAATAATGAACTTTAAAAAACTGAGAATTCGCTCGTTCCAACGAGACTTTGTTATTGTCATTAATAAGCGAATCTCGCTCGAAGGAAAGGGAAATTTTCGCATTCGCTATTTTCGAGAGTTCGGGTCACGGCCTGCTCCCGGTGGGCGTGAGCATCGACTCGGCGATAAATTCGACCGGATCGCGCACCTATCTTCCGGGTACCGGCCGCCAAACCCCTATCACGGAGGGGAGGGGTGGGCCTAAATATACAATCTCGATACCGATTTTTCTTCCGATCATCGCTCGAAACGAGTCTTCGAAGATGGAAATTCGAATCTGAAGTAATAAAATTTGACGAAAGGTTGTCGAAAGTTTCTGCCAATTGACGGAAACTTTCGAATTCTTCGTTTAGACAAAGTAACAGGTATCGAGAAATATTCTGCCAATTAATTGGAAGAAGCGTTCTTAATCCATTTCGGTTTAAATTATATCTTGATAAGTTTCTCGATTTTTCTCCATGATATATCGATTAATTTTAACTTTCGCTGGTAATCTTTCTTTAATTCTCAAGCTCCAATTTACCGCAACTTTGAAGCGAACTTTTTAAGAGATTCACGAATGTTAATTTATATTTTTCAAATCAATAAAATTTGAAATTCTCTTTTCTAAACGAAATATAGCCAGCCAACTGATATATTTGCATATATCGATTACCCTGTTGAATTAAACTCAACGTTAATTCTTACTACATTAACACGATTAATTTTCGTGAATGTTTAAAAAAATAATTGTTTCTAAATATCGATATTCGTATATTTTTCTTCAATTATGAAAAAAATAATTAATTTCTAATATAATCGTTCCACTCTACCTTGAATCAAACGCGAGAAAAGAGGATTGAATCGAGAGAAAGATCGATCCTCTTCCTCGTCGTATCATCGCGAGCGAGACACAGAAACGGAAACGCCTTCGAAATTTCCACTCCATCCTCCCCCTCCCCCCCTCCCTTCCATCGTTTTCCACGGCGGAGGAATCCCGCATTTATTCCCCCTCCCCTCCGCCGCCGCCTCCTCCTCGCCCTCCTCCCCTCCCCCCTCCCCACCCGCCCCCCTCTCGACGAAGGCAGGCCGAAAATAAACGTCGACCATTTATATCGGGAGCATACATTATTCGATTCTTTACGAGACCCGCGTCTCCTCGAATGACTAATTGGAACAACAACAATGGATATATTTTACACGGCGTGCCCGCGGCACCGGGGGCCGCGTTTGAAATACATTTATTGCCGTTGCCCGAGACACAATCGAATCCTGTCGGACAAGAAGAGGACCGGCCCCACCGCTCTTCCTTATCTCCCGTCGTAAATTAATCTCTCTCTTTCTCTCTCTCTCCTCGCGCCCTCTGTTTTGCTCGCTAATATCCCTAAAACATCCCCCCTCGACCGCGGGGGTCTTCTCGGAACACTTAAAAAATTGTTCAACGTCTCGACGTTTATCTTTCCCCTTTCGTACTGGATTCCGTTCGTCAATTGTCACGAATTCGAATCATCACGGAGTCGCGAATTCGAAGGAGAATTGTCGTATATGCGAAGGAATCGAGTTAAGTTTTTAAGAAGGATTGTATCTCTTGTTTTCTTTACCGACGAGACAAGGAGAGATAGAGAGAGAGGAAAGAAGGAAGGAGGGAGGGGGCAGGTTAAAAATCCTGTCGCGTTCCTCTATGAAAATTACCTTTAAAATCCCCCAGGAGGAGGTGTGCAAATTGCGGGCAAAACGAAGGCGGCAACGTTAACCACGCTATTTCTGTCCCGAAACCTTTCGGATCGCGGAGAAGCATAAAATTGTGCAATTAATAAATCCATTCGTGCGTTCACATCAAACGAGATGTTCGTCCGGTCGCACGTGCAAGCGTAAAGGATTTCTTTGACGATTTCCATTCCGCGGATGGCGGGCTGCACACGGGTACGTATAACGAACCGTGTCCTGGCAGCCGCGGCGCAGGAACAAATGCGGCGTGTTAGCATAAATCTCGAAATCCATTTGAAAGCGGGAGCCTATTATCGCTCCCGGACAACCCGGGGATCGTCTTTCTGCCGGCTAATTAAACAAATGCTCCCCTCCCTCCCTTGTGTGTATCGTTTCGACCCGGCTCGGTCGGTATCGATACACCGTTTCTTTCGATTTCCCGTTTTCTCTAAAGTCGCCAAAAGACACGTATATATATACATTCACTCGCTCGGTCGGTATCGACAAATTTCTTTACATATACGAAACGTTCGAGAAGATACGTACATATATACACACGTATATTCACCGCTCGGTCGGTAAGATTTCTATCGATTTTCCGTATTAAACTATACGACGAAATATTCGTAAAGATACGTGCGTATATATATATATATATATATATATTCACCCGCTCGGTCGGTAAGATTTCTATCGATTTTCCGTATTAAACTATACGACGAAATATTCGTAAAGATACGTGCGTATATATATATATATATATATATATATATATATTCACCCGCTCGGTCGATAATAAACAAATTTCTCTTCGAAAGAAATACACTGCGACGGAAGATATATATATATATTTAAGAAGGGTAGAGAAGGAGGAGAATCGAGGAGAGAATTTGGAATTGCGAATTCAGGCCGGCGACAAAGGCGGGATCGCAATCAATAGGTCTTCTCAATGGAGGCCGTCTATCTCTAATGCCGTACATAATTTAGGCATTAAAATACGAAGGAGGGGGAGGTGCTATTAGCGCGAAAGCGGATGACGCCACCCGATGCAATTATACTTTATGTGCCCTCTGTCTCTCTGCCTCCCCCTCCCCTCCCAGCCTTTCTTTCCCTTCGCTCCCTGTCTCTCGTCCCTTCCCGCTTCCCGAACTTTCCCGATTTGTCGCGATTCAACTTTTAACCCTTCCGCGAAATTGCTACCGCGTATTTCCAAATCTAATTCCAACCGCACAAACGATACTTTTGGAAGACGAGGATGATCGAGAGAAGAGAGGGGGGGGAAAGAGATCGTGCCAGTCGAACGCGTTAACTGTTTCAACACGGTGAGGTAATTTATTAGCCGTGTAGGCTAAGTTGCTATTTTCGAAGAAGCGGCTCGGTTTCGAGTTTTGCTGCGCGCGAGCCGCCGAGTTGCAAAGACAAATTTCCGCCGTGCCAAACTGATGCTGCCGATTTCACAGACTATTTAAGGACGAGTCAAAAAAGGGAGGGGAGGGGAGTATTCGATTAATAATCGCGCGATATTGCGACGTTTGAGCGATAAAATTCTATTCCTCCCGATTTAAACTGCGTGTTCACGGGCTTCTCGATTCGATTCGAAGCGAGATGGGAATTTTTCGGAAAAATTTCGTAATCGAAGCTTTTCATCGGATCAAGCGGGATCAACGGCTATACATAGAAGGAGGTCAGACGGTCGCTACTTCTAGACTAATTACAGATGTCGTTGAACCTGGGGCTGGGGGAAAATTAGTTTTCGCGCTTTTAAACGCCGCGAATCCCGAACGAAATCCTCCCCAAATCGAGGAGTACGCAAAATTTCCCCTTTCCTTCCCTTATTCTTTAAATATTAATCCCTTCTCGAAATCACACGAATCGACGATGAAATAAAGCATCGATAAAGATGTATCCAAAAGATTCTAGAAATTTCCTACGTTTGGGAAATTGAAAAGGTGGACGAGTAAAATCCACTTTCGAATGGAAGGAGAAGGAAGAGGAGGAACCTCTCTCTCTCTCTCTCGAGAAGGGGGAAAAGGCGGACGGGAGTAATAGCTACGAGAGGAATATTGCTATAATATGCAAAGTATATGAGGGATATATTAATTTCGCGAAAACGGTGGAAAACCGTTAGAGTTGGAGGAGTTGGAGGAGCCAGGAGGAGGCCGGCGAGCCCCAAAAGAGGCGGCACATCTGAGGAGGAAGGGTGGTCGAGGCGCGGGGGGCTTCACAGACAAATAAATACACGATATTTCAACGGATGGGAAATGAGAGTTTGCTTCGCGGCTTATTCGCCGACTACGAAAACTGAATTTTAATTCTGAGAACTTATTCGACCGTTCCACTTACTCTCACTTTATTATCATTATTATGTATAATATATCGTGTCCTGTATCGATAATCGAAATTATCTAGGGAGAAAGTTTCTCCTCCTGAGAAAAAGAAACTAGGAGGAGGGCTCGTTTAGTAACCACTGTTCGAAAGGCATCGAGGTTGGAGGGGAGGCGGTCATAAGTTCAAGCCAAGAATTCGCACGGGAATGAGGAATTGAAGTAAGTTGCCGCGGCTTTGCCGGCTCCGCCACTCGTCGTCGTCGTCGTCGTCGTCGTCGTGGAAAAGATGGTGGTGGTACCGGTGGTCGGTTCTTGCCGGATAAAAAGTTGAGAAAAGCAAGAGTTGAGATCAATACCTCCGACCGACCGCCCCATCACGACCCCCTGTCTCCTCCCGGTAAAAGTCCCCAGACCTCTCGCAGACTTCTCGCAGCTCCTCCTCCCAGCCGCCGTTTTCTTTCGTCAGGTAAGAAGGAGAGAGTATATCTCAAAGACGTTGGATGGATGCTCGGTTATAATGGTCTTTAAAAACCGATCGATTCCTCTCCTTTCAATATTTTGATTGAGAGACACAATCGAGGATCGATTTTTCCAACCGAGATATAAATAACGAAAATTCTCGTGGTTAATCCAATCTCAAAGATACGAGAACGACCGTTGTCGCGTCGTATTCTGCGAGGAAACAGGACGAGGGGAGGTGTAATCTTGGGATTCCCCCCCCCCTCGTTCCATTCGGCCGGCTAACTTAGTTTACGAACTGGAAAATCCTCGGCGAGGGCATACAAATAATAATTCTTTGTTTCTCCGCGCCACGGAGACGTGTAAATACCCGTGTAACTCTCTCTCTCTCTATCTCTATCTCTATCTCTATCTCCCTCGCCTAAATCGCTCCAACAACTCGTAGCAAACTTGCTGCTCCCAACAGCAAGAACGTAACTCTCTCTCTCTCTTTCACTTTATCTTTCTCTATCTCCTCGATGACCGTATTCGATTTCTCATCGCCGTGTCTTTGAGTCGTAAACGAGTACACACACACACGTGCATACATATATATATATATATATACACGTCACATCTCGTTGCTCTCGATCGAGACGAGCCGAGTGCACCGGGTTGCTTCGGCCGAGCGAAATTGGTTCTATTTACAGTGCGATTGGTTCCGCTTTGGATTACCGTTAGGCTTGAAATTGGCCGGGTAACGTCTAGATTGGCTGCCGGTTCAACCGTCGCCGTCCCCCCTTCCCCCCGAATTTTTCCTAATACCTGGAAACCTTGAAAAAGAAGGAGTGGGGGAAGCGTGGAAGAGGTGGAAGAAACGTCGAACGGCGATGTCCATTGGTCTTCGCGTGGCGAGCGTATGGAAGGAAGGAAGGAAGGAAGGAAGGAAGGAAGGAAGGAAGGAAGGAAGGAAGGAAGGAAGGACGGAAGGAAGGAAGGAAGGAACGGCGAGCGGTATAGGAGGAGGGGGGAGCGGTGCTCTCGTCGAGCTCCGCGAAGAAAACGCTTCGGTTTATTTCAGTTCGATTTTTCCAGTGTCGCCGTCTCCCTGACGACAATTCGCAGGCGCGGTACACTCTCCGTTTCTCTCTCTCTCTCTCTCTCTCCCTGTCACACGGCTCTCCTCTTCCGTCGATACCTCTCTCTCTCTCTCTCTTTCTCTTCCTCTTCCTCGCTCGTATCGCTTCGGACCGACACGGAACGAACGAATGGGTTACGCCCAGATGCGCGCATCGAAGCCTGGTCAATAGAATCGTTCCGTGTATATATATACATACCTCTCTCGAACACGGCCCCTCTTTCGAGCACGGACACCGGATTCGGGCGACGATTCGGGCCAGCCTCGAATCGGGACAGAGATACATATATATATGTATATATATATAGAGAGAGAGATAGGTAGGAGAGTGCGTGTAGGTGCGTGTAGGTCCACCTATATAGAGGAAAGGGTGGACCCTGGGATGCCGAGGCAGCCAGGAGTTTAGCAGGGTGCCGAGCATCCACTGCCGGAGGACCACCCCCGCGCGATTGGAAATCTATTCCCACCCTCCGAGTCGAACCTCGACCTATCGGAGGGTTCGGTTCGGAGATATTGAGTCTGCGCTCTCTATCCATCGATGCTCGTCCTTCGTTTCGTCGTTACCACGCTTTATCCCCTTCCCCTCTCTCCCTCCTCCTCCCTTCTTCTTCTTCTTTCTCTCTTCCCTTCTCCTATTATCCTTTGCACTCTTCTCGCTCGATCCCTCGTTCGATCTCTCCTTCGATCTCGTTCGATCCTTCGCTCGATCTCGTTCGATCTCTCCTTCGATCTCTCCTTCGATCTTTCCTTCGATCTTTCCTTCGATCTTCCGTTCGATCTCGTTCGATCTTTCGCTCGATCTCATTCGATCTCTCGCTCGATCTTTCGATCGATCTCGTTCGATCTCTCGCTCGATCTCTCGCCTCGATCTCGTTCGATCTTTCGATCGATCGCTCATTCGATCCATCGAAAGAGAGAGAGATAGAGAGAGAGAGAGAGAGAGATAGAAATAGAGAGATAGATAAAGAGAGAGAGAGAGAGAGGGGGATTGTTATGCGATTGGAAGGGGTGGTTAAGTGCGTTTATGTCGGCGTTTAGCGGGTGGCCGCGTGAAATATTTTCACGGTGCATGCGCGCGTGCATTGTGCGCCCGGCCTGGGTCGGGGCCATACCTCATTGGAGCGGACAGTGGTCAGATATTTTCACAATAGGTGTTCCGCGCCGTTGCTTTCATTGCGGGAAAACTTGGCGGGCTAGCCGCGGCGGTGTTAAATGGCGGGGGCCGGCCATTGACAATGCCGGCCCTTTCGCACAATACGGCGCTGGTAGCGCGCGGTAGCCCCGTTGATACTCCTCGAGAGTGTGGAGCGGTCTTTCCGCGAAAATTTCCACCGATACGGTGGAACGCTCGCTCGAATAACGAACCCATTGTACTCGAACATCCCCCCCTTTCGAAAATTCGATTCGAGAAGAGCGGGAGAGAGAGATACGACGACTTGTTGATTACTAGCAAGACGTAGAAAAAGTAGCTTCAACTTTTCCTCCAACTATATATATCGATCTCCAATTTATTCTCCTATTCGACGATTTTTCGAGTTTCGAGCACGACAACTTTCTCCTTCTCTCTCTCTCTCTCTCTCTCTCGAGTTAAAGATCGAGCATCGTTTCGATCGATGCGAAAGAAAGAGATAGAGAGAGAAAAAATCGATCCTCGGTATGGATGGACCGAGCAACGCCATTTCTTCGATAACTCGGCCCGGTTCATGCCCGACCGAACGGAGGAGGCAGTGGCGCACGGCGCCGATAAAAAAGACGAGTTCTCCTTTCCTCCTCGCTCTCTCTCTCTCGATGCCGCTGGGGGCGGTGGCGGTGGAGCGTCGAAGGGGTGTGAGCAGAGGGAGAGAGGAGGAGGAGGAGGAGGAGAGGAATATCGGTGTGTAGCGGAGGAAGAGGAAGAGGGAGGGAGGGAGGAGTGGAGGGAGCGCGGAGGCGCATCGGGGGTGGGACAAGAGAGGGTATAGAAGCTATCGACGTTTTTACGTAACAAATCAGTCGTAACTCGGCGGGCTCCGGCTGCGACCGTGCGCGGTAGAACGACCAATCAGAGAGCCAGCCGATATTCGATACCCGATCGCATCATAGGTCCCTGCCCGCTCCCTCCGAACGCCCGAAGGTAGTCCAATAGCCGGATGGGAAAAAGCGCGGCGGCGAGGGGGCGGAGAGGGCCGAGAGCCCCGACGGAGGAGGAGGAGGAGGAGAGAAAGGGATGAACGGGAGGAGGGGGAGGGGACGCTCTCTCGCCAATGTCGTTGTCGCGATGCGAGGGGGGTGAAAGAGAAAGCGCTTCGGTTTTCCAAGGAAGGAGGGAGGGAGGGGGAGGGGAGGTGGGAGAGAACAATCCAACCTTGTGCCAGACAAGATTCGTCCCTCGCCATTTTCTTTCTCTTTCCAAATCGTCCAAATCGATCGTCGATGGAAAAAAAAAAAAAAGATTCTTCGAAAAATTTGCTCTCCTCTCCTTTCTCGGAGGAAAAGTTTCTCCAACTTTTCGACTGATCGATGATGCTCCCAACGCGGACAAAGAGAACGAAAGTAAAGAGAATAAACGCGCGCGCGCGTTCTTGATCGTTTAAAACCAGCTCGCACTTTCACTCGGCCAACAATTCCTATTTATTATATATATATGTATATTTATGGAAAATGACGGATACGTCTCCAAGGGATAATTAATGGATCTTCTCCTACGTTATATTTATTCTTCTACCTTACATATATATATATATATATATGTATATATACAATTCTCGGAGAGGGGTCAATACCTCGGAGCTACTTTCGACCCGGTGTCGTTGGAAATAACTCAAATATCGATTGCCACACAGTCCAGACGGAGAAACTTTGCCCGACCTTGCCCGATAACGTTTCGTTCCAACGGTGGAAGAAACTCGATCCTAATACGAGTTACGAGCGAGGACGAAGAAGCGAAACGAAGAAAGAGATAGGTAGAGAGGGAGAGGCGGAAAAATTGAGGGTCGCGAGGGGGGAGGGGATGGCCGATAGTTGGCGGAGGTAAAGGCGCTAGCGTAGAAGGAGCGTTTTAATCTATGGTCGCTCACAGGAGCGGGACTTGGGAGGTCGGGGCTCACCCCCCGCGGCCGGATTATAATCAACCCTTTTATCCTAGGCTTTCCATGTCGCTAATTTCCATAATTACACAGACGCTAAAATCACAATATCCTCTGCCGGCAGAAAGGAGTAACCTACGTGAGCTTCCTCCCCCTCCTGCTCCTCCTGCTCCACCTCCATCCACGGCCGGCGTCACACGAGGAGAATGCTCGGCTCGGAGAGGGTGAAAGCGGCGCACAGGGAAAAGAGAAAAGGGTGTGTATATATATATATGTATACACGGAGAAGGAGGAGGAGGAGGAAGCGGCTGGCTAGAGATAAAGGTACTCTTTAGCTAGGATGGCGTTCGCTCGCATGTTTATGCACTCGTATTCGCGTGGCCGGGCATGGAAGTGGCTGGATAACCAGCCAAGTGACAAGCATAGACCTGCCGGCGTAGAGAGAGAGAAAGCCGCCGACTCTCGAAATTTTGAAAGGCAGCCAACTCGGAAAAGTGGGTTTAAAAGTCTCTCGATAAGTGGCGGCGTGATGGCCCGACTTTCCTCCTCCTTCTCCCGTTTTACAAAACCTACCCACACGTTTATTTGTTCCAACCTGCGAAATGCACCACCGTTCAGTTTCAAACTAATAAGTAAGCAAAGTCTAATCTCGAGTTCGAAAATTCGAGAGAGAGAGAGAAGAATCGGCCATCGTTGCGTTGTCAACGCTAAAGGGAGGAGAGATCGCGTGCCAAAACGAAATGGAAACGAAGAAAGGAGGAGAGAGATAGATAGAGAGAACAGTTACCTCGTCGTGGATGATCGGCTGCTGCTGCTCCCTAACCCCGTTTCCGGTTTTGCACGATCCTCCTCCTCCTCCTCCACCTCCGCCTATATCCGCCTCTCGATATTCCAGCGCAGGAGGACTCCGACGACTTGACTGGGGTTGACTTTTCTCACTTTAACCTCGCGATGCGATGCTTGGCTTCGGGGGAGAGAGGGGGAGGGGGTTGCTGGGGCTGTATCGAGCGGCCCTCCTACATACATCTATCTCCTCCGACTCCTTCCCTCTCTCTCTCCTCCTGGCCGTTCCTCTTACCCGCCGCCCGCCCACCCTCCCCCGACATTCGTGGCCTTCCACCCCTTCCCCACCCCAGCCTTCTCTCTACCTCTTCTCCTCCGCCCCCTCCCTGTCCTCCTCCTCCTCCTCCTCCTCTTCGCCCATCCTTCGCGACTCACCTACCTACCTACCTACCTACCTACCTCTAAACCCCCTCGTCTCTCCTCCACCGCCCCTCCTCCTCGCAACTCTCCCGACAGACTCTCTCTCTCTCTATTTCTCTTCTTTCTCTCGTCCGCCCACTCCTAGGCCTTTGCCTCGAAAACGCTCTCGAACCGACAAACAAACCGCAGACACTTTCCAGTTTTATGGAATCGTGGTACAAGTTCGCCTTCCTCCTGCGAGAATATTGTTTTATATATGCATATCACCTCCTTCTCTTATCTCGATCTTAAATTCGAATCGAAGAGAAAGTATCGGTTGCAGTAGATCGGTTTCGGGTAGATCGGTACGTTTTTAGGGAGAGAGGGAATCGTTCTCCGCGCGCAGGACGTTTTCTCAGCTTTATGCAGCTTTCCTTTTAGGGGCGAGAGGGGGAAGAGAGAGAAGGGGATCGCCGAAATTGCTTGCAGTGTCGAGTTGCCGAGAAACTTTGGATTTCGGACGGAGCGGTGAAAGCGGCGAGGGGAAAACCGAGTACAAGGTCACGCGTCGGGGCTGATTATTAACTTTTCCGGTAAAGATCCACGCTGCCCATCCCAGAACTCTCTCCTCTCTCTCTCTCTCTTTCTCTCTCACTCACTTCCTTCTCAATCTTCGATGCAACGAATCCCTCCACTTTTTCTTATCCTTCTTCCGAAAGAAGCCTATCGAACGATAATATTCACATAATGTTCGTCGAAGAAGTATATAAGACGAACGTTTCAAGAGAGCAGAACGAACAACAAACGGAAAGGCACGCAAGTTGTAGTCCAAGATCTTTAACATGTCTCTCGTTCCGAGAGAAACGGAATTTTTAAATTAAACTGCTCGACGAGATTTCGAGGAGCCGATCGATCGAATTTTATCGACGGGGGCGTGGTATCGACTCGATATCGGCAAAGATGGCAAGCAGTCGACGGCAGAGATCTCTCTCTCCTAGCGGCCGTTTCGTTATTTTCCCTCGTGCTCGCACGCGTGTTAATCGGCCGCCCTCCCCTCCTCCCCCCTCCGCCCCCCGTGCACGTGCACGAGGAGCGCGGTGGACGGATACGGAGACGGACGCGCGGTAGCGAGGGGGCGTCGAACGGCGCTGGACGCGAAGGGGTGGGGCGGCGGGTGGCCGGGCGGGCGGAGGCGGAAGAGGGCGAGGGGGGGCAGGGCGGGAGCGGAGGTAGGAGAGCAGTATCTTGGAGACTTCGCACTGTATCTTGAAATGAGTTTTGTTGGATCAATAAGTTCCACTATAAGAACACTCTCGCTCTGTCCCGGCTCTGTATCGGGGTGTTGGTGTTCTGTTCGTGTTTATCTGTGTCTGCAAATAGATACACGCCGTACATGAGTCTCCCTTCCTCCCTCCCCTCCCTCCCCCCGCTCCTGTCTTTTCTTCTCTGTCTCTCTCGTCCCCTCCCCCCGCCCACTCCTCCCGAGCGCGAGCTTCTCTCCCTCTATCTTTCTCTCTCGTTCTCGCTCGCTCGATCTCTCTCGCGCCCCTGCCAACGTCTACGTGTATCTGTCGCACCAGCCGGCTATGTGCACGAATAGGATAGTCGCTACAAGCATTTCGAGATGAGTCGAACTCAATCTCGCGGAGGCAGACGGGCGCTTTATCCGCTGCGAATCTACCTGCCGGTCGGATCGCGCGAGCATGGATACGCGAATTTCTGTGATTGCCGGTACCCTGCCGGGCTACGTGTGACAGGGGAGTGGGAGGAAGGAGTGACAGGCGCGGGTAGAAATTTAGACTATGCTCCCAGGAATGATTAATACGCCTCAACAACCGTACACGTAACGTACGAAAACGCGTACGCGTACGTACTTAACTCTCTTCTTCCTTTTCGACGAGTTTCCAAACTTTCTTCGTCTCGAATCTCTCTTTTTCTTCGTTACGGAAAAGAGAGAGAGGAAGAAAGATACGTATATTTCGTACCAATTGCCAGCCAACCGACGTTACGTTAGTACCGATAGAACAGAATCTATATACCGGGCAGCGCGTAGCGGGTAGGAGGGAGGAGGAGGAGGAGGCTGCGGCGGAGGAGGAGGAGGGGGAGGGGGAAGGGATATGGTTACATAAGACCACGCTCTCTCTCCCCTGTGCCGTACATCGGCAGCTTTGCAAGCAGGTACACGTCGCACACGCGTTCACCGTAACGAAGGCAGACACGGTGGTGCAACCAACCAAACGGTGGGCTACAGTGTCGCAGTGGAAGTTCGCAGATAGGGGAAACAATTGCTATCGGCCCGTAACAAATGCGCGGCAACCCGCGTTCGCAACCTTACCCAATCCCCCCTCCGCCCTTCTTCTCCCTCCTTCCTTTCCTCTTTCTCCCTCGTTCCTCCGCTCGTACCCTCGCCTCGCGAGGAGGAGGGGGAGGGCGATCATTATATTTCCCGATTAAAATAAACGGTAACGCGTTCCCTCTCGCACGTCCCTCGTTTCGTTACGTACAACACCAAGCCGCGCCTCTTGGCCCTGTGCCCTGCGCGTCCTTCTCCAGCATCCGCAACCTCGATAATGGCTCCGTAAATTAAAAACTTTGACTCATCGCGCGATCGATTTCACGGAAACTCTCGAACGAGAACGCTTATAATAATTTTCCCTCGTTTTCACTTTTTCTCGTCTTTTTCGACTAGATTAACGCATCCTAGAAGAAACGCTCGTTTCCCTTCGTGGTCCGGCCAGAATAATAAACCTGATCATCGAGGATGACGAGCCTCTCGAGGGGAGAGAGAGAAAGAGTGTTTCTTCGTTTATAAATATCTAAATCTCGGGGCCCTTTTACCGCGAGAAGAGGAGTCCCTTTGTGGCGGACAATCTCGAGCGATAATCAGAGTCCTCTTGTGTCTCCCGTGCGTGGAACGGCGGTACCGTTTTACAACGAGCCCCGGTAAATCATTCCAGGCCGTGGTTGGAAACGTCTCGGCCAACGTCACGAGATTTGGTACGCTCGTTCCGCGAACGAGGATTCTTCTTTTTATTCTTCTTCTTCGTGTACACTCCTGACTGGAGAGGATCGCGATGCGCGTTTGATAACAAGCTCCACAGCCCAGAAACGAACCAGGCTTCCAGAAACCCTGGACTCGCCTCTAACGGTGGGAGAAAAATTAGTACCACTTGCGGCCGATGTGGCAAGGGCTGCGTTTTATCGCGGGACTCTCTTATGGGGAGGCGTTAACCCACGGATGGCGGACGTAGCGATGCCACGAGGGATCCTAAAAGTACCTTTATTTTCTTCCCTTTCGCAATTTGAACCCTCGAATCGAAAAAACGCTCGATACAATTTTCCATACAAGCTTTCGAATTGATCGTTCGAAGTTGATGGATGAAAGCGTACGTATTTGGAGAAGAAACGTATGGAAACGTGAAAACGGGGTATTGCTACACATTCCACAATGAGGCGATTACCTCATTCCAAGCGCGGATTGCGAGCGTAGGCTGAATAACCTATGGCCGCTCGATTCCTATCACGATACTCGAAGGAAACTCGAGCAGGATCCGGATTGCACATGCGAAAATCCAGCTGGCTGGGGGCGACGTTGCGTTGCGATATGCGGCGGCCGGCCGGCAACGAGGGTTACACGCGGTGTTCACGCGCGTAATTAGAAGCCTCGGCGAACAATGAGGAGTATAACTTTTATTCCTCTTATCGTTGCGGCCTATCTTCTCCCTGTCTCCCCTCTTCGCTCACCGCTCCTAAGCAGCGTTTTCGCGCGGCCCGCGCGAACGCAGGAAACTATTTAACTGATTGTCGCTTCGAGGTAAACTTTGCAGTCACTTTTCCGCGCGATACATCTCTTATTTTACGCTTCCTCCGGCTCGAGTTACTCGCTCGCTTACGCTTACGAAAGAAAAGAATTTATGGGAACGGTCTCCTCCGTCTCTCTCTTTCTCTCTACAAGAAAGATCGATCGAATTGAACACGTCCTCTTGAGAGAAATCAGAAACTTTTAACTCGGCGGCTTCAAAGTTTAAGTCCACCTGCTTCTGACCTCTCTCTCTCTCTCTCTCTTCTTCGCTCGAGACGTCTCTCTAATCGTAATGGTCGTGGAGTGTTAATGTTCCCGTTAACACCGCGGTGGCGAGATGTTTAACCTTGTTAACTTGGCGGTGCCGCGACTCCGACCGAGCATGCATCTCCACTTCCACCCTCCCCCCTCCTTCCCTCCCCTCGCCGCTCGTAATCAGTGTATCCCTCTTCGCGCTTCATCGATCTTTCCCTCTAAATAATAACTCGATTCTTTCTAGGAGATTTCCTAGAGTTTTTTTTCGATCGTCGAAACGAAGGGGTGAGAACGAAACAAAGACTTCATCAATGTTTCCTCTCGTCTAAAAATCTAACCCGATTCTTTCTAGGGGATTTCGAATCTGCTAGGATTTTTTTTCGATCGTCGAAACAAGGGCTTCATCGATTTTTCCTTTCGTCGAAATAATAACCCGATTCTTTCTAGGGGATTTCGAATCTGTTAAGATTTTTTTTCGATCGTTGAAACGAGAGGATGAGAACGAAAGAAGGGCTTTATCGATCTTTCCTCTCGTCGAAATCTAATCTCTGATTCTTTCTAGGGGATTTCGAATTTCCTAGAGTTTTTTTTCGATCATCGAAGCGAGGGGGTGAGAACGAAAGAAGGGCTTCATCTATCTTTTCTCTCGTCGAAATAATAATCTGATTCTTTCTAGGGATTTCGAATCTGCTAGGGTTTTTTTCGATCGTCGAAACAAGGGCTTCATCGATCTTTCTTCTCGTCGAAATAATAACCCGATTCTTTCTATGAGATTTTGAATGTGCTAGGGTTTTTTTTCGATCGTCGAAACAAGGGGGTGAGAACGAAACAAGGGCTTCTCGATTTTCCTTTCGTCGAAATCTAATCTCTGATTCTTTTTAGGGGATTTCCTAGGGTTTTTTTCGATCGTCGAAACGAGGAGGGTGAGAACGAAAGAAGGGTTCGGCGATCTTTCCTCTCGTCGAAATCTAACCCGATTCTTTCTAGGGATTTCGAATATCGTAGGATTTTTTTTTCGATTGTCGAAACGAGGGAGTAAGAACGAAAGAAGAGTTTCATCGATCTTTCCTCTCGTCGAAATCTAACCCGATTCTTTCTAAGGATTTCGAATCTGCTAGGGTTTTTTTAGATCGTCGAAATAAGGGCTTCATCGATCTTTCCTCTCGTCGAAATCTAACTCGATTCTTTCTAGAGGATTTCCTAGGGTTTTTTTCGATCATTGAAGCGAGGGGGTGAGAACGAAACAAGAGTTTGGCGATCTTTCCTCTCGTCGAAATAATAACCCGATTCTTTCTAGGGGATTTCCTAGGGTTTTTTTTCGATCGTCGAAACGAGGGGGGTGAGAACGAAAGAAGGGTTTGGCGATTTAACCGGGCGGGCCGGTCAATCGGCGGAAACGACAATTTCTCCCGTGGTATTTTCAAGGGGGTAGGGGGTGGGGAAGGTCCCGGCGGGTGCAGCGAATATATCGATAGGGGCGAGCATTATCATATTATGGAACTCTCCATACAGTTTCGAGGCCGACCTCCCTTCCCTTAATTTAAATTCTATTACACCCGATCTCTATTCCCTCTTTCCTATGAATATTCAAACTGTGACGGGGAGGGGAGGGGGTAGGGGAGAGGAAGAGACCCGCCGCCGGGTCCCACTCCTCCCTCTACTCTCTTTCCACCATCTATCGAGTATCCAAAGAATTAAATTAATATACCGGGCAAAACAGCCCTCCCCCCCTCCCGACGTCTCCACTCCTCGGGCCTCTCCTCGTCGCGATCCACTGACACGTCCCCTTAGAGAAGCTCGTCTCGGCGGCCATTAACGTCATTTCCGCGATAAAGCGGGATAATTAGCCTGTAAAATCAAGATCCGATCGATCCGGTAGATTTTCACTTCTCGCTCCTCTTTGTGTATATATATATATACTTTCTCTCTCTCTTCAACCGTACAACCGTTTCCGTCGCGCTCGAGTTTTTCGAAAGAAATTTTTTCGGGAGAAAAAAATTGGATGAATCCGGTCGATCGAACGAAACGAACGGACCTGGCTGAGCGATGAATCACCGAGGTGCTGTTGCACGAGCGGACGCGCAACGATGGGTCGGCCATGAGATATGATAAATCGGTGGTAACGAAGCAACATTGTAAGACACCAGTCGCTAACGGGCATAACTTTTCCACCCAACCAGAAGACGATATTAATCGCGTACGTAGCGTTTAATGCGCGAGCAATATACACAGCATTCGTTAGCCGCCTCGTTTCGATCTTATCTCGACCCGTCTACGTACGCGCGCGCTCCCCCCCACCCCATTGTTCTTTCCGTCACTTTCGATTCTTTCGAAAAATTGGAAATTCATTGAATTCGAGAAAGAGAGAGAGGGAAAGAAAATTTTCATCTGGTTATTCTAGTATTCCATAAGAGGAGGAGGGGAATCGACTCGTAGCTTCCCGGTTTTTCGCGAAGAAAGAAAAGAAACGAAGGTAGAAGACAGAATCATTAAGGAAAGGAACATCCGGCTTCCATAAAGAGATATATATATATATATATATACACACGCGTATAATTCACCTGCCGCTTTTGTTCAAGCTCGACTAATCGTGGCCATTATCGCGGGCTTCAACGAATCAGCAATGAATTAACCAACGAAATAGTTTGTATATCTAGAATTGAATCGGTCTTAATTAATCCGTTCCTCTCCCCGTTCGAGAATTTTATCGCTGACTGCTTCCACGCTTCTCCTCGATATTGGACTCCGTAATTAGGCTACCGCCGCGGAATAATAATAATTTCAACCGAGAAGATACCTATTGCCACTACTCTAACCGTTCACTTACTCACTCGCCTCACTTGTCTTCAATTTTTCGAACCTCGATGCACTGGACGTAGATCCTGTGGAACAGACGCGCCCTCTGTCCAGTTTCGTCCTCGGTTGATCCCATTTCGGAACGCTCGGCGACAGTCGTGTTTTCCACGATGGCGGGCGATCCATCGTCGTAGCAGGGAAGCGAAAAGGCTTCGAAGAGGCGCGCGGATCGAGCGAGGTCGGGGCAAGTAGACCGTGTCCCTATAGCCCAACGTCGTGGTGGGAACAAGCCGCGTTTAATGACGGGACGGGGCTCGGTTGTTGCGCGATAAACGCGTAGAAACGTAATTATTGATAAGCGTTAATGAGCGGCGGGCGTTCATCACCCGAATCGCGAGGCCATTGTTCCACACGCGTGCGCGCGTGCGCGTGCATAAAGCGACGAAACCTGGCCAGAGGGAGCCTATACATCGGACTATATGTTCGTAAACGAAAGTAATTTCCTTTTTTCTCACGAGTGTCGCTAGTCGAACGGTTTATCCAGCCAACTTCGCTCTAAACTCGTCGTGTCGTTATATTTTCACAGTTGGCGTCTCGTGGTTTATTTATAAGGAAAATTCGTTTGATTCTCTCGTGTTTTTCGTGCGTGATAAGAAAGACCGAAAGGAGCGTTTTTGGCATATTTTACTTTCTTATTACCGAGAAGTGGAAGTGGAGGTAAGAATGCTGTGAAAAGAGAAAAAAACTGGTTTTCGAAATTTTGTCCCGACAATCTCGACATAAAGGATGCGCCACGTTATGAAAGATCGGTCGAAGCTGACGAAGACGAAATAAAGACACCGATCGAAACGAATAACAATTCGAGAAATTTCTACGAGATTGAATTTGTCGAATTCGTTTCACGATGATCACATAGATGGCCTATGACAAATATAGCGGACGAATCTTGAACGTGACACTTACGCGATCTCCTGTTCCCTTTTCCCCGAAAGAGAGCGATTCGACATATATTTTTGGAAGAAAGGAAGGAAGGATCGGTCGATGATCGACGCGCTTAAATTCGCTTCGTTAAATTTCCCTCTCTCAGAACCTTTTCTCAAAAATCCCCGGTAATTCGATAATTCGCGATCGATCCGACAATCGGATTTGAATCCGTCACTTTGATCGTCTTATTAATCGTCTTATCCCGCGTCACGTTCCGCGGCGAGAATTCAATTAGGTTGGATCGTCGGGGCGGGCTAGGACGCCTCGTGTTTTTGCGGAATCGCGAATCGGTGGTGGGACAATGAAAAGTGGCGAATCCAAATTGGAGTTTAATCGCCCGTTCGAAACGTCAGAGACGTCAAAATTCAACGAATGGAAGAATTAATCCTCGAACAAACGATTGATCGCATCGGGGGGTCTACGAACCCTGCCAAGAAAATATAATTCCCTTGTACATCTGAATGAAACGCGAATTACCATTTTTTTTATAAATGGATACAAGCAGGAAATAACTTTTCATTCACTTTTCATTTCCAAATTTACCTCCAATAAACGTAGAGAAACGTTTCTTCAGAGTCCACGATGAAACGAAATTTCACGAAATACCTTTTCTCTTTTCATAAACGGATCTAAAATAGGAAATAATTTTTCACTCCCTATATTTCCAAATCTATTTCCAATAGACATATCCTAGTTTTCACGAATTACTTTCTCTATTTTTCTCTATTAACGTGCACAAGTTTTCGCTAGACTGAAGGAGAAATCTGACCCCCTCCCTTCGAACGGACGGACAGACGGACGGAGGCGAGAAGAGTAGTAGATCCGTGTTACTGATAGCGTTCCAGGACGAAGCCGGGAATCCGAAAACAGGCGGATCCCCGTCATCCCCGTAACCAGATCCCGTTAAGACGATCTCTCGTTCCAAACCTCTCTCTCTCTCTCTCTCTCGGTTTGTCTCTGCGAGGGCGCAATCTTCGGAATCAAACGAAGGCATAGATCATTCTAAAAATACTCACCCACCGTCATCGGCCCGCCTCCGCCTTCGTCCATTCTCCCTCCCTCCCCTTACCCCCGAACCGGGTAATTCAAAGCGTCAGGACGATAAGGCATCCGCCATAACTCCTTTTGAATTATTTCAGTTATTTCACTATTAGATACGGTATGCGACTCTCGCGATCCGCACACCCTCCCCCCACCTCCGATCCTTTTAGGATATATCCTCTCCACCCGTTTCTCTCGCAGTGCCCGCTCTAACGTATTAATAGCCGACGTGATCGCTTTGATCCAGGATCAACCCGACCCACCGATCCACCAATGTTTTTTTCGCTTTAGTTAACGGGGAGGGGGGGGGGGAGTAGATAAGCGGACGACAATTGGTCGGTATATCGCAATAATTCATCGAGTCGAAAGTGAACTCGAAATATATATATACGTACGTACGTACATCTCGGCCGTGTCTGAGCGAAATAGCGCGAGGAAACGAGAACTTCAAACGATCGCCTGATATTAAATACCAAGGTTTCCAAGATCGTTGCCCGCCCCCTCTTACGCGTTTTCGTGTACGCGATCGTACGAGAATAGAACTCGTCGTGCTTGTGCTAGTGGTGGTGCTAGTGGTGGGGAAGAGTGTGCGCGCGTATATGTGTGTGTGTGCCTCGTCGTGCGTTTGGAATATTGGCGACGTTACGCGCGGCATTGTCCCGTACGGGAAGAAGAGGACCTCGGGCGGAAAGTCGAAGAAATATAATGGGCGCTCGTCGCTCGTTAACGTGGTTTGCCGCAACATCCAACTGTGTCTCCGAGACTTTGCTTCTCTTAATTCCACACCGGCAGCGATAAAACTTGACGACTTTCTAGAAAAATAACGCACGGCCGTAAGTAACTCCTCGATCCTTCTCGGTCACGGATCTTGCGTTAATTTCCCCCTCTCCCCTCCTCGTCACCGCTGCTCTTTCCCTAAAATAAACGAGTTTTTTCAAACCAATATTTCCAAATATTTCTCTTCATCTTTAAACGTTTAAAACGATTATTAATAGTTGTTATTATTGTTAATACAATTATGTCGTATTATTATATGTTACGTTATCATTCGAGTTCCAAAGCGGAGGTGAGTTTAATAGTTTTATGGAGGTGGGTTTAGAAGTTGGAAAGTAGTTCAAGTTTTTGAGGAAAATTTTCTTTTTCCTCTTAATAAATACAGTGAAAGCGAAGTTGCAGTGAGTGACTCGAATATTAAATTTATCTAAAAATCTAATCAATAAGAAGTAATCGTAGTAAATATATTTTTGTTTGTTGTATAATTGAAAATTGTTGAGCATGCAATTTTTTTAGAGAATAATATTTATTAGTATAAAATGAGATATATAATCTATTAATAAATTCAATTAACGTTGATATCAATATAATGAAAAGGAAAAATTCCAATTTTCAAAAATCTAACTGAATAATTGAAATCTTTCTCGTGCCACATTTTTGCCTGTAACAAAAGGATTAAGGACGAAATTTTGAGAATACTAAAACAATATCCTCGACTAATTTATCTTAATAGAAATATAAATCGGTTCGGAGTCGACGATGATTCAAGTCCGCCGCTCTGCCCCGTTTCGATAATTTCGAGGCACGAGGTGTGACGAGGCGACGATTATCGCGTCCGTGAGGGCCCTCGTTCCATTCCGCGCATGCTAAAGTCGTCATTTTTTTCCCTTCCTTTTTCTTTTCATAACTGTTTTTGTAAACGGCCGCTTTCCGGCTTCTATATAAATTACACGCTCGGCCCCTGTCACGCTCGCGTGAAACCACGACGAAGACGAAGACGACGGCGACGAATGTAGCGGGTTCATCCGTTCCGTGGGATCTGTGGGAAATGTCTTTCTCTATTTTTTTCCCTTCTCTGAGAAAACGAAGGTCACCACCACTTTTATCCCCCCTCGGTCAACGATTTGAGTTAATTGGAAGGAAATGTGTCGTCTCTAGGACGACGATCGAATATTTTTACTTTTCTTTTTTTTCTTCGATCCACCATTTCATTCTTCGCGCTCGCGCGTTTCATCCATTAAAGCTCGTTCGACCGTATTAACCGCGGGTTCGAGCATGCGGTAATGGCCGCGGAATGATTTCACCGGAAACTTGTAACGCGGTGTGTAAACATAACGCGTCCATATTCATGGGGATAGTCGCGGGCGATCGCTGATGGGTATCGAGGTGGCCGAACTTTAAAGCCTTTGATGATGACGATGATGACGATGATGATGATAATCGTAATACCACCCCACCGTGCTCGAATAATTTCACATTTTACCAAAAAACCAGTTATTCCAAAAACGGGGATATATATATATATATATATATAATATCGTTAACCTCGTTGTTTATTTTCAGAGAGAAATATATATATATGTATATATATACATTTATGGATGTGATTTATAATGGATGCAAATTCGTATCCGAGATCGATCCTGTATTTTTGAAAAGTCTTTCTTTCTAAAAAAAAAGGAACAATTGTGAAAAAAATTCGTTCCATAATTTAGCGACGATATTTTTGCGATCGTTTTAAGTATAAATTAATTTTCGAAATAATTTTATTATTAAAAACCGCAACATCGAATTCACTTTTATATCCTATTCCCATTCCGATCGGATCGATCGTATATTAAATATATTAAAAATATTAAAATAATAAAAATTTCGAACTCGATATTTTTATATATATAAAAATAATAATCCTTAAATAAAATTAAAAATCTCGGTCGAGAGTGCGTCCTCGCGGAAGACGATCGGGCGTTTATTAAGCCGGAAGTGCTGGCAGTCGGTTGTCGTCGCTCATTGAACGCCCGTCACCGAGCGATAACTGTTCAATGGCTCGTGGCGAACGCCGGCGTCTGGTAAAATTCCAGCATTACACCCCCCTCACTCCCCCCTTCTCCTCCTCCGCCGAAGATCCTTCCCCCTCCCCCTCCCTCCGCTCCGCTTCTCTTCCACTCGCTTGGCGGAGATTTGATTTGTCGCGCGCACTCTTTTGAGCTACGATAATAGCGTCCTTCCAGGCGCCCGCTCATCCCTTCAACTTAAGCGATGTACGAGACTGAGAGAGACAGAGAGAGAGAGAGAGAGAGAGAGAGAGAGAGAGAGGCGCGCGACGCCGCCGTTTCGAGAAAATCCCTTCCTCCCCCCCCTTCGCGGGATCAACACCTCGCGCCGTGTTGCTGAATTTACGGGGAAACGAGAGACGCAGCTTGGAAAAACAGTTTCTAAATCTTTAAAACGATTCCTTTCTCTCTCTCTCTCTATCTCGTTAGCGAAACTAGCGAATGTATCAATCGTAATAGAAGAAAATTGACAAGTATAGAAAATGGATTATCGAGGATATTATATCCATAGAATTATATATTATATATATATATATTTTACGTTGAAGCATTTTATTGGAAGGTAGAAATAATTTTAGCATTAAAATTTAGAGGATACATCGCGTATTATCAATTTCGTCGAGGAGTAAAATTTTTAACCCGTCCTGGAGCCACGTCTAACGTTCGAAGGGACGAGGCGAAACGAGGGATCCCGTGTCGAAGACGGGCCGCGGATACGTGAGGCGAGCGCTGCGAGCGCTGCGAGCGCACGGGCGCCATGGCCGCGGCTGGCAAGTGTGTAATAAGATATCCGCGGATACTCGAAGCCCTCAATTGGCTAATTTACCGGCAGTTAGCGGCTATCCGACCGCTTAGGTCATCCTAACGTGGCCGGGTATTCGGCCTGAATAATTTATAACCGCCTGTTTACGAGAATTGAGAATAATGAATTTCAGCGGCAATTCGCACTCCGACGCATCATTGACGAACATTCACAGCTGTAGCTGCCAGGCCATCGAGCCGGCTCGGATGTTCGTTATTAGGTGTTACGATGATATCGCGCCGCGAATAACATCCTTCTCTTCGTATATAGCGATATTCGTAACCTTCCCTTCCCCCCTCCCCTCCGCGCGTCCGTGACGGGGCCTAGGACGGATTAATCGACGGATTAACCGTTCGACGGTGCTCGTTCGTTTATTCCCTCGCTCGTTCTTTCTTTCTTCTTCCTCGAGACTCGGATTATTAATCTTTCTCGTAAATTCTTTTCCTTCTTCTCCCTTTTTTCAACGAGAAAACAGAGTAACGGATCTTCTCAGGTTAGGGTTACGAGCGTACACGTCCGCACACGTACGCGTGTAGGTGGTGTGGAGCTGGCTTCCGGTGGGTCTCGAACAGACGAGGCGTGGAGGGGGGGGAGGAGCAGCGGCCGGGCAGGCGTGTGCGGGGGTAGGCCGATGTAAGTGAGCAGTCAAAGAGATGGCGCCTAATAGATTGGTTTGTAGGTGGACGCATTATCTTCGTCGCGCGCGTGAACAAGGATGGTGGATGATGTGCACGAGGCCGAGGGCGGAAATTAGTAATGGAGCAATGAGCACCGCGCCGAGCAAAGCTTGGCCTCTTGAACGGGCGGAGAGGGGGGAGGGAGGAGGGAGAGGAAGGAGGCAGTCGTCACGTCACGGGATTAAACGCGTGAACGATTATTGGGGCCCCCCCCCTGTTCGCGTATTATTTCGACGTCGACGGCCAGTTTTTTGTGGCACAAGTAGATGATTTTTATTCTTGAATAATTCGTGTATACGCGTTTCTTAATGCATTTTTTCGCCGAGATGAGTACGAAACTCACGAATCTTTTTTGTTGAAATCGCGTTGAGCTTTTCGTTCGATCGAATTTCAATCGATCCACGAAAATTTTCGCTCTTTTGATTTTTCAACTAACTTGTACAGAATATAGGAATTAATCCAATTAAGCTAATTTCGAAATTCATTTTTTTTTAGGGCTTCTAAACTTTAATACGAAACTATGTACGATATTTTTGAAGAAATACCTTATTTTTTAATACATACTGAAAATAGTGGACAAAATTTTTAATCCTCTTTCCAAACCTTTACACGATCGGTTTCGATGATTGTTTATTTATTATATTTTGGAGGAGGATCGGTACGCTCAAAGGCCGAGATGTTTCGAATAAATCGGGGATACTTTCAGCGAAACGGATAAAAAAAGAAAGAAAAAAGAAAAAGAAAAAGAAAAAGCGCCGCGAATCTAATCGACAGCTTCATAAAATTGAACCCATAAAGTCATAAAATCAACCTAACTCCGTCAGGGGGATAGCCCCTACTAGCCAGGAAAATATTTACAATCCTCTTTTTTTCCCCTCGACCGATCCTCCGCCAAATAGGAACGGGCTCGAACCACTCTCGAATTATTTTATCCCGAAATTTTATCTCCCCTCTTTCTCTTCTCACGCATCTCACGCAATTACTCTTGCTACGCAATACGTTGCAAAGTAGGTTAAAGAAACGGACGCTTCAAAGAAACCATAAGAAGAAACTGAAAAAGAAATGAAATTGGTCGGTATACAGAGACATATGTATAAAGACACGTACGTTAAATGTTACCGGTCGGTAAAGTAGGTAAATCGATAATTAGACGAACTTGTAGCCGCCGCTGCCTTTAGGTTAGAACGAAAGGAATCGGCAACGGGTCGGTCGGATTGCCAATCCAATCCAAGCGAGAGGAGGGACGGAGGGAGAGAGGGGGGGAGGAGGTTTCGGTTATCTAGGAGCTTTTACAACCGGGTCCCCGATGCAACCAGCATTTGGTCGAGCGGTTGGATCGATTCGAAGATATGCGAGCAATAAGCGTTTAATTGCACGGGATTCCTCATCGTGGCATCGCCTCCTTTAGAGCCGCGCCAGCGGTCCTGCGGACTATAAAAGGCATCGGGACCTATAAAACGCATCCTTGGCCGGAGAGGGCGCGCTCTCTCTCTCTCTCTCTCCTCGCGCAACACCATTGTATGCACGCGTCCCCCCTCCCCCCGCCGCGTTTTTCTTCCCCTCCCCGCCCAACGGATTGAAGACGGAACGCTCACGGAGATACAATTTAACGATCACTTCGACTCCGTGAGATACCGGCCAGTATCCGGATGGGAATGGATGGAACGAAATCGCCGCTTGTCCCGTCGTTGTTTAGAACCGTTGTTCGAATAGAGGGGAGGGGAGGGAGGAATATTGTTTTTCCTGGAATTCGATACGAAGAATCGACTCGAGAATCGACTTTTAATTCCATAATCGCGGATGGGAAATTTGTCACTGGAAAGGAGAAAGTATTGATCGTACAAAATTAATCCTTCGATCTACGAAATCTTGGAAATCGCTTTATTAATTTTAAACAAAAGATTAAACGATTAATAATAATTCGGCAATCCATTGCATTGATTGGAATTTTCTGTAAATTCGCGACGAGTGGAAGGCCGTGTAAGAAAGCCGGATTCCACGAGGATCGATCGAGGGATGCCGCGCTAACGAGCGTGTCTCGCGTCTCTGAAAGCATTGGTAGGCGACCGACCAATTGCTCGATATACGCCTCGTCGCCTCACCTTTCTGCCTTCTGGTTCCGGGCAAAAACCGAGAGATTTCGAATCAGAGGCGGATCCCCCCTCCTCTGATTCAACGCGTCGTTACTTTTAACTGGCTACCTCGAAAGAAAGAGAGAGAGAGAGAGAGAGAGAGGTAGGCCTAATCTCGGCAATTATCATCGCGTAGGTACACGAGAGCGGCCAACTTTTACAACGGTTGGGGAGGGAGGGGAGGAGAGGCCGTTGCTCGCCGTTTGCCCGTCAACGCGGTTTCAGAAACGAGTGACCCGTGAGCGACTTCCCACGACACCGGCCAGGACCAGTCCTTTCCCCGGCTTAATTCCATTAAAACGAACGTCCACCGAAATAAAATAATGCCAACTGCCATCATTACTGCTACCGGCTACGTGGAAAATTTGGTAAACTCCTCCTCTCCCCGGTGTTTTAAGAAAGCCGTTTTTTTTTACTGGCTCTTTTTTTTCTTTTTTTTTAATTGGATATCGGATCAGAGTTCCAATTAACCCAGAAAGTCTCGAAAATTTCGAATAACGCGTGTATATATATATATATATATATATATATATTTGTTACGATCTCGTTTCTTAGAATTAATTATTACATCCTCGATGGCAAAGTCGGATAGTCGAATTTCGATTCGCTCGTCGGAGGAGAGGCGAGACGTTTTATTGAAGCGTTGCTCGAAAACAAACGATTTCGAGAAACGAGAGCGCGCGATAGTCGCCGCGGTTCGGACGATTGCGATTAATTAATTTTACTCCGTGCCGAGACACTTAGTTTCCGTTCGTTTAAGCTCGTTAATACGCTCTGTCCTTTTCCCCCACCAACCGCTCTCGCTGTCTCTGTCTCACTCTCCTTATCTCTCGCTCGCTCGTTCGCTCTACTCCTCCAAACCGGAGGAGTAACAGCTCACTCGGTTTACTACGCCGCGCATGTAAATTCATCCGCGACAGTTGTCCTTCCCCCTCCCTTTCTCCTTCCCCCTTCGCGTTTCAATTTTCTTACCGTTTCTCCCCTCCCCCGCCTCCTTCTCACCTCGCGAAATTCTAATCGATCGACTCGAAAGGTGGTCGAAAGGGAGCACCGCAATCGAATTACGTTCGAAGCACGGATCGTCGCCCGTGGAGTGAGTCGGTCCGTGGAAAAGATGTGTTGTCGGGCGAAGGAGCGGCGGGAGGGAGAAGCAAGGAAGGAAGGAATGCGCGATGGCCGGCTCGTTACACGGCGAAGCGACCTCTGGATGGCGCGCGATGTCTCTTTGTCTCGCTCGAGGGCAGCAGCGTGGGACACCAGGTGCCCGTAATCGTTCACAAATTAACGTCGCCCGGCAAGTTTCTTCTCGATTCTTCTCGCCGCTGCGTACCGCTCCCGTATAAGGACAATATACCGTGGCCGTGCGTTTCGATCATTTTTCGCTCTCGCTTTTTCCACTCGCTCGCGGAAAGAGCGAAAATGCCAAACGGATCCCTTTTCCACGGATTTCGCGGATCCCTTTCGTTCTCTCGTTTTCCTTCCCTCGGCTCGATTCTCCGATCTCGCGAATTCGACCAACGTTCATTCTCGAAAATCGATCGAGAGATTCGGATCTTCGGTTCGTCTTTTTCTTAATATTTCGTGGAATTCCTCGCGCTTCGAGGATCCATCTCGAACGCATCTTTATTATTATTATTATTATTTTTTTTTTCCTTCTAAAACCTGTCCGACCTGTGGCAGTTCTCACACTTTCCACGTGTCAACCGGGCCCCGATGTACAGATACGATCTACATAAAGATCCCGAGTTCATTGCTCAACGAAACGACGCGACGTGACGACGTCGTGACCCTCTCTCTCTCTCTCTCTCTCGTTCAACTGATACTCCTGATTTATGGATATTGCCCCGCTCCCGTCACTTGCCTTTCCCATGAGGTGTAATAAAACGCGACGCGGACGCGTGTGCGTCATCGCGTCTCGCTCCACACACCGTCTCGAATAATACCGTCCGGTTTCGACCTCGTCGCTCGGCCCAACGTCACCTTTCGAAACGGCCCGCTTTGTTAATTGGTGTTGTTGATTTGCGGCGAGTGACCTCTCTCTCTCTCTGTCTTCTTTTTTAAACAAAAACGAAGAAAAACGATAAATTAAAAGGAGGAGAAAAAGGAAGGGGCAATTAAAGGGAAAATCCTCGGTGGGGTAAATGTGTCCCTCGCTTCCCTCTCCGTCCATCCATCAGTCGGGCGGGACGTTTCTCGATAAAGGAGAAATCCTTGAGGGGGTGGCGGGAGAAGGTTTCGCGTATCTTTCGCGTATCTTTCCATTAAGCTTTCATCCCGATCCTCCGCGGAACAGCGATTACGACGGAGGGTCGCCGCCGCCGTTTTCCGTCCTCGTTTTCGTCGTCGTTGGCCGGCCTGCCTTGCCTGGATACACCTCGTGAACAACTCGTGAACGACTCGTAAATTTTCCACCGCCCCCGCCGCGGTGGAGGAACCTCCTCCCCTCCTCCTCGGTTGATTTAGCATTCAGCGCTTAAATCAATTCTAACAAGTTCGGTACTTAAGAGCTCCCGAGTTTGTACTACCTCCGAGGGGAGGGGAGGGGGGAGGGAGGAGGTTGGTGGTGGAGACTGGAAGAGAGCCGGGCGCAGATGGGCTCTCGCGGAATCTCGAGGCGTTCATTACAATTATCATACCGGCCCCGCGCAACTGTAAACCGTTAAAATGGAATACACCCTCCCTCTCCTCCCCTTTCTTCGATCGGAAGGAGGGAGTCTGTGATATTTTCTCGATAAGTTTAGAGAGAGAGAGAGAGGAAGATACAATTAATCAAAGGATCATCCATCGTTTCTCGAAAGTTTTCCAGGTTCTTCTCCCCTCTTCTTCGAAGGTAGCATAAGGTTTAAGGAGGCAAGGGGTTGAGAAATGGGGGTAGAGGAGGGGGAGGGTGGGTCGCCTTTTAGCGAGCAACCCCTTTCTTGTAATTCGACGAAATAAACGCCGAACGTTAGGCCAGGAGCAATAAAATAAATCAAGTCGCCGAGTCGGGGAGGGAAAACATTACTCCCCCCCCTCTCTTCTCTTACTCTCTCGATGGTAAACGAGGGTGATGCTCTCACGCTCGTTAGAAGAACGTTTTCTCGAGTAACGAATTTTCGAACGTATCGAAACTTACTTCTTCGCTGTTGCTCTTACTTTGCAACAATCAGAAAGAGAGAGAGAGAATTGAAGGCGGACGAATCTCGATCGTAAATCTGTCGCGGCTCTCTCCAAGCTGATTATTAAGGATCGTAAAATATTGATTGATTCCGACATTCCGCCGATTTTTCGCCAAATTTCTCTCTTTCTTTCTCGAGAGAGGGAGACCACCAGAATGGCCAGAAGCCATTACCTTGTGATTACACGTTGCGCTTGATCGTAAGAAACGTAACGAATATATAATAATAATTCACGTGAATTATCATCGTTCGAAAATTGATTCGAAGTTGAAGAAAGATGAACGCTTCTCTCCCGAAAATTCGTGGCACCCTTTCGAGAGCGCCACTCCTTCATCGCCCCCTCCTCCACTCGTCGATGAGGATAAGGATCGAGAGAGAGAGAGGAAGAAATCGGGGAGAGCGATGGATGGATGGATGGATGGATGGAGGGGGGAGGGAAGAGGTTGAAGAGTTCGAAAGATAGGGCGGAGGGAGGAAGGGATAAATACGGGCGGCGACGAGAAGAGAAACACAAACAGTAATTACGAATATCTCGGCTCGGGATCGAAAAGACATCGCGAATCTTTAACCGGTTTCAGCCACCCCTCGGCTCTCTCTCTCTCTCGCCCCTTCCGCCCCTGCCTTCGGATTAACCCTCTCCCTTTTCCTCGCCTCGTTTCGTGTCGAAAACTTATTAGTAATTACGCCGGTATCTGCGCCGGGAATCGCCTCCTCGCCATTCCACCCCTTTCTACTTCTCTCTCTCTCTCTCTCTGTTTTTCTCTTCGATTCATCGATCATCTACTTGCCTCTCCTCTCTCTTTCTCTCTCTTTCTGTTTTTCTCTTCGATCATCTAATTGTCTCTCTCCCCCTCTCTCTCTTCGATTCTCGAATCGAATCGATCCATCGATCGTCCACTTGCCTCTTTCTCTCTCTCTTTCTTTTCTATTCTCGAATCAAATCAATCCATCGATCGTCCACTTGTCTTTCTCTCTCTCTTTCTCTTCGATCCTCGAATCGAATCGACCCATAGATCGTCCACTTATCCCTTTTTCTTTCTCTCTTTCTGTTTTTTTCTTTGATTGTCGAATTGAATCGATTCATTGATCGTCCACTTATTTCTCTCTTTCTCTCTCTCTCTCTGTTTCTGTCTCTGTTTTTCTCTTCGATTCTCGAATCAAATCGATCCATTGATCGTCCACTTGCCTCTCTCTCTCTTTCTTTTCGATTCTCGAATCCAATCGATCCATCGATCACTTGCCTCTTTCTCTCTTTCTTTTTCTCTTTCTCTCTCTCTCTCTCTCTCTTTGATTCTCGAATCGAATTGATCCATCGATTATCCATTTGCTTCTCTCTCTCTCTCTCTCTCTCTTTTCTCGTGCAAAAATTTAAACGTGGGATATCTCTCTTTTTCTCTCTCTCATGTAAAAATTTGAACATGGGATCTCTCTTTCTTTATCTCTCTCTCTCTCTCTCTGTCTCTTTTCGATCTCTTTTCTTTGAATCGAATCGATCCATCGATCGTCCACTTATCCCTTTCTCTCTCTCTCTCTCTCTCTCTCTCTCTCTCTCTCTCTCTCTCTCTCTCTCTATCTATCTATCTATTTATCTATCTATCTTTATCTCTCTCTCTCTCTCTCTCTCTCTCTCTCTCTCTCTCTCTCTCTCTCTCTCCGATTTTCGAATCGAATCGATCCATTGATCTCTCTCTCTCTCTCAGTTTTCTTCGAAGAAAAACCTCATCATTTGTCGTGTTTTTCGACCCCTACCCCCCTGTCCGTTCGAGGAAAGAATTTTTCAAGGATAGAAAGAAAATAGAGGGTGGGGGGGCGCAAAACGAGTGATTATTTCAAAGTAGCGAGAGAAGCACGCGGCTGACGAGCGGGGTTAATAATACGTGGAAACGACTTTCGATTGCAATCCGCTTGAAAGAGAGAGAAGGAGGAGGGGGATAGAATTCATCGTATCTCCGAAGCATCTCGTTAAAAATGAACGTTATTAAAATCGATAAGGTCGCTGCCGCGCGGCAAAGAGCGAGAGAAAGAAAGAAAGAGAGAGAGAGAGAGAGAGAGAGAGATCCGTTCTCTCGTTGAAAATGCAAACGTGCAAAGTATCTCTGAAGGGCTATTACTGTTACCGTCACTGTTACCGTTCTCTTGATCTCTCTCAAGAGCACGGGAAGAGGGGTTCAGCATTACCCCGAATGGATGGAGAGCGTGCCGGCAGTGTGAACGGCAGTATTATACGGGAAAAGAGTGGCGATGTCTATTTGAACGAAGATAACGAAGGGGGAGGGGAGGAAGGATAGACGAAACGAAGATTATCCGCCAACTTGCCGCCGCCTTCGTCCTTCCTCGCCAATCTCTCTCTCCCTTTCTCTCTCCAATTTCTTTACAACTTTCGTAACGATCCACTCCTCTTCTATTCCTTTCCTATTTCAAGGGAAAGAGGGAAAAGAAATAAATCGATATATAAATCGATCCTATCCTCTCCTCCCCCTTCGATTAAATTTAAACAAGGTATCGTTGCGGGGAATTGTTTTTGTCGAACACGGTGGTGGAGCTCTCCTCTTCCCTCCCCTCTTCCCTCGTTCGAACGATTCCGGTCAACTGAACTGTTTGCCTCGGTTAGCCGACCTTCCCGCTTGTCCCTTCCGGCGCCCTGTCGCACCCTCTCGTCCAGTCCTATCCCCCCTTCCCTTCTGGACAATAATCACCAGGGTCTCCTTTAATTCCGCGGCAACCCCATTACATCCAAGACCCTTCTTCGAGAGTCGAATAGCTCTTTCCGACCGAGAGCTGCCCGTTTCGCCGCGGTGTTTAGCAAAAAAAAAAAAAAAAAAAAAAAAAAAGGAGAGAGGAGAAAGGGAAGGACAAACAAGGGTTCGATATTCATCCTCCATTGGCCTCCTCTAGAGAAAGAGCGAAAATGTGTATTCTTTCTCTTTTCAGTTTTGTGTTTGGGAAGAGAAATTTAAGAGAGATGTAAAATTAAGATGTGAGAATTTCAAAGTGTTGATATGTTTGGATAAATTTAAACAAGTTGAATGAGATTAGTGGAAATTTCGAGATTGAAAGTTTTCGATCGATTGCAAAGTTTTGTGATAAATTTGAAAAAAAAGTATAAAGTAAACGTAAAGTTAAGAAGGAAAATTTCAAAGTGTGGAATGAAACTTTCGATAAATTTAAGAAAAATGAGCTTTATAAATGAAAATTTCGAAATTCAGAGTTTGATTGGTTTCCAGCAAAAATTTATGAAAAAATGTAAGATGCAAGCGTGCGAATAAAAATTCGAAATCTTTCGATAAATTTAAGATAAGCGTGGAAACAAAAATTTCAAAGTTTGAAATCTTCTCATAAATTTAAAAAATATATATATATAAATCTAAGCATATAAATAAAAATTCGAAATCTTGGGATAAATTTAAGAAAGAAAATTTCAAAGTTCAAAGTCTGACTAGTTTTCAGGAAAAATTAAGATAAACTTATAAATGAAAATTTCGAAATTCGAAATTCTGACTGATTTCCAACAAAAATTTAAGAAAAATGTAAAATGAGTTTATAAATGAAAATTTCAAAATTCGAAATTCTGACTAAGAGAAATTCTCTTTTCCAAGAGAAATTAAAATATAAACGTGCAAATAAAAATTCGAAATCTTTCTCTAATTTAAGAACAAGCGCACAAATAAAAATTGGAAACCTTTCGATAAATTTAAAAAAGAAAAACGTGAAAACAAAAATTTCAAAGTTTGAAATTATATCTTCTCATAAATTTAAGAAAAATATAAAATTTAAACGTACAAATAAAAATTCAAAATCTTTCTCTAATTTAACGAACGAGCGTATAAATAAAAATTCGAAATCTTTCTCTAATTTAAGAACGAGCGTACAAATAAAAATTCGAAAACTTTCGATAAATTTAAGAAAAAAAGCGTGGGAACGAAAATTTCAAAGTTTAAAGTCTGACTGGTTTCCAGGAAAAATTTAAGAAAAATGTAAAATGAGTTTATAAATGAAAATTTCGAAATTCGAAATTCTGACTAATTTTCAAAAAAGATTAAAATATAAACGTGCGAATAAAAATTCGAAATCTTTCGATAAATTTAATAAGAAAGATAAGCGAAAATTTCAAAGTTTGAAAAATTCCTATAAATTTAAGAAAAATATAAAATTTAAGCGTATAAATAAAAATTCGAAATCTTTCTCTAATTTAAGAAAGATAAACGAAAATTTCAAAGTTCAAACTCTGACTTATTTCCAGTATAAATTCACGAGAAATGTAATAAAACGCGTAAAGAAAAATTCGAGTCGAAGAATTCGAAATATAAAAGAGTGAGAGAGGAAGAATAATCCGTCGAAGAATCACGAATGGGAAGAAGGAAGAAGAATTCCGTGGCAATTCCTAATTCCTGAGGTCCAGTCGAGGGAAGAAGAGAGGGGTGGGTGGTGACGTTGCTCACCCCCGGAATCGGTTCGAATCGGATCGCGTTTATGTCCGGGGATCGCCCCCAAACACGCCATAAAATCAGCCCCTGTGCGCGATGGGACGGGGAAAACCCGAACACCGATACCTCCCCTTCAACAGAGGCAGGGGAGATACACGGGTGCGAAGAGAGGAGACGATCGGGAAGGGACGGAGAGAGGGAGAGAGAGAGGAGAAAAAATAGAGAGGACAGAGGTCCCGTTCGCAGGCCGGTGCAAAATCACCCCTCACCCCCTTGCGCTCAACGAGGCTCAACAAGTGTATCGGCGCGAAGGAAAAAAAAAAAAAAGGAAGGAAAAAGGAAAAAGAGCCCCCCCTCCCCACCCATCCTCCCTTCGACCATTATCGGCGAAATTGGGAATCAATAGGGCATGAAAGGATGGGGTCGAGTGCACTTGTTCCTCGCCTCTTCCGCTCTGCTATCATCGCGCGCGCCCTCCCCCCTCCCCCCTCCCCCTTCGAACCACGGCAGCGATAATTCGATTGTCGCCGACGGCGCGTTGAAAAAAGAAACGCGGCGAAAATCTGGCCTGCACCGATTCGATAAATTACGCGGGAACACGCCACGGCAAAGCGGTCCCCATCAACTTGCTCGTGAACAAGCGTTTGAAACCGCTTTATCCAAACCATTCTATTAAAACGGAGAGGAGAAACAAGCGTATATATCGTTACGTTCGATTCTCTGTCTCTGTCTCTCGTTTTATCGAGGCAAAAAATGAAGCGTTGGCAGAAAATATTATTCTCTTTCTCTTTCTCTCTCTCTGTGTAGAGCGAGTAAGTAGTCGTAACGATAATTGCTCGCGACCGAAGAGAAGGAAAATGGTTTCTTTGAAAAAACGGAGAACGAAGCTCGGTTAAATTCAACCTGTTGGAGAGGGATAGAGATAGAAAAAAACGCGTATCGTTTCTCCTTGCTTAAAGGAGTGTAGAGAAGAAGGAGGGAAGAATAAACCATAGCTTTCTTTTCTTTACCCGTGAACGAAATCTCGGCGCGATTAAAAAGGGAAACTGCCGTCGAAATCTCTCTCTCTCTCTCTCTCTCTCTCTCTCTCTCTCCTCCTGTACCTGTTCTATCGCGTTTCCTTATCGCAGGTGCGGAAAGCAGAGGGAGGGCAACAATGGCGCGCCCCTAAATAAATGTCGATTTACGAGAGTGACTCGCGAGTGACAGAGAGGAGAGAAGGAGGATGTGTGTGTAATAAAATTTCGTTTGTCGAGGGAGTGGGGAGGGGGGAATCACGATGCGCGCCACGATCGTAAAACTCGCGCCTTCTTTCGACGATATATAATACACTCTATAATACACGCTTCTCTCTCCTTCGCCGCTTTATCGCGCCACCGCTCGGTTTACAGACCGTTTCGTGTTTTCGTCCACCGAATACACCGAGCGACAGAGAGAGAGAGAGAGAGAGAGAATATCGTGGAGGCTAACGTAAAAGGGAAGCAAAGACAATGTATCCTATTGTGATCACGGCTCGTAATCACGCCGAGGTTTGGCTTCGCCAGGTGCTTTGCCGGAAACTGATAAAGTTTTCTTAATTTCTTTATTGCCGCCACACGGTCCTACGTAAATACGGCTCTGCCTTAGGGCCACGCTCGTTCCGGACACAGACCTATTGTTCGTGCCGAGCGTTGCGGCGAGCAAAGAAGGGCGGGAGGGGGGGGGGGGTTTCCTCTTTTTAAAATTGCGCCGCAATTCTCCCCCCCTTTTTTTTTATTATCGACCCAATCCACCTTTTCCTCCGCATCTCTGGAAATGAAACAAATTCCTTCCTTATGGAATCGATCCTTTATGAAAATAAATACAGATTGGAAAAATGTGAAGGAAGGAAATGAAGAAGGAAAGAGAATCGCTCGTCGATATTTTTCAACAACGGGAGGAACATCAAAGCGGGACACCGCGTCCTCGAGCCACGATCCTCCTCCCCGCATCGAGAGGGTTGAAAGTAGGAGAGTGAAGGGGGGGAGGGGACCGCCGCGTATTTAAAACATCCTGGCCGCGAAATGCCGATACGGATGGGCTCTCGACTCTCGGTAAGGGGGCCTCCGACTTAAGGCAGCCGGCAAGAAGAGGGAAACCGTCCCGGCCGTCTCCTCTCAGCCGGATGCTTGGGGGTTCGTGCGCGAGAATTTCCGCCAACCCTTCACGTCCCCGGCGAGGTATGCCTTTGGCCTTTGTCATTTAATATCGGTCCCGGTATGCGAAGAGAGGGAGGGGGAGGGGGGGGTTAAGGAAGCCTCGGGTGATCGCTTTGATGGCCGGGCCGGGTCCATTCGCGAATTTACGTTGGCGCAACTTCAAACCGCCGCGCTCTTCTCCTTCTACCCCCTCCCTCCCCCCTCGAAACCCCGCCGAGAGAAGCCCTCGAAATTTCGATCCGCTACACGTAAAATCGTACAACGTCGCGCAAACGAACTCGAACGAACACGAACGGAACGAATAAGGAAAGGATTTTTCTCCATCCCCATTTTTTCTCGCCCCCTCTTTTCGTCGAAGGGAAGGAAGGCTCTCTCTCTCACTCTCTCGTATCGCGACACGCGGATATCGCGGGATACAGATACAGGCGAGCGGCGTAAATTAACAAGGCGGGGATACGCGTATTTACGCGTCCCCTTTCGTGACGCGTTCTTTCCCCCATAATCGTGCGATGCGGTTTCAGCTGTACGGTTCGGCCGTTACGGTTCGCCCGCTCTCCAATAACGCGTGCCCCCATACGCGTCCGCAGGAATGTTGGGGGGGTGGGAGGGAGGAGGATGATATGGGCACCCTCTCCCCCCTCCCTTCAGCTCTATTATATCGCAACGTTGTTAATAAAGCGGCGACGAGTTTCGTTCCCCTCCCGTCCCCCTCTCCCACGTGGAAATACCACCGAGCTCTGTTGGTAATAATTTCGAAGCTCCCGGAATAATTTCCATCCATCGCAGAGGTTGTCCATTATCCGCCACGCGTGACGAACCCTGTGAGACACTGCGACGAGTACATCGAGTAAAGTATCGAGATACTTTATTCCTCGAGGTGAAGGAAAAAGTGTGTGAGAGATCGAAAACTATATATATATAAAGGGTGTCCCAAAATTAACGCAAGATTTGAATTTGCCGCCATTTTTGCATCAAGTTGTTGGCAACCCTGAAAAAAGAATGGTTTGACAGCTTAGGGTTAATAAAAATGGAGTGTTATATGGTACAACAAGTGTCTTTATTATTGAACAATATTTTAAAAATAATATTTTAAAAACTCGCTTTTATATTTAATTCAAATCTTGCGTTAATTTTGGGACACTCTTTATATATATATTGAATAAAGTATCCTTTCGAAAACGATATATATATATATATATATATATATATATATATATATATATATCGAATAAAATAATATAATAATAATAAATATAATAATAAAATAATATAATATAATAATAAAATATTAATATAATATAAATATAATTAATATAATAATAAATATTCTTTCAAAAAACAATATATATATATATATATATATATATATATATCGAATAAAGTGTCCAAATACTTTATATATCTCGAGGTGAAGGAAAAATTAGAGGGGGACAGTGAGAGACGAATAAGAGACAGATCTCTTCTCGAATCTTTCGAAAACAATATATATATATATATATTGAATAAAATATTGTTTTGGAAAACGATGTATTATATATATATATATATCGAATAAAATATTCTTTCGAAAACGATATATATATATCGAATAAAATATTAATATAATAATAAATATAATAATAAAATAATATAATGTAATAATAAAATATTAATATAATATAAATATAATTAATATAATAATAAATATTCTTTCGAAAACGATATATATCGAATAAAGTGTCCAAATACTTTATATATCTCGAGGTGAAGAAAAAATTAGAGGGGGACAGTGAGAGACAGATCTCTTCTCGAATCTTTCGAAAACGATATATATATATATATATATATCGAATAAAGTGTCCTTTCGAAAACGATATATATATACATCGAATAAAGTATCCTTTCGAAAACGAGATATATATATATATATATATATATATATATATCGAATAAAGTATCCTTTAGAAAACGAGATATATATAGATATCGAATAAAATATTAATATAATAATAAATATAATAATAAAATAATATAATGTAATAATAAAATATTAATATAATATAAATATAATTAATATAATAATAAATATTCTTTCGAAAACGATATATATATATCGAATAAAGTGTCTAAATACTTTATATATCTCGAGGTGAAGGAAAAATTAGAGAGGGACAGTGAGAGACAGATCTCTTCTCGAACCTTTCGAAAATGATATACATATATATATATATATATATATATATATATATATATATATCGAATAAAGTATCCTTTCGAAAACGATATATATATACATCGAATAAAGTATCCTTTCGAAAACGAGATATATATATATCGAATAAAGTATCCTTTTGAAAACGATATATATATATATATATATATATATATATATATATATATATATATATATATATTGAATAAAGTATTTCGATACTTTATATATCTCGAGGTGAAGGAAAAATTAGAGGGGGACAGTGAGAGACGAATAGGAGACAGATCTCTTCTCGAATCTTTCGAAAACGATATATATATATCATTATTATCGATATTTATATATCTCGAGGTGAAGTAAAAAAGATAGTAGAATAAGAGACGCATAGTAGACGAATCTCTTCTCGAACCTTTCGAAAACAAGATATACATACACATATATATATGTGTATAGGATAGGGGAACGAGTTCTTTCTCCTCTCTTCCTCCACACGACTGCTTGATCCGTCACACCGCCCCCGCGTCAGCCGGCCACAATGCCGTGCTCGGCAATAAATTACAACGTTATGGCTCTCCCCCTGCCTCCCTTCGCATTCGTGTGTGTGTACAGTTCGCCAACCCGACCTGGCCTAACCTCCCGATCCTTACGCCTCGCCTTCGAACTCGTGTATTTATATATATATACATATATATACGCTCGATTCGTGAAAAGAAAAAGAAGAAAAAGCGCGACGGACGAGTTGGACGACGCGTACTCGTAGGTAGCTCGGGCGGAGGAGGGGGGAGAGGGAAAAAGGAAAGGAAACTGCTCTCTTGAGCCGGTACTTATCCTTCCAAGCCAACAATGCTCGCTAGGGAAGGGGTGGTAGAGGTGGACGAGATCACGCAACTGTCCAACTCTTCGCATCCGCTCTCATCGAACTCTCCTCCTCCCCCCTTCGAGGGGGCGGTAAAAAGATGCAAAAGCCGAGAGATATCCTCGAGTTAATAATTACTGTTATTCCGATTGTGGGGCATGGGAAGCATGCCCGATAATCCTATGCATTTCAAGAGGAAACGCTGAACCCTTCCCCCCCCCCTCCTTCTCCCGTTGTTCCTTCTCCTTTATATTTATGGAATTAAGACGTCCACACGAGGAGGAAGGAGGACAGAGAGAAAGAGACGTATCTGTTTTTTTCTTCAACGGACGCCTCCTCCTTGCTCGAGAACGGTCGCCTCTCCGCTACTTCCGGTGACGGTGAGAAAGCGGCGGAGAGACCCGCGATCGTGTGTCCCCTTCCTCCCCCTCCCCTCTTCTCTTCCCTCGTTGATAGACAATTCTGGAATGTCGCCGGAATTATACGATTTAATCCGCGCCGGAGGAGAAAACCTTCGTCGCAATTACTGTACTCGTTTAATGGAAGCGGCTAGACTAATAGCCGCGGAGAGAGAGAGAGAGATTCTTTTTCCTATTTCCAGGTCGTTGTTCCAGGAAAGAAAGAGAGAGAGAGAGGGGGAAAGGAGCCTCCTCTGCTCGAAGAGAATTGTATTTCATTAGATTTTTAGGTAGATCCTTCCGATCGATCAAAGAGAAATCCTTAAGCAGGCTCGGATCAACTTCTCCCAGCTCCCTTGATCTCGTCAATTTGTTTCCTCGAATTAACGGGTTCAATCTCTTGCAGGAGATGCATAGAGTGAGTATCGATCTCGATGTGATTTATTATTACGAACTAAGTTTTATTGATGGAATCGTGTAATAATAAACGGAAGGAAAGAGAGTTTGGGGGTCGTGAATCATTTCACCGACCACCCTTCCATAAACGTCAAAACGATTCAATGCTAGGATCCGCGTGTCGGTTAGCCTCTCCGCCAACACGTCTTCCTTCTGAATCTCTCGAGAAAGCTGAATATGTATCTCCTTTTGTCGAAAGTTGTATAAAGATGTTGTATAAAGTTAGAATGAAACAAATAATTTTCTAATTTCGAATTTTATTATTCGTTTCAGGAGAAAAAAAAAGGGAACGTAAATATTTATTATACGTATTTAAGAAGGAAAGAAAAAGAAGGAAACAAAAATGATAATGACAATGATGATAAAAGATTTTTCAGGGCCAAAACATGGAAAGTTTCCATAGAATGAAACAAATAATTTTCTAATTTCAAATTTTGTTATTTATTTCAGGAGGAAAAAAGGGAACGTAGATATTTATTATATATATTTAAAAAGGAAAAAAAAAGAAGGAGACAAAAGTGATGATGACGATAATAATAATAATGATAATAACAAAAGATTTTTCAGGGCCAAAACATGGAAAGTTTCCATAGAATGAAACAAATAATTTTTTAATTTCGAATTTTATTATTTATTTCATTTCGTTTTAAGTAGATATAGAAAGAGAAAAAAAAAAGGGAACGTAGATATTTATTATATATATTTAAAAAGGAAAGAAAAAGAAGGCGACAAAAGTGATGATGACGATAATGATAATAATGATAATAACAAAAGATTTTTCAGGGCCAAAACATGGAAAGTTTCCATAGAATGAAACAAATAATTTTTTAATTTCGAATTTTATTATTTATTTCATTTCGTTTTAAGTAGATATAGAAAGAGAAAAAAAAAGGGAATGTAAATATTTATTAATATTTATTATATTTATTTAAGAACGAAAGAAAAAGAAGAAGACAAAAGATATAAAGATGATAATGATAAAAATAATAATGATAATAACAAAAAATTTTTCAGGGCCAAAACGAAAGTTTCCATAGAATGAAACAAATAATTTTCTAAATTCAAATTTTGTTGTTTGTTTCATTTCGTTTTAAGTAGATATAGGAGAAAATATTTAAGAAAGGAAGAAAAAGAAGAAGACAAAAATGATGATGACAATGATGATAAAACATTTTTCAGGGCCAAAGCATGGAATATACGCGAAAAATGATAAATAAGCGAGTTTCTTGGGGGTAAGATTAGAGAATGGAGAACTCTGAGATATATATATATTTTCTCATATTCAAGTTCATGCAAACACATTTGAATTGAATATTTGGGAAGAGGAAAAGAAAAAGAAAATCTATTTTGGAAATCTATTTTGCTCCAAGTATCGTTGCTCCAAAGAATGTTTGTGAATGAAAGAGAAAATAAAGACACGATGGGGAGGAAAAGGATACTTTTATCCAATACACCTGTTCTATATTTCCAAGGATCAATGTTTCAAAAAAATAAGAATAATTTTGAAATATATATATCCATTTCAACTCACATTCAAATTCTGTATTTCCAGGGATCAATGTTTCAAAAAAAAATAAGAATATTTAGAACGCTGTCATTTTGAAATATATTCAACTCACATTCAAATTCTGTATTTCCAAGGATCAATGTTTCAAAAAAATAATTTTGAAATATATATATCCACTTTAACTCACATTCAAATTCTGCATTCCCAGGGATCAATGTTTCAAAAAAAATAAGAATACTTAGTTAGCTGTCATTTTGAAATATATATATCCACTTCAACTCACATTCAAATTCTGCATTCCCAGGGATCAATGTTTCAAAAAAATAAGAATACTTAGAACGCTATCATTTTGAAATATATTCAACTCACATTCAAATTCTGTATTTCCAAGGATCAATGTTTCAAAAAAATAATTTTGAAATATATATATCCACTTCAACTCACATTCAAATTCTATATTCCCAGGGATCAATGTTTCAAAAAAAATAAGAATATTTAAAACGCTGTCATTTTGAAATATATTCAACTCACATTCAAATTCTTAATTAAATATTTGTGAAAATTTCCATACCTCGATAGAGAGGTAAAGAAGATTCTGTTTAATTGGCCACCAACCATTGATTGAAACTCGAAATAACACGAGATCGCACGTATCGAGAGATAAAGAAAGGAGAGGGGGAAAAAATGGATGGGCGATTGTTCGGGGACACGAAGGCGGAAAAAGAAGGAGAATAATTCCTTCGGATGGGTTTATTTACGGTTCGCCTAGCACGGCCGCGCCCCACGCGTGTCGGCTGCCGATTCGTTCTTGCTTCCCGTCCGAGTGCCAAAAGCCCCGCGATACACTCTCACAATACTCGCAAGGGAGAAAAACAAGGATCGTGATCGTGGAATAAAGTAGACGGTGTGCGGATGGGACGGGACTGGATGGGATGGGACGGGAAAGAGAGATGATGTATGGCGAAATATACAAAGACACGTTGTCTCCCGTTATTTGCGTTATTGTGCGCCGACACCTTTCAACTTTAATAAGAATGGGGGAAGAACTTTTGAAATTCCAAGCGACGAGTATCTGGCTATTGGTAATAAACCGTATCGTCGATCAATTCTTTCCCGAGTTTTTTCGAGATGGAAAAGTGAAAAATCTTCCCGTAATTAAGATCGATCCAAGATGTATCCAAGTCGATAAATCGGAAGGGTGGGGGAACAAAGAAGCGGACGACGCCTCGAGAAATTAATCCTTTCGAGTCGCTTCCTCCTCCGCTCTAATCGCCTACTTTTTCATGGGCTTATCTGGTGTAACGCATCGCTGTGACTGATTATTCGATGCACAAGCGAACCGAACCTTGAAATAATAAGCGTCTTCCCTGATTCCGGGTTGTGTCGCCGTGTTCACACGTGCACGGGTGACAACCGATGTGTGAACGAGGCGTCGCGGATCCAGCCGAGCCACCAGCGTAGAACCAGACCCACCATATTTCTCCGCGTAGCCAAAGCGAACCAAACTTCTTCATCCCCCTCCAATCCAATTCTTCTTTCAAATATAAAGTTCGAATAAATTCTTTACAATCCTTCTCTTCTCGTAGTTAAAAATTTTTAATTCTTCTCTCTTCGATATCAGGATCGTAGAGAGTGGAGAAGAAATATGAAAAGATTCGAATAAAATGGAGATGGAAAAATGAGGAGATAAGGGAAACGTTGCGGCTGCCCACGCCAGTGGACAACGGATTTTCTAAGCGTCGCGGTCCGTGGCATAAGTAAGTAATGGCCGCGATGGCTGGTATACGATGGAGAGGCGACGCGGCTCTTTCCTTGAACGATGATAATCAGCGATTTCGTGACAGACACGGGGCCGTGGCTCCGCTAACGAGCAATCGCGGCCGTGTGTGGACGCGCCTTTAAGGACGCCGCGTGTGCGTATCGAGCCGTAATTAGTCTCCCGATGGATGCTCTTCTATTATTACGGCCCGTGGGACACGGCCAACTCCGCTTCTGGGTCCGATCCTCGCGTCCTCGCCCATGGACGCTGTGATGGCCGCGGACAACTGGCCGCATCTCTTTTCTTTTTCTGTGATCTTTTCTTTTTCCAAGATTCGAGATTTCCAAGATTTATTACTATTATTTTTCAGTATTTCTTTCTTCTTCCCTTTCTTTCTTTCTTTCTTCTTCCACGAAAAATTAGAGATTTCGAGAATTTATATAATATAATATAATTTATATAATATTGAATTAATCGATGATCGATACTTTTCTCGAGGAATGTTTCCATTTTCCAGTATTTTTTCCTTCTCCTTTTTCTGAGATCATCCTCTTTCCGATTCGAGATTTCCAAGATTTATTATTATTATTTTTCAGTATTTCTTCCTTCTTTCCTTTCTTTCTTTCTTTTCCTGCACTCGAAAAATTCGAGATTTTGAAAATTTATCATCGAATTAATCGACGATCGATATTTTTCTCGAGGAACGCTTCCATTTTCCAATATTTCTTCCCTCTCTCTCGAAAAATTCGAGATTTCAAAAATTTATCATCGAATTAATCGAATTAATTGATACTTTTCTCGAGGAACGCTTCCATTTTCCAGTATTTCTTTCTTCTCCCTCGAAAAATTCGAGATTTCGAAAATTTATTATCGAATTAATTGACGATCGATATTTTTCTCGAGGAATGCAAAAAAGGGAACGCTACCATTTTCTTCCTTCTCCTTTTTCCGATTCGAGATTTCCAAGATTTATTATTCCAGTTTTTAGTATTTCTTCTTCCCTTTCTTTATTCGAAAATTTATTATCGAATTAATCGAATTAATTGATACTTTTCTCGAAGGAACGCTTCCATTTTCCAATATTTCTTTCTTCTTCTTTTTCTGAGATCATTCTTTTTCGAGATTCGAGATTTCCAAAATTTATTATTAAAATTTATTATTAAAATTTATTTTCCAGTATTTCTTCCTTCTTCCTTTTCTTTTTTTCTTTTTCTGCACTCGAAAAATTCAAGATTTCGCAAATTTATCATCGAATTAATCGACGATCGATACTTTTCTCGAGGAACAAAAAAAAGGGAACGCTTCCATTTTCCAGCATTTCTTCCTTCTTCTCTTTTTTTCTTTCTTTCTTCTCTCTCGAAAAATTCGAGATTTCGAAGATTTATTATTCCAGTTTTCAGTATTTCTTCTTTCTTCCCTTTCTTTCTTTCTTTCTTCTCCCTCGAAAAATTCGAGATTTCGAATTAATTATTATCGAATTAATCGACGATTAATACTTTTCTCGAGGAACGCTTCCATTTTCCAGTATTTCTTTCTCCTTCTCTTTCTTTCTTCCTCCTTTCTTTCTTTTCCACCCTTGAAAAATTCGAGATTTCAAAAATTTATTATCGAATTAATTAAATTAATTGATACTTTTCTTGAGGAACGCTTCTATTTCCAATATTTCTTCCTTCTTTCTTTCTTCTCGAAAAATTCGATATTTCGAAAATTTATTATCGAATTAATCAATGATCGAATTAATCGACTTTTCTCGAGGAACGGAAAAAAGGGAACGCTTCCATTTTCCAGTATTTCTTCCTTCTCCTTTTTCCGAGATCACCTTTTTTCCGATTCGAGATTTCCAAGATTTATTATTCCAGTTTTCACTATTTCTTCCTTCTTTCTTTCTTCTCCCTTGAAAAATTCGATATTTCGAAAATTTATCATCGAATTAATCGACGATCGATACTTTCCTCGAGGAACGCTTCCATTTCCAATATCTCTTCCTTCTTCCTTTCTTTCCCCCCCTATGAAAAATTCGGAAGACCATAACCATATGGCGTGGACTTTTGCTCTTCTCTCTCTCTCTCTCTCTCTCTCTCTCTCTCTCTCTCTCTCTCTCTCTCTCTCTCTCTCTCTCTCTGGAGGAGAGCGGTATCAGCCGCCGGTTTAATCCACCTTGGCGAGATAATAATAACGACGACGAGGGGTGAACGAGCTTTCTCCTCGAAGGTGGGAAGAAGCGAGAAGAAGAAGCGAGAGTGGAAAAGGAGGAGTAGAAGGACGAAGGGGGGAGGGAGGGCTGATACGGGCGATCGCTTCAAGTCTGCTAGAGGACTGATCACTCTGCCGTCGCTCTTATAATTATTATTCGTATTTTAATGGCCGTGGAAAGGCTCGTACGCCTTTGAGGCCTTGGCGAAACGACGGCTCCTCGAGACCCCCCCTCCCCTCCTCCTCCCGAGCCGAGCAACCAGCCCCTGTGCTTTTAAAAATATTGGGGATTTCAGATATCAAATGCCGCGCGCGCGGCAACGCGCTCTCCCTCCCTCCCTCCCCATTTCTTCGTGCTTCTTTTCTGCAACCCTCCTCCTCCCTCCCTCCTCTCCACCCGGTCGAGCGCCTCCGGCGAAGCCATTCAATCAGAAGCAGAGGCCGAGGATAAGTCGCGAGGCTTTCATTTCGTGCCCCCTCCTCCCCCTCCCTTCTTCCGCAGCCCGATATACACACCATGGCCGATGATAGGTGGAATCCTCTCTCCCCTTTTTACTCCCCCTCCGTCTCCCTCTTCCCTTCCAGCCGTTCTAACGATCGTCTTACACGAGAGAGAAAGAGAAAGGGAGAGAGAGATCGAAGGAATTTCTCGATACGAGTCATCGGAATGAGACATCAATCAATTTACAACCCTTTCGGTTAAGCCCGGTCGAACGCGACCGATTCGCCCTTCCCCCTCCCCCGTGGCCCGAGTTAATATGGATTAATAGGTAAAATATACAATTAGAAGTAATCTATATTAATTAAGGGAGGCCTCCGTCTTCGCGTGGCCTCGGCTCGCCTCCTTTGTTCCCTCCCCCCTCCCCCCGGTGAATATCCGGCGATTCATTCATTAACCCTCGCCTTCGACCTCTCTCGGTGGCCCTTCGAAGACTCGAATCATGCTTCGAAACGATAAATAAATCTCTCTCTCTCTTTTGATAGGTATTTTCATCCCTTGCTCTTTCGAAGAAAAAGACTGAGACTCTTCCTTCGAGATGCAAGCGAAATACGGGAAAAAATAATAATCGAAACGAAACGGCAGAGTCAAGATTAAGGCTTGCTTGCGTTTCGTGCGTAATTTTCGAGAAAGAGAGAGAGAGGAGTGTTTAAGTATTCCTCCAAGAGAGAGAAATACGATTGGAAAAAGGGAGGGGAAGAAAGGATAGGCGAAATAATTAACCGAGTGTAACCGTGGCCCACCTGTGCACACGGAATTCCACCGTATTTCGTGGATCTACGAAAGAGGAGGGGGAGAGCTATCTTTTAAATTTAAATTCAAATTTAAACCCGGTGGAAAAGGAAGAAAAGAGGAAAATTAATTTAAAGGAAAGAAAATCGAGGATATATATATATATATATACACGTAATATTCGAAGTCGTGTGTTTATCGACGCAGCTGGTACGCAAGTGAGAATATCAATTAGCAAATTGCTCAATTTACCACGCTTCGACTCCACCGATTATCGTTTCGTCGTTCGAACGACGTTTCCGTCCACGACGATTCATTGGCAGCTGGCTCGAGGAATTTATCAAGATTTCGTATACGGGAAACCCATCCCGTATACAAACTCGTATCATCGGACGATTCGGTTCATTATTGATTCAGGCGGGAATTAATGGTAATTATTTTTAACGAGTTACGATTAATATTAATTAAAAAAAAGTATACCGTTCCATCTCCCTCCTTCCAGACTCGTTATTATTATTATTAATAATAATAATTCCTTTTCTCCTTTTCTTTCAAACTCTTGAAACAAGCTTCTAACGAGAATCATTCCTTTCCATTATATAAAAGAAATAACGAATAACGTAATCTAAAATACTTTTTAGAAAGTATCGAGGATTACACGCTTTCGATTATTCGATTTTTATTACTCGACGAAGTTGACGAAGAAAGAAAGAGTTGGAAAGAGGAGCAACCGCGCTCTCCCCCCTCTATCCCTCTCTCTCGAGAGGCCCAGACCGACCTCCGCGGCCATATATAATCCCGGACGTTAAGTGGAGACCTCCACGGCGCCGAGGGCCCGCCACGTTTTATCACCACCGCTCGTACCCGTTTTCAATATGCCATCAATAATAACTTCCTTTCTGATACTCTCTATTCGGACGCGTTACATTTAACGGCCGCGGCAATCACATTGTTGCGGTTGATCGGTTGAAAGATGGCCTACGATTAAAAGGAGAGAGAGAGAGAGAGAGAAATCTTCGATGCTCGCAGAAGAGACTTTTTAATTTCGTATATATATATATATCGAGGTAATGCGTTTGATAATGCGTTTGGGTTGACAACAAGGAGATACCGCAATAAACAATCGTGATTTACGTGTAGCTATAATTACTAATTAGAATAGTAATTGTGATATAGTGGACGATGGGGTTGTAAATAAATATCTTTCCTTCCCTTTTCTCTTAATTTGTCCGTTCAGATTCGATTTACGTGAGAAAAATAATAGATTTCGGATGAATTTGTTCTCTTGTGCACAATGTTTCAAGATGTTGTTAACTTTATCCTCACGGAGGGATCTTATTTGAAATTAATGTATGATGATTAATACTTTTATGCAGAGGAGCATATTTTAGCATTCGTAATGTTAGAAAGAAAAAAAAAGAAGGCAGGATAATAATTATTTCGATAACTATCTTCGCATTAAGTGAAATATATAACCGGACCCACCACGTATCTCTCGAGAAAACGAGAATTAAAAAGTTTCCGATTTCAATTCACTCGTGAAATCGGGAGCGGAAAGGAGGAGGAAGAGAGGATCGAACGACTCGAAATACTTACTCGATCCTTACGCCCTCCCTCCCTCCCTTCTTTGTTCCCAAGTAGGAAGTTGGAAATGGAATCCGCGAGCGCATTTCCGGCCGATCGTGCGCCACGGAGAAAGCGAGCGCGCAACACCTCGGAATTGATTTCATCGCCAGCAAAGCGTGGCCCCTGCTCGCAGGTAAAACTGTAGGTAACACAGCTGCGCTCGCGGTTGTGGAATCGCGGTGTGCAGCCGCGTGAAAATGAATTTTTATGTGATCGAAAAATCGATGCTCAGGCCGGCGTGAAACCTCCGCTGGTGGAAACCTCCTCGGCAAATACGGAATAATACTCGAGCGAGCAATAGATCCACGGATAGGGGGCCAGTGAACCCGTGGTGTGTGGACGCGGAGAAGGCGGCCACGCCGTCGTCTTTTGGCGACGTGGTGAATCCTCTCCCTTCTTCTTCCCTCCATCCTTCGAAAAACGAGATCCGAATGAAGGAAACTCGGGAGAGATATTATTATCCCTCTCGATAATTTCGTTCGTCTCTTCTTTTCGCGAGAGAGAGAGAGAGAAAGAAATTGGCTTACACGGGAGAGGGGGGGATCTTCTCGAGAATGGCAGAGTTCGATGGCCGCGCAGATGGGGACAAGAAAAACAACAGTAGACGAAGAAAAGACCGCTGGCCGATACGATCTTTTCGTGCTAATAATTATTGCATTAATTACAGCGAGGGAAGCGTGCGCATCTACGACGTTTCGAAGATACGAACGCGCGAAAAAAGAAGAAAGAAAGAAAGAGAGAGAGAGAGAGAGAAAGAGGAGGTAAGTCCGTGTACAGTAGGTGGTTAGCCGCGCGCACAGCAGACAGCACCGGGTTCGCACAAGAAATGCCTCTCCGCGTAACGCGAACGAGCGCAGCGAGGAGGACAGAAGAACGAGAACAGAAGTAGGCAGCGCGTTAGACATTAGCGAAGGCGCATGGGTGAGACTGACTTATGAGCCAGATTTCCTGCGATACCAATAGCGATGCCGCGAGGACATGCGGTGAAACGCGTGGGACTCGCCACGAAGACACGCAACTCTGATCGAATAATCTCGGTGTGTAATTGTCGACTGCACGCATGGATTATTTCGCCTATCCGCAAGAAGCAAGGAGCAACGATCGGTGCAACTTCTTTTAAAAATTTTTCCTTGCGTTTATCATCAAACAATTACCCAATTTTCTTAATATCTTCGCGTTATCTTAATGGGACGCGCGAACCGTTCGAGTCGGCCCGATTCGGTTAAAGAAATCGTGGAAGGTCGATTAACACGCTATCGATGCGAGCCGGGGTGCGCAAGGTTGGCTGGGAACGCTTGGTATTCGACGGTGTCGAGAGCAAACGCTATTCTCTCGGCTTCGAATTCCTGGTTGGCACGTGTGACCGATGTGTACGCGCCACGTTCTGACGAGCTCGAAACGTGCAACGTCCTCGTTACAAGCCCCGCGACATGCGCCGTGCCGCGCTCCCGCTTATTACGGATTTTAGGCAAGATTTGTCTTGTTCACTCTGAATTTCTATCTTTCCCCCACATGTTTGTCGCAAACTCGTTGGCAACACTCTCGCCGCGAAAATATTCTCGAACAAAGATCAAAAGAAACGTCGAATTTTATATATATATATATATATATATATACATACAAGATACGAAATCATGCGGTGCGAACGATCCGCAAACGTTGGCAACACTCGTCGCTCGAGCAAAGAAATTTCGATATACGAGAGCTCTTAGATGGCGCGAGTGACGGATCCGCAAACATTTGGCAACAACGCCTCGCCTCGTATCGTATCGTTGGCCCACGAGAACGCTTTCGAGTAGGCATCGAGAAGAAAGTTCGATACGTAAGTGAGTGAGTGAGAAGATGGAAAATCGTGGCATCTCGTTTTCCAACGGAGAGAAAATCAGAAGAAAATCATCGTTCAAGCGGATCATTAGCGCAGAGGGGATCGTGGTGGAAAACATTGACGAATCGTAACGCCTGGCGGCGCGTACCGTTACGCGATATGATGAACCTTGACTGATGCGGCGTTGCACCTTGCAAATTGCGACGGGCCACGGAGAAAAACTATCCGGCAGCGATTTAAGAGAGGAACGAGCGGCCCATCGGCCGCCGGCGTTCGTTCGTTCGGTCATCGCTTTCGCGATGAACCTGCTCGACGACACCTGTCTGCGAATGAATCCCCTCCCTCCCTCTCCGCAATTTTATTTATCTCGGAAAAGTTTTGACGTCGCGTCGCGCCTTTTATTAATGCGTTCTCCAACGCGTTTGGTTTTTTTTTTCCCCGACGAGATCGCTGAATGATACGTCGAGATTTTACGAGAGGCGGGAGAAATTTATGAGAATCAGGCAGGTATCGTTTGATCGAGTGGAAGCTACTTGTTTGTCAAACTATCCGTCGAACCCGACAGTCGTTTCAGTTACGTTTATTATCCCCGTATACATACATATCCTCCCTTTTATCATCGAAAGGAAAGAAAGAAGACGGTAGAATAAAAGGGTAGAAAGGGGCGGTTAATTGGAAACGCGTATTTCAGTCATTACTAATTTCTCCCCGGCAACTCCGGCCGAGTTGATAGATAACAACGCAAATATTTTTCCGTGTGACACAAGTCTTGGCCTGGACACGGAACAAAGGATTTCTTCTCTCCTTTCTCTGCATTTTTCGCACCGGGAGAGGAGAGGAGCGGCGGAAGGAAGATGACCAACGTCGAGTGGAGGGGGGGGGGGGGGAGGACAAACGAACGGTTCCCATGTTTCCCTATAAATATGTATACAGCCAATATCCGCTTACGTATTCGGCTGATATCCGTGGTGGGGGGTGCTCCCTCGCGCGTAACGGCGGTTTCCCCGATTCCGCTCGAAATCCTTTGACGTCACGTCGTCGCGAAAATATCTAATCTGCATGCGTTTACGTTTGACGCGTCGATACGAGCCCCCCATACTCTTGCCATCCTGAATTAAATTACACAGGGTTGGAAGACACATGAAAGCGTGATTCCATCCCTCTTTAAGGAGATAGAAAGAGAAGAGAGAAGTTTTCTTTTCGTCCTTTCCCACTCGATCGAGCCGGTTCGATCGAACTGCAACGTTTCCATTAAGTTTTTCTCGAGTATACGAATATCGACACGGGATCTCGAGAAATGGATCGATCAGAGGGCGGCCTGTAATTAACGAGTTACGACGGCCGTGCCGGCGCGTTTGCATTAAGACGCGGCTTTTTGTCACTCGATTCCCCTCTCTCTCTCTCGAGAGAGAGAGAGAGGAGAAGCACGCGGTCGTCCGTCCGTAATTACCTCGAGCGGCTTGTGTGTCGGTATCCGAACAAGGTTGGAACAAGGATCGAACAGGGAGAGAGAGAGAGAGGGAGAGGGAGGATCCGGTCGAGTTTCTTCGCGAATTCGCCTTGGCGAGGATCCTCGACCACTTCGATTGGCCATAACGTGCCGGTTTTTCTTCGAGTTAACAGCGGTGATTTTGAAGGAGGGAGTGTAACAGCGTCTAGAATCAGTAATTAGTAGGCGTGAACGAGACGCCTCGAGCGAGCCCAGACAGCCGCGACTTTTTTCCAACGTCCGTTTTGCCCTGTTTTGCAACGGCGAAACGAACGAGCCGATAGAAAAGGTATCGGTCGCCTCTTTTCCATCTATTCGATATTTATCCCCTCTCTGTTTTTCTCTCTCATGACCCGTCGAACGTAGTATTTTTCTTTCTCCGTTCTCGAGTACGTACAAGGGAGAGGTATACGCATTCCATTATCGTTTCCCAGTTTCCTGGACTTCGACGCCCTTTCATCGCCTATCATCCTCATCTACCGCGCGCAAGAAACAGATGGGGAGACGGCTGACGCGCATATATATATATATATATATATATATATATATATATATATATGTACACACACAATCGTACGTATACAACTCTTCATTAATTTTCCGTTAGCCGCGGTTCGGTTGCGGCGAAACGATCTCTCTCTCCATCTCTCTTGCTCCGTCCCTCTCTCGGCGAAATACGTTTCGCTCGGTTGCGAGAAGCCGGCGGCGGCCACTGGTCGCCTTCGAGATCATTATAGATAACGAAACCAAGCCGAATAGAGCGGGGCAGCGCAACAACAACAGCAGCAGCAGCTCCCTCTTCAACAGTTCCTTATAACGCCACTGATGTCGTCGCGATTGCGACAAAAAATGACGCGTATCCGCCGGAAGCGGTCTTCCTTCCCCTTTCGAGGAGGGACCCTCCATTACTTTGTACTTAGCTCTTTTTCCCTCCCTTTCCTCCATCGCAGAGATGATTCGTCGTTTCGTGCCAGGGCCCGCGAATTCGCGCATCTGCCACGGCCGTGACCAATTCGATGGCGAATTAATCGATCTCCCCATTGGATCGGTGAAACCGTAATTGCCTCGTATTTCCTTCGTATTCCTTTATCCATCGAAAACGCGCGCGTCTTTTTTTTTTTTTTTTTGGAAATTTTTCAGAACACGTATCGAGTTTAACACGATCGGTGGTTGATTCGAGAGATCGACGGGGGGAGAGCGTAAATCATTCCGCGTAGAACACGGGAGGTTAGGTGGCGCGATTGTTATGCTAACCAGTCGACCAGTATCTGCTCTTATATAGCCTATGTTTCCTGCTCGACCACCTGTTACCCTCTCGAACCACGACCCCGCTAACGTTCGACTCATCCGTCCCGGTTCGGCACGTGTATAATTGCCGCTCCGTTCCGCGCACCGATTCTCCTTCCCTCCCCTGTCCTCCCTCCGTGGACACTTTTTTTCTCCTTTTCCCCTTTTCTCTCCTCTCTTCTTCGTTTTTTTCCATTCCCACCGCATTAGCGAATATCGATTGAGAACCCGGCGGTTGAATTATTCAGCGTGCTCTCTCTCTCTCTCTTTATTCGAATGAAATTCGTTCGAATAATTGCGGGGCTTTGCGCGAGGACAAATTTATCGCGCGACGGAAATTCTTCGTGAAATCGAATTAGGTCTCCCTTTTGTCCAATTTTGCGAGTGAAAAAAAGAAAGGAGAAAAGAAACATCGTCCAACATCGGTAAAAAAAGGTGCGATCGTTATCTTAATAACTCTTCCGTTGCCCGGTAACGCGGTTAAATTATTACGAGAAAAATTTAGCCGAAAGAAATTTAGAAGAGGACCGATCGATATTATCGGTTGCGCTATTACGGTGCAACCTGCCGGCAACACGGTGTAAAACCTCTTTACCAAAGAGGTGGCCTGGTAGCGCTCGCTGAATTATGTATATAACGGCGAGCGCTCGCTCTCGAACAATGACTGGCCCCTTTGAAGCCGCATTGTTCGTCCTCTAGACAGGAACGAGCGCAGGCTCGTAAGGCCGTAAAAGTTGGAAGTCGGAAGATGCGCCGTCAAGATCGCCAGGGGAAACAAATGACGCCTGCGAGCCTTTTAATTGCATCACCTGCTCCCCCCTCCGCCGAAAAGGAGGCCCCTGCGAAAACGCGGAGGTGATAATTTCTCTTCCTTCAGCTGTTCGCGTTTCGACGCGAAGGAAAAAGAGAGGAGAGATTCGCCCCCTTTTAAATTTTTCACCTTATATTATCCTGCCAGTTCTAGTCCTCGTCCTTCTCCGTTACGACGAGCAACATATTTACTCGACGAGTGTAAAGAAACACGCGTTAGGCCTTCCTCCCTTGACCGTGACCATCGGTTCTCTTTCCCAACGTGCAACGAACCGCGAAGCGGTTGAGAGGAGGAGGAGGAAGAGGGGAAGGGGGACGGAGGGAGGAGGGGGGTGTCACGAAGAGGCGCGCAGCCAATAAACGGCGTAGAGTAACATCGTCGACCGAGATGTTTATTTTCTATTATTTTTTCGTGGGAAACGAGCAACGCGCTCTTCTCCTTCTCGAATTTACAGGAGCCTCCTATTTTTATCTCTCTCTCTTTATCTTCGCTTCAATTTTTTGCTACGGATATTTAAGGTCCCCCGAAATTACACAATTTCGCTTATAGTTTTATTATTGTAAACGGCAACGCTGTTTCACGTCCTATATATATTATTAACCGTCTACGTTCTGAATATCGCTCTCTCAAGATATATTTTGAAGAAATATATATTTTAATTCGTCGATGTACACACGACGATAATAACAAATGATTTTTGGGAAAGGAAGAAAGTGGTCTGATCCATCGCGTTTAAACGTCTCGTCTCGAGAACATTTCGACACGGAATCCGGCAATTATCTCGTTTCGATTATAAGCCCGGACGTGGCGTGGAGGGTGGCGCGGAGAGATCAATCATTGGAAACGTTCGATTACGGGCGGACGGTGAGAGGAAACAGAAGGATGCGTGCGATTTCGTTGCGTGATAGGTGCGCGCTAGGTTGCGTGATATCTGCTCGATTGGTTCTGTGGGAACGTCGGCAACGATCGACCGTTCATCGACCTATTTTATCGCCACCCTCTCTATGCGTCGTTCGGATAAAGACGTTGGCCGAAAGTATATATATATATATATATATATATATATATATATACATATATATAAATAAAACAAACGAAAGAACGCGACACTAGGAATGGTAACGTTCGTTCGTAATAATAGTGGTTGAGAATTAAGAAACAGGAAGTCGATTTCTAAACGATGCCGTTGGAATCATTAAATGATGCCAATTAAAAAAGATAATGAAGCGGGATTCATTACCTCGAAGCGAACAAAGATTCCATGCCACTCGGTTTCGTGGAACGGCGGTAAAGGCAGGCAGGCAGGCAAGCAGGCAGGCAGGCAGGAAAGTATGGTGGCGCTGTGACGCAACTACCTACACCAGATCCAGTCGAATAGGATCCACAATGGACGCAGATCGAGAACATCGCTATTACACAGATATAATGGAACGTGTACAAGCAATTTTCCCACAGTCACACACGCTTTCCTACCTTTCACCTAATTTCATTCTATACCTAATTCCGCTAATTCTAAATCGTCGAATATCGCGAGTTAACGCGGTGTGGACAACAAGGTTTCGAAACGTTCATTTTTTCTTTTTTCCTTCCGTAGAATATAGGGACGATTAATCGACGAAAGAAAGCGTGAAAGATCCGCACATCTCTTTCGCCCGAATTTCCCAACTTTTTTTTTTTTTTTTTTTACAGAAAAAAAAAAAGTCGGTTCGAATCCCTTTTTTCCACAACCGACACGGACGCTCCCAGCTTTTTTTCACCGCGCGCGCACGCACGTACGCCGCAATGTCACCGATCGTGTGTATATATACATACATACATACCGCAGTATCGCACGTTACCGTGCGGTTTGTCGGCCTTTTCAACGCGCATAAAAAACGGTTCCCTACTCGTTCTTTTTTCCACCTTCCCTGCACATTTGAGAAAAATAATTTTCGGTCAAACTTTGCAATTCGAATAAAGTTAGCTTAACGAGTAATCCGTTTGTTAAGATTTTCGAATTTATTCGCGATTATTAATACGACGTTTACGATTAAATTACACGTAACGAGGGGATTAGAAATGCGACGTTTCAATCTTCCGTGTGTAAAAAGAAAAAGCTCTCGCTCGAAGACGGAAGGGAATAACAATTTAAGGAAAAATGACGGTTTGAACGCCAAGTTTCTCTCGCCTTGAAAAACTTGCTTTCCGGCAAGAGGCAGAGGAGCGATCCGCGATTCTTGAAACGAAGAGGTGGGTGAGGGGGAGGGGGGGGGGGGGAAGGCGCGTCGAAAGGAAGGACAAAACAACGGACGGAACACGTTTTTAATTACTTTTCATAGTTTCGTGCGATAAACGAGGCGTTGACTGTCCGTCTGTCGGTGTCAGAACAGCGAACGGCTATGCATGCGGGCCCGGCTTTTAAATAAACGATTGTCTTCCCCTTTGACTTTGCGATAATAGGTTTGTTTGCATTCCAATTTCGAGAAGTTTAACAACGTTCCTTGCTACCCCGTAGCTGTCGTCCTACTCCTCCTCCAATTACAATTATCTACTATTTTTTTTTAATAGCAGCTCTGCCTTCATCTCCGTATATATTCGATCGTGAAACGACAAATTTCGAATCATTCGGTTCTGATCTCCGCTTTGAGCGATCCTGATACAGTAGAAGCTGTAATTTTCAATATTCAAAATCCAGCTTACAATTGTAATTAATAATTTGTTACCTATTATTGCTTTTTAGAATTGAACAATCATTGGAATGATATTAAATTTTTAATAGTAGAAGAATTTTCAATATTCAAAATCTAGTTTACAAATCGTTACAAATTATAATTAATAATTTGTTGTCTCTATTATTGCTTTTATCTTTTTTAGAATTGAACAATCATTGGAATGATATTAAATTAATTTTCAATATTCAAAATCTATTTTTCTCTTTCAACAAATCGTTACAAATTATAATAATAATTTATTAATAATTTATAATTATATTAATTATATTAATAATTATATTAATAATTTATTGCCTCTATTATTTTTATCCTTTTTAGAATTGAATAATTATTGGAATGATATTAAATTTTTAGCAATAGAAGAATTTTCAATATTCAAAATCTAGTTTACAAATCGTAATTATAATTAATAATTTGTTACCTATTATTGCTTTTTAAAATCGAATAATTATTGGAATGATATTAAATTTTTAATAATTTCACTCCGTCCGTTATATTTAATATTTTTTTTACAAAAATATCGGATCGAATTTTTGTATTAAATTTATTTTCGAGCTTACATCAAAGTTAAATATTAATAATAATTTATGCGATATATTTCTTCCGTCTCTCATTTATTTATCGAATTGTAAAGCGTTAAAAGGACACGACGAATAAAAAAGAAATTTTTACCATCGCGATTTTACTTTACGCGAAAAATTTCGATATACCGTTTTTACATAAATAATTTATAAATAAACATTTAAACTCGAAAAATGACCGAGGAGAAAAAATTCTCACGTCGCAGAATTGTTAGAATTTTCTAGAATTCTCGGATCGAAGCGAAGCTCAAAGTTCAAGTAGAAGATCGACATCTTCCTCCTCGACTTGTAATCGAATAAATTTACTTGAAGCGATAAAGAAAAAATTCTGATCGTTATATCGACACATTCGGAATTCGGTCGCTCTTTTTCGATGATAAGCGTGCCTCCTTGATACGCTCCTTACCTCGACTCGACTCGACTCGACTCGGGGAGGGGGAGGGCAGAAATGGAGAAAGGGGAAGCCTGTGGCCTCGTTAGTTTCACGGTCTGATTACGATACCCGTTGCAGAAAATCGTTCAGAAATTCGGCGGTGGCCCGGCTTGTTACGCGATACATAACGCATCGCTTTTCGAAACTTTCGTAACGGTGCGTTGTGATTAAACACAATGGCGCGCCGTTGAAACACAATGGAGTAATAATATTCCGGCGCGCGAGATTCGCGTGCTGAATGAAAAAGTTGCCAACAAGCAAAATTCCCGCGAATTCCGACAAAAGCGCCGAGAGCCTGTGGGGCGAGGATAGGCGGGCGGGCGGGCGGGAGAGAGAGAAAGAAAGAGAGAGAGAGAGAGAGAGAGAGGGAGATCGAAGAATGAAAAGTAGCGAACACGGCCGTGTGTGCGCTGGCCACCGCCTTCTATCGTCAGAAGCCTCATTATCGTTGTAATTATCGGGCAAAGAATATAAACGCGAGACGGGGTGGCGTGTCAGAGTGCATTCAATATCGGCCTCCTCCCCTTCCGCGAACCGGGATCCCCATCGCGAGTCGCACGAGCAAGCACCGCGATCGAAAAAGGAAGGGAAAAAAAATCGCGATTTTTCCGGGATACAAACTCGATCCAGGCCGCTACGAACTCTCCAACTAACGTAATTCTCGTCGCTCTAGAGTTAGGGGGAGGGGAGGAGAAGAGATACGGGGACGAAAATTTCACGAAATGCTGGAAAAATCGTCTACCGAGAATATTTTTTCGACCGAGCGGTTCATCGAGCACTCTACCCGAGAAAGATCGCCAGCGATCGTGTTTATCGCCAAGCACCGAGTTACTTTGCTTCGATATTTATTGAAAACATCGAAGCGAAAAGAAAAACTTTATTACGATTCATATTGAAATTCATATAACATTACGGAATACGTAACAATATACGATACAATTGTATACGATAATAATAATAATAATACTGTGTAATAATAACGATATCGCGTGAGAAAATATGCTACGTTTCCAGATAAAGACACTCGACGTACAATAAACTCCGATCGCTTCGTACAACGTATCTTTAGTACATCAGTGACATCTTATGGAGAGCGGCTGTAGTAACGAAACGGTTATACGCGATTTTATTCCATCGTTTAATCGTCAGCAAGCTCGCCCTCTTAAACTCATACCTCTCCCACTTGAAATCGCAACGGAATCGATTGAACGAGCGCGATCAGAGCTTCTTCTCGAGATATTGGGACCCAATATATATATACATATATATATACATATAATATCGGATGGCGGTCGTCGAAACTGAGCAACACGCGAGCAACGTTCGATCCTCGAACCGTGGTAACGATTCCGGCCACCAGAGGGGAGGGGTGGGCCGCTAGGCCTCTTAATCGCGCACCCGTCCGAGTTTCGAAGTTTACGGGTTAAAGACCGGCCGGGTTGTTATTAATGCACGGATTCCGTGATACAACCCGCTCGATACATCTCCTCCCCCCCATCTCCTCTGGCCATCGATCGATCGAACGAGCCCGCCCTTCCTCCTCTATCCAAAAATTCTTAAAAAAGAAAGAGAGAGAAAAGAGAGAATTCCTTTCTTTCAACACTCTTCCTTATTCCCTGTAATGCATACGGGGAAAAAACGATGTCGCTCTCCCGCGGCGAGGCGAATAATATTCAATCTCCCCTGCCAATTTGCTCTCTCTTTCTCCGCGGAAGTGTAAGTGCAGGTATAAGTAGACAGAGAGAGAGAGAGGAAAAAATGGAGGAAACGGTGCTTGCTCTTGTTGCCGATAATTTCGCCGCGTGCGAAATTATCTAGCTTCGAACACGTGCACTCTCTCGTTAGAAGAGAGACTTCTCCATCCCCGGAGAAGTTTTACGGCCCATCCGTGGTGAAACGGGCATCCTGCTTAACAGATTCCCGGACGCGGAAAAACGGCCGTCTTCGAGATTATTCGAGAACGAGCTAATTATTATTATCTCCATTTTCTCCCGGAGGAAAGGAGAAGCGTAAGAGGGGGAAGGGACAGGTGCATCTCGACACTTTACTTTACAACGGAGCGCGTGCTACGCGTCGCGTCATTATCCGCGGCGTTTTTTTCCACCTCCTCTGCAATTTATTAATCGGCCCGTCAAACGGGCCGTGTAACGACCGCCTCTCGCTCCACGGAAAATAGTTAAGAATCGGGAGGGAATTGCACGGTCGTCGTGGAAAAAGGAGGAGAGGATTCTCGTAATCCTCGCGAAGGGCGAACAGGTGATCCCCCCTCCCCCCGATGAGGGATGAGAAAAGGCCGAAAATAAAAGGGGAGGGGGAGGAGATTGGAATCGTTCGACTCTAATGGAACGAAGAAGGGGGACCTTATTTCGCTCCGTTTATCCACGCGGGATATTCTTCTTAATAGAATACTCGATGAATGTATTTCTCTTACGAGGCTGAGCGAAATACGGTTAGGGGTGGAGGAGAGGAAGAGAGAGAGAGAGAAGGGTGTGTCTCAACGCGATAATAAATCTGTGCTTAGCCCAGCGACAATGGGCCTGGACTGGACCGGGGGAGGGAAAGAAGGGTTTAAGCCGCGTCCTACTTACGCTCTCTTCCTCTCTCAAATGGATCGTGCTCGAAGATCGGATTAATCCGCAGAGAGATTATTCCTCTTCTCGGATGTAACGTAGTTTGACTCCGTATCGTTCCAATCGAACCGAGTTCACTCAAATTATTCGTGGAGAGAAGGAAAGAAAACCGATCCTTTACGCGTCTTCGGTTCGAAGAAAAAGCGAGAGAGAGAGAGAGAGGGCAGATGCGGCTCAATCAGTGTCGCATGCTCGAGGCCGCACGCTCGACCTAGCCAAGGTCGGCCAACAGTTGCCTGCATTCTACGTGTTCTTGCCCGCGCGCGAACCACAGGTGATCCCCACTCGTGGTGACACCGAGCCTGCCACGTTTTCTCGATATCTCTCGAAACATTTCCTCTTTAAAATTATCTCCTTTTCGATCGAAAGAAAGAAAGAGATAGAGAGACGGTTGTACAATAGATTGGGATAATCGATCGATCGAATTTCGAATAAAGAAGAGAGATGTGTGTGTGTGTGTGTGTGTATATATTTACCAGGAAAGCTCATCATCGGTCGGGAACCGGTCGATGAGGTACGAGGGGCACGTTGGAGAAATGCCGTCAGCCGGCCAGCTGATCCTGGGAACAACGCCCCGCGACCATTTCTTGCTGGAATTAGGCCTTCTTGATTTAAGGCCGGCCGCCAGGTTTCTCACATCGCGGCGCAGCGGCTTCCCTCCTCGCCCCCTCATCTCCCCCAGATTCGATCGCCTCCTCTATTTAAGCGTTCCAACCGGTTCTATTCGATATAACGTCCTCCATAACGTATTCTACGGTATCGCGATAACAACGAATTGCCGTTCGTTCAATCCTCGATAAACAAACGAATGAATCGTATTAAAAGTATCGTTTGAAACTCGAATTTTTCGTACGAGACGAGGGAAAGAGAGGAATCGATCCGATTAGAAGACTAATCTCTCTCTCTCTCTCGGTATACGATATGTATGTATGGAGCGGAGGAAGAAGAAGAAGAAGAAGAAGGAGGGAGAGGGAAAAGAAATTCGTCGAATTGCTCGGTGTCAGCGGCGTACAGGTGAGCGATACCGTCGTTTGAGCGGGGCCGTCGGCCGGCCGGTTCCCAAGGGAGCCGTGTGTCGATTGGCCGGGATTGTTTGTGAAATTCCTTCGATAGTATTCGATGAATCTATCGAGGCACGTCGTCCGCGATTCCGAAAGAGCCGGTATGCCGGCCCCCGGCTCGTTAGCCGCTGCTCTCTCGCTCGGGGTCGTGCTTCTTTGCTATCGAGCGGCCGCGGATGGCAATCCCTCGCGCCGAACCTCCCCTCCCTCCCCCCCCTTGGTTCTTAATCGTTCGCGCGATAATTACACCCCGATTTCTCTAACCAACCTCTAACGCTCTCCTAACCTACTTCACCCCTCCTCCTCTAGTTTTCCGTATATGCTGTACTGTACACTCGTTCTCTGTACAAAAATGTTTTTTCTGCACACCTCCTTCTCTGTCATATTGTATATATTTATTCGTATCGTGATACGAAAATTTTTTCACTTTTCAAACCCTTTTTTTTTCGTATACTTTGTGCTCTATTCTATTGTATACTCTGTGATACGAAAATTTTTCCACTTTTCAAGATTCGAGTATTTTGAAATACTCGATATATTATAATAGTGGATGGATGCAGGATCCCTTTTTTCCATATACCTCGTTCTCTACCCTACTCTATATTTTGTGATACGAAAATTTGTCCATTTTCCAACCCCTTTTTTTTCGTATATCTCATGCTCTTCTTATGATGGGATACGAAAATCTTTATAATTTCCAAGATTCGAGTATTTTGAAATACAATGGACGGATGCAGGATCCCTTTTTTTCGTATACCTCGTCCTCTATCCCACTGTATATTTTGTGATACGAAAATTTGTCCATTTTTCAAGCCCTTTTTTTTCGTATACTTCATCCTCTATCTCACTGTATACTCTGTGATACGAAAATTTTTCCACTTTCCAACCCCTTTTTATGATATATTTTGTGATACGAAAATTTTTCCACTTTCCAATCCCTTTTTTTTTCGTATACTTCGTCCTCTTCCACTGTGATAGGATACGAAAATCTTTATAATTTTTAAGATTCGAGTATTTTGAAATATAGTGGACGGATGGAGGATTCCTTTTTTTCCGTATACCTCGTCCTCTACCCTACTGTATACTTTGTGATACAAAAATTTGTCCATTTTCCAAGCCCTTTTTTTTCGTATACTTTGTCCTCTATCCCACTGTATACTCTGTGATACGAAAATCTTTCCACTTTCTACCCTACTGTATACTTTGTGATACGAAAATTTTTCCACTTTCCAACCCCCTTTTTTTTTCATATACTTCGTCCTCTACTCCACTGTATATTCTGTGATACGAAAATCTTTCCATTTTCTACCCTACTGAATACTCTGTTATACAAAAATTTTTGCACTTTCCAATCCCATTTTTTTCGTATACTTCGTCCTCTATCCCTGTGATAGGATACGAAAATCTTTATAATTTTGAAGATTCGAGTATTTTGAAATATAGTGGACGGATGTAGGATGTCTTTTTTTCGTACACTCTCTTTCGTACTCGTCCTCTACCACTGTGATAGGACACGAAAATCTTTATAATTTTGAAGATTCGAGTATTTTGAAATATAGTGGATGGATGCAGGATCCTTTTTTCGTATACCTCGTCCTCTAGCCCCCTTCGTATTTTCGTATATATTCTGATATTGATATGAAAATCTTTCCAACCCCTTTTTTTCATATATCTCGTCCTCTACTGTGATAGGACACGAAAATCTTTCTAATTTTCAAAATTCGAGTATTTTTTTTTAAATACGATAGATGAAAGCACGATCTTTCTCTATTTCTCTTTCCTTTTTTTCGTCTCATAACAAAAATCTTTCCAATTTTCAAGATTTGAATATTTTGAAATACGATGGACGAACGGATGCCTTTTTTCCGTATATTTTCTCTTCTATCCCTGTGATAGGACACGAAAATCTTTATAATTTTCAAGATTCGAGTATTTTGAAATACGAACGCATGATCCCTCTATTTGGCCCTCCTTTTTTCCATACACCTTGTTCTTTATACTCGTTCCACAGCCTACAACACGAAAATCTTTCGACTATTTTGAAATTTGATGGACGAACGCACGATTCCTTTATTTCTTTTCCTTTTTTTTCGTCCCACAATCTGCGACACAAAAATCTTTCCAATTTTTCCAAAATTCGAGTATTTTGAAATATGGTGAACGCACGATCTCTCTATTTGGCCCTCCTGTTTTCCATACATTTTATTCTCTATACTCGTTCCACAGCCTGCAACACAAAAATCTTTCCAATTTTCAAGATTCGAGTATTTTGAAATATGGTGGACGAATGCAAGATATCTTTTTTCCGTACACCTCGTCCTCTACCTCTGTGATAGGACACGAAAATCTTTCCAATTTTCAAGATTCGAATCGTATTTTGAAATACACACGATTCCTTTACTTCTTCTCTCTTTTCTTCGTCCTATAACAAAAATCTTTCCAATTTTCAAGATTCGAGTATTTTGAAATACACACAATTCCTTTACTTCTCCTCCCTTTTCTTCCTCCCATAACAAAAATCTTTCCAATTTTCAAGATTCGAGTATTTTGAAATATACACGATCCCTCTACTTCTCCTCCCTTTTCTTCCTCCCATAACAAAAATCTTTCCAATTTTCAAGATTCGAGTATTTTGAAATACACACGATCCCTCTACTTCTCCTCCCTTTTCTTCCTCCCATAACAAAAATCTTTCCAATTTTCAAGATTCGAATCGCATTTTAAAACACGACGAACGAACAATCCCTTTTCCCTTTCCTCCTCATCTCATCCTCCTCCACACCACCCCTCTGCATACCCACCGTACATACGACATATACGAAAATCTTCCCAAGATCCGCATATTTCGAAACGCGGTGGCCGAACGCACGATCCCTTTGACTGCGGTAATTAACGACGCTCAGTATAGAAGGACTTTGAAAAAGCCGATAAGAGGGATGATTTCGCGATGAAAAATCCTTCGTCGCAGTAGATATTTTCCTTTTTTTTTAAACCCACTCTCGAAAATAATTGCGAGTACATATACACACGATAATACACGATAGGCCGATAGACAGTCGCGGCTCTTCCCACTCCCCTCTTAACCGGCCGCCGCTGGGTCTGGGTCCCCGACCCGCCTGCCTGCCTGCCTAAGGGGAGGGGGAGGAGGATGTGGAAACGGGAGTGGGTAACTTGCAAACGTTCAAACAAATAGGAAGTTTGTTTGGCGGGCGGGTACAATAGGTGGAAACCGAATGATATGTCTAACTAAATACGTTACCCGTGCGCCACGGTATCAAAGGGAGAACCGAACCTTTATGATGGTTTCTGGTTGGCTCGCGTCTCCGCAGTTTGCCGCTCACCCTTCTGTGGTTACGCGCGCGGATCTCTCTCTCCCTCCCTCCTCCCTCCTCCTCCTCTATGTACACACAACGGAACCCGGGTTTCCGGGCGATGCATCAATCGCAAAATTGAAATTTCAGCATCAACAATAATTACCGCCGTTGTCACCGCGACTTGAATCTCTCGTTCGTTACCTCGCTCCGTTTTCGAATCGGGAGCGGTTCTCCTCCCTTAATTTAGCCAGACTTTTTTTCAAAATCTCTAATTATTTCCCCTTTCTCGATTTACTCGAAGAGAAACGAATTCCACTCTCCATCTTTTCATCGAACTGAACATTGACATTCGAGCCAAAAATATGTTTAAAACCTTTCTCCTTCTCTTCTCCTCTTCTTCCTTCGTTTCTTCTTTCCCTTTTTTTCTCTTCGCATCGAGAGAGCAGTCTCTTTGAAACGAAGAGAGAGAGCAGTCTCTTTGAAACGAAGAGAGAAAGAGAAGAGAGAAAAGAGAGAGAAGAGAGAGAGGAGGAGGAGAACCACTGCAAGATTGGGGAGAGGGAGGGAACTTTGCCTAAAGGCTGAGAAACATCGGGAAATAGGTGGCGGATGGCTGCTCCAGGCAGCGACGTATCAGCGTTTGCTGATGCGTCTCTCGAACCATGTATCACGAGAGAGGAGAGAAGAGAGGAGAGGAGAGGGGAGAGGCTGCCGTTTCCGGTTTATCTATCGAGCCGGTGAACGGTAGTATGACAGCCAGCCCGGCTGCACGCTAATATGTCAAAGGCAGGCAGAGTAGCAGAAGACAATTAGCGCGCCGTCTCTAGCGATACGACGTCCTCCAAACTCCTCCTCGTTATTTCGGTTATTTCGGAAAGTCCGTGAATTCTGCTCCGTCTTTCGAACACTATCTTTCTTTCTCTCGTTCGAATATAGCCAAGATTCGCGCCAAAATCGCCAATCGTTCTTATATCCATTCACGAAAGTGTTTCTCTGGGATCAGAGTTTTTAGTTTCTTTGGAAGTGTTTTTCCATCCAGATTCAATCCCCGTAGCTCTTTAAAGCAGCTTAAAAAATAATAAACTGTGAAAAGAGAGAGAGAGAGTTTTCGAAAAACTTAAAAAAATACGTATCGTATTTGATTCTTCTGAAAATTTCCTCGTGGAAAAAGAGAGAGAGAGAGAGAAGGAAAGGAGAATCGATACTCGAGATTCGAATTCCACCGGCGGATCCTCTAAGACGATTATCGCGCTCTCGCACACACGCGCACAATTAGAATCGTCCATTTGTCGTCCTGGACCGGGGTCCGCAGCGAGACAAAAAGAACGAGAGAGAGAGAGAGAGAGATCGTGTCTTCTCTTCTCCCGTGGGAAACCGTTCCTTTCGTGGCAGTGAGGACGGAAAGAAAGAAAGAAATAAATAGCGAAAAAAGAAGGAAGGCGGAGGGGCGGGGAGGGTAGAGGGAAGACAAAATCAAATAGAGGGGACAAATAACCGAGGGGGAGGGGGAGGCGGAGAGTAAAAAGCTCGGCTCGGCGACCGAGCCGGTCAGCCGGTCGAAGGAGATGGAGAAACGAGAGAAAGATCAGCTTTGTCGGCAAGCTTGCTAATTAGTTTACTAACTTATCGACCAAGTCTCCACAGCCACGCAGCGAGCCGGAAACGCATCGCGACACGAATGTCACCGTGTCGTACTCTCTCTCTCTCTCTCTCTCTCATTCGATAGCCTTAAGTTCTTGCCTCCGTATTCCCAAAACAATCCTTTTCTTCCTCCTCTCCACGGTGATACGATTAGATGAACAACGATCGAAAGGACTTAAAAAGAATCTTTTTCATTAATATTCTCAAAATATAGAGGAACGAATTTTCTTCTCGTCTGGTTAATGAACGCTCTTGAAAGCGCGTATATATAAAACACACCTACGCTCGCTGACAATACGTTTTAGCGATAATGGTTTCATTTTCCTTTAAAAGCTTATAGTAGATACGCGATGCCCCCAGGGATACGGCGTATTTATGTCGTATTAAAGCTTCAACACTTTGTACAAATTTAAAACGCAATTTTTCAATCCATATATGCATACGTATACACATACTGTTAACAAAGAAAACTTCGATCAAGCTTCCTCTCTCTCTCTCTCTTCTCTTCTTTCCCTTCAACCCTCTTCGTTGGAAACAAGGAAACATTTCCACGGACGGGTTCGGGTGTTTGATATTTAGCAGCACGCGAGCCATTCGCTCCCTCCTCGAATTAAAAAAGAAGACGAGAGAGAGAGGGAGAGAAGTAACGGCCCAAGCGAGCGCGTCCAAGCGGACCGATGAAATTCAGACGAGGGATAATTTTTTAACGTTATTACTTGCCGACCGTCCTGCGAATCGCCTCCTCTCTCTCTCTCCCCATTCTCTCGCCTCACCCCTCGTTGATTGGCAATTTCGCGTCTTGAATTTTTATCCCGGCTCGCCGGGGTGTGCGGCAACCCCTTCGTTTTTAAATTATCCGCGAGATTAATCAAGGCGTCATTTTTCACGTCCAATTTGCAATAAAAAGAAGCAGGCGGACCGGCATGGTTAACGAGGATGGCGAGGAGGGGAGGAGGGGAGAGTAAACCTTATTCTTAATTGATATATTTTGAATTAATTAATCCTTCCGGAACGTGACGATACGACGCCCCTTCTTAATTAGTCGACAGTCGTAAATTTCTTCTTTCCTTCGATTATTATTACGCGTGTAATATATATATATTTTTCTTTGGTGGAGTCGATTTGAAAGAGAAGAAAAGTTTACAAATTCGGAGGTTTCCGTTGAAAAGAAGGGAGAAAGAAAGGATTCCGCTCTCAGCTTCGTTCTCGGTGTCGGAATCGGCGCGAATCGCTCCGAGGGACGGCGAGGAGAAAGGAAAAGTTTCCTTGTAAATACCAAAGTAATTCCAACGTCTCCCCTCACGCGAGATACTACGAGGAGGAGAGAGAGTTGAACCTTCAAGGGTTAAATAAGAAAGCTTTTGAAACGGGCGTCGATATTTAAATTAAAAAATACACGCCGATGAAATAATATTGGCCGCCAATCTGTCCATTCTCCAATTCACCCCTTAAAGGAGAGAAAAAGAAACAAAATCGGGAGGAGAGAAAAATTTGCAGAGGATGGAGAGAGAGAGAGAGGCTCGTTTCCATCCTGGGAAGGCGACGGAAACGTTATGCAAATGGGTTTTTACGGGGAGAGAAGTTTGCTCCCCCTCTCTCCTCCACTGAAGCGCGGGATCGGCCAAGAGGCCGGATCATTTTTACCGAAATTAAATCGAAAATTAGACTCGCATTAAAATGCGCTCCCGATAGGGCCTCCTCGCCTCGAATCGCCGGTGGCTCGTCCTACAAGAGAGAGAAAGAGAGATAGAGAGAAGGGGGAATTCCTCGCTCAAATGCAAATAGGAGATTCACGGCGGGCGGATTTGTACGAGTTAATCAGGAACCGCTCGCGCGGAACGAACGGTTGAGAACCGCTGAGGAATAAGAGTCGAAACTCGGGGGAGGGAAGGGATAAAATGAAAAAAGTTGGCCGGCGAACAATCGTGTATAAATCAGGGGTGGTTAATAGGTAAGAACAAAGGGTTAGGAGCCTCCTTCCTCCTCCCCTCCCCTTCCCGCAAGGAACGCCGGAGGGATGCGCTCGAGGGGGTTGGAGCGCGCCTCCAATTTACGATTCATTTCGTCGAAACGGGCGCGCCACCGTCGCCTTATATCGCCATTTCCCCGATCTGAATAATTAATTTTAATAACGAATTTCTATCCTCTCTCTCTTGGTCCTCGTTTTCTCCCCCCTCCTCCTCCTCGCGAAATCGATATCCCACGTTCGATGAGGGATGAATATGGAATTAATAATTTTCCAAAAGAATAATCGTCGAATATTCAATATCGAAATTGTAACCGATAGAGAAAGAGGAGGATCGAATTGGATATCCGATTGCAAAATCTTTGCTCGGACAGGAAAGGAAAGAAGCGGGACGTTAACGGTACGGTGAATTTATACAAGTGTCGCTCCTCGTTTATCGGTAATTAAAATCATCGACCGTGTTCCCTTTCGAAAGGTATTTACACGATATTTCGAGAGAGAGAGAGAGAGAGAGAGAGACTGGTCGTTTACATTAATTGACACGACGATTCGATGGGATCGTGTGAATACGAAATTATTTTAAGTTGGACGGAGTTTCGATGAATATTTGATCGATCCATCGGCGAGATCGAATCGCCGGGCGAGAAAATAAATATCGAAAACCGTTCCATTCCTTGTCTTGTAAAAAAAAAAAAAAAAAAAAAAAGAAATAAATACCGTTGCGACAACGGGAAATAAATCTTCCGGCCGGAAGATTTATATCGACTTTGAAAAATAGAACGAATCGAAGATTCGATTATCGTCGAATTGGTTTTTCGTTTCTCTCTCTCTCTTTTTGCACATCTAATAAAAGAACGAAAAACGAGATAGAAAATTCAACGAGGCGCGGATCGATCGAAAGGGCATTGAAATTTCAATATATAGCCGGGCCAATATATGTTCGGTCAAAAGTTCAATCGGCGAATTTTCGAATTGGAAACGGATATATAATCGCTCCCTTCAACTTCTTTTTCGACCGGGTCAATTATTTATCCCGCGAGATCGGGCATTTTTCTTGCTAAAAAAAACGATTAACGATTTTGCACGACGCAATTGTAATAAACCGTTCCTTGCCAATTCGTATATTTCGAGGCGAATAATCGATTTTAATTTACTCGCTGCACTCGTTCGCAGTTAAATCGAGAATCTGTATCTTTCACTTACTCGGAAATTCTCTAAAAAGAGGAAACATTGCGCAAGGTGTTACAAAGTATTCGAAAGAGAGACATTCTTTCCTAAACCTTGGAGGATTATATCGATCGAGGAAGGGAATCGAAGGATGGGACGCACGATTTTCTAGCCGCTTGCTACCCGATACAAGAGTGGCAATGGTGGTGGTGGTGGTGGCCCAGTGATATACAACGCTATCACCCTCGTATTTACTGCAGTGTCAAACCGGGGCGACAACTTGGTTACAAATTAGTGCTTTGCATCGCGCTCCCGCTCTTACACCTTGTATATATATATATATATATTGTTTATATATATATACATCTCGGTGGCCCTTCCAGCGGTTGTACGAGTCTCGTATGTTTATGTTGCTGGCAGCTGCGCCGCACAACCTTGCCAATATTGGTTCTCAATTTAATGATCGGCCGGCCGCGCGCACCCTTTACTTACCAGCCTCGATTGCGCCACCCGGTAAAGTTCGGTTTCGAAATTGGAATAACTTTCGATCGAGCCAATGTTCATTTCGATGGAATTTACACACATATATATACGTATCTCGAGATGGATAAAATATAGTTCCGTTTAAGAAACAGAATTACGTTGGACGATTTTTCGAACGAGAGTTAAAATTCTGGATCTCGTATCTCGAACGGGTATCGAGATCGTGGATCGATAGGAGGGGAGCTGAGAACCGCTTGCAGGTAGGAGAGGCGATACATCAGCCACGGGTCAACAATGTGTAAGCGGTAACGTTCCCCTAACCACCACCTCCCCCTCCAACTTCGCTCTTCTGGCGACACTTCTGGAGTTTCTCCGGAGATATTTATCGCGCTACGCGTGAACCACCTCTCCCCCTCCTTCTCCATTCGTGAATTGGCATCTCGATCTCGCGTTCGACGCGCGATATCGACGGAGGGGAGGGGGGAGGCTAAGCCGCACGTGCGGCGTAACTTGTTGCACGCGCTCGGCTTCGAAAGAACGACGAGAGGAAAAAAAAATATGAAAGTTTCGAAATTTTGTAACGAATAAATACGCGAGCTGGTTCGATAAATGGCATCGATATAAAGAAAAAAGAAAGAAAGAAAGAAAAATTGCATTGGGTTGGGCACGCGTTAATGAGCGAAAATGTAACGCTTCCCTCCCACTCTCGGGGGAGGGGAGTGGCGGCCGGAAGCTTTTCACTCGTGAAAAGTGGAAAATTGCGTGGGAGGAGGGGGGGTGAAAGGTATCGAACCGGACCATCGTGCCGTGAATCGACAAATTACTTTTCATTGCGCCGCGGCGATGTAATCACGGATTCGTGGTGTCGCCCTCATTACCGCCGGCCTCTCTGGGTGGTTGGGGGGGGGGAACAGGAAAGGGGCGGTCGCCTTCGAGGGTGGTTGAACGGTGGAAGCAACAAATTGAGGTTTTGAAAAAAAAAAAAAAGAAAAAGAGAGAGAGAGAGAGAGAGAAAGCGCTCGCCTCTCCTCCACGTCGGTCGTGCTTTACCGCGGGGAAACTCATTGATTTCCCCTCCCCTCCCCTCCCCTCTCCTCTTCTTCCCCCCTCCCCTCCCCATTCACCACCGCGCGATAATTAAATGCATTTTATACAGTTCTTCGTGTGGTCGGGGTATATAACGGCGAGTAATTAATAGACATTTAAAATTTTTAATAACGCCGCTTTTATGCGCGCCGTACTGTGAGCGTCCCCCGAGTAATTATAGCCGGTGAATGGATCTGTTGCATTTGACTTTTAATGCCCGCCGGATCAAGCGGTTACACCACGCCTCGCCGCCACTTATCAAACTCCCCACCCCGCCCCACCCACCTCGTGCTAATGACGAGGAGAAAATTTTCGTAACGCACAACACGGTTTTTTTCACAGCCGTGTAACCCGTTTCCTTTTTCTCTCTTTTTTTTCGAAGGAGAGAAGGAAAGGAAAGGAAAACGTTGGCCGAGAAAAGCGATGCAACCTTTCCCCCCCCCCCGTGTTTAACGAGCGATTGCAATTTTTTCCCCATCCTTTTTTTGTCACGCGTCGCGGGCAAAGAGTCGAAATTTCTCGGGCGAGGGCAGCCAAGCTTGGCGATAAGGATTAATTGGAAGCGAGTTGACGATATTTCGCACGGGTGAAAAAGTGATCCCGAGAAAGAGAGAGAGTTTACATAAAGTCTTCATTCGGCCGGAGCGATAAATCAGAGCTTCTTTTCCGGATGAGAAAGAAGAGGAGGAGGAGGAGGAAAAAGAAGAGAAGGAGGAAGAGAAGGAGAAGAAAAAAAGAGCTGTTGACTCCGCGTCATTAAAATTAATGATCGCGTGATCGCTAAACGCGTTTGCGCTCCATCTCTCACATTCTCAAATCCGGTCAAACCGTGGAGCGATAAATCACGAAACACCTGTTCCGTAGGGACATCCTCTTCTCACCATAAGAGTTACCACATTCAATTAAGTTCTTGTGCCGAATCGGAGAAAGATTCAATTTAAAACGCCTTCGATTATTACATCACCACCACAACTGTACCGCCAAATTTCTCGTTTCCTCGCAGAAACGAAACTTCATTCGCGCTTCCATTCCCTTATCTTATCTCCTCGGAGCTCGTTTCGATCGATGGTCAACTCGAAGCTCGTAGCTATAACGATAAACGTTCCTCGTGGCGAAGAGAAAGAAAGCAAAAAAACGACCGCAGCCCGACTAACAGGCCTTCGTCTATACCTGTCGAAACGTTCCTGCCGATCAAATTACCGATGCGCGCGCGCACGCGCGTGTATATATATATATATATATATATATATATATATATACATACATACGTGGCTCGTTGAAGGTATTCTTCGTATCGAGAAAGTGTCTCGGCTCGGCCTATAAATTTGGCCAATTTAATTGGCCGTGGATTTATTATTATGTAGGCAAACGGAACTCGTTATAAATTTCTCGTGACAACCGGAGTATGGGATCGTGATGTCCGATGCTAATGCGCGATTAATTATAATAACTGTGCGATTCTGTGGGAAACACGATTCCCCGGGAATTCGGGCGAAAACGTCTCTACTCCTCGCTGCGGCTTCTGGCTAATTTTTTGCCAAAGTAAAAGAAGAAAAGAAAAGAGGACAGATAGAGCGAGAGAGAGAAGCACAAGGGATAAACACAGCCAAGATGTGTTCGAAGACGATCGGAGCACTCGGAATTACTCGGTAATAAGAGAAAGGGAAGGAACCCTCTTCTCTCTCTCTCTCTCTCTCTTTGGGCAAGCGTTATTAAGCAAAATATTGAATTACGACGAAGACAGAGAGAGAGAGAGACGTGGAAAAGATACCGTGCGATATAAGAACGATATAGAGAGGGAACGATATCGAGTGGGTCCTCTGTCTTGATATAGACCACCATGAGCGAGCTGGGCCCGACCAGTAGGCCTTAAATCGTCCTCGCACCGGGAGGGCAACCGGTACCCCTCGGTACCACCTAAAATATTCTCCGCCTAAGGTATACCGATCGAACGTGTCCACCATCACCTCTCTCTCTCTCTCTCTCTCCTCCTCCCGTCTCCTTACCCCACAAAATCGACGTATCCCGCCCTTAAATCATTCGAGAGCGGGGCTAGGTGTGGTGAGCGCGACATTGGCCGCCACTGTGGTGCCACTTCCGGGAATCGCTCCAACCACCCGAAGTGAAATACCTTCTTCTTCTTCTTCTTCATCATCCTACCTCCGATCGTTCGAGACGAGAAAAATTCTGATCTCGTCTTTTTTCTTTTCCTTTTTTTTTTTTTTTTCCTTAGTCGAGGAAAGATCAATCGAAATCGAGGATCCTTCCTCTCCTTCTCTCGATTTTAGGAGAACTCGCTCCCTTTCCTTCCTTCTTTCTTTCTTTCCTCTTTTCCTTTCCCTCCCCCCCTCGAGGTTTCACGCGAGCCCAAGGTTGACAAATAAGCCCACCAATGGAGGCGCGGAACGGGCGAGCGAACAAATAAGCTTCGCGGCCTGGTGTCAGAATCAAGATTATGACAGCGAGTCGGGTATAAATTTGAAATTTAAGAGAATTTCTACCTTTGGCGGGGCGCTTGGCTTGGCCTCTCCCCCTCCTCGGCCAAACTCCACCGGCACCAACCACCGGTAAATCACGGTGATATGCGGGTTCGCCCAAAATTCCCGGCTAATCTCGAAATCAAACAGCCAGGAAGGACATAAAAATGCTTTATCGCCGGAGGCTTGAAATACACCTAAGCCGCACACCACTCCTCTCACGATCGCCTTGTTCGCTCGGGATGGGACACCGAACCCGTGCTGTAAGCAACCACGCTATTCTCTTTAACGAAAGATGGACGAGATTTCGTTTCGCCGCGTTCGAGTTACTACGGAAGGGGGGAGAGGAACGAGAGAAGTTCTCCCCTCCCCTCGCCACTTCTCGTCCATCGATCGATTTATCGAGATCGATTCCTCCGATAAACTAAAACGTTTAAGCGAGGAAAGAATGTCGTGTCGAGATATAAGAAGGAGGGAGAAAAATAAAGTATCTATCTTTTTTCACGCGTGCGTCGTATCTTCTCTCCAGAGATTATTATTATTACTATTTTTTTTTTTTTTTTTCCTTCAAACACGTTACGTTATCGCGCAAAAATTTGACCTTCCCTCGACACCCGAGACACACCTCGATACAAATAAACACTGAACGAGAGTTGAAAATTTGGAAACGTCAATTTTTGCCAGGTGTGGGGTTCGAACCCACGCTCCCAATCGGGAACCAGAACTTAAGTCTGGCGCCTTAGACCGCTCGGCCAACCTGGCTTGCGACCATCCACTTCTAAATTCTATAGGAAATACCGCCGGATTCTTACCATCTTACGATCTCGCTCGTTTTTCTTTTTCTTTCCACTAATTTTGTTGTTTCGAAAATGTTGGATTAAAAAAGAGAGAAGCGATATATTCGGTGCACGGTGATTGTGCGTTTTACGTCGTGTTCGGCTTCCACGATAAGCATCTCGGTATCGCGGTTCCACCGATTACGCGAATATCAATGACTTCTGGGAACGAACCGGATGGATTCGAGCCAAGTATGCAAACAAGAAGAAATAATTGCAATCGGATATTCGGAGGCCGGGAGGGGGAGGAGGAGGGGAGGCCCCCCGAAGGTGTATCGTATCGGCGGACGGTGGTTATTGACGACCGGGCAAAGCAGTGGCGATACATTGGCGGACGAGCATAAATTTCGCCCCCCAAACTGACCGTTGCGTTTTTCGATGCGTCTTAAATTGCCTGGCAACCGTATTCTCGCGGCAACCCCGAGAAAGAGAGAGAGAGAGAGCGCATGAAATGCGAGGCGACACGGCCATTAATCAATGTATTTATAGATAAAGTCCTTTCGAACGTAAACTGAAACATTTCGAGGCTATACGCGAGCTATATTCCCTCCCCCCCTTCCCTTCCATTCGTGTAACGCGCTCATTTTATGCGTACATCCTTCGAGACGATTCTTTCTTTTTTTTTTCGAGAAAAAGAAATCCTATCTACTTTTATAGCCTGCCTGTAATTCGTGAATTCGGAGCACGAGTACGTTTAAGTACAGTTGAGAAAAAAAAGAAAGAAAGGAAGGGAGGAAAAAAAAAAAGAAAAGAAAAGGGATGGCCGTAAACGAAAAAGAGAAATTGGCAGAGAATCGAAGGAGAAGTCGGAGGACCCATCGGCTCTTATAGGGGCCCATAAATATCGAATTTTTATTTTGAATGGGAAAACGAACGATCGGTCGATGCCGCTTGTCCCTGGCCCCCACTAAATCACCGTTACTTTATTAAGTATTACCTTTAGTTAACAGATACTTAATCAAAAGGTGCACGCCGTACGCCACTAATTTGACTTTGGCCCCCATAAATATCGAGGAGGACCCTATGCCGCCGCCGCCGCCGCCGAAACCGGCGCTCTGCTGCCCTTCCAAATACCAGACGCACCCGGACGTGAACACCGACGGATGAATGGGCGATACACCAATGGGCTTCGTACTCGATAAAATACTCGTTGTAATTAAATGCGAGGCGGCGTCATTCGTTTCGCCCTCCTATCCACGCTTTTTCGAAAATTTCCCATCCTCTTCTAGAGCCCTATTCTACGATCGACGATTTGGCTATCGGTTATCCGTTTACTCGGAGGGAAATTGTGCGGGCAAAGCAAAGGCGGTCGGCTCGCGGTTCGGTAAACACTAAACACTCGTTAGGGTGTGTATGGATTGAAACGCAATCTGTATTCGCTGTGGCTACCTTGAGGGGGGGAGAAAAGGAGACGGAAAGGCCTGGTAACTCGTTACTCGCGGAGCGAAGGAGGGGTTGCGAGGAAGAGGGTAGTTCTGGTGGCCAGAAGAGCCCGAGGCTCCCCCCCACTAATTGATTTGTGCTTCGCCGGCCCCTAGCTGCCATAACCTTTCTCCTCGCCCCTCGTCTCCTCTACCCAAGATTCGAACGCGCGATATTCGAGTGAATCGTTCGATATATTCTCCATTCCGCGTAGAATTCCATTTATCATACGTTCTTTTCCTTCCCTTTCGAATAAACGGATCCTCGAAAATAAATAATTCTTTGGCGCGCAGGCGGGCGTCGTTCGAGAAGCTCGGTAATTATATTCGCCGTTAATTACACGGACGAACGATGCCTTCGAGTACGTAGCTCGAGGTGAAAAGCGACCCTTTGTCGCGGCCCCGAGCTGTCCACTTTGCTCTCGCCCGGCATTTTTCTGACTTTACGTAATATCCTGAGCGAGGCCGGCCTAATGCAAACAAGCTGCCGTGAACCGTGCGATGCCTCCTTTGCGATCACACACGCGTCCCCCTTTCCTCCGTGTCTGTGGCCGCGTGAGCGCGTTCGTGTACATTTACACGAATCTGGATATGTGTCCCGACCGTGGGTGCATGAATATGTACTTTCGAGCGACGAGGAACGGCGACGTTCGTATCGCGTTAGAGAGATGGGATAATTACGAGTGTTGCCATTTCCCTTTCTCTCTCTCTCTTTCGCCAGCTAACCGTCCTTCTCCACCGCGGGAATCGTTATCTTTATTGCCTGTAACCTAAGAATTCGTTCGACCAACACAAAATTCGGGACACGGACAATAGAGATCGTTGTCCTTCCATCGACTTTGACGACAACACAACAAACAAACGTTTAATACGAGAATCGTGTTGCTATGTAATTGAAACGTCTCTTAAACGGTGCTCGAACGATACGTAACGTAACGTTGTTCCAAGTTTATTCCAAGTATATAGGGCGCGTTAATGCGGTGTAAAGAAAACGAAAGAAACTATCTATACGATACATTCGATGGAAGGAGAGTTCGTAAATCGGAGAAAAGGATGGGGAGAGAAATGTTTACAACTTATCCAACTGCAATAATGTAAGCGTATGGTATAAGCTTATAGCGAGATATTTAGCCGCGTATCGTGGCGCCACACCACCCAGGGGACCCTCTCATTATTCGCTGCCAGGATGAGCCTTTATTAGCAGTTATCCTGTTCGGTCTCGAATCTATACGTTCACATATCCATAAATTTGCGTTTACGGTGACCGTATCTTATGCAAATGAGACGATTTAATCCGTCGGATATTTCAGGGCATTTTTTAATAACCCTTTCTCCTTCACCCCCCCTCCCTTCCCCCTCGTCTCGCCGAGACCTCTTCGCCGATCTCTTCGATCGTTCGTTCGTCAGGACGATCAATTAGCGCCGATTCATCGTCCTGCCTCTTCAATCTCCAGGTTTTCGGGAATGCCAGAAACGGAACACGTTTATAGGTTTCTCCTAATCGAATTTCGAATTTCTCCGCGTGACAATTGATGAATACGAATAGATAATTTGAGAATGAGATAAGATCGGTCATGAGTCGATAATGAAGGTTTTGAAGATCTCGATATCGACGAAATTTCGGGTATATTTTCGCGGAGAGTAAAAAGATAAGATCGAAAAAAAAAAAAAGAAAAGAAAAGAAATCGATGTCTCGAAACGATGGAGCCGAATGGGTTCGAAAGCAGCAATTTCGCCCGATGTTTCGAGCCGGCAAAATGCGATAATAAGCCCGCGGGCAGTCGGTGAGAATCTGCAATTCGCTCCGCTCAAATTGAATACTCCGTAGGCAGAATCTGGACTCTCCGTCGAGGGTTAAACCTAAGATCACCGATCCGTGATATAGTTTGGCCTTTGTACCCGCTCTCTCTCTCTCTCTCTCTGTACAAACGTTCCGTTCATTCGACGTGGAATGTCGTTTAACCGCGCGAACAGATATCGCAAAAGGAAAAGAAGCGCGCGCGTAGCGATCATCGACTCGATTTAATTCGAGAAACTCGGAATATCGGAATATCGGAATATTTGCACAAGTGGATAAGCGTTACGTCCGCTGTGGAGAGGTAAATAGTCGCGATGTCTCAATCCTCGGAGATAATTGACACGGATACACACCGATAGACCGTTTCTCAGAAAACGTATCTTGTTTTCCTTTCCTTTCCCTTCGTATCATTACGGGGAAGCGCTAATGCGGGGAATATCCACGGGCTGCCGGCAGTTACAGTCACTTCTCGCGCACGGAAAAGCTTCGTTAAGCGCGAAATTGCCGGTCGCGTCGCCCGCCACGCTCAAGATTACAACCGTACGAACGGTTATAATATCGTTCGACGAGCCACCTTAACGAAACGCGCGATTAGTATTTCACCTATCGAGGGAATCTTTAACAGCCTCTCCTTTTCCTTTTTTTTTCTTCCTCTTCTTTTCTTTACGCCGAGCGGGCACGTGCCTCCTCGTTACCTGAGAAGAGAAATTAATATCGCCGTTTCGAGGGATTTCCTTTTCTTTCGGATCGTTGTTTCGTTGATCGTCGGTCGGTAATTCGATTACGCGACGCGCGCTGTGAAAAGTGGTCGAAGATAAATTTTAACGGCAACGAAATACCGCAAAAAAGGGCGATTGCGATCGACAAAGCAGCTGCTTTGAGAAACGAATTTGCGCGTTATGGGGCGCAGCTGGGTGCACGAGGCGAGATTAATTTGTCCTTCTTTTTCTTCCTTCCTTTTAATATCGAATTTTTTCTTTCTCTTTTTAACGGCGACTAGATCGATAAGCGATGACTACTTTATCGACGATTTTTATTATTCGGATAAAATGGAATAAGATGGATTTCTCGTTGATCGTTTCGTTTTTGAAAAAAGAAAGAGAGAGAGAGAAAATACGAAGGTCGTACGTGTAAATAACGGCGCGACGATAAATTAATACAAGGCAGCGATGTGCTCGCGGTATACCGAATTCGCAAGCTGTTCCTCCCGCCACTATCTCTTCCCTCCCTCTTCCATCCCCGCATCCCCCTCGCCCGGCCACTTATCCATGATTTATTGAAATTACATCTCGACACGCGAAAAAAGGAGCCGTTTTCCAGCGGCATTATCTTCCGTTTTCTCCTCGCCACGAACGACAATCCTCCGTATCCGTGACAGGACAATATAACTATCATCTCTTTGAAGATTAACGATCTTTTCAGGTGAGCCGAAGGGCGGAGTTGTACGGATCGACCGAACGTCTCTCTTCCCGCGTCTTCTCCCGTCCTTGTGCTTACCACCCGTGTTATTTCACGATTAGGGACGGCTGTTAGTGTTCGACCGAAAACGTCGTTACATTCGCGTTGAAGAGAGGAAAGAGCGGCCTAAATTTTATTCCAACAAAGATTTCTTCGAGAACTGGAAAGTGAAATAAATTCGCAAATTTCGCGTCACGGGAGAATTTCTTATTAAGAAATTCATGATCACCACTCCTTATCGTTGCAAACACATCGCGTTATCGTCAAGGTAAACACTCGTCGCACTTCGAACCACCCAATGACCTACCTTTTCGTCATGCGACAAAGTTGCACAATACACGCAGTACACAGCGCGATACACTTGGTTTCATAACCTGAAAACGTAAACCGCGGATCTTTTCTTGAAACGTCGGGAGAATCTATCGATCGGCCAATTAAAATAAGATCGGCGAGTTGCTTCTTCGCGGAACGTAAACAATTCGCGTGGAAAAACTCGACCGAGATATCGGAATTCTACCGGTTTTAACGGTTGCCTCGAATTAACACGCGACAGCGGCTCGTTAACGTTCGCCATCACGAGAGAGCAGCGCGCCATCTACAACAAAGTAACAGAGTGCGTGCACTATCGAACTGGTTTATCGATGAAGGAAAATCATAGCTTGCGTACTTTACACGAAAGACTTAACGAAATGATTAAACGAATAAATAAACAAGTATGTGTAATCGTAACTGTGTACGTATTTCCTCCCCACTCTTTCACTCACTCTACCTATATGAAATTGGTAGTTGATCGAACAATTTATCGAAGGGAAGGGAAAAACACGTTTCTATCTCCGCGAATCGACTTTGCGCGTTTCATCGAGCTATATATCGCGTGTATAAGGATCTGTTTCGCAGGATAGCAGGAGGATCGAGACACACAATGCGATAAAAAGAGAGGGGAGAGGAGCTACTTTGCCGTTTCCCCCCTTCGCGTGGCGGACGCTTCCTGCTTCTCGTTTCCGTCGAATTGACGCTCTCCAGATCGGGATAATCGAAGCATCGCTCATTCGAACTCGCGTATTTACCAGAGTCGGGTAGGGTGGATCGGCCGAGTATCCCGTTGTATCTGGCCGCTATTAACGCGAACAATACCGGAACCAGTCGGTGATGTATCCTGTCCTTAACGCCTCTCTCCTCTCTCCGCTCCCATTTCTTTCCGTTTCTTTCTTGGGCCCCTTCTCTCGCGCGCCACCGAACAGCCTCGAGTGGCCGATGCTTTTTCTCCCGGGCAATTTATCAAGCCTCTCTCCGATGTTTTTGTGTCTGTCAAAGTATGGCGGACGGTCGCGCGCGCGTGTGTGTGTGTGCGCGCGCTACGCTTCTGCGGCCCCTTCTGTGCACGTACGCACAGGGGCGGCCCTGGTCTGTCGTAGTGAAGTGGCAGCTCGACGAAAAGGGTTTCACCGCGATTCCTTCTCGCGAAGAATTACGGCGATCCGGTGCAACTGGCGCGCCTCGCACAAGGATTTGATGCATCGCTCGGTGTCACGCTTCAATGTCGCCGTTCGACGTTCAGCCACCGCGCCGTTGCACCTGCGAGCTGAAAAACCTGCAATCGGTTTAATTGAGATACGAGACCGCGATCGGACTTTTTCTTTTCTTTTCTTTTCTTTTTTCCCCCTCTCTCATTTTCGAAACGAAATTTCCCATCGATGGAAACACCAGGATGGAGGGAGGGAGGAGAGGACGCCAAACGAGTAATTTATATATTTTCCTCCGCCCGATATTTGTCATCAAAGAGTGGGCCATTAGTAGGAGTGCGGAGCGAAAGAAAGATCTTTCGGGAGGGACACAGCGGGAGGCATTAGACCATGGCTCCCATTAGCTCGACCGGGTTTTTCTCTCGAAAAGAAATTAATGGCCGATCTTCGCGCGGAATTTCGCCCGCTCCTATCCATTCTTATATACCTCGCTTAGAATCCGCGTAATTCGAAATCGTCGCTCGCGAGATAAAAACAGCGTTCACGGTGGAAACTGGGTGGAGGAGAGGGGAAGGGAAAGGGCGAGATATGGCGAGTTCATGAAAGACGATCGGCCTAATGGAATTGAGTCTTCGAGGCAAGCGGGCGTCGTCCGTTTTCCGCGCGACGATAATTCGTTTAACCACATTGTGAAGAACCATTTATTTATCCGCGCGGGGAAATTTATTTTCAGCGTATGGGACAAGACTTTTATTAAACGATCAATCAAAGCGCGGAAGGGGAGGGGAGAGGGGGGGAGAGACGCGCGCGGCAAGAAACGTCCCGGTATAAACGTCGGCGTTAAGCGTTGTATACCTCGAAGCTATATAGCGGCCTCGCAGTTGGGAACCACGTGAGTGGCACGTGACTAAGAGGATGTAGCAATTATATCTTGACTCTCTCTCTCTCTTCCTCTTCGTAACGCAACAATTAACGTTGCTTCGCGATATCAAAAATGACCCTTCCCCGAAACCGAAAACCGGCGGCCGCCTCCCGCCTCAAAGGAGGCCGCAATAAATTCTTATTGCCGTTCATCGGGGGTATTTATACGGTTCCCCGAACGCCAACGCGAATTTCTTCTCTCATTATCTCTCGTCTCGCCGTTATCGCGCGAATTTTACGAAAAATCGAGAACTCTCTCTCTCTGTTCGGAAAGAAGGGATTCGCGAAAGGATCGATGGAAGGAAAAACGATTCAGCCTCGAGATGACTTTTACCCGGGGGATCCTCCATCAAGCGCGTGATAGCCGGACGCACAACACGTAAAACGCACGAAGCTACCCTCTTCTATAACCCGTGCGCACGTCGACTATAATTATCCCCGGGTAATCACGACCCCACACCACTGTCTTCCGAAGCCCGCTTACCGCAGTCCGGCCACCGTATTCCGCAAAATTAGTATTTCCATTCTCCGTGGAAGAGAAGGCGAGCCGGATGGAGGGGGGAGAGGATGAGAGGAGCGAGTGAGAGAGAGAGAAAAAGCGAGCGACTGGTCTCGTCTGCGGTCTTCTCGATTTCCAACCCTACCCAACCTCGCCGACGTGTTTATTTTTGCAATTTGCCCGCTACGTCGAAGACCGACAATTAGATTTCCTTGCCTTCCTACGTTGTTCGGCTACCGTATAAGTGCAAGGGATCGGCCGGCCTCTCCGATCCAAACGCGAATGCTTCGCGGATATACAGCGACCATGGAGGACCACCTACACCTGCCTTCGGATAATTCCTTCCTTCCTTCCTTTCATCCCTTCTCCTTCTCGTTTCCATTTTGGATGGATCGAAAATATTCGCGCGTACTTTTTTACCAAGTATTATTGTTTCGTTTCGATCGAGTGGGAACGTGGTTTCCCATTTAGGCAGGCTCTCGTTTCTCTCGGTTCGGCTCAATTCGTGTCTTTGTCTCTTGGATGAAGGGCGCCGCGGCCTGGGATATCTCTCGGGGTATACACGCGGCGCGGTTTCGAGGTGGAGGCACTAAATCAAGGCTCCGCATGCTTTGGATGGCGTCTAACAAATGAGCCAATGACAACCGGCCCGGCCCTGCCTCCCTCTCTCTCTCTCTCGATCTCGCGCGAACAAAACGATAATATATTCCATCGCTCTCTCTCTCTCTCGCTCGAAAGAGAAGGAGAAGGAGCAGAAAGATGGGATCCGGACGGATACTCGAGCGAATACTATACGAATACACCGGGACGGAACGGAACGGAACGGAATGGAACGGAACGGAAAGGAAAGGAACGGATGATCGAGGCTGAAGGAGAAATGAGGCGGCGCGCGGGGTTAGGTCAGGTGGGAGGAGGAGGAGGGTGGGGAGAGCCCTTTTACACGTCGCAGGCAACTAATACCTCGACGCGCGCGCTAATGACGGCCAATAATTTAAAATATGAATTTGTATAAATCACCGGTAATCGTTAATTTCTCGGAATGTTGGATCGGGGGCCCATCAGCCCGTGCCCGGGACAACTCGTGCTGGCCTGCTTCTTCTCCCCCTCCCTCCTCCTCTCTTTCCTCCTCCTCCTCATCCTCGTCGAGGTCATTTGTGCTCTCCTAGATTAATTGGATTAATTAGGCATTACCGTGCCCCGGGGCACGGCGCTGCATTAGTCGAGGGAAAGGGGGGAGGGAGAGGAGAGGGAAGGTTGGGTAAGGCACGAAAGGTTGGGACGGCCGCGCGCCGCGACCTTCGGGATCGTCGAGATCGTTTCGAGGGGATTCGCGGGGTCTTTGATTTTGGAACAAACTGATTTCGTCTTTCGTCACACGGCGACGGGGACAAATCGTTCGTCATTTTTATACCGTACGTACTGCGCGGGGATACCCACGATAGCCCCGAGCCACGAAATTTGGCCTACTATACTTCCCCCTTCTTTTCTTTCTCTTCTTCTTCTTCTCTTCGAGATCGAAAGTTTCGAGAAGAGGAGGGGGATTGATCCTTCCTCCCTATCGAGTGTTATCGCATCGTATCGTATATCGTTGTTTTGCGTTATACATTCCTCCTCCCTTCCCTTCTCCCCGTTGCATGGTCAAAAGTCATTACCGGGGCAGCAGAAATTTGACATGGTTTTTACTTTTATTGCGCGACCGTTCGCCTATAATTATTTCCACATCTATCACTCCTCTCCTGGCAATGACCAGCCACGGCCTCGAAGATTGAAGATCGGCTCGGTAGAAAAAAATGAGACGCGAAACCAGGGCCTTTCGAGCAATAGCTCGGTGAGGAAGAAGAGGAGGAGGAGGAGGAGGAGGAGGAGGAGGAGGGGGGGGAGGGCCTCGTCTATATGGGCATTCGTTGTCGACGTTGAATGCCAGTCGGTTTCCTCTTGTTCGACGAGAACACGAAAGGCTTCGATGACGTATGGTTCGTGGAAGAAGGAGAAATAAAGAGCGTGAAGGGAGGAACGAGCGTACCTGTGATTGTCCTCGGCCTGGGATGAAAAAAAAGTGTCATTGTGCTCGGGCGAACGAATGGTCATTTGGCCCGAAAACCGCTTGACATTTCTTACAGTTCTACTATGGGCCTCGCTCTCTCTCTCTCTCTCTCTCTCTCTCCACCGCCTCGTCGATCGCCGGCCAAAAACCGGCGCTCCACGCCGGTTCGTCATTAACGATTTCAAATCCCCCTGGTCCTGTTTCACCTCCCCGGATAATCCTCCTCTATTAATAATACAATCTCTCGAACGAGAGAGAGAAAGAGAGAGAGAAGCTTCTTTCAACTGTCCGTCAATATTTCTCTTCAAAGAAAAGAGAGAGAGAGAGAGAGAAATAAAGAGAATCTCGAAACGAAACGAAAACGGGATTCGCCGAGAATCATCCATCCGGCTTTCCGTTACCCATTCTTCACAACGTGGAATGTTCGTTCCCTCCCCGTCATCGTGTAACCTCGCCTCGCCACGAACTTACTCGAAAACAAAACGAGAGCAAATATTCGGCTCCCGATAAATGGCCGGCCGAGATGTCGTTGAATATTCCCTCGTTTCCCTGGAATCCTGTTGCAACACTACATATATATATATCTAGAAGCACGGGTAGTCCCCAAGCTGATGTATTTCTGAAGCTGTTGGCTCGAGGCCACCATTATGCGCATGATAATTAGAATGCGTTAGCGCGTGTCTCAATATATCCGCACGTGAGTTCAAGCCGAGCTAACCGGCCGCTCGATTCTGACCCGTCGTGGTGGGTGGCTTCCTCCTTTCTTTCTTTCTTTCTTTCTCTTTCTCTCTCCGGGATCGCTACCTTTCCCCGCCAATAATCGTCATTACTCGTTTCGAACCGTTCCTTTCTCTTCTTCTTTCCTTTCTTTTTCCTCCACCGAGAAAGGGGATCGTTAATCGGCATATTCGAGGATATCGAAATACACGAGGACGCGCGCAGGAAATCGTTGAAATTCTGCCCGAACGATCAGCAGGCTTACGCCTGTTGCTCCTCCTCCTCTCCTTTTTTATCACTGCTTGGTGTCGCGGAAGAAACCATCTGCGGCCAACGTACTAACTCTTCGCGAGTTTTTAATATATCGAGTTTCGAGTGTGTATCGAGTGCCTATAGGAGTTAAAGGAGAGGGAGAAAGACAGAGGAAACTCGAAATATATATATATAAGACAGCGATATCTTGTTTCTTTAATAAACGGAAACGGAACGTAATCGTATTATTTGTTTCTACCTTTAAGAATACCTACCCTCCCTTCCTAATACTCGAGTCGAGGGAGGGGGGATGAGCAGGAGGAAGAGGAATGCGAGGATCTTTCGAGTCGAGACGGAGGGAATATTTAAGAAGGTATTAAACCTCCACCCCCTTCTCCGCAGCGAGGATAAGAAAGCATTAACGTTGTACTTTATTCGCGCGCACCGCACTCGATGAGTTCTGAAATATGGAAAGTATCGCGAATTCCGGCCAACAAACTTCTTCCCTCCTCGATTTCGTCGATTTCGAAGAATAAGAACGTCTCGAATTATTCCTTGCTCGGGAGGGCAGAGCCGGCCAGAGATTTTCCAGGCGAGGAGAAAAGGAAAATCCGATTGTCGAAAGGGAACGATATCGATCGTCTTTTTATTCTTCGAAAGTGAAGAGAAGAATGTTTACCCCACGATCTCGTGTCGTCCAACACTGGGATCGCGCTTGTACCAACCTGCACGTTACGTACACCGAAAAGGGACATCTTCGAATCCGGGCGCCGGGTGTTAACGATTACAAATTGTGGCCGGCCGATTCTCAGCCTATTTCTCCGGATTAATATCGAGCGATAAATAATCGAAAGATGATTCACGATTCGCAAGTATCACGAGTCACGTGATGCTAATAATCCCGCCGGTTTATTTAAAGTTAACGTTACTTCCCGATACGATAATTTCGTGAGAAATCTCGCCAACGCGGCATTCGATTCGACTCGAATTTTACGACGAACGTTTCGTTTATTTAAAATAACGTTACTACGAGTCGATTCCTCGATTTAATAATTTGGCGAGGCGAAAATTTTCCCCGATAGAGTGTGTCGATTCGATTCGAATTTTACGACAATACGTCGCCCGTTTCGCGAAATAACGCCGGGTCTCTTATCCGGCACGATAATTTCTCTAATCCTCCAATACTGTTCGATTCGATTCGAATTTTACGATAATCGTTCGTTTATTTAAAATAACGTTACTCCTCGATTACTAATTTATATTATCGATTCGACTCGAATTTTACGATAATTATTCGTTTGTGAAATGCAATGCCCGTCTCTCTCTCTCTCTCTCTCTCTCCTCTCGTATTAACGCGATAATTCCGCGATTTAAGTTAAAATTTCGCCAATAATATCGATTCGATTCGAATTTTACGACGATCGTTCGTTTGTAAAATAACGCCATCTCCCGATAACTAATTCGACTCGAATTTTACGATATTCGCTCGCTTATGAAACAACGCCATTTCACTCCGATATACGCGATAATATACATACATATATATACAGTATCGATTCGATACGAATTTTACGAAAAATATCGTCTTACGAGCGAAAATTTCTATCTATCATCGTAAAATTTAAATTTCCTTCTTTCTCCTTTATTCCAACTCCCGTTCCCGATAACTTTTCGCCGTCTATCGTCACTCGCTCGAACGTGTAGCGCTGTTGTCGACTTGTCGTGGAAGGGGAAGAGCAGGAACGTTGTAGGTTGGTAAGGTAGAGAAAAAAAAGAAAAAAAGAAAATCGGTACGACGATTTCTTAACAGCGGCAATGAATCGTTGCACCCGCGATACACAATCCAACCTCGCCTCTCAACTTATACCAGAAGGTATAAAACCGAGGCCAACATATTGCGCGCATTAATTCGCCGTTGCTCGACGTTGCAAGGTGATTCGTAATACGACGAGGGACATCCTCGTTCGCGCGATCCTAGTTTATAAGAGGGATCGGTTATGGTAGGCCCATCATCCCATCCGCGACACGCACGCCATTCCATTTCTCGGTAATTATAAACTTGGATATCCCGTCGCTAAATATTCCCGTCCACTTCCGCGGAATTTATCGAGATTAATCGGCGTATCGAACCTTTCCCTTCTTCCTTCCTTCTGCTTGTTGCCCGTTACAGAGTTTAAAAAAGTTTGGAATGATTACTTTCCTTAGGATTTCGTCGCACTTTCCCCGACAACTTTCAACAACGCGCGCTCGGTCATCGCGTTACCGTTCCACGCTTCGCACTGAATCGACGCGATCAACGTTCTGTTTACGTTGTAACCCGAGAATGTAAACACAGCCACGAAACGTTCCGGGCATAAACGCGTAATGGGGACACGAGAGTCTACTTTGTTTACAATTTTTCTGTAACGAGAAAGGAACTCGTTTAAGAGGATTTATAATATTCTTTCTAACTTTATTAAATTCGTATCGAAACTTTATCATTGAAAACATCGTATCAAGGAAATAATAATTTTCCACGAACAGAGAGGAGATCGATGAAACGAAAGGGATCGAGTTTCGCGAAAGCGTATCGCAAGGAGAAAGAAATCGGGCAGCATCGAACGGATAATGAAAATTGCACGGCCGCAAACGATCGAATCCACGAGCACCAATTACCCGAGCTGGATGATTCGTTTTAGCGGCCGCCCTTGATGGACCACCCGTTGGGATTCACCGGCGAGCAAGGAAGGACGGCCGAAAGTGTCGCTGATTCGTAAGGCGATCATCCGCGCAGAAGGAAATTGCGTATTATTTTTATCGAAAAACTCCGTGTTTCGGTACACGTGATAAAATTACATTACACACATACATACACATATATATATAAAAGCGTATTTTCTCCGTAAATACATACACACATACCCGTACGCGTGTTTGCAAAGGAGGAAGGGAGGGGTGGAAGAACAAAGAGTATTCATGGCTCGATTTGAACAAAGACGGTAACCGTCCCGCGGAGTGTCGAGCGGACCCCGACCGACATTACCGACCCGTTCCGAATGAATGTTGGTAGAGCGTGGACGTGGTTTGTAATACCGTCGTATTAATCTATGCCCGCGTTCGTAATAATAAGGAAATGTTTCAATCTCGGTGATGTATAGCGCACACAGCTATGGAGGGGGGGAAGGGTCCTCCTCGTTGTCCTCTCGGTAACGACAAACGATCGTCGCCGAGAAGCGATCAATCTCGTCAACGAGTCAGATTCAGAGAGGTCGGGATCGGGATACCCTTTTAACGACGAATAAATTCTCATCTCCTAGATAGAGAGAGAGAGGATAACCCAAGCAAATCGAATGACGATATTATTATTATTATTATTAGAAGAATAGAGAATGATTTATGAAACGTAATTAGCTTTGTTTAGTCGTCCTGCTCGACGATTAATAACAAAATCCTCGCCGTTGACACCTATTCTCTCGATTAACTCGTCGATTAGAGGGGATTCCAACCGATTAGTCGGTTGTTGGTCACAGCAAGTCGAAAAATGTTTCGCTCGGAGTAAGTGAAAGAGAAGGAGGGAGAGGAGGCCTCGACTTTGATAACCGTTACACAACGGCGGTGGTTTATCTTCGATTACGAACGCCTTCTCGGTTCTCTCTCTCTCTCTCTCTCTCGGTTTCTTGGCTCTCCTCCGATTTATGGCGGGCGATTTGTCGGTAGCGGCCAGATTAGAATTAGTTTGCGGATCCGCGTTTGTTTGCTCTCCTCGAGGGATCCAAGATCCGGATCTTGGATCGTGACTCGTCTTCTCTTTCCCTCTCTCTTTCTTCGATGTAAGAAATTCCAGTTGGAATAAACGTTTGGAAAATTGCGTGGAGTGGGGGGGACTCGAGATAGACTCGATCGATACGCTCGGTGTCTATAACGTTAAGGCGTGTGCGGGTGGAGGAATGTGTAAGCATACGTATCAACCCTTTTGCACGGGACTTTGGTAGTTTGCACCCTTCCACGGAGCGATATTAATATCTCTAATCATTCACCAACCCCTTCGGTATCCCTTATCAAGGGATACCATAGCCGTCGGTTGAAACGTGTTATTCAGATTTATCCCATTTGCCTTTGGGACGAGCCAGGGGTATTTATCCGTACGACAAACCGAGTACACGAGCGCCCGATAAAGCGTTTGTCTCGCGACTCGGATTAACAGTGTTCCTATAAATTTCTCTTTTTTTTCTTCTTTTTTTCGATAATTCGATGATATCGTATCACTTTTTTTTAGATATTTGGAAAGATTATAAAACTGATAAAATTAATAACAACTCTATAGAATTCAAGATTTATATCAATTTGGAGCACTTCAGCAATGATGAAAACAAGATCCGAATATAACACAAAATTTATAACACAAGCTTCTTCCAAATTAAAAATATCCAAATTTCTAGACGAGAACGTGGTAAAGTAAAGAAAGAGAGGAGGCGCTTATTAAAAGATTGAACAGAGAGAGGCGGTTCACCTTTGGCCAAGCTTCGCCCGGTTATTAATGAACGCGGTGATAGGAAGTGTCCGTCTCCCCAGGAAGAATCGCCTCTCCCAGAGCAAGGCTGTCACGTATTCGGCTTCTATTTCCCTTAGCTAACGCTCTCTATATGCAAATACGAAAACGACCGCTCTCTCTCTCTCTCTCTCTCTCTGCTTTCACATATCCTCCTCCTCCTCCTCCTCTCGCGTATGTATGGAAATGCGTATTATCGGGTCGCGTCTTTACGAGACGAGGGTGTTGGTTTCGCCGCCTCTTTATAAATAGCGACTTTGATACACCCGTCCTCTGACCGCGTTAAAAATTGAAGGGTCAACCCTCCTTTCATCGTGTCTGCGTACGGAAGAAGGATTTCGCGATCGAGTCGAGTGAGGTTAAAATTCATTTTGCTTCGATTCAAGAAAAGAAAAAGAATAGAAGAGAAATCTCATAGAGAGAGTTCTATCGCCATAAGTTACAATTAGGTCAGTTGAAGGGAGAGAAGAAACGTGTGCAAGGAGACTGATCCACTCTATACTGATTTAAACCCCGTCCAATTCCAGCGACACTCGTCCCGTCTATAATGCATAAATAATTACCACTTAGCCCCCTTTGTTGTCCTCGAGGAGCAGACCGAGACCCCCCCTCCTTTGTCCGCTCCGCTCGGTTTCGGACCGCGAGATTTATTCGATACGCGCGCCCTCATCGGAATCCTTGTCCAAGATCGATATATATATATATATTGGGTTGGTAACTAAGTAATTGCGGATTTTTTTTAGAAAATCAAAGACAATTTTTTCATGGAACTAAATAACTTTATTCCGTAACGTGTTGCCCATTTTGATCAATGACCTTTTGCCATCTTTCAGGCAACGTCATAATCCCACGTTCGTAAAACTTGTGGTTTTTATTAGCAGAAAACTGAATCAGCTACGATTTGATGTCATCATCGTTATTGAAATTTTTACCATTCGAGGAGTTTTGTAAAGATCGAAACAAAAAGTAATCGGATGGTGCAAGGTCAGGACTATATAGTGGATGCGGCAAAACATCCCAACCAAGCTCCAATAATTTTTGCCGAGTGACCAAAGATGCGTGTGGCCTTGCATCGTCACGATGGAATACAACACCTTTTCGATTTGTCAATTCGGCCCGCTTTTCTTCAACCGCGTCGTTTAATTTCGTTAGTTGTTCGATGTAGACGACAGAATTGATCGTTCGGTTGAGTGGTAAGAGTTCAAAATAGACAATTCCTTCGTAATCCCACCAAACTGATAACAAAATCTTCTTTCGACGAATACCAGCTTTTGATGTTGTTCGAGCTGGTTCACGTGGCCTGCTCCACCATCTTTTCCGCTCGATATTGTTGCAAACAACCCATTTTTCATCGCCAGTTATCGGTCGTTTTAAAAATGGATCATTTTCATTACGTTTCTTTAGCAAATCGCAGCTGTTATGCGTTGCGTTAAATGCTTTTCTCTCAGTTCGTGAGCAACCCATGTATCGAGTTTTTGAACATAGCCAAGTTGTTTTAAGTGGTTTTCAATGCATGTATGCGATACATGAAGCTCACCAGAACGAAATTTGTCAAACCAATTTTGACATTGCCGTTCTTTTAAGCCGTTCTTTCATAACTTTTTGTGAGCTTGCGATGCGTTTTTCCCTTTGCGAAAATAAAAAAGCAAAATATGACGATAATGTTCCTTTTGATTTTCCATTTTTCAACGAACGCCAAACTACGCAATCGATCAAAAAACTTTTTTTACCGATCGACAGCTGAATTGCCAATTATCAAATAACAAAATGTGTTTTACATTTGGACTACGCCAGCAAATCTAAAAATTCAATTGAAGCCATCTATGAGTGAAATCCGCAATTACTTAGTTGCCAACCCAATATATATATATATATATATATATATATAACAATCTGAAACAAAGTTGAAAACGAGGGTCGAATTGGAAAAGGAGCTACTCTTCGCTTTATCGAGTCGAGGGATAAAAGTTTTTCCACGCGAGGAGATGGATCCGTCCCGGATGAAAAATCAAAGTGGGGGTATTAAGATAGGACGGCATTTTGTTATCTTTACGGCCGACCATGATTCTCTCCGACTGGCCTATGATCGTATAACGCGTATATACGTATAGGGGAAACGAGCTCAGGTGGACAAACGCGATTTCCAAACGCGTACACGATCCCTTCCCCCCCCCCCCTTCCTCCCCCGTTAAACGTTTTACGACACCGAGTTATAATTATTTTATTATCGCCGATCGTAAACGATCGGGCAAGTGAAGGTAATAATATGCGGTAAATACCTTTAATGGACAGGCAGGGGACCCGACAGGACGTGTTAAGACGTGGCCGCCGTAAAACAGCGGGACGTCGACGTGTTTCCCCGCATCGATCCCCGATTCGCCTCGATTCCGCTTAATTTATCTCCACTCCTCGCCATGGAACCGAAAATAGAGAGAGAGAGAGAGAATGGATTCATATCGATCTCCAACTCCCCTCCTCCTCCTTCTCTCTTTGTTTAATTAAGAGACGCCGGAAGATTCGAAATAATCGATTCCTTCGTCTCGCAGAGAATAAATAAAAATTCGAAGAGGAGGAAAGGCTCCTTCCTTTTCGAAAAGAAACAGTTCGATCCACGGAAATCGGGGAGAACCCCTGCCGTCTCCTCTATTCACAATCACGGATTTGATTTAGCGGATGGAGAGGCAATATAATGTCTCTAACGAGAGTGTGGTATATAAGGACAAGAGGGAGTAGGAGGGGGGGGATAGGGCAGGGCGTATAATGCCATAATGCCGAACCAACACGGTATCCTTCCTCATCAGTATCTTTGATTAGAGGCCCCTATCCTCCTGATTTGCTTCTAATAAACCCGTGAAATCGCCGGGGTAAGGGGGAGACGGAGTCATCCGTGATTCACGTGATTCGTGAGAGACGTCTGCCTCCTCCTCGAGAAGCCTTGGGGTAGTTAGTAGTCCTTTTTATCGATAACCAGGTCCTTATTATTCAAATTGTCAAAATTGCAATGAGAAAATTGGAAATCCTACCTTTATACGCAAAGTATAAATATATCTATACATCTGTATAAATTCGAAGCTTCCTAATATCGAGAGAGAGAGAGAGAGAGAATATGGCGGGGTTCACGCGATGACGCGGAAACAAAGTTGGCGGTTTTCGCAAAGTTCGAGCGGGGCAATCTCGGGCTGGAAGTTTCCAATACCACTTTTTTTTCCCCGCCACTTCGAATCTGAATCCTTGGAAAGAGCGAATGAGCCTCTCGTTGCCGAGGGGGAGGGGGGAGGGAAGGAAAGGGGGTTGACGGGTGCTCGAAGGCAGCAGCGTTTATACACACCGGCGGAATACCACCCGCTGGCTGCAGAAATCAGCCGGCGGGACTTAATAAGCGTGGAAAGAGGCGAAGAGATAGAAGAGATAGCTAGCCGGATGATGCGAAAACTTTGCTATATTAGCCGCTTTGGCGATCCGTATCCGCTTTTGCCGCGCCGCGGAAACTTGCGTATATACGCGCGCACCGACATATTCTCTCTCTCTCTCTCCCCCACTCCTCGAGTACGAGTTTCGACCGACGAAACGAAGAAACGAGATATCGCGAGCGAGGAGTTCGGGGAAATTCGTGAGAGTCGTCCGATTGGAGAAGCGACGAAAAACTGGGCTTTTAAATCGTGCGCGGTTCGAGAAGAGCGAAAAAAAACGAAAGAACGGGCCAGGCCTTATCTCGCTTTCCTCTCTCTCTCTTTAACTTCGAGCGGTTAATGAACGGCCACCACTCTCGCTCTCCGTTCCTTCGATGCGCTGGCGTCTTGGCCCACGCGTCACCGTAATTACGCGGTGCACGCACGCGTGTCCCACACTGCGTGATCGGGGTGCCAACCAGCCTCTTCCCTACCTTTTCGATCCCGCACAGACAGAGTTTTGAAAAGGATTTCGCCTAATCGTACGAAATTAAATCGATCGTACGAGATCCGTATATTGTTATGGCGCAAGACGAGAGCACGAGAAGGGTATAATATATATCGGAACGGCGTTATGATGTCACGATGACATCATTGCCCGGGAGATGTGGTGCAGTCAAAGTTGTAGCGACGGCCAACGCTCCAGACAGGATATTATCGCGGCGGTCATTCGCTAATTGATCCACCGTGGTGTTTTATTTTACGCCGTCCGCGCACGGTTCTCAATATCCGATCGACCTACAACCAGCTGCGCGCCGTATAGCATCGCGCATACTATCTATAATCGCGTTACCCGCCACGCTTCACGGTATAATTATCGCTCGTCGCGCAGATGTCGCTCGCTACGCGACCAATGCGACGAGACGTTTCAACGCTCTCCATCCATCATACCAAGAGTTTCATCATCTTCGAACAAATCAATTTCGCTCGCTTTATTTATCAACGCGTGTATATACGTTATATATATATACACACGTGTGTATTTCTCTGGGATTAATCTTTAAAAACTTTTTAAAAAATTTTCGCGATCGATTCAAACAACGGAGAATGAGAACCGTCTCGGTTGACAATGCTATTAATTCATAGAGTTCATAATCTATTAGTTACGTTTAGCGGAGGAGCGTTAACGAGTGTAATGGCAGCACACGCCATCTACGTGTCATTTAATTCTGACACCCTCACACCATCGATGATCTCATGCCGCGGCCGACTTGACTTCGCTTAATTGTTTGTTACCATTACCGAGCGCGTGCTATTGAAATTAATGTTGATCTGTCTCGGTTAACATGTGCGCTCCCATAAAACCTGCTTCCGGCGCGTTGGCCCAGCTCGCTTGATGGAATTAAGCCTCGTTCCCCTCGAACAACCGCTTTTTCGACAGGCATCCGCTTCTTAACCTTCGTCTTTCTCTCTCTCTCCAATTATTCCTATTTATTTGTTTTCTAAAATATTACTTTCTTTTAGGATTAAAATTTTAAAATGGACAGATATATTATAGGGAGAAGCAAACAGTCGTTTCTCGATTCAAGTCCCGTTGATCGTAGAGACAACTTCCTCTCATTGATGGATGATAAACGATTCTAATCTAACACGAGCACCGAGCCAACGCATAATGCGGTCACTGACCCCCAGCCAATGATTCTGGTCCCTCGACCCCAACGCGTTTCAAACGATCATTGAAAATTGAAGAATCGGAAGCGAGCGTCGATTCGAACGATATTAATCCTTCCTTCCCTCACCCTTTCATCCGTAATTAAATAAATTAAGAAGAACGCTTCGATCTTTTCGATAATCTCTCGATTGTCGATCCCTCCGAGAGAAAGTGCGAGGAGGAACGACGATGTTGTAGCAAGCCGGTCCGGACATTATTACGAATCGGGCACGGTCCAGATACGGCCGATCGTCGATATTATTACAGATTGGCCTGTGAAATTCATGATGAGCCGTTTAACGCGTTTCGACGTCCGCGAAAATGATCCCTCGCAACTCGACCTCGACCTCAACCTCTCCCCCCTCCCTCGCGCGTATTCGTACTCGCCTTCGTCGGCGGAAACGGCGAAACTCGGATTCGAATTTATCCGCCGTGCAAAATCTCTAAGACTATAATAATAATCGCCCCTCCTTCGAAGGGAGGGGAAAAAAATTTTCGACCTTTTTTTCTTGTTTCTCGCGCGATCCATCCTCGTCCCGCATAATCACGACTGAGTTATCGGCGCCCAGATTCGGGGGACAATGGCTGTATAAATATCGCGGGCCGGGAGCGGTCCACGCACGTGGGCAGACGCGCGTGTCGCAGGGTGGTCCTTGCTAAACGCTACGTGGCGGCCCGCCTTCGTAACGAGCGCACCGTCCCGTTTTTGACGCGAGTCGTTAAAACCTTCCCCCTTCCTCGATCCTCATCCTCCATCCTTCGCTCGGATGCTGTATTATTGTTAACGCGCCGAGATCGGAAAGTTTCGAAATATTGTAAAATATGAATACGCGTCGAATATGGATTGATTATTATCGTTGGTTTCTTGAACGTACGCGGTTGTACACGTGTAAGGTTCGCTTCTGGTAAGAGTTACTTTCGTGTGCGTATATATGTATATTATACGCTCTGACACTATTTCTTAAATAGTACAACTTTCGAATCGAGGTAAATTTTTTATTTCCTCTCCTGAATAATTTAATTTTTCCAGTAATAAATATAATCGATTAAACGGGAAAATTAAAAATCGAAAACTTCAATATAAAACAGTACAACTTTCGAATAGTATCTAATAAATATTTCACTCCCTCCCCTGAATAATTTAATATAGTAATATTTTCGCGATAGATAAATTATGGTTATAATGATTTACATGATAATATATTTATGGTTATAAATGATTATTATGGAAATTTAAATATTCGATCATGGACGCGTAATGAAAATTCCGTTCTTAATCGATTAAACGGGAAAATTAAAAATCGAAAACTTCAAATAGTACAACTTTCGAATAGTATCGAGATAAATTTTTCACTTCCTTTCCTGAACAATTTAATTTTTCCAGTAATATTTTCGCGATAGATAATGAATTTTCGAATTAAAAATCGAAAACTTCAAATAGTACAACTTTCGAATAGTATCTAGATAAATTTTTCACTCCCTCTCCTGAACAATTTAATTCTTCCAGTAATATTTTCGCGATAGATAAATTATGATTATAATAGTTTACATGGTAATATATTTATGGTTATAAATGATTATTATGGAAAATTCGATCATGGACGCGTAACAACTTCCGTTCTTAATCGATTAAAATTAAAAATCGAAAACTTCTCGTTCCTTTTTCTTCCTTCCTCCCTTGGAAAAACCATCGAAACCAACCTTGGATCGACAAATGGGTGGGGAGGCGCGGAGGAAGGCACGGGATCGGAATAACTCGGGCGTGGATCCTTCATCGCGAGTGGTTATTACGATATATAAAAATATAAAAGTGCGAGTTATAATAATAATTAATAAGAGAGAGAGAGAGAGAGAGAGAGAGAAGAGAAAACTAAGCTTAATGAGAAAATAGGTGCGTGCGAGATGCCGGGAGACAACGCCCCAATTAACATAACGCATCGTGCGATAACATTTATTTATTTATATTCGCCTCCAGAGAGACGTGGAAGGGCGGGCGAGGGGCGGGGAGGAGGGGAGGGGGAGGAGAGAGGAGCGGGTCGAGTTTTATTTACGATCTATCAAGTTAATTAATAACGCTCTCTCTCCTCTCCTCTCCTCTCTCCTCTCTTCCCCCTCCTCCCTCCTCGCGTGGAAAAATTAATTCGGTCATTAACGGATCCCGAGATCCGTAACAGGGCGATGATATTCGTGTCGAGTCTCCCTCGGGACGATTCCAGTCCCGTGGGCATTTTTCCGGAAATATATATATATAAATATCGATTAATCGAACAAAGAGTTATATATCCATCCGATTCCAATTTTTTCGAAGGAGAGATTGGCAAAAATTGGGGATAAAATTTCGATGGTCAAACTCGATTGGACAGAGAGAGATCGTTATTATCGATGAAAAAAGTACTGGGTCTTGGGTCGAGAATTTATTCCACGTGGCCGTTAAAAAAAATGATGGCCACTAATTGCATAAACCAACAAGCGTAACCCAATCCGAAGGAGCGGGGTGTCCCGCTCCTCCCGAGCGTGGAGGGGGGGGAGGGAGGATGGATAATTACCGTGGCGCAGGTCCGAGAGGCCTGGATGTAACACGATCCAGGGACACGCTACGAAAAACAGAGAAAGAAGTGAATCTTTTCGTTCGAATTCGGCTCCTCGACCTTCCCTGCTTTCGAAGGATACTATCTCCTTTGGAAACCGTTAAGGTTCCCCCCCACTCCTCTAATAAAACAAAAGTCCTCGGTGGCCCTCCTCCCCCCCCCATCCCCCCCTTAATGACCCGACCTAGCGTGTTTCTCGAGGTCGCGAACGTTCTCTCTCTCCGCGAACGTCGTAAAATATCGGACGAAATCTTTTCCATCCGACGATCCTCTCTTAATTTACGTTATTCATCGTGTAGAATTTTTTCTCGTGTTTAATACCTTCTTCGATTCGATCGATCGAAGAGAGATTCGAAACGTAGAGGAATTAAATTTTATCATTATTATTATTATTATTATTGTTGTTTTCTGGAAAGAAAGCGCGCGAAAGTGGAATAATCTCTGGGATAAATTTTCGCTTGTTACTCGGAGGGGATGGGAGGGGAACAATTTTTTCTCTTCGGATCTTCGGTTATTTTCGGGACGCGAACCCTGTTTCAAAACCGTGGCGCAGAAATGTCGCACCTTCGGTGTCTTAACAACATGATAGAGTGCGAGCGACACCCAACTTTATCATTCTCGAGCGCGGTGGGTGCGTTAACTGCCTGTGCACGCTACTATTTTGCCGCCCCTATTAATAGATACGTCTGTGTCTATGTAGCCGCTGCATTACAGATATTAATAGCCCATAAATTCAACGGTTATTTCCACAGGTGAAAGAGTTGTACCGTAAAAAAAGACACTCTTGTACTTGTCACATTGTTATTTCCTGGAACAATACCTCTCTCTCCTTCTCCACGAATGTTCGATTTCAATCGCGATTTTAATTCGCTCTTTTCGTTACGAAAAAGGAAAAAGGGGAAAAAAAAAGAGAGAGAAACGGATCTCATTAACGAAAGTAAAGGGGCGTCATCCTGTTCTAATAATACGCGTGACAGGCCGCGAGTCGGTGGCCGCGAAAAATACGAAACGCGGCGAGTGGCCCTCGCGCGATCCCGCGTCGCGTTTTTAATTATTTCGCTAGGTTTCTTCCCGTGATCACGGTTTCGCGGGGGAGGCGAGGAGGAAGCGGGGGGAGAGAGAGAGAGAGAGAGAGCGAGGAGGAGGAGGGTGGGGGAAGGTGTGTGTGCGCGCCACAGGCCGCAACTGCTGGCTGTGCATGCAGCCAGTGGGGAAGGGGAGGGGAGACACAATGGGGCACCGTCGAACCAAGGTCTCGCGGCACACGAACACGCGCACGCACACAGCCCCGGTATATATAATGTTTTATGGCCGCGATCAGCCGTAGAAGTATGAAGTGTCGATAGAGCGAGGCAGAAGCGAAGAGCGGCGAAGATCAAAGGGCCTATAGACGCCGCGTGGTAGCTCGGGACACGCTCGCCTCCCCCCACCACTCCCTCCTCTCGCTCCTCGCAGCCTTCCCCTCCTTCCTCCCCTCGCTCCGACCGCAACGTGATTTCACCTATTCTCACCGTCTCTCTCTCTCTCTCTCTCTTCCCCTCCTATTTATTCCCTTCTCGCGCGTTTGCGGTGCTTCTTCCACTTTTTGTTCGCGACCGCGACCGACGCGCGTTTTCTTTCTCTCCTTTTTTCTCTCTCTCTCTCTCCTTCTCTCTTTTTGTTTTCACTCGCCTCGCCGTAAGAAGGCTCTGTACTCTGTTTCTCGCGCGTCAGGCGAGGCATCATCGGTATCGCGACGTCGGTCGATACGTATACGTATACGAATGGAGACACAGGAAAGAGAGAGGTTTTGGGGAATCCGTTTGGAATCCGAATTCTGACGGACGGACGGCCGCTCGAACGGCCGCGTTTCGAAACTAATAACGGCCAATTGTCGGCGTATCGCGTACCCGGCGTAATTGGAGGAATAAATTGAAAAATTAGCAGAACGGCTAGCTCGGTAGCCGTGACTCATCCGTCGTCATCGCGCTCCCTCCGGATCCGCCGGCCTGCCTCTGCCGATAATAACGACGGCTGGAATGTCACCACTCTCTCTCTCTCTCTCTCTCAACTTCTTCTCCGTAAATTTCGCAACGCGTTAACGATCGATCCAACGATTTATCCTTATCCAGAATAAATAAATAAGTAAATAAATATATACATGTATAAAATATAAAAAGACTTAGGAAAGGAAACGGTGCAAAAGCTTAACCGCGAAGGGGTCAAGAACCCAGTGTTGCTAATGAGCGGAGGAGGCATCTCTGGTCGCAATCGCATAAATCAGGGCAAAAGGGGGCAGGGAGCGACGAGGAGATGACAGGGGGGGGGAGGAGGGGGGCGCGCGCGAGTAGGAAAGATGGAGAGAATACGTCGGGCAGGTACGTCGTATACCTTGGTGGGTTCAGGAAAACATTGACACGACACGAGGCAACGCACCCGTCCCGCCGATGACACAGCGGCGCACGTGCGCTCCGAGTAGTCTGGCATAAATAATACAAGACGCGGACAAAGATGCCGCCCTCTTGACCATTTGTTTAAATTAAAATTATCCTCGGACCAAGTTCCGAGCCTGCCTCTCCTCTCTCTCTCTCTCTCTTTCTCAGCCGCCTCTCTTTTATTATAATTCTTAATGAAACACGCTCTATGCTCGTCCGACCACCTATCTCTAATTTCTCTTTCTTCCTTCCTTCCGTTTCTCTCTTTTTTTTTTTAAGGGCCGCGCCCTTAACCTCGTTTCGCGCACGATTCTTATTCTTCTTCTTCTTGTTTGTGTATCGAGATTAAAAGTCGAGAGGAGACGGGAGAGGGGAGATGGAGGTCGGGGACGCCGTTATCGGGTGGGGAGGGGGGCCAGGGTCGAAAGAGGTTGGAATAGAATCATCAGGAATTCCGGGCATGACCTTAAATCGACTCGCCGATACCGATCTCTATCGATAGCCCCCTCCCCCTCCTCTCTCGAAGGATCCTCGACTGGAAACACGGCGACTCGTCCGAGATTTTATGGCGGTGATTTCGGACGTCCTGTCGATTCTCATTCGTGGCTAATTGAACGTTTTCTCACAGACGTTTCTTCGGATAAGGGGGAGAATATCGGTGACGTTTCTCCGAAACTATATATATACACACAAGTTGAAAGTAATTTTCCAATTAGCAGAGAGGGGATTAAAATTGAACTCGAAATGCGAGTATATATAATGCTACCTTACAACTCTAACGCGTCAGAGTTTACGTATTTAACGATAGGAGACTCTCAAATCTTTCTTTCTCCAGATAAGTAAGCACTAGAACTAGCAGAAAGATAGTCTAGAGAAACGTTACAGTTAATTAAACATCGTTTTCGCCACGACTTTGAAAGTAATAAAGAGGTAAAACGTGTAAGCGTAATATTCGCTATATATATAATAGATAAGATAACGATACGAAGAATTCTCGTATCCGTATTTATCGACTGTTCTGAATCGAGTTGGATAATTGAATTTGTTCGATTCGAGGAGTTGGAATCGAGGCGAGGAATTCGAGGGATGTATTTTATTTCAGCGATCGAGAAGGCGAGCGAGCAACGCAACGGGAGGAAACACGGGCGTTAACGACGCGTACGTGCCCGCGACGCGTCGGCCCGCAAGAAAAGAAAAGCGCTCCTCGCACGAGGAAACACGCGCGCGCATAAGCGAACACGAACACGCGGTCGCTCGTTTCTTCTTCTCGAGTTAAATGGGCCGGCAACGGATCGCGCTCGAGGGGGGAGCGAGCAGGGCCGATTCGATTGGTCGTTTAGCGGGGGAGGGGGAGGACCGCGCCACTTGTAAAACGCGAAACTCGTTCCTGCGGACGGATCCGAAGCGAGCGAACTACGCGCAATTTACCTCCTCCCACTCCTCCGGCTGACGCGCTCTTTAAACGCATCGGGGGTTTCTCGAGCGGTTTTATCGAATTCTGATCTCTCCTCTCCTCTCCTTCCCCGCTTCCTCTGAACGCGATCCGACCGATAGGCAAACGCGGGATGCCAGATGTTGGGCCAAGGCAATTTGCGCAACCATCGATTTACGACGGTCATATATACCGCGTTTCAACTTGCTTTTCCCCCGGTTTAATGGAGCTTCAATAAAGCCCGTTCCCCGTCGCGAGTAGTCCGACGACCGACCGCCTCCTCTCCTCCTCCCCTCTCGCGTGAAATTTCCACAGTCGGTTGGTTGGTGGAATTTTTATTCCATTAGCGGATTCGTCTCCTCGATCTCGATACGCGATAAAAAGGAAAGGGGGGGAAAAAAAAAGAAAGAAAGAAAGAAAGAAAGAAACGGTTGAATGATAGATCGGCGCGGCGTTGATCGCATCGAGGATCCGTCAATGTCAGGAGCGCAACGTCGCAGGGGAGTTTCCGTGGCCGCGCTCCTCCTTTGACACACGGATACCTTTCCCTCCTCGCTCACCAGGACTTTCCGTGCCTTAGATGCTGCGAGAAGATACGGTGTGGAAGGTGTAATGGATCGCCACACGACCAGCCGCCCCCAACCCCCTCCGGGTAAGGAACACCGGGCTCAGATCGGTCAGATTACAGAGAAACGGGGCATAATGTCCAAACAGTTGCTCGTCAACAACCGTCTAACGGGTCCCGTCTAATGTTAAACGTTCACGATCGCCCGTATATATATATATATATATATATATATATCTATCCGATTCCTCGAACATCGAATTCCTCGTCGAATACCGTTACCAAATAAACCAGATCCTCCGTGATCCGAAAACCGAACGCTCCTTTCGTTTCCCTAACGAAGCCTGTGACTCCAACGAATAGCAGCACAGTAAAGACTCCCGTATCCCGTATACGTGTTTTGTCCTTCGCGCGACGTTTCGTAGCAATGTTTACATACTTAGGTTACGAACGTAAACACAACGTATACTTTCCTGCCTTCGCTCGGTCGAACGTAATCGCGTCGACTCAGTGCGAAGCGGGGAACGGTATCGCGATGACGAGTGAACGAGAACGCGTGGTTTTAACCGTCGAGCAGAAATACGAAATAATTAATAGACGTTGAAAGTGGCGAAAATGGTTCGAGGCGTAACGGGAACGTAATTCTACTACGGTTGCTCGCGATGAAAAATTTATGCGACATAGCGGCTGAAAAGATATTCTTGGACGTCGAAAGAAGAAATTGTCGATTTTCTTCCTTCTATACCATCTTTTTACCTCCTTATTACTCCGGATATACTGCAGATATACTTCGGTAAAAAAAGAAACGTTATCGGCGAGGTTTCTCTCTCTGGATATCGACGACGAGGCGAGGGGAAGAGCGGGATAAAACGAAAGCGTGCACGACTATCCCACGGTCGAGGGAATCTCCGTTTCTCCCGCAGGAGAAGAGATATTCGATTTCGGTAGCTATCTGGCTCGCGTCCGTACGTAGAGTGCGCGAGTATCCTCGTCGGGATGGTGGAAAGCGATGGACGGACGTGGATCTGCGCGGAAAGACGTGGCTCTGTATGTGTATGTGTGTGTGTGTGTGTGTGTGTGTGTGTGTGTGTGCTGCGCGCGGTCGAGGGGTGGGGGGAGGACGAGGAGATCGACGAGCACACGGGCGGAAAACGGAGAGAAGAGGTAGAAAGAGGAAACGAGCTGTGGAAGATGAAAGAAGGACGGGCGCGGGTATGACGGTTTGGGTCCGGTAAGAACGAAGAAGGAAGAAATAGTGAGGGGGATAAGAGAGAGTGAGAGAGAGAGAGAGAGAGACACAGAGGGAACTTGTTATGCTTTGAGAGATATGGCGGAGGCCTGCGGAATACATAATTTTGTAAAGACAAAAATGCTGCGGTCGTGCCTCGGTGGAGTCGCATTTTTCCTTGTTTCACGAAATGTTCAGCCTCGCCTTCTCCCCCTCCCCTCCCTCCCTCCCTCCGTCCCTGGCCTGCTCCTTGTCCAAGCTTCTCTCCCCGCGCGTTCATCCCTCTCTCGTCGTTCCTCCTAGTAATGCGCCGCGGAATGAGAAACGTTTTGTAAAAAATGTATCCGCATCTTCGCGGTGGCGGGGCTCCAGCGGCCGCCTCTCTCTCTCTCTCCTTTTTCTCGCTCCTCCGTTCTATGTACGTGTGTGTGCGCGCGCGTGTGCGTAGGGTAACATACCGTGGCGTAGCCGTGCGCGTGTTCTTGGAACGCGATCAAACGAATTCTGATGCCGCTAGAAACGATTTCATACGGTCGATCGGATGATGATACTCTCGTCGCGTCGTTCGAATCATGGATCGATGAGATTCGACAGAGAAGAGGAATGCTGGGAATTTAATTTATATAATCATTTCGTTCGTTTCCATTCGTTCCATTCGAGAAGAGGTATACGTATATTTACGCGATCTCGATAATTCTCTCGAGGATATCGGTTACGAGTTGTACAAAGTGGAGTGGACGATAAAAACGTGGTGTAAAGCGATGGACGGAAATAGGTGAAACTCGGGTAACGGGTCCTACTCCTGGGAAAGGGAAAAATTTCCATAAACTCTCCCCGATCCCTGTCCCTGCGATCTCCCAGTCCCTTGCCTTCCCTTCCCTCCCCTCCCCTCCCCCTTCCCCTAACCCCGCTTTCACGCATAGTTGAGATCCCTAACCGATTTTAGTGGTTTCCCTTTGACTTTTTGACGTCTTACAAGGGCCGACAGCCATTTCGAATACTTCTGTAACCGCGTGCGAGGGAAGGTAAGGGGAAAGGGTGGGAGGGAGGGGGTCCGTCGCCGCCATAACTAACCTTGGATAACTCCCCGCAACTTTGCCCTCTCTCTCTCTCTCTCTCTCTCTCTCTCTCTCTCTTACCAGCCAGTGTACGACGCTCCAACTTCTCGAACTTCTCGTCCGATTCGAATGGGAGGGGGGGGGGCGAGGGAGATTACCGCCTTTCGCGATTACCGCCGCGATTAATTTATCGCGTGTAATTTCGATACGCTTTTTTTTTTTATAAACGCTCTTCTTTTCACTCTTTTTCCATCGAAACTCTATTTCATCAAACTCGATAACCCATTTCCTTTTACACGGAGAGAGAGAAAGAGAGAGAGAGAGAGAGGAATAGAATGGGACGAGGAGAAGAGGGAAAACGGCGGCGAGAGATTCGGAGAATCGGCGAAGAAGAAGAAGAAGAAGAAGAAGAAGAGGAGGAAGGCGAACCAGAGTGAGGAGTTTGCATTCTGGCACGTATAGCAGTTTTCGAGATGGGTATTTGATAGGATGTGGACACGTAGGCGGTGTGTATACGCGGCGACTCGGTAGATTAGGATGATATAATTACGGCATTAACATAAGTCAGCGGGCAGCGGACGGGCGCGGAATAGTAATCGCGTCGAACACGTGTGCGCGCGCGCGCGCGCGCGCTCCTTCGTTTCACCGCGTTTTCGTCGGCCGGATACACAAGGCCTTCTTCTCTTAAATACCGAGATATTTATCGCGGCGATCCACCCCGGTGACGTATGGCCGGCTCGTTTTCCGAATTTAATCGTTTCGAGGTAAGTAAGGGGAGGTGGCCCCCATCCTCGTTATCCAATCTCGCTTAAATTTCATCCTTATCCACGGATCGAAGATTCTTCTTTCTTCTTCCCTCCTTTCTCTCTCATTGTCCCATCGATGGATCCTGTCCCAACCCGCTAGGAATATCACGGCCCAGAAATTCGATCCCCCATCGATCCCCCCTATTTTCCCTCTTTTTAAACTCTTTCGAGGGAACGCAAGAGAAGAGGAGTCGGCGAGGAGAAAAAAAATATTCGGCGGAAAATTTCCGCGAAATTCTTCCCTCCTCCTGCTCCATCCTCGCGATTGTCGCGTGACAATTTCCAAATTGCCGTGAGAGATCCGCGACTCACAAAGGAAAATCCGTGGGATCCGACGGGGAAAGAGCGACAACCCCCGGCGCTTTGGAGGTTTGGAAGGAAAAAAGGAGGGAGGAGGAGGAGGAGGAGACCCGGGCGCGCGCGGTAGCAGCGTTCGGAAAGTTGGTGAACTGATGAAGCAGTCAGGCGATCATAAAAGGTAGGCAAGTTGAGCGTTGCCTGATGAAGAAATAAAAGTGTACCCCCTCCCGCCTCCCTCCTCCCCTCCCCGGCCCAACCGGTCGGAAGGCACAGAAAGCGGCAGAGATAGGGTTGCGGACCCGGGCAGATTTCGCTTCCCTCTCTCCCTCCCTCTCTCTCTCTCTCTCTCTCTCTCTCTCTCTCTCTCCCTTTCTGGGTTTATCCGAGTCACCGATCGCGTAGATTCCGAGAACCAGCCGAAACAATATCATAACTCGTCGGCCCCGGGAGCCCATGCCCGTAAATAGAAATGCCTGATACCGCGAGAGAAAGAGAGAGAGAGAGAGAGAGAAAGAGAGGAAGAAAAAGAGACTCGCTGGCTGCTTCGTATTCCTCCCGCGCAAACGGGGCTCCATGATAATTATGATGCGTCTTGGAGAGGCTCGCGATCGGTTCGCTTTCTATTCGTGATCGAAATTTCTTTCGTTCGGCCGATCATTCTTATCATTATTATTATTATTATTATTCCTCTTCCATAGTATCTCGATATTGTATAAAAGGGAAATAAAGTTAGAGAAGGACGGATCGAATTAGGAAAATTTGAAAATTCGTGAAATGTATCATTATTATTATTATTATTATTATTTTTTTCTCTATGGTGTCTCGATATTGGATAAAAGGGGAAACAAGAGAAGGATGGATCAAAACTTTGAATTGGAAAAATTTGAAAATTTATGAAATGTAGAAGGATAAGGATATGATTCGTAGATTTCGATATTTAAAAGGGGAAAGGAAATTTCTTTCGTTCGTCCAATCATTCTTATCATTATTATTATTATTATTATTCTTCTCGATATTGGATAAAAGAGGAAACAAAGTCAGAAAAGGATGGATCGAAACTTCGAATTGGGAAAATTAGAAAATTTGTGAAATGTAAAAGAATAGGGATTGATTCATAGATTTCGATATTTAAAATGGGAAACGAAATTTCTTTCGTTCGGCCAATCATTCTTATTCCTCCTGCCTGGTGTCTCGATATTGTATAAAAGGGAAACGAAATCAGAGAAGGACGGATCGAATTGAGAAAATTTGTAAATTCGTGAAATATAGAAGGATAGAGATATGATAGATTTCGATATTTAAAAGGGGAAAGGAAATTTCTTTCGTTCGGCCAATCATTCTTATCATTATTATTATTATTATTCCTCTTCTCGATATTGGATAAAAGAGGAAACAAAGAAAAGGATCGAAACTTCGAATTGGGAAAATTTGAAAATTTGTGAAATATAGTAGGATAGAGATATGATTGGTAGATTTCGATATTTAAAAAGGGAAAGGAAATTTCTTTCGTTCGATCAATCATTATTATTATTATTATTATTATTATTTCTTCTCCATGTCTCGATATTGTATAAAAGGGGAAACGAAATCAGAGAAGTATGGATCGAATTGGGAAAATTTGAAAATTCGTGAAATGTATCATTATTATTATCATTATTATTATTTTTTCTCCATGGTGTCTCGATATTGGATAAAAGGGAAACGAAATCAAAGAAGTATGGATCGAATTGAGAAAATTTGAAAATTCGTGAAATGTAGAAGGATAGAGATATGATTCGTAGATTTCGATATCGAAAATTATAGAATAGATATAATTTAAAGTTCACTGAAATCTTATCCGTGATTTTATTATTGAATATTTCCATTTCCTTCGATACCACTTTCGTAAATGTAAATCCCTTTCGTAAATTTTATTTATCCACATCCGGTTTCGAAATTTCATCATTTCCGAAAGAGAAATGATTTTGGAGGGGAGGAAATTAGAATTAGAAAAATTCGTTGGAATCGGAGAAATTATAAAATTCGCTCGGATTATTATTTTCCATTACATTTCTGGCGGCGAGATTCCATCCATTAGATTTCATCCATTTCCTTCGCACGAAGGAAGGTCCGAATCTTTTCGAATCGGCCAACGGGCAGAGAGCGAAAGAGAGAGAGAGAGACCCGCTTTTGCCTAGGTTTTCGGCTTTCAGGCTTTCGAAGAATAGACACTGGAACCACGGGTTGCGCTCGCTTAATCCGCGAATCGAAGCTTTCATGCATAATTCATGGCCGCGCCTTCGCCCTCCCCCCTTCTTCCCCTCCCCTCCCTCCCTGCTTCGCCACGCGGCGTCTTTTGAATCGGAAACTTTTGGAATTCCCTTCCCGACGGGAAATTTATCGCGCTTACGGCATTTACGTCGCCGAGAAAACTCCGCGTTTTACACCTCCATCCTACCTCCCCTGCCCTTCTTCTCCTCCCTCAGCCAACAAGAACCGCGGCCACGTTCCACGACAGATCTATTTTTCTCCACCGTTTCCTCCTTTTTTTTTCTCTCTCTCTCTCTCTTTTTTAACACCGTTTACCGCGAAATGTATTTTTTACCCGCGATTCAACGCGATTCTCGTTAATATTATACAAATACGTTTCGTTTCTCTGTTACCTCCTTTCCTTTTATAAAATTTATAAAACCGATACGAATCGATTCCTTCCTCGAGAAAGGAGATACAAGAGATTTCTCGAGAAATCTTCGAGCTTCTCGATTTCCATCTCTCTTTCTTCCATTTTTCGAGAGGTCGTAAATAATTTTTCGAACAATGCCCGGCCAACAGCCGATCCGGGAGGGGTTGCTGCAACAACGACGACAACGGAGGAGAGGAAGAGAAAAAAAAGTCGTGATTAATATTTGAGAATTTATAGAGAGAGAGAGAGAAGGGGACGACGGTTGGTCTGGAAATCGAGCACCGCGACCGATACAATTTAACCATGCGGGTGACCTCTTCCCCCCTTCCTTCTCCCAATTTCAATCGTCGTAGAAAGGGATTGATACGGGCGATCCTGGTCAGAATCAAGAGCGATTCGACGACAGGAGCACGTCTCCGCCATAAATGCAGAAAGCCCTCCTCCTCTCTTTGTCTGTCTCTTCTGTCCTCTGCGCGGAGGACAGAGTCAAGGAGGGGGAGGGAGGAGGAACGTTTATGGGCACGTTTTTCTTTTTGGTGGCCGCTTTCGGGGAACGAATACGATGATTTGGGTAATTCTCGTTGTCGAGGAGGAAGATTTCGAGGCCCGATTAAGCGGAACGACTGATGAAGGAAGACGACGAAATCTCCACGGATCGGGCCACGAAAATCGTTATTATTTGATGTAATAAAGACCGAGGTCTTTCTGGTTCGAGAGACTCGGTCCCCTTCGTCGCCTCGAACAGAGAAAGAAAGGAAAAGAAAGCATCTGAATTCGCATCTGAATAAAGTAATATCGAAAGACACGTATGTTTGCGTACATATATTTAAGATTTCGGGATTTTCGTTCCTTTCGTTGGAAGTAACGGTTTCGAGGTGCACAGCGCCTTGGCCTCCTCGTCGTCGAAACGAGCCACCTCCACGAGCGTGGCTAATGGATTTATGGTGGCAAAAATTCACCGACCAGACATGTCTCGCCTTCGTACAATTTTCGGAGACGATATTAGCATTAGGGAGTGAGCGGGAGAGAGAGAGGAAGAAGAAGCGCTGCAAGGGGCAAGGTAGTATATACCTCGTGGGCCCAGGTAGAGATCGTCCTACGCGTTGCTCCAACAACGACAAACCACACCCCGGGCCCTCTTTTGGACAATGGGTGACGCGCTGCACCCCTCCTCGCCCCTCTTTTTCTTGAATTATGGCCCACCTGGACCCCCCCTCCTCCCCCGCCTTTTTTTTAACTATTCGAGAACGCGTCGCGTCTCCTTCTCCATGTCTCAAGATCCATCTCAAATTATTAACCGTGTTGCAATATACGATAGATTTCAGTGTAAGAATAATAAATAAGTTAATGCTTTAATTTACGTTAAAAATATATTAATTGTACGAAAGGACTTTAATTTGTAAATTATTTATGAATAATATTAATAATAAAGTGCATTAAATTTAGGATTTAATTATATTGATTTTATTTAGAGTTGCATTTTTAACTTTGTTAGAACGAAAGATTTTGGGATATATTCAAGATCGTAAAGGGCCGAATAAAATTATATTATTTTGGTACATTTCAACCTTTTAGCGATGCATTAAAATTATTATCTAAAGAGTGATTTTTTTTTTAATTATTCAAATTTATTTATTTATGGACCAATAATAATATTTTTTTTATCTTTGGTTATATGAATTTTATATCCTTGATTTATAGAATTTATAGAATTTTGGAAACGTAAACAAGTTCGCACTTGTGCCAATTACACGTAAAATATTCCAGAAATATTTATAATTTTAAGAGAGCGTTAATCGTAGCTTGAATTCGAATCTTTTCAATTGGCATAGATTTTCCAAGAGATAATGGGAGCAACGTTCCAATTCGGAGAGAAGGAAGGGGTATTCGGAAAAACAATCTAGCGTCTAGACTCCTATCGAGGCATCACGTCGACAGGCGACTGTCCGCGTGATCCGCACAATAAGTCAATCAGCCGGGTCGATCAGGCTTCCAGCCGCGCGACGTTCAACTCGTGACAAATGATTGCGCCGATACGGTGGCTGACGTCTTCATACGGTAAATCCTCGCGTATCCCCTCCCTTTCCACCCCCTTGTTGTTGTCCGTCACACAAATCGACCGACCAGCCTTCCATCCGTGTCACCGATTTATTTTACGAGATGGCCCATCGTCCCGGTTAACCGAACCGCCTCTCTCCTTCCCTCTCTCTCTCTCTCCCACTCTCCGTATCTATCCATCTCTCCACTCGCGCACGTATCGATGCTTTATTGGGATCCATTACCTTTCCACGGCCGCCAATAAGTCGTTCCCCGGGGTGGAGGGATATCGATGTACACAGGTTTCGGCCCCGGGGACACGCAAAGTGGAAGAGAGAGAGAGAATGGGAAAGAAAGTCATAAGGCATCGCAATCACGTCCTCCGGAGAGGAGAGAGATCGAACGGTCAGATATTCCCTCGAAGGGAAGATTTCGACGCTTGGGCTTCCTTCAACCTCTCCTAGTTAATTTTCTTCTTCGATTAACGATAATACCGGAGGAACGAATTTTCCCTCCCAGCTCGAATATTTGGAAAATTGGAAGATCTGGGTGTTTTTCTCGGAACGAGAGAGAGAGAGAGAGATGGTGGAAATTGCGAAAGGTTTCCACAGGTACGAAGGGATGGACGGATGCAACTTTCGCCTCGGTAAAAGAAAAATTGCCGGGCATATTTCACCCAACTGCTTCCCGACGGGGCTCCTTTGACTCTCTCCACGATGCAACGATATTCGTCCGGTTTCTTGGAGAGAAATAGATCGAAAGCATTATTTCGGTAGAGAGGTCGAATTGGATTAATGGAGCGTGTTTGAATTATCCTCGAAAAATTCGAGTCGGATTTATCGAACGATCCTTCTCGTACGAAACTATCTCGAGAAACAGTCTCCTCGTCAAGAGTTTGAATTAATAGTTGGAATAGAAGGATCGATTTCGAGGGGAAAAAAAGGAAAAGAATCGGAGGGGATTAGACGAGATTAAGGTGAGATTTATCGTAGGGCAGGCGCGTTACGAGATGGTCGCGTTGCGTTACAAGAAACGGCGGGTTGCCCACGCGAAATTTTTCGCATCGACCTGTCGCGTCACCTCGTCGATTTTCAATCTCTCTCTCTCTCTGTCTACGGAGGCAGCTCGTCGGTGGCATACAAGAAAAATTGATACGTGGGCCTCTAATGGCCCAACAAAAACGGACCCAACAGGGACGCGACAACAAAAGCGTATGCATATTATGAATGGATGGACGAGGCGAAGGAGGAACGGATGCCAGAAATATATTGCCTCGGTGCACCCACTCCCTCCCTCTCCCTCTCCCTCTCTCTCTCTCTCTTTCACCCTTGGTTGAGTTGCACGCGTGGATGGAGGGAGGAGGTGTGGAAGTGAGGAGAAAGAAAGAAAGGAGGGACGACGATGACGAGAAAGAGGAGGAGGAGGAGGAGGTGTAAAAAAAGGAGGATTCAAAAGTTGCCAAGCTCGCGCATCCCTCCTTTTATCTGGCTTTGTGACGAGGAGCAGGCGAGCAGGCCTGCTGCACGACAGAAAATTAGTAAAATCCGGCGGGTAGCGCGTGGAACTGTCTGTCCCGGTGCCCAGGCCCGGATTTATAAGGAGCGAAGCCACGATTTATGGGGGGGCCTCGGTTATTTATCGATTTCGATGGTGCACGCGATATCCGTTGCACGGATATCGATACGTTCCTCGAAAACTCTTCTCTTTCCTCCGTTCGAGGAGGCGTTTACGAGGTTCCAAGATGTAATCTTCCGCCTTCCTCCCGCGAAACGACGATTTCTAATTTCGTTTGCACGAGTTTAAGAGGCCCCCCCCCCCTTCTTCGAGAGAAATCATCCGTCCGCTTTTTCTACGATAGATTAACGCGGCAGGGAGCGTGGAAAGGAGGAAAAGATGAGGCCGATTAGCCGCAGTGAACGGGGCGCAGTGTTGGGGAGCGGCGGTTTGCCGTGCAATTATTAATTCCGGGAAATCGATAAGCTCAAAGAGGCTCCTCCCGAGGCCGCGCTTGTAATTATTGCCGGCAGAGTCGTTGGAAGGAAGAAGGAAGCCGCGGCTCTTCAAAGCACAATGCCACCCTCTAATCACGTATCGACTTATCGACGAGGAGGGAGGGAAACGCTCCTCGCGTTTTACACCTTGGAACGAGCCTTCTTACTCGAACCTACGCTTTCTCCCTTTATATCGATCTTTCAGAAATTCTTCCATCGTACTTGGTCTATTTCGGGCAATCTTTTCTCAAGAAAGACTTTCGAGATTCGCTTTCGAGCAACGTCTTCTATCGATCGATCGAGACGAGAGGGAAAAAGTAAAATTTTCGTCTCGTCGGTTTATCGCCCGGAACGGTTAGCTTTTTGCCGAGGTAACCGTTGGATGGCACAGCGCCAAGCCGTTACCGCGCGATTAATGCGTATATTTGCGTGCATTTCCCAAGAAGATCCTGGAATTCGGTAACGTCCCGACTTATCTCGCCCATTTTTCTTCCGCGGGAAGAGTCCTCCTTTTTTTCTTACGAGTAATTCGTCCGAATAATTCGTCAAAATACGCAAGAACGAGCGAAGGTATCGAAGACTTCTTCGTCATCTTCTCTTAGGCTTCTATAAGGGGGGGTATATAATCAAAAGGATTGCAATAAATTTCCGCGACTGCAATTACACTTAATTAATGACTCGTGGGGATGCCCGTTGTATAAATCATGCGTGTTACTGCACTCGCTGACGGATGAATCATCCCGCGATATTTATTTCCCTCCTTCCACTACTTTCGACGAAAACCTCTCAAATTTAATACATTCGCTCGGTGACACCGGCCGACTCTCTCTCCTATCTAGCCACCGCTCGACCGTGCCGCTCGTCCCCCCCCTCCTCCACCCATAACATGCGCCCTATAAGAAGCGATCGTTACCGCTCGCCGCCCTATAATCTACACCGGCTAATGACGTCCATTACGTTACTGCACGGCCGCTCGCACTCTTCCTTCCGATCCGCACAGAGACCTACCTTTACCCTATCGTTATTTCCCGATCGAATCTTCCCTTCCACGATTCTATAACAGATGACAATATGACTTCGTAACAGGCGTAATATAGTAGTAGTTGGAATACGTTGTTTCCTTGGAAGGAGGAAGGAAGGATGTGTCGCGTTCGAAAAATCGAGGGAGGGAGGGGGAAGGAAGGATGATGGAGCGGCGTTCGGCGTTTTGTAGGCCGGTTGTTGTTCGGCTCCACGCCCTTTTCCATCGTCCTCCTCCTCCTCCTCCTCCTCCCTCTCCCCTCGACAGCCATAACTCGGTCGGCTCTCTCGGTCGGAGGGAGAGAGAGAGAGAGAGGATCTGTGTGTGTGGCCGCGCGAAGGCATGTATAAATACGCGAGGAGAGGCGCGTATAACAAGTTATGGCAGATAAATTTATAGCATCTCCAGTGAAACGCCATTACTTTAAATGCACCCCTCTCCCCGAGAGTTGCGCGCTATCCTCTCCTCTCCATCCTGTTCCCTCCACCGCGGGTATACCGCGCGGTGGAGTATCGGCTTTTACGATTTTTAAATAGCCCGCGCGAAATATCCTTGGACGTTGTCCCGGGAACCAGCGCCTTTTGTCCGGTCCCGATCTACGGGATTTCAATGATCCTTTCCCCGCGATTTTACCGCCTCCCCTCCTTCGAATAATAAAATATAACAGTTTTCTGATCGTTCTTCCCCGAAAAGTTTCGAAAATTCCTCTCGAGCGAAGTTGTCTCGAAGAAGAGGAGAAAGAGGAAGAGGAAGAGGAGAAAAGCCCGTTCACGGGGCGATCAAAGTTCAACCTGCTGGTAATCTGGCCTAATCACGGCCCGACTCGCTAACTTCTGTGACGTGTGCCAACCCGTGAAGAAGGGGAGGGGGGAGTATCGGTATCGCTGCGAGTTGCCAGGCGGGGAATAAACCGTTTATCCCATATTATAATTAGTTAAATTCTTCGGGACGTGGAGGTGTCTTTACACGTCAGTCAGCCCACTTCGCTTCCAGGCTCATCTCCAACCCCCCCGTCTTTCCCGCCTACCTCCTCCTTCTTCTCGAAGGCGTGCGATCATCTCCAGAGCCGCGCCACCCGACTCGACTCGACTCGTTCGAGGGAGGGCAAGATATTAAACTATCCGAAAATTAGTTAAATCTTGTTTAAAAGTTTGCTCGACGATCGACGATGCAACGCGCCCTTTCCAAGATTCCCTCGATCCGCGATCGATATTCCGGAAAATCGAGGGAAGAGGAGTGTTGTTAAATTTATGTTCGAAGGTTAAAAAGTATTCGAAGGGGGAGAGGCGGGCACGCGTGTAATCGAGAACGTCCACGTCTCGAACGGGAGATTAACACGGTATTATTATTCTGACAGGATTTTAATTTCGAGATACCCGAGCGAGAAGGAGGATCCTCCAGCCATCAACCTTGGTTGCGGTTGTATCGATATTGACGAGGGTGCACCCCCTCCCCCCACAAGCTTTCTCAACCTTGAAAAGGAAACATCCCTCCTCACCGGGGGGCCCACAAATTATAAAAACCGCTCGACGTGATGCTAATCTGGAGAAAGTTTTTTCGGGGGAAAAGATCGATTCTTCGATTTATTATTAAAGCCCAGGTACCGATCGAAGTTTTGATATTTCGTCAGAGAGAGAGAGAGAGTTATTCCTTTTCTCAAAAGCAACGGTTAATAAACGGATGGCTCCTCGTACGGGCGCGGGGATTATTGGTGCGGGCGATCGACGAATAGGAGAGAGAGAGAGGGGGGAGGAAATTTATGAAAGTAATCCGGCCGACCGGGTCGACGACGGTCGGTGATCGGCGTGGGAGCCGGCCGCGTATCTCTATTGTGGGCCACGCTCCGCCAGAAATCAAACTTTCCGCCCGATAAATATATACGACGTGTACACGGGATGGATAAAAGGCGGTGGGGTGTCACCTGTCCGTGCGCTCAACAGGTAAACTCTCCCATTGTCCCACAGTCTTGCGTGCGCGCGGGTGTGGATTTGTCCACAAAAGGGGGAGAGAGAGAGAGAGAGGGGATCTGTCGATGCGTGTCGGGGAGGGAAGGAAACCGAGGAGGAGGCGTCGAGGGGGAACTGGTTCTCATCTAGCGGAGCTGAAAATCCGATCGAATCGAGGCTTTCGCGCTCCTACGATCGAGATCCTACGGAGATTAGCAAAGAATATATTTCTCCCTTCTACTTTTCACATTCCACCTTTTGTCGTGGAAATAAAAAAAATTTATCGCGAAACAAGGAAATTTCTCTCTCTCTCTCTCAAGTTATTATCGATGACTCGACGAAAAAGAAGAATTTGAAACGGGATATTGGTAATCCGTACGGAAGGCAGCAGGTACGAAGAAGAAAGGATCGATTCCCTGGATCGATGACTTCCCTTGGAATCCGACGTTTAAGAAGAGCGATCGAAGGCCGAAAATCGAATGCGTTCATCCGCCAGGTATTCCAATAAGGAAGAAAAGAAGGAAGAGAATAGGAGAGAAGGAAGGGACGAGTCTCCGCAGACGGATGGCCGTGTATCTTTGGCCTTGTTTCTTCGCGCGTTTCTACTCGAACGCGCTACCGGAGAGAGAGAGAGAGAGAGAGAGAGGAGGCTTTTAACCGGCGGGGCGTAGCCTCCGGGTCCGATCATTACCGACATTGTCCGCTAATGGATATTTATGAATGCACCAATCAACGCCACCACTACCGGGCTTCAATGCAATCAGAATCGATTATATAGATTCCGGCCACGGACGCGTAACCTTCGATCGTCCTTGCTCGATCGCCTCCTCGAGCTTCCTCCTCCTCTTACCGTGGGCGGCGTTTGAAAAGCTCGAGGAATCGGGAATCAGCGGCAAATTGTCCACACTTGTCCAATCGCCCCGCTATTCTTTCTCTCGTAGCTACGAGAGAATATTCTTATCTCTCATTCTTTTTTCTCTCTTAAGAGAATGAAATGGAGGGATGTAATAATAATAATAGTAATAATAATAATAATATCGGAAAAGAAAAAGATCGGCGACGATATTTCGCAATGGAGAAAAGAAAAGAGGAGAGAAAGCGAAATTAAGATTGCCGGCGGAGGAGGGAATAATGACATTACCCGTTTCTCGGCGTTCGTTTCTAAGAAAGCGAACCATCCCAAGATATTGCGCGTTTTGATCTTACCGCCCACGCCGTGTGTTTTTATTTCTGGTCCTGGAAGAAAGAAACAAAGGGCGATCGACCGAACTAATGAGACCCCGTTCTCGGGACCCCGTGCATGTGACGTAATCGGGACGTTTTTAAAAAGTCACGAATGCGTTTGCAGTTCGGCACGCGGTTGAATGCCGTCACGGGGCTTAACGCGGCGTGACCGCACCGTGTATAATATCGCATGTAGCTGCGCGCATTGTATGTTTACGAGCCGGCCGGAGGGCCAAAAGAGCACCACGTCGGAGAAAGGTGTCGGGCAACACGTGTCCGTATCGACAAGGATGTATCGACGACAGCCGCTGCCTTCGGCCATCCGCGTGTGGTCGCAAACCCGACCTCCTCGCAAACATGCTTTACGAGAAATTTCAATTTTTTTATTCGCCGCCTCCTCTCCGCCGCTCCTTCTCCTCTCTCTCTCTCTCTTCCTCTCTCTCTCTCTTTGTGCGAGAATTACCGTCATCATCTTCCACTCCAATTCCACCTCCTCCTCCTTCTTGGAGATTGGTATAATTTGTCGGAAAAGGGAAATGGAGCGCCGATTTTTAACCGATTTTCTTTCGAACGAATTTTGAGATTTCCATGTTTCGATGTTGTAAGGTTTCGTCGGTGGAATTTTTTTACGATTCGAAAGGAAAAAAAAGTCTGTTTTCGTAATAAGGAGAAACGAAAGGAGTCGATTTCTAGCAAAATGTGACCGATTTTCGAACTTTCGGTCAAGTTTTTGATATTGATGTGAGATTTTATCGGTGAAATTTTTATATGATGATACCAAGAAAAAAGAAGTCTATTTTCGTAATAAGGAGTAACGAAAGCATCGATTTCTAATAAAATATAATCGATTTTGTTTCGAACAATAATTTTTAAGATTTGGTATTGGTATAACGGGTCAGATCGCTAAAGTAATCAATCGAAAAAAGAAACATCCATTTTCTTAAGAAGCCTCGAAAGCGCAGATTTCTAGCAAAATGTGAACGATTTTCTTTCGAACTTTCGGTCAAGTTTTTGACATTGATATGAGATTTTATCAATGTAATTTTTTATGATGAAAAGAAAAAAAAAAGAATGTCCATTTTCGTAAGAAAGTATCGATTTCTAACCGATTTTCTTTCGAACGTTCAAGTTTTTAAGATTTCGATATCGATGTTATAAGATTTTATCCATGGAATTTTTTTACGACGATACCAAAAGGGAAAAAAGTTCATTTTCGTAATAAGGAGCAACGAAAGCGCGATTTCTAACAAAATATAATCGATTTTTTTTCGAAGAATAGTTTTTAAGATTTGGTATTGGTATAAGATCAGATCGCTGAACTAATCAATCGCAAAGGAAAAAAAAAACGTCCATTTTCGTAAGAAACCACGAAAGTATCAATTTTTAAACCGATTCTTTCAAACGGTAAAGTTTTTAATATTGGTATAAGATTTTATTGGTGTAATTTTTTTTACGACGAGCCCAGAGAATTTTCCATCCATAAAGATTCATGAAAGCACGTCGATTTCTAACAAAATACAACAGATTTTTTTTCAAACTATCTAATTTTTTTACGACGATCCCAAAGAAAAAAAAGAGCCACGAAAGCACCGATTTCTAACAAAATGTAACCGATTTTCTGTCCAATTTTTGTGAAGTTTTCGATATTGATGTAAAGCTTTTGAGATTGTAATTTTTGTAATTTTTTTTCGACGATCCCAAAGAAAAAAAAGAAAGGAGTTTCGAAAGCGCTGATTTCTAACAAATTATTTAAAACCGATTTTTTTTCGAACGGTGGTTTTTAAGATTTAATATTGATATTATAAGATTTTATCGGTATAATTTTTTACGACGATCCCAAAGAAAAAAAAGAAACGTCCATTTTCGTAAGAAACCACAAAAGCATCAGCAATTTTTAACCGATTTTTTTTCGAATGGTCAAGTTTTCGATATTGGTACAAGGTTTTATTGGTGTAAAAAAAGAAAAAAAAGAAACGTTCGTTTTCGTAAGAAGTTTCGAAAGCGCGCTAATTTCTAACAAATTATATAAAGCCAATTTTTTTTCGTATGGTGGTTTTTAAGATTTGATTTTGATATTATAAGGTTTTATCGATGTAATTTTTTTACGATGATCCCCCCAAAAAAACGTCCATTTTCGTAACAAGTCACGAAATCGAACCGATTTCTAACAAATTATAACCGATTTTTCTTCGAACGGTCAAGTTTTTGATATTGGTATAAGATTTTATCGGTGCAATTTTTTTACGACGATTCCAAAGAAAAAAAGAAACGTCCATTTTCGTATCAAATCACGAAATCGCACCGATTTCTAACAAATTATAATCGATTTTTCTTCGAACGATGATTTTTGATAAAGATTTGGTATTCGATATAAGCTTAAATCGCTGTACTAACTTCCTGGTTCCATCAATCTCAATCAAAGAAAAAAGGAGCGATTCTCTTTCCAACGAGATCCCAAAGAAAAGAAAAAGAAACGTTCATTTCCCTAAATACGAGCATCGAAGGATGCCTACACGCATGGACAAGAGGAGGAGGACGAGAGAAGGAAATTCGTAACGTCGAATTTAGCGATCCAAGAGAGGGGAGAGAGGGAAGGAGGAGGGAAATTGGATCCAGATTTAAGATGGATTATACCGATATACGGGTTGGTGGGGGGACGCGTACACGGACGCGTTATACGGCCGGCCCGATGCGGCTACGGTGTCAAGTTATAGGGTACACGAGTTACACGCAGAAACCGGGCTACGAATAACTTTGCCCGCCGCGTTAGCTACCAACTTTATAGCTAATTCATTTTATACGTTATTTCCCATGAAACGGTCGTTACGGCCGAGGCGAGTGTACATCCCCTCCTCCCTCATCCCACCCGAGGACGGAAAATCCACCCCTCCATCCACCTTTTCCTAGAAAATTTGAATCAACAACGTTCGAAGCAGGAACGATTTTCCCCGAGATCACGAATCGTTCGGCCACGATGATTTCTCTCGCGCGAAAACGGTATCCCTTTTCAACGTGCGTTGAACCCATCGCCCCGTGGAAACGGACGTGCGCTCCCGGTTTCCCCGAGAAGAAGAAGGGGGAGGAGGCGAGGCGCGGATACCGTGTCGGTCGCCAATGACGACGCGGATCGGTGGATTCTGAGGCAGTGGCATCATCAGAATGAAGAACGACTCGGAGGTGTCCACCTAACGTTACTAATGATCTTGCGGGCCCCGTAGAATACATATGGAGCGGCCAGTCTGAATTAAAATCGCTCCGGCTATAGCCAACCTACCTACCTACCTACCTACCTACCTACCTACCTACCCTTCTTCTCTTCTCCTATGATTAATGGAGAGTTCACACTCAGAATGCACACACGGGATAATTAAGGGGATATATTCTGGCCACCGAGTCCGTGCGCGTTGTTCGAAGAATGTAACGGGTGACGGGAACCGAGGCTCGCCGCCCTTTCCTCCTCCTTTTTACAGCCACCTATCTTCCTATAACCCGAATCTCTTCGATCAATCGAAAACCGATATCCTCGAGTATCCTCGCGAACAACGAACGTATATCATCGATACGTATTTTTAATATATAAGAAACATCCCTTTGAATAAGTTGGAAGGGAGAGGGAGAAGGTACACCTTGTATATACGCGCAGCGGCCTTAAGATCCGCCGCGTCACGGCGGGGCGGGAGGGAAGGGAGGGTAGTGGCCTAATCATTAATTCAAGGCTTAGGTGTAAACAAACGATAATTTGATAACGTCCAGAGACGCGTCTAGGGGCGTCTCTAACCGGCTACCGGGCGAATCTTTCGCCTTGATCCATCCATGCACCATGCGTGCCGGCCTACGTAACCGACTACAGGTGCAGCCTCGTTAATTACGTGTACGACTACGCTCGATTAATTTACTACTCCTTTCCTATCCTCGATTATTATTATTATTATTGTAATAACAATAATAACAACGAAATATAGAACCGGGTAGGTTAAGAGGAAGGGAATTATTTATAACTCGCCTAAACCTTTGACAAATTGGCCAGAAAGGAAGAAAAAAAAGTGAACGGATCCGAGTCTATCGGACGCGACGTTGCAACCGACGACGTCATTGAACCCAACGAGTTGATGGGGATGATACAAGCCACCGTAACGGAGGAGGAGGAGGGAGCTAGCTTAGCCGGGTTGGTGTGTACGGGAGCGAGAAGAGCGCCATTCTTTTGTAAGAAGCTCACATAAATTGCGACACCCAAGAGTTAAAAGCAGTCTTAAATTACGTGCCGTCGACTCCTTGATGAATTGAGTGCTCCCACCAACCTCCACCTCCGCTTCTATTCCTCCTTCCTCCTCCTCCTCCTCCTCCTCGTCTAGCTTTCTTTGCCTTGCCAGCGGATACACATTGTTTTTACTCTGCGCTTTACACGCGTTGGGTCCATCCTTTCCTAGATCCTTGGCCCAGGTGTAATCGTAACGAAGCCTCCTCTTTTTCTTCCTCTCTTCGGTTACGTAACGAATTCTTCGAGAGAAGAAAAAAGCGCGTGGATCGCGTTTATATACATCGAGCTAGTTTCGCCTGCTCGTTCGCCTCCTCTTTTCGCGAGGTACAACGTCTCGGAGGCATGGAGTATAAATTAGCCCGAAATTCGCGTAAACAAGTTGTATCGCGGGCCGAATCGTGGCCACCAATCACCTCTCGGTCCCTCTCTCTCTCTCTCTCTCTCTCTCGTCCCGCCGACAAGCTCCTTCAGCGTCGCTGTCCCCCTCCAAAGGGGAAAGGCCTTGCCTCCTTTTGTTTTTTAATATCGCCGTGTATTTTATATTTCTGAAATCCTATCTGATCCTCGTCGACTGATTTATATTCACGATGATACACGCGTGCCGGCATTACCAACGAGGGAGCCTCTTCTCCCCTCTCCCTCACCTGCCGCCGCTCCGCAGAGAGAGAGAGAGAGACCAGCCATCATATCTGGGGGAATGATCGGGCAGCGCAAACAGAAAATAACTGGATTACCTTTAGTTTTTTATTTGGCGCTGCTCACGGCTGAGGAGAAGGAAGAAGAAGGAGGAAGGGAAGAGGGGTGGGTAGATACGTTATTGTTCTTGGAATGATTCCAAATAAAGATTTCACCGGCACAGTGTGTAGAAACCTGAATAATAAAATTCCGACGATGGGCCGGAGCGGAGCGCTAACCTCCATTTAGCTTTGCTGCCGTGCACGGCCCCGCTGCGTGTAAAAGGCTGCGCCTCCTCGTAACAAATTGTCCCGTTTCGTTTTTACCAACGGGCCGCCTTCTTTTAAGAGATATCACGGAACCGAACAACTCGCTCCTTCCGAGTCGAAGGAATTGGAATATTCTTTCCCCTTCTTTTTTTTTCAATTATCGTATCTCGAAGATGAGAATTATTCGTCGAGGCGAATAATATCCAATAGAAATTCCATCTCTGGGAATTATTAAACGCGGGTCACATACATATATATACACACGTAAATTAACGTTTCAAATTTACGCGCGAAGGGAAGAAAATTCAGTCTCGTTTCTCGTGTTCGGGGAGAGAGAGAGAGATGTTGCTTCGTCGTAAATTCGTTCTCGTTATCCCGATAACGAGATGTATGTGTATAACGACGAACGAAGACGCGAAAAAGGGAGGAAGCGTCAAGTTTTAGCTGAATCGATATTCGTGGAGGAAAAAAATTGGACGTGCTATAAAAAGAATTAGCAACGGAGATCTGCATCAAGTTTATATCACGGTAATCGAATCATAAATTTCGCTTACGTCCTTTTTCGTATTCCACTCGAAATCGAAACAAGCGCGATAATTCCTTTCGATGGAATAAAGTTTCGTCTCGATCGATAACTCTTACCGATCGGGCGACGATTCGCTCGGAGGGGACTGAATCATCGACTCACCCTCCCCGTCACACCCAGCCAGGAATAATAGGGGGGCCGGAAGTCCCTCGCCTCGCCTCGAGTTTCGTTTGTCTCGGCTGCATTCGATTCCTCTAATGATGCCTACACGAAATATCGTACGTGGGCGATTCCCTTCCTCTCTTTCTCTTGCGAAGGGGCGGGCCGAGTCGAGAATTAATCCGATATTTCGATAAGATTCGAAGAGGAGGAGAAATTATTTTTACCTGGAAAGACGCGAAGAATCGTAAGAAAAAGGGGGGATTCTGTTGGCGAGAGAGAGGATTCGATGCTCGATGCTGTAGGTACCGGTGACTATAAATCATAATTAGGCTGCGAGCGGTAGCCGCGAAGTGGCTGCAGTCCCATTAGCAGCAACAATGCAGCCAAGCAGCTTAAGACGTCGTTGTTGCCAGAAGAAGAGTAAGTTAGCTGCCCATTCAGAGGTGGAAGATCGTATCGGGACTGTGGAACAGGATATTTGCAAAGGGAGAATAATGAGTGCAACGCACAATGCCTCGTTTTAAAATATATATATATATATATATATATATATATATATATATATATATACTTGCTGGGATAATTGGAAAAAGAAAGAGTCGACGAAACGTGGAAATCGTCGAGATCGATCTTATCGAATATTTTATGGAATAGTGAAAAGTATCGAATAATCCTCCGAATTAATTCGATCGTTTCTTCGTTGAAAAGGGACAGCGTTCAACGCCCACGCGTTGAGGATGACGAGGCAAACGAAAGAGGCGCCGTCGATGATCACTCGAACGGATCGATCTCGAGAGAAAGAAGAAATAGTAAGCGGAAAATTTCCAAGTTACACAAACCAAGGTAGCGCGTAATCGTCGATTAAATAGCCTTTAGATTTTTTCCCTCCCGTTTCGACGATGAAGCGTTAAAAATTACTTGTCGAAAATACGCGTTGTTGAACGCGTAAGGAAACGATACGGCTTGGAACCACTCGAAGGAAACACGGGTCGTCCCGAGTGGGAAGGCTTCCACTTACGAGTAATTTCGGATGTAAAGAATTCCGGACCACCAAACGTGACGGTTGAATGGAATCTCTTGTGAACGCTTTTCGATCGAACGGGTATATAAAAACCGGGGATTCGTCATCGTCCGTCTACTTGACTCGATAATCGATTTATCCTACGCCGAGAAAAGAAAACGTTCGAGAATTATCCATCGTTCAACGCGTCAATTTCGCGCCAACCTCTCTCTCTCTCTCTCTCTCTTCCATCGAACGAAACGGAAACCTCGAGTCAAAGTCGATACCAGTGTATATATATATATACATATATTCTCGTTCCTCCGTCGAATGACGAATGAACAGTAGTCATGACGAATTATTGTACGCGGTACGTTATGCATCAAGCTGCCAGCATCGAGGCAGGCAGGGAATATAACGAAGAGGCGAGCGAGCGAGCGAGCGACTCTGTCTTAAATTTCATACCAACACCTACTAAGGCCAACCGGCCAACCTTCCATCAACCGCATCCCGTCATCATCGTGCACGTTCGACGTATCTGATCGTTGAATGAGCGCGGACCCGATGATTCCAATCTCCTGTCAATGGCGGCCAACCTTCGCCCGACCGACCATTTACCAGCCAGCGGGACGCGCATCCCGCTTAATCATGTCTCCTGTATATATATATATATATATACATATATGTTCACGAAGGTAGAAGCTGCGTCTCCGGAAGACGGCTTTGTTCGAATTCCTTAAACTCACGAAGAAAGCTTCGAATTTTTCTCGATATCTGTTTGGCTAGCAGAGATCGGGAGGGGTTTCGACGACCATTAGTCGGCGGCCGATGTTGACGGAAAACCTGTGAGACGCCGGGGATCTATTAGCGGCCGTTATAAATGGTGCGACGTCACCGGTGTCGCTGAAAGGAAATTGACTACTCATCCCACCGCCTTCCAGTCCACACGTCGCATCCCGAATTTCTACTCTAGGAGTAGGGATGAAGAAAAAGCGATTATTTCACGAGATTCGTTCGAGAATCGAAGAGGAGGAGGAGGAGGGGGCTTTTAAGATTCCGGTAGCCGGTGGCGAGCCAATAACGGTGGCGTTAAAATATGGTAATCGAGGCGCGGGATCGGCGTATCGACGACTTGACAAACGATGCGACGCCCGAAGCATCGGACCACCAACGGATCCGTGCGCGCGCGCGCCTTTCCTTTCTCTCTCTCTCTCTCTCTCTCTCTCGGCTCCGCTCTCCCCGGCCCGCAATCATTTGTTATGTACGTGACTCGAAGCTGACTGCTATCCTGGCATTCTGCCATTCCTACGTCTCTCCTGGCCGGCCTCGAGTCCTGACACCTGGTCGCGATCAACCGCGATCGCCATCGCGAGGATTTCCTTCTCCGTCCGCGATCGGCCTCCGATCGAGAACGGAAATAAAGGGGCTTTCGAGGTTTCGAGATCAATTTTAGATACTCGTGGAAATTTGTCTCTTTGTCTCTGTTTCAATTCGTCTTCCGATCTTAATTCCTTGGTTAAAGTTGCAGATTTTATCGCTCGTGATTTTATTGCGTTGTATATAATTTTTGTTCTTCGATGATTAAGGAGTTGGAAAAAAGTGGAAATATGGAAATGTATTGGATAAAGCGTTTTCGAAAGTTGAAATTATGTAAAGTGTATTTGTAGTAATTTTTCGAAAGGAAGAAATATGGATTATATATTGGAAAGGGAGACGTGTTTTTGAAAGTTTTCTGGAAAGGAAAATTGATCGTGGAATTTGTCTTTGCTATTTCAATTCCCAAGCTTGTCTTTTTAATTCCTTGACTAAAGTTTTATTGCTCGTGCATGTATATGTTATATGTACGTATTGTACATAATTTTTGTTCTTTAATGATTAAGGAAGTCGAAATATGGAAATGTATTGGATAAAACGTTTTCGAAAGTTGAAATTATGTAAAGTGTACGTATTAAATTATTGTGTTTATAATAATTTTTCCAAAGATTGGAAAGGAGAACGTGTTTTTGAACGTGTTTTGTCTTTTTAATTCCTTAACTAAAATTGGAGATTTTATTACTATGTATATTGCGTAGTAAATTTTTAGTAATAATTTTTGTTCTTCAATGATGAAGGAGTTCCAAGAAAGTCGAAATATGGAAATGTATTGGATAAAGCGTTTTTGAAAGTTGAAATTAGTAACAATTTTTATTCCAGAAATGATTAATTACAGTGTTTTAAAGGAGTCGAAATATCGAAATATCTTGGAAAAGAAAAAGCGTTGAATTTTTAAAAATTGGAATTGTTCGTATATTTATGAAATTATTGTATTTGTAGTAATTTTTCTGAAGGAAGAAATATCGATATATTGGAAAGGAGAATGTGTTTTTGAAAGTTTTTTCGAAAGGAAAATCGATCGTGAAACTTGTCTCTGCTATTTCAATTCCCAACCTTGTCTTCTTAATTCCTTAACTAAAGTTGGAGATTTTATTGCTTGTGCATGTACATGTTATATGTATGTATTGTACATAATTTTTGTTCTTCAATGATTAAGAAGTTCCAAGGAGGTCGAAATATGGAAATATATTGGATAAAGCGTTTTTGAAACTTGAAATTATCAATATATTAAATTATTGCATTTATAATAACAATTCTTTTTCCAGCAATGATTAGAGATTAATCGAAATATCTTGGAAAAGAAAAAAGTTTCTGAAAATTGGAATTGTTCGTATATTAAATTATTAAACTATTGCATTTTTAGTAATTTTTCCAGTGTTCCAAAGGAGTCGAAATCGATATCGATATCTCGAAAGGAAAATGGATCGTGGAACTTGTCTCTGCTATTTCAATTTCCAACCTTGTCTTCTTAATTCCTAAAGTTGGAGACTTTATTATACTCGTGGATGTACATTGCATAGTAAATTTTTAGTATGATCAAAAAGTTCCAAGGAGAAATATCGAAATATCTTGGAAAATTTCAATTCCCAATACTATTTTTTTAATTACTCTTTCCTTAGCTAAAACTGAAATATCGTGCATTAGCAATAATTTTTTCCCAATAATTAGGAATTAATCCAGTTTCAAAACTTTTTTGGAACTGGTCATGTAATAAATTTTTGGTAATAATTTTTGCTTAATTTCCTCAATGATTAGGGATTCCAAAAAAGTCAAAGTATTGAAATATCTTGGAAGAAGCCTTTTCGAAAATTGAAACTGTTCGTGCCTATTAAATTTTTACACTCCCAATAATTTTTCCATCTTTCCAAATGAGTCGAAACATCGAAACATCTTGAAAAAGGAAATCTACAGTTGCAAAGCAGCCAAAGTAACGAAATATCTTAAAAGAAAAAGTATTTTTTAAAGTTTGTTGCATTATTGGATTTTTGTTCTCTCAACGATTACAGTGTTCCAATGGATCTGATCATTTTGGTTGGAAATATTAGAAAAGAATGCATTTTCGAAGAAAAATCGTCGAATTTCTTTCTATTATTTCAATTCCCAATGTTCTTAACTTGGACCTACTCGTGCAGTAAACCTTTAGCAATAATTTTTATTCTTCAATGATTCCAAAGAAATTCAAGTATCGTCTTACATTTCCAGTAATTTTTCCAGCTTTCCAAACGAATCAAAACATTGAAATATCTTGCAAAAGAAAAAGTATTTTTCAAAGTTTCGAAGGGAATGGATCTGATCGAAATATTAGCTCCAAATATTGAACGCGTATTATTTCAACTCCCAACGTTCTTAATCTTTCCTTAACTAAACTTGAATCTATTCGTCTATTAAACCTTTGGCAACAATTTTTATTCCTCAATGATTAGAAATTCTAAAGAAATTCAAGAATCTTACTACTACAATATCTTACTTTATCTATTTCCAGTAATTTTTCCAGCTTTCCAAACAAATCAAAACATCGAAACATTTTGGAAAAGAAAAAGCATTTTTCAAAGTTTCTAAGGGAATGGATCTGATCGAAATATTGACTGGAAATATTGGAAAACATCTTGGAAAAGAAAAAGCATTTTTCAAAGTTTCCAAGGGAATGGATCTGATCGAAATATTAGCTCGAAATATTGGAAAAGGGAACGCGTTTTCGAAGAAAAATCCTCAATTTTCTCTCTATTATTCCAATTCCCAATGTTCTTAAACTTTCCTTAACTAAATTCGCACCTACTCGTCTATTAAATCTTTGGCAATAATTTTTATTCCTCAACGATTAGAAATTGCAAAGAAATTCAAGCGTCGAAATATCTTACATTTCCAGTAATTTTTCCAGCTTTCCAAACGAGTCGAAACATCGAAAAATCTTGGAAAAGAAAATTTATAATTGCAAAGGAGTCGAAATAATGAAATATCTTAAAAGAAAAAGCATCTTTCAAAGTTTGTTGCACTATTGGATTTTTCTTCTCCCAACGATCACAGTGTTCCAATGGAATGGATCTGATCGAAATATTGGCTCGAAATATTGGAAAAGGGAACGCGTTTTCGAAGAAAAATCCTCAAATTTCTCTCTATTATTTCAATTCCCAATGTTCTTAACTCGGACCTACTCGTCTGCTAAACCTTTGACAATAATTTTTATTCCTCAACGATTAGAAATTGCAAAGAAATTCAAGCGTCGAAATATCTTATCCATTCCCAATAAAATTTTCCGAAAGGAGAAGCATCTTCTCTCAAAAGAAAAGTTTGCTGGCGAAGAATGAATATCGGATTCCGAATGGAATAATAACGTCGTACATTTAAACAGGATTTCTGGTCGATTTCCGTCACAGCGGAGGGTGTAATATTCTTACGGCGGCGGTCAAACATTGAAATACGCAGTATTTGGGGGATGGGGAGAGCACACTCGCGCCCGTTGCTAAATTACGTGCGAGCGTTTAACGGAGCGCCCAATAATAGACGGGCGAAACGGACGCGCCTACGTCTCGACTCTCGCGTCCAGACACTCTCTCGCTCGCGCTACTTTCGTACAACCGACCGTTTTATAGCGTTGTACATCTCGAAACGCTTCATTACTGTTTACGCGACAACATAACAAACATTCGGCATTCGGTTTAACGTCCCCGACGACTTTCCACCTCGATTCGAGTAACGAGTTCGAATCCTTCGAACGAGAGAAAAACGAGAGATCTCGGACATCTTTCTCTCTCCCCTCCCCTCACTCTCGAGACGAACACACGGTTTCGTGAAACTCTATCGTGTATATCCCTTCCGTAAAGGGGAGAGAAGGAGGCCAGGGAATGGTCAAGCGAAGAAGACTTTCTCCCTCCCCCTCGGTTCCTCGGTAATGACGGAGCATAAATAACTCGGACGTTTACGCGCGCATTGATTTAAGCAAACTAATGATTTCACTTTCTGGCCTGGCTGCTCCCCCCCTTCTCGTCCCTCCTATTGACGTTTATTTCCCGACCAGTGTAATTTACACGTCTATGGATGACAATTATCGCGTTTATTGCTCGCGCTTTGCGCTACGCTCCCTCAACAAAGCTGCGAATCCCCGAAATTGTTTCTTAAGGAAAGCGCGTGTCTTCGACTTTGTTTACGCGATGGACACTCTTTTTATCTTCTTTGAAAGCTACGTGATTCGATCACGGCTCGTAGTAATAGAGAGAGTCATAAGACGATATATTCCTACGTGTGTTATATAAAATTGGAGACATTGATTCGACAGATCTCCATCCAAAATTATTTCTTAAGGAAACAACGCCCGTGTATTCGTCTCGACTTTATTTCGGTTATTACGTGACACTCTTTTTCTCCACCTGAAGGATAGGTGATTCTATCATGTAGTAGCAGTTAGAGAGAGTCGTATATCGAAAGACGAAAGAAAATATATCGATGTATTTCTATATATGTATTATATAAAATTGGACATTGATTCGACAGATCTCCGTCCATCCAAAATTCGACTTTGTCTCGCGTTTACGTGATGGATACTCTTTTTCTCTTTCCTGAAGGCTAGGTGATTCGATCACGGCTTGTAGTAGCAGCTATAGAGAGTCGTATATCGAAAGATGAAAGAAAATATATCGATGTATTCCTATAAGATCTCCGTCCATCCAAAATTGTTTCTCAAGGAAACACCGGTCATATCTTCGACTTTGTTTCGCGTTTACGTGATGGACACTCTTTTTCTCTTTTCTGAAGACTAGGTGATTCGATCACGGCTCGTAGTAGCAGTTCTCATGTTAGAGAAAGTCGTAAGACGATGTATTCCTACGTGTGTTATATAAAATTGAGAGCATTCGACAGATCTTCGTTCATTCAAAATTGTTTCTTAAAGAAACAACGCCCGTATATTCGTCTCGACTTTGTGTTAATTGCGTTTACATGATGGACACTCTTTTTCCCCCCTCGAAGGGATTCGACCACGGCTCGTAGTAACAGCTAGAAAGAGTCATAAGACGATGTATTCCTACATGTGTTATATAAAATTGAGAGCATTCGACAGATCTTCGTTCATCCAAAATTGTTTCATAACAACGCCCGTATATTCGAGTTTGTCTCGGTCGCGTTTATGTGATGGATACTCATTTTCCCTTCTTCGAAGAGATTCGATCATGGCTCATAGTAGCAGCTCTCGCGTTAGAGAGAGTCGTATATCGAAAGAAAATATATCGATGTATTCCTATATATAGTTATATAAAATTGTGTTAAAAGCATGTTATATAAAATTGGGGACAGATCTCCGTCCATCTGAATTACGAAATTGTTTCTTAAGGAAACATTCTCGTCTTTGTCTCGACTTTGTTTCAGTTTACGTGACACGATGAGCACTCTTTTTTCCTCCTCCCTCCTGAAGAATAGATGATTCGAAGAAATAGGCGAAACAAAGATCGATGGAATCTTATAAAACTTGTATAAAATGTACATATATATGTATACAACTTGTATACAAAATGGGAGCATTGATTCGACAGATCTCTGTCCATCTTAATTGTTTCTTAAGGAAACACCGCCCATGTCTTCGGCTTTGTTTACGTGATGGATACTCTTTTTCTCTTTCCTGAAGGCTAGGTGATTCGATCATGGCTCGTAGCAATTCTTGCGTTAGAGAAAATCCTAAGATGATGTATTCTTACATGTGTTATATAAAATTGGGTGCATTGATTCGACAGATCTTCCGAAATTCGTTCATCCGAAATTGTTTCTTAAGGAAACATTCTCGTCTCGACTTTATCTCGATTTACGTGACACTCTCTTTACCTTTCCTGAAGAATAGGTGATCACGGCTCGTAGTAGCAGTTCTCACGTTAGAGAGAGTCATAAGACGATGTATTCCTACGTGTGTTATATTAAATTGGAGACAGATCTCCGTCCATCTTAATTGTGAAATTGTTTCTTAAGGAAACAACGCGTTCCATGTCTTCTGACCATTCTCGTCTTCGTCTCGACTTTGTCTCGGTTTACAGACACGATGGACACTCTCTTTCCTCTCTCCTGAAGGATAGATGATTCGAAGAATACATAACTTGTGAAGATATATATAAAGTGAGTATATTGATTCGACAGATTTATCCAAGATCTCGTGAAAACGTGCTCGAGGCTGAGATTCGGCGAAAAACGGGAGAGGTGTAAATTTAGAGCGGGGTTATTCGGCGTTTTCGCCATTTTCCAACTTGACGACGCGGAAATCCGCGACGCTGGAGGGCGATCCAGCGGCGCATCCACAGTCCGCTTTACTGCTGCGCGGCCCGATAAGTCTGAAGGGGCTGAGCTCGAGAAGATGACATTGACGGGCTAAGCGCGGGACTTAAAGCCTGGGGAGAGGGGGAGGGAGGGAGGCTTAACTCATCCGTCACTACGCGATACACATGCTTGCCTACCGTTCGTCTAACTTGATATTCTCGAAAGCCGAAATTCCTTCTCGTTCCACGATCGAGAATCTCCCAATAATAATAATAATCCAACGCGAAACAATGGACCTTGAAAAATGATTGATCATCGAAGGGGGTGGCCGCCTTTTTATCCTCCCGGTTGCCGCCGCGCTAATAGCTTCGTAATAATTCTGATTTATGCGCCGGTAAGCAGCCGCCGCGTACCGACGCCCGACACGTTCTCGCGCCCGAAATATCCTCCGCTTGTACAGAAGGAGGAGGGAAGGAGAGCAAAGGAGCCGCGTCTCTCTTCGTCGTAGAATTTTTTCTATTATTCCATCTTCCGAAGGAACACGCGATCAGGCTCGAAACACGCAAGATTGTCGCGTGACTCCTGGTTCCGCTTGTTCGTTGTACGGCGCAATTGTCCCATTAATATACATTTCATACATTCGAAGGGATGAAACGTTTGGAAATCGAGTCCGAGTCGAAGAATTCGAGGTTGGCTCTATCTTTACTTTTCGAGGAACGAGGTAAAAAGGAGAGAAAGGAAAGAAGGTTTAAACGGTTGCAGTCGGCCCGTGTTACCGCGTCGGTCGAAATTACTTTGAAACGAGGGAGGGATAGAGAGAGAGGGTGAATAAAGGGTGCGCGGAAGAGAGAGAGAGAGGGGACGCGAAAGACACGGCATTGATTTATGTCCCCGGCGCGGAGGTGGCCTCTCAGCGGCGAGCTACATCTTAATATTTTCATGGCGCGTCGAAGCCAATTGCTTTGGCAGCTGCTCCGCCGCCCGCCGGAGTAATGAAACAAGAAGCGTGGGAGGGGAGGAGGGGGAGGCGGTGGGAATAAATACCGCGACGATGCCGCGTATCTCTCGATTACCGGCGAAAATCCTCCTCCTCCATAGATCCTCCGGCCCGCCTTGTCCCGTGGATGCATAACACGGTTCGCGGTGCAGTAAAGTAGCGTGGGTGACACGCTGCATGATGGACCGAGAAGCAGGTGCAGCCTCTTGCAACTCTCCTCCTCCTCCTCCCCCGTTTCGCATTTATGCCTCGCTCTTTGATGCTCCACTCTCTTTCTCTCCTTTGCCTTTTTGCACCTCTCTCTCTCTCTTTCTTTCTTTATCGAATAATTGGAAATTTTTCCGAAATTCTCTCTCTCGAAATGGTTCCGTTTTTTTCCAGAGAAGGAAGGTTAAAGCGTTTGGCATCCACGAGGAGACGCGGGATGGAATAAACTCGGGTGGTCCGTCCCTCGAGATTTATGAACGGCCCGTTCTGGAACATTCGAAGGAAACAGCGCGAAAACTCGGAATGGATTTCGATCTCTTTTTCTCTTCTTCTCCCGAATTTAGACGCGGAAAATTTCTCCAATCGAGAGAGAGATCGCCTTTCACGTTTCGTTTTCTCTCGCCGCCTTAAGAGAGAGCGAAGCCTTTTATTCCTGGAAGTCTTTTAAAGAGCCGAGTCTCTGGAACCGTTTCGATGGTCCATGACACTTCGCGGAAACTAAATAGATCACGCGGAAGGGTAATTACGAGCCGTCTGCTGGAAAGGAAGAAGAAGAAGAAGGCGGCCGTTTGTTGGGGCGGGGAGGAAATAAAGGAAGGGAAAAAGAAGGAGGGATGCTCGCGAAAGATCTTCGCTCTTTGATCCTCCCGATTCTATGCCCCAATGATTTAAAGACGCGCGCGTACGCGTCAGGTTCCCCCTAAGAGCTAACACGATGTTTAATTTGATTTATCGGCGCTATTACGCGCGATGAAAAATAGGCTAACTATACACGGGAGGGGTTTTTGGACAAGCGTCGCCGACTTCCGCGTCCCATTAATTCAACCCCGGTTACCAAAAATTATTACGAATTACACGCGATATTATATCACGGTTAATTAATGCCCCTCCCTCCCTCCCTCCCTCTGTTCTTCCCCCTCGTTTAATTAGAGACTCTATTTCACGATAATCGCGGAGACATAGTGATACAAGTTTCGAAAGGTTTTCGAAAAGGTATTTCGAATCGGGAGGGCCGGTTCGGAGTTGGACGGCTGCCCGATCCGTCCCCGGCAAAATTGAAACGTCGCTTGCGATGTTTCCTCTCTCTCTCTCGAGGAAAGAATATATATACACACACACATACGCGGGTTCTTCTTTTTTTTCCCCTCTCCTCTCTTTATAAATCGAACCGTGAAAAGCGGCGAGGATCACGTACGCGATAATTAAAATATCTTCTCTCCGACTGTCCCGCTATTCGATGCCGTTTTGGTGCAACTCGTATCGAACGTGCCTCGGGCGAAACGACGTTGGTGATCCCGGGCTAAGCATTTACAAATTCTCGGATCTACCTCTCTCTCTCTCTCTCTCTCTCTGTGTATCGGATTCTTCTTTCATTCGGAAGGATAATTTCGCGCGGGGAAACTTCGAGTATCCTTTCGAGTTTCGGCGCGTTTAATTTCAAGGGAAGGAGGGGGAGGGGAAGGCCGGTTGGTCGCCGGAGGGCGAATTCGTAAACGTGCATCGTGCAACTTCTCGTCGCCCCTCCCCTTCGCGCCGCGGCGAAGGTGTAGCGGGCGAAAGGTAATGGTCCCGGTAATATCGGTGCTGTGTGTGGGGCCCTGGAGTTGCACTACTAGTAATTGATTGGTCATACCCCCCCGCGCCATTACTCGTTCGAACTTCTCCCCCTCTCTCTCTCTCTCTTCCGTGACCCTCTTTTTGCGAGCCTCGAGCCGCGTTCTCGCATTTTTCCTCTTCTTTTGCTCGAAAGAAGAGAGAAGAAGGCGTATTTGCCGAGAGGATTTTTCACGCGAGAAGTTATATTCGTTTCGATCGATGAGAGAGAGGGAGAGAGAGAGATATCGTTTTCATTTCCAACGATTCGCGCGAATTTTATTAGCGCGTATTCTCGGGATGCCAAGTCGCCGTTCTAAACCGCCGCCTATTAACCACTATAAATACTTTGGAAACTGGTGCTACTATAGCGATATAAATTGTGCCGTCAAAGGATCCCTTTGTCCCGTCCGGGGAGGGAGCGACGACGGGTGGCGATCTGCTTTCTGCCAAATTTCGCGTCACGATCCGGGAGGGAGGAAAAAAGAAGGAAAAACTTTCCGATCGGACCTGTCCCGATCCTGTAATGGCGATTAAAGAGCGATCTCTTGCGGGCGAGAATCGGGGAGAAACGCGTGTCGTAAAACGCGTGCGATCGCGCGAGACCGCATTACCGATTGTACGCGATAATTATAGAATAAATAAATTCACGTCGCGTTGGAATGCGTATAATATATCCACGTCTGCCAAATGGTACCGAGATACAGTCGTATATCACCGGGCGAGTTATAGGCTCCTCCCGGTAACTCATTGCCCGGCGCGTGTGTCGTTTCTAGCGATGCGTTTGGCTCGCATCCACCGCGCGCGTCTATGGCGCGTATCGTTTCGAATCGATAAAAATTCGAAAATTGGAAAACCGTTACGACCAGCCGCGCGATAATACCCACTTTGAGAAATAATGCTTGGGGATAATATTTTTTTCGATTTCGCTTTTTACCTGGCCCTTTATATATATATATATATATATATATATATATATATATATATATATATATATATATATGTATGTATATATGGATATCTTTGTCGGTAAGGAATAGAGTTTCGAATGCTCAAGTCGGTAAACGTTTCAACTAGCCTGTATGATTTAAAACGAATATTTACGCGAGGGAATATCACTGTACACATTTTACACCTCTTTTCAAAGATGTATGGACGTTACTCGGTATTTATCCGTCTGTCGTTATATTGTATATTCGAACCCGTCTTAGAAAGGTTAAGGTGTACGGAGAGTAGATTGCAGTTTCTCTGGAGCTATACATCTTACTGGCCAGGCTTCGCGGTAATATAGAAATTCAATCGTTCAGGCAATTATGCGTTGCGGCTGTTATTATGGCTCCTCTGTGTCCGCCGACCGGCCTATTCTTCGGCCTCGTCCGCAACGTATATATAATATTTTATTGACTTTGTTTATGACTCGCTAGTGTTTCTTTACGGTCTCTAAACCGGCTCCTCCGAACACCTACGTTGCCCGCTGCCCGTCCGTCCATCCTCACTTTGTACAATTTTGAAATTTCGACTATCGAAAAATACCCCGTCTACGACGACCTTCGAATCACGACACGATATATCTGCGCGAAAATTGCGAATCGAAACGAAAGATTATATACATACGGCTGTCGATGCATTTTTGATCGGGCGAGTATCGCCGGAAGCTCGAGCTTTTTTTCTCCCCCTCCCCCTCCGTATCAAAGGGAATGGCGAATGAAATAACGTTTGCGATCTTATCTCGTCTCCGTGGTATTTTGTCCATGCCCCCTCAAAGGTTACGACGATTAAACGCACAGGCGCACCTGTGTCTGTGCAACATCTCCTCCGTCCACGTACACAATAGCTTCTGTTTAGAGTACGTACTTGTGAGGAGAGGAGGGGGGGGGGTATAACCCGAGTCGGCCATCTTATATCGAATAAATCATCGCGGACACGGTCAGAGATATCATTGAGCCGGTTGACGGGGGCACCGTCCGATCCAACGGGTGTCGCCATTTCTCTCCACTTGCCAGTACATACGAGATCACGAAATTGGAATTTTATATATATACACGTTGTTTGCATGTGTATAAATTGTTGGAAATTATTCGTTGGAAAATAATACACGGGGTATATCGAAGCGATAGGATAGTATCGCGTATCAATCAGACGCCGAGGGCCACATTGTCTTACGCGTCAGGCGAATAAAGGGGCCCCGAGTGCCGCCCGGCAGCTCTCTCTCGTGGACCACCCGGGCCGAGGCTGCACGATCCCCGACAGGGATCGTATTGACTCCGCGCAACACTGTCGAATCGTAGCCACGTCCTTGAGTCGAGTGGCTTACGCTGCATCTTGCGTCGTCAGGCATCGAGAGAGGATCTCCCTCGAGAGAGAAGGGAAGGGCAACGATTCCTTCCTTAAGAGCGAATTCTCTTTTCGAATTTTTCCCTCGACACTCGAGCATTGGAAAAGTTGGTCCTTCCTCGGTCAAAAGTTTGTCCAGGAGGAGGAGAAGGTGCACAGTAGCGGATTTCTCCGTGTACGCAACGCGATATAATCGCGCGCTATCTGATCCGCGGTTGCGAGAATACATCGAACGTGGTCGCGTTTCGATCATTACTCACTCACCGCTCGTGATATTGCCTCGATTCAATCAGTGTCTTCCTACGCTTCGATGTGTAGGTCCTTCCCTCGAAAAACACGCACGGCCACGCGTAGTCGGCGGTGATGAATGGCTTTCGGCCACATCCCGGAATGCGGCCCCGCGCATCGATTTTTCGCCCGGCCAACGTCTTATCTCTCCGATTCCATTCGAGGATCTATCCTCATCCGATATTATTATTCCACGGATAAAAGGATCCGTTCTCGTAGTAATTCGAAATTGGTAATGACGACGATGGCGCCAACCTCTGGCAATCTCGAGTTTTGTTGCTCGCTCCTCCCCCTCTTCCGTTTCCTCCTTTGCTCGTCTTTCTTTCTTTCTTTCCAAGTCCAGGTAGCCGGAGGAGGGGAGGAGGTTCGTTGCGTCCAAGAGACTCGCGAGGTTGCCGCGAGGTTGGCCGGTCGTGCGAGAGGTTGGGCGATTACGCGTATATATGTATATATATATATATACACACGATTTGTGCGCCGAGTGGAATGTGTTCGGAAGAGGTCTTTGTGATGGCCGACGCAAACGTGGCAGGGACGCGACCGGCCGCTACTGGGATACGCGTTGAATTATCCGCTGTGCCCCCTTCAACTCGTGCCCACTATCCGCCTACTTCTCCTCCTACTATATACTACTATCCATCTGCCTTCTACCTCCAGTTCGAGGAATAAAGAAGAAAAATTTTCTGTTGCTTGGAGAAGGAATATCGAATTGGAAACGAGTGGAGATGAGGCGGGTCGATATTCCAGCTCACGAACAGGTTAGGAATTGCGAGGTCACGATCTAATCCGTCCGCGTGCATCTAATGCGAGTCGTTGGTTAACGGATACGGCAACGACTGGTTTCTCGTCGCGGATAGATTGCACCAGACAATGATAATCGGCCGTAGCCGCTGTGTCAGAGACGGATCGGGGCAAGATCGGTACCCGTGCGAATTTCGATCGAATTTACTACATTCTTCCGCCGCGTATTTCATCTCTATATATATGTTTCTTTTCTCGGATCTCCGTGACCGGACAATAAATCTTGCGGTAAGAACAGTGGCCAGTGGATTATTACCAGTCAAATGATCAAAATTACAAGGTTCGCCTGATGACGTTCCCCCGGACGTAACTAAGGTCGACTTTACCCTCGCCACGTCTGATTTTTCTTCTCCGTCGCGACTGGTTAACCAGCTCCCTCTCTTTCTCTTTCAGAGAAAAGCCTGTGAGAAAACGAACGCCTACGCCTTATCCTACGTGTATGTATATATATATAAAAATTTTTAATTCGAGGGGAAATTTTTCCAAATTCTTCGCCACCAACTCTCTCTTTCTCTCTCTGAGAGAAAACGAACGCCTATGTCTTATCCTACGTGTATATATATATATAAAAATTATTAATTCGAGGAAAAATTTTTCGCCACCAATTCTCTCTTTCTTTCTCTTTCTCTTTCTAAGAGAAAATATATTTATATATATATATAAAAATTATTAATTCGAGGAAAAATTTTTCGCCACCAATTCTCTCTTTCTTTCTCTTTCTCTTTCTAAGAGAAAACGAACGCCTATGCCTACATATAAATGAAATATATATCCTACATATATATATATATATTTCTCAAGAATAAAAAATTATTAAAATTATTAAAAATTATTAATTCGAGGGAAAATTTTTTGAAATTCTTTGCCACTAGCTCTTTCTTTCTCTCTCTTTCTCTCTCTGAGAGAAAACGAATGCCTATGGGTTATCCTACGTGTATATATATATATATATATATATATATATAAATATATATATATATATTTTTCAGGAATATAAAAATTATTAATTCGAGGGAAAATTTTTCAAAATTCTTCGCCACGTCTGATTTTTCTTCTCGATTGGTTAACCAGCTCTCTCTTTCTCTCTCTCTCTTTCAGAGAAAAGCCTGTGAGAAAACAAACGTCTACACCTTATTCTACGTGTATATATATATATATATATATATATAAAAATTATTAATTCGAGGGGAAATTTTTCGAAATTCTTCGCTACCAGCTCTCTCTTTCTCTCTCTGAGAGAAAATGAACGCCTATGCCTTATCCTACGTGTATATATATATATTTCTCAAGAATATAAAAATTATTAATTCGAAGGGAAATTTTTTGAAATACTTCGCCACGTCTGATTTTTCTTCTCCGTTGTGATTGGTTAACCAGCTTCCTCTCTCTTTCTCTTTTTCTCTTTCTCTCTTTGAAACGAATGCTTATGCCTTATGCTACGTGTATATATATATATTTCTCAAGAATATAAAAATTATTAATTCGAAGGGAAATTTTTCGAAATTCTTTGCCACGTCTGATTTTTCTTCTCGATTGGTTAACCTGCTCTCTCTTTCTCTTTTTCTCTTTCTTTTTCTCAGAGAGAAAAGCCTGTGAGAAAACGAACGCCTTATCTTTTATATATATAAATAAAAATGATTAATTCGAGGAGAAATTTTTCGAAATTCTTCGCCACGTCTGATTTTTCTTCTCGATTGGTTAACCAGCTCCCTCTCTCTCTTTCTTTTTTTCTCTCTGAGAGAAAAGCCTGTGAGAAAACGCCTACACTTTATTCTACGTATATATATATAAAAATTATTAATTCGAGGGGAAATTTTTCGAAATTCTTCGCCACGTCTGATTTTTCTTCTCGATTGGTTAACCAGCTCTCTTTCAGAGAAAAGCCTGTGAGAAAACGAACGCCTACGCCTTATCCTTTATATATATAAATAAAAATTATTCGAGGGGAAATTTTTCGAAATTCATCTCTCGATGGACGAAGCGTTTCCTCGATAAGGGGGAGGGGAGAGAGAGAGCAAAGGAAACGAATTGTAAAGAAGTCGGGCATGGTCAGGACAGGTCCGATATTCTCTCGAGATTGGCACGCCCACGGAGGAATTACAAAATTAAAATTCAATTATACGGCGGGTCGGAGGACGTGCGCCGCCGAGAGATTTCCACGAGAGTTCTCTCTCTCACTCTCTCTCTTACTCTCTCCCGGAAAGACATCCGGGAAAATTGCGTCGCCCGTTCAGGGGATCTGCCGGATGATCGCCGGGAGACGTCGCCGTTACGGAATGACAGGGACAATCTGCCGTTGTCGTTCGTTTCTTCGTTCGCCCGCGAAGAAAATACCGATCGCCGACTTTTCCTTCCTTTCCTTCCTTCCTTCCTTCCCTCCCTTTCATCGGAATATTCTCGTTCTCGATTCGAGAAAATAAATTCTTTCCATCGCCACGGGATGAATGAGACCCGGCGAAAAAACCGGTCGAACGGAGGAGGAGGAGGAGGAGGAGAAGGAGGAAACGTAAACGGAAATACAAGTGGCTCGGGGCGGTCCGTTAATTATTAAATTCCAGAACGATCTTGGCGAGGGGTGGTTTCGACTTTGACGAAATACTTTCGCCCCCCTCTCCCCCTCCACCCACCTCCTCCCTGGAATCGCTCTTTCAGAGGCCGTTGGAGCAGCGGCTTTTCCCCCTACACGCTGCTCGCCGTGTTTGCATTTCGTTATATTCAATCGCGAACGGGGAAAAAGAGACGAGAACAATGCGAATTATGATATTTGTTTGCTCGGCCGGTCAGGAGAGTCCCTGGGGCGCGCGCTCGCGCTCGCTCGCTCGCGGCTTCTGCCAGAGACCCGGGATCTCGACCTTGAATTTATCTGCGCGAATCTGACTACGCCGGGATGAATAATTATTGAACGCGGCCAACATAAATACGATACGATATACACACGCATTGGGACTGGTTTCTCCGTTCTTTCGAGGGAGGGGGAGGTGCCTACCTTAAGGAACGTCCACACGCGAAACCTTCTTCTTCCTTTCCAATACGAATTTTGGAAACGACCGAGGACTTCACTTAAACGTATAGTAGCTCCTTCTTTCAATAACGTAATCCTCCTTCCTTTGATTTCGATCCGAGCAATGGCTGCGGAAAAGTATGGCGTATTTCTTGGAAACGCGAGAGGGGGGCAGGGGCAAAGTTTCTCGGGCTGCGTGGATTTCGGCCGCGGATTTTAATCAAGCGGCGAGATGGTGGCGGGGCGCGCCACGGGGGTTCGACACGTACAATAAGCGAGGCGAGGGGTGGTTGTACGTTTATATATATATATGTGTGTGTATATATGTATATTATACGTGCGTTTACGTTCGTGTGTGGCTGGTCGTCGTCGCAGCCGACTCTTCCCCCTTCGGCGCCTCCCTTCTCACGAAGCGCGAACACCTCTCGAAATCACCGATTTTATGGGCCACCTTCGACGTTTAATGAAGGAACTTTACGAGGCGGGATTTTTGTTTTAAACCGAGTGTTGTATCCGGCCCCGTCGATAATTTTCGCATAACAACGCGCCACTTTCCTACCTCCCCCCCCCCCTCCTTCCCTCCCTTCCCCTCCTCTTATTCTTATTCCCTTCGCTCGTTTTTCCTCTCCCGGGATTAACCGGTTAACATCTCGAATTTCAACGGGCTGCCGTTTTGCAGCCTTTCGACGGGATCGTCCTCCTTCTTCCTTCGAATAATATAATGATAAATACTTTTCTTATTTTCGTATTAATCGTATATACGATCGAAGATTTCTCTTGGACGAGAAAATTCGCAGCGAATTCTCGAAAATCAAGTGTGTGTGTGTCGTGGAACGTGGGACGGTTTATTTATCCCCTCGTAGAGATCTCGTAAATAATTCCGGGTTATCTATCGCCGCGTTCAATCGGGTAATTAACCGAAGGAAACCGAGGCTTTCCCCGGGGCCGCGCAGCGAGCAGCCTTTAATGGCTTTCCAATTAATATTTCCGCTGCGATTCAATTAAAATTCAATTAATCAAGCCGCCGAGTTCGACCCGGCTAAGCTCGTGCAATTAAATTTTAATCTGTCCCATATTAGTTATGGATTCGTTTCTTCTTCGGGGGGAGAAATCAAGCCGAGAAGGAGAAATCTTTCACCTGATGATCGAGGGATGGAAAAGAAAGAACAAATTGTCCCTTTCTGTTTCTTAAACAGAAGAACGGTTCGCGTTGATATTTAATACACGATGCTTATTCGGCCGCATATTCATCGTATCGGCGCGAGATATCCACGGGGGCGCGGTGAATCGTGTTCCCCGGTAAACTTACACGGTGTACGAGGCAGTAAATATATTCCTGCATCGATATTTTAACGGCAATGCGGCGGCCACCGCGCCCCCCCCCCCCCCCCCCCCCCGAAGAATTTCGAGGACGATCTTTAAGCTGCTTGCACAGAGGGATATCCCCCGTGTCCAGTTTTCTTTCCGATTAAAATATTTAATCTGTTGCTGGGGATTAAGGTTCCAAGAATTTAATATAATATCGCGCGAATAATTCTCCTGGAGGATAATTAAGGTGAATTAAGGTTTTCGGTATCGAGAGATTGGATTATCTCGAGAGGGAAGAAATTGATGGAAACTTTTATTCGCCAGATATCGGGCGGGGAGGGGCGTTGAGTTGACTGTTTGCGCTGATAGCGGGCGGTAGAAGCTCTTCCTTCCTCCCCCAACCCTTTCTGCCCGTCCCGTTTGGGTGCAGGTGTTCCGGAGGTGGTGATAACTCGACTCGATCCATCACTGCCTCGGACGCTGGTCGAAGAGGTGGTTGAAGGTGGTTTAAGGCGGTTTAACGTGTACGAACGCGCGCAACCGTGTAGACACCGGCAGGCAGCTCGAATCGCCTTACCGGTTACTGGTTACCCTAGCACGGGTAGCTCGCTGCGTGATCAAATATATCACGGCAATCGATAATGGAGCCAGGCCTCGAGACCCCAAGTCCAACAACTAAACGCGACTAATCGCCCCGAATAATTCCCTCCCTTTTCTCAATCTTCTCTCTACTTTCAAGTCTTCCTTTCGTTTCTCCATTTTTTTGTATGTTATATATTATTATATATTTTCTTGTATATTCCTTTTCTTAATCCCCCCTGCATCTGTTATTTAAAGAGATTTTGAAGTTTTTATAAAAAATAATGATTCCTTTTCTTAATCTGCATCTTTTCTATTATTTGAAGAGATACATTTCGTATCAAAAATCATTCCAATGATTCGTTTTTTTAATCCTCTTGCATTTCCATTATTATTTGAAGAAATTTTTATAATATAATATTCTTATAATATTTTTATAATATAATATTAAAATTGAAAATCAGAACAATTCAAAGTCGAGACCTCTTCTCTATTTCAAACGTTTTATTTTTTAATTGGAGAAATTTGAAGAAATTTCGAAATTTTTACGATACATTTCGTATTAAAAATCAATTTCTAATTTTTTAATCCTTTTCTTAATCCTCCTGCATCTGTTATTTGAAGAAATCTTGAAATTTTTCCAAATAATGATTTCTTTTCTTAATCTATATCTCCTCTATTATTTGAAGAGATTTTGAAGTTTTTCCAATTAATGATTTCTTTTCTTAATTTTCTACATCTTCTCTACGTGAAGAAATTTTGAAATTTTTCCAAATAATGATTCCTTTTCTTAATGTCCTCTATTTCATTTTTCACACGAGAAATTTGAAGAAATTTTTATGGCATATTAAAAATCGAAAGCCAGGCCAAACTTTTTCTATTTCAAACGTTTCATTCTTCACGCGATAAATTTAAAATTTTTACGATATATTAAAAATCATTTCAATGATTCCTTTTCTTAATCCTCTTGCATCTGTTATTTGAAGAGATTTTGAAATTTTTCCAAATAATGATTCTTTTTCTTAATTTGTATGTCCTCTATTATTTGAAGAGATTTTGAAGTTTTTCCAAATAATGATTCCCTTTCTTAATCTACATCTCCTCTATTACGTAAAGAAATTTTGAAATTTTTCCAAATAATGATTTCTTTTCTTAATCTACATCTCCTCTATTACGTGAAGAAATTTTGAAATTTTTCCAAATAATGATTTCTTTCTAAATTTTTCTTAATCCCTCTACATCTCCTCTATTATTTGAAAAAATTTCGAAACTATTATATATTTTGTATTAAAAATCATTATAATGATCCCTTTCTTAATTCTTTTGCATCTCCTCTATTATTTGAAGAAAATTTTGAAATTTTTCCAAATAATAATTTCTTTTTTTAATGTCCTCTATTTCATTTTTCATACGAGAAATTTATAGAAATTTTGAAATTTTTATGATAATCATAAATTTATCATTACGATTATCATAAATTTTTATGATTTTTTGAATTTTTCATATTAAAAATCGAAAGCCAGGCCAGACCTCTTCTATTTTAAACGTTTCATTTTTCACGCGATAAATTTAAAATTTTCAAGATATATTTCGTATTAAAAATCATTCCAACGATTCCTTTCCTTGATCCCTCCTGTATTTCTTTTATTATTTGAAGAAAATTTCGAAATTTTTACGATACAATTCGTATCAAAAATCATTCCAACGATTCCTTTCCTTAATCCTCCTCTTATCTCCTCTATTACTCGAAGAAAATTTTCACGCTACATTTCGTATTAAAAATCCTTCCCTCCCCTCTCCTCTACTATTTGAACAAATTTCGAAATTTTTCGCGATACATTTTTCTCGTCATTCATCGAAAGTAAAAGTTTCACGATCGATCGACGTATCCAGAGAGAGAGAGAGAGAGAGAGGAGAGCAAAAAAGTCGACTTTGAATTTCACGCACGCCTCGTCCGCAATCGTCGAATCGTTGCCCCGCGCCGACTGTCGATATTTCCCCAAATTTATCGTGCAAAACTAATTCAAATTGCGGCCCCCCAAAATTCCGATGCGTCTTTGCATCATCGATTACAGCTCTACCACTGGTATTACTTTCACCGTACCGTGAAAATGCCTCCCCTTCTCCCCCTCGAGAGGAGTGGAGGGGGGAGAACGCACTCGATTTTGTTCACGACTCGTGAACAACGTCGATCACATCCGGGGGCCGACAAATCCGTACAACAACCTCGCGCCTATCCGCACACGCACACACAACCACCGTTGTACGCGCAAAATGTTGGCCAACCGAGGCGAATCGGTGCGCAAACTGGTTGAGTTACAACCACTACCGGTTATAAAGTCCAAGGAGAGACGTCGATACGGTAGGCGAGCGTGGCTCGCTGCGGAATATGAGAAAGGGGGCGAGGGCTCGTATTATACTCTCACAATGTTTAAACGAGGATGCGTATCGTTCGATCGCGCGCGTCTTATTTCAAAATTTCCAATCTCTCTCCATTTTTCCCTCTCCGTCGATATCGACCGAGAGAAAATCCGTCGCGCTTTAATAAACGGGAAAAGAAGGAATTCTAATATCGGAGGATAAACGGGTTAGGCGTAATCTATGCGAGGGAGGGAGGGAGGGGAGGTCGTGCGTCATTGTGCGTGCACGCGAAGAGGGGGATGTGCGCGCATTTCCATCCGCGCGAGGAGAAGGGATAATGAAAAGGCAATATACGCGTGTAAGGAAATATTGGTTGGCAACTAATTGCGGATTTTTTTTAGAAAATCAAAGACAATTTTTTCATGGAACTGAATAACTTTATTCCGTAATGCGTTGCCCATTTCGATCAATGACTTTTTGCCATCTTTCAGGCAGCGTCGTAATCCCACGTTCGTAAAACTTGTGGTTTTTATTAGCAAAAAAACTGAATCAGGTACGATTCGATATCATCATCGTTATTGAAATTTTTACCATTCGAGGAGTTTTGTAAAGATCGAAACAAAAAGTAATCGGATGGTGCAAGGTCAGGATATGGTGGATGTGGCAAAACATTCCAATCAAGCTCCAATAATTTTTGCCGAGTGACCAAAGATGCGTGTGGCCTTGCATCGTCATGATAGAATACGACACCTTTTCGATTTGTCAATTCGGGCCGCTTTTCTTCAACTGCATTGTTTAATTTCGTTAGTTGTTCGATGTAGACGACAGAATTGATCGTTCGATTGGTGGTAAGAGTTCAAAATAGACAATTCCTTTGTAATCCAACCAAACTGATAACAAAACCTTCTTTCGACGAATACCATCTTTTGATGTTGTTCGAGCTGGTTCACGTGGCCTGCTCCACCATCTTTTTCGCTCGATATTGTTGCAAACAACCCATTTTTCATCGCCAGTTATCGGTCGTTTTAAAAATGGATCATTTTCATTACGTTTCTTTAGCAAATCGCAGCTGTTAATGCGTTGCGTTAAATGCTTTTCTTTCAGTTCGTGAGGAATGTATCAAGTTTTTGAACATAGCCAAGTTGTTTTAAGTGGTTTTCAATGCATGTATGTGATACATGAAGCTCACCAGAACGAAATTTGTCAAACTAATTTTGACACTGCTGTTCTTTTAAGCCGTTCTTTCATAACTTTTTGTGAGCTTGCGATGCGTTTTTCCCTTTGCGAAAATAAAAAAGCAAAATATGACGATAATGTTCCTTTTGATTTTCCATTTTTCAATGAACACCAAACGAAAACTACGCAACCGAGCAATAGTTGAATTGCCAACTATCAAATAACAAAATGTGTTTTACATTTGGACTACGCCAGCAAACCTAAAAATTCAACTGAAGCCATCTATAAGTGAAATCCGCAATTACTTAGTTGCCAACCAAATATATAGGAGAAGGGATGTCACGTCTCGAAATTTTCCGTTCGATTCGATTCTTCGAATATTTCTAAAAATCTGAGAGATCCTGCGCGAGATATATATTGGCATTCTCGCCAAGCCTCCCTCCTTCTTCTCGCCGTGGTTAATCCCGAATAAGCTTTACGCACCGCAATTGTACGACATTTACGCCTATTAATAGCGGGAGCTGATGGTACGAATGGTACATGAGGGGCCAGTTGTTCAAACAAACGCGGGGCCACTCGTGCCGCGTATTATACCGCGGCGTGGAATGCACGTGAAAACAAACTCGTAGACTTTATATCGCGCGAGGATGATGATGATGATGATGATGATGATGATGATGAAATGGGGAGGAAAAATATATCGAACCTCTCTCTCTCTCCCCGATCTCAAACTAATAATTTATTTACACTGAAAATACGAGTCGGATCCGTTTGTAAGCAAACTTGTTACTTGTACGATCCTCTCTCTTCACGTTTCAATTGTTCGATCGAAAGGTCGAAGGAGATCGATAAAAATAGGAATAAAAGGGGAAGGAGGAGAAAAAATATGCAAGAGGAACGTCACGGAATTGCGACCTTGAATAAAAATACTGTAGAAGCGAAAAGCAAAAGTGTGTACCAAGACTAGTAAATTTGTCACCGGGAACGCGCTCCCCGCTTGCCGGCCAACGATTGATTTACACGGAGCGAGTACGGAGCAGCAAGGTATTTATGCATGCTTATTTGTATGCGCATGGAGGATAATTAAAAATATGGCGGGTCAAGGCTTTGAGAAAAAGAAGGGCGGAGGAGGGCGAAGTTTGGGGAAAAACTGGGCGGGGAGGAGGAGAAGGGAGAAAAAGGAGATACTTTTTTACAGAGTTTGTCAACGAGTATTTGCAAAAGAGAAAATTTATCGAATCTTCTCTTCTCGAATCGAACAAATCGCACAATTGTATAATTTTTAAAAATTGGAAAAAGAAAAAGAAGAAAGAAAAATTTCGCGTCGAACAAGGAGAAGAAACGTTGCGAAACGAGTTAAATTCATTTTCACGTTAAAAACGTGAAAATGGCGGAAAGGGAAGGACGTCGTACACCCTCTGGTGAATAGAGAATGACGTACAGGAAAGAGGCACCGCTCTCTCCTGCCCCACACTTAACCATGAAATGGAAGAAGGACAGAGAGGAAGGGAGAGAGAGAGAGAGACAGGGAAGAACATAAACTCCCCGGGGAAAGGAAATTAGAATTGAATAGTTGATGAATTTTAGGAGCGAATTTTAACCGCTGATGCACGCGAGTGGTTAATTCTCGTTGTAGTAAAACGTTTCCCGCATCGAAAATCATACATCCCCCGATACTTTCTTATCCACACACGCCCTCTGCAATCAAAAATCGATACGATTAACGAAATAAATACCTCTTTCTTTCTCATCTCCGTTTCAATTAAATTCCCTCGTTCTTACAAATGTTGCGATCGTGTATACTTTTATCTTACATTGGTAAAGAAGGAAAACGAGATAAGGATTACATACTGTTACATGGCTCGCCTCTTCGCGCCTATCCTCGATACGTGTAATAAAGTAGCGAAGCAGCAGCGTATGTATATATATATATATATATACATATAAAATATATACATATATACACGGCGATCCATCGTGGCGTGGAAGCCGGCCAGTAAGTAATTAGGAGCCGGGTGTGGATTGAGCTAAGGCAAATATTACGTACTTGCTCGTGTACTCCCCGATACATGCACGAATGCGCATTGGCGGGCGCAGTCTGGAACAGAGGCAGCCGTCGAAATTACATATTTATGTGTGTATACACGTAAGTAACCGTGGCCGGCCGTACGCGTTTCCAACGCGTTACAGATTCGTTCGATCTCTGGATTAATCTGGAAAGTCTATCGACGAACAACAGATGCTCCTTTTCCTCGTTCATTATCGATATTAAAGATATCTCCGTCTAGAGAGGATTAATTAACTCGAAAACCTCAGAGAGGAGATTGTCCAAACTATTCTCGTCGAAAGTGTTAATCGAGAATGGAGATAAATTTCGGATTGATTCGTTATCCCACTCCTTTGAATCGCGCGTGCGATAATTTACACGAGGAGGGCGTTAATAACAGGAGGAGGGGGAGGAGGAGGACGGCGACGACCGAGGAAATCGCGAGGGGGTGGCGGCGATTTATTTTATCGAATGTTAAATTTCATGCGGCCACTCGGGCCTTCGGCATTTAATTAATTCACGGGCCGCGATAAATTCTCCGTAATATATTTGATTAAAGGATAATGCCGCCGGTATTTCCAACTCCCCCTCCCATCTATGTACACTCTTTGACTCGCTCCCGTTCTCCTTCTCCCCCTTTCTCTCCTTCCCCCTCGAAATTCCACGATCGTTGCCCCTTCGATTCGTAACCTCGACGAGGAAAGCAAAGTCGACAAACGAAATTGGAAATTGAACTGACACTCTTTTCGAAAATTAACGTCCTCGTACAATTTTGTAATCTTAATCGCATAGCACTCGTTCGTTTAATGTTAATTTAGAATCGAAAAATGAAAATATGCGATTTGGATGATCGGTTGGATAATAATGGAGGATAAATCGGCCGGTAAATCGCGTTCCCTCGTTGACGGACGAGTTTCGCGTGCTCGCAGCTCCTTTTGTCGGTCAAGTTTGCAATTGACACGCTAGAAAAAGAGACCTTGCATACATTTTTAGACGTACAGTGCATTGGCACGCAACAATCTCCACTATTTTTGTCCCGCTTCTACCTCCCCCTGCGCGCGCCCGATCATCCCCCGATCATCCCCCGCAACGAGCAAAACTTTCGACGGGTTTTTACCTTTCGAAACGGATACTTTTACCTTTTACGTCGAAACTTGCGTGACTAACGCACATTATCGGCATTAACGAATTATATTATACCCCTTTTTTGGGATCTTGTAGTCGCTTCTCCTAGAAATTTCGCGCAAATATTCGAAAATATCCCTCTTTTTTGATTCCTGCATTTCGAGAAAAGAGTTGTCGCGATCGAGGAATAAGAAATTTTCATCGATCGATCGAAAAGATTTCTCTTTCCTCCGATTTCTTCCATTCGAAAGAATGCATTTGGAAAAAAGATTTGTCGCAATCGAAGAATTGGAAATTTCTATAAAACTTGTTGCGATCGAGGAATTGAGAAATTTCCATCGATCGATCGGAGAAATATCCCTCTCCTCCGATTCCTGCATTTGGGAAAAAAGAGGAATTGGAAATTTTGCGCAAAAATTTCAAAAATTATAAATATCCCCCTTTTTCGATTTCCTTCATTCGAAAGAATGCATTTTGAGAAGAGACTTGTTGCAATCAAGGAATTGGAAATTTTCATCGATCGATCGAAAAGATATTCCCTTCCTTCGATTTCCTCCATTTGAAAAAATGCGATCAAGGAATTGAAAATTTCGCACAAATATTCAAAAATTATAAATCACCCTCTTTCAATTTCCTCCATTCGAAAGAATGCATTTGGAAATTTCGCAAAAATTCGAAAAGAAATCTTTATCGAAATATCCTCCATTCTTTGGATTTGCTCCATTCTTTCGAATGCATTTCGAGAAAAAATATGGCATATCAAGGAATTGGAAATTTCGCGCAAATATTCAAAAATATCCTCCATTTCTGATTTGTTCCATTCGAAAGAATGCATTTCGAAAGAAAATATCGCGATCAAGGAATTGGAAATTTCGCGCAAATATTCAAAAATTATAAATATTTCTCTTTTTCGATTTCTTCCATTCGAAAGAATGTATTTCGAGAAAAGAATTGGATCGCGATCAAGGAATTGGAAATTTCCATCGATCGATCGGAGAAATATCCTCCGATTTCCTCCATTTAAAAAAATGCGATCAAGGAATTGGAAATTTCGCGCAAAAATTCTAAAAGAAATCTCCATCGAAGTATCCTCCGATTTGCTTCATTCTTTCGAACACATTTCGAGAAAAAAAATATGGCGATCAAGGAATTGGAAATTTCAAAAATATCCCCTTCTTTCGATTTCCTCCATTAGAAAGAATGCATTTGGAAATTTCGCGCAAAAATTCGAAAAGAAATCTCCATCGAAGTATCCTCCAATTTTCTCATTCTTTCGAACGTATTTCGAGAAAAAATATGGCGATCAAGGAATTGGAAATTCAAAAATATCCCCCTCTTTCGATTTCCTCCATTCAAAAGAATGCATTTGGAAATTTCGCGCAAAAATTCGAAAAGAAATCTCCATCGAAATATCCTCCATTCTTTGGATTTGCTCTGTTCTTTCGAACGCATTTCGAGAAAAAGAAATATGGCGATCGAGGGATCGGAAATTTGGCTCGCGTGCGCCACGGTTTGATTTACATACGCGCGACTGCGGGTCAGCCGCAGTATTATGACGTCACAACTGGCCCGAGTATCGCGTGCACGCACTCGTCAAAGCTCCGCTCGGAGTTGGAAGCGGAGTTCGGGCGGTGACGGTCAATAAGCGGTGAGCGAGGCCGTGTGCTCCACATCGGAGAGGAGAAATCGATCGGGAGAGTTAAAGGCTTCCTCTAAGAAGGTCGCGCTCAAACCTCGCCGCGTTTAACCTTTTCGATAATTTCACCTATACACGCGCGCAGCACCCCTTCCCCCCTCCCCTTTTGATAAATAGGGGCTCGTGGAAAATTGATAGATGGAGCCGCGATACGCGGGCTTCGATCGTTTGCACACCCGCCGCTAAGTAATCGGCTATCTAAATAGAAATCTGAGCCTCCAAAGTCCTCCAACGGAACGCCTAAATACCCCTTTCATCCTGTGTAAAGGAAAGGAACGAAATACAACGAATTTTCATTCGTATTAAAAAGTTATAACAAGCGAAATCGAAGATACTTTTAATATTTTTAACTCGAGTGAGACTATATAAGAAGAAGGAATTGTAAATAGGTTCTAAGGAATCTGGAAGAGTATTCTTTCAATGAGACAATGCAGTGAGAAAATTGAATAAATATTTCGGATACTTTTGTGATAAATCGGCGAATCAAATTTTCCTTTGTATATCATCGAAAAAACGCAAACACGTAAGCGTTCGAATAAAAGAATCGTCTCGTCTCTGGAAAAAAAAAGAAAGAAGCGACGTTTTTTCTGTTCCTCCCTCTCCCTCTCTTTTTTTTTTCTACCACGGAGAGCTCCTCGTCGTAAATTTCGCGCAAAATGTCTCGAAAAAGCGAAGCACACCGGGCGAATCGTGAAAGAACTAGCGCGATATCGCGAACCGTGGAAAATAATAAACGGTGGGACGGCATGCGGGGCTATCGTTCAAGCTTGATTCAACGCGTACAACAGTTTACAGTTTGCTTTTTCAATTGCGCGCACGTGGAACAATTGAATCTACGTTTCGTTCCTTTAACGTTCCCTTCCAAATCGATTCCCTCTATGTTGGTTAAAGTTAAAGTCGATTCGAACAAGATAAAGGATGCACTTCGAAATGGTCTCGATTTTTAATACGGCAAACATTGACATAATTCGAGCAATAAAGTGAGAACCGCTGGTCCGTGGGCGAATTTATTGCCCCGAGGTTGGCACTAATATAAAGGGGGGTTGATAATGATCTTAAATTATCGATCCAATTGTTTATACGCCGGCGCAATTCTATTTAATGCCACGAGCCGCCAACCCACTCGCCGTTTCTCCGCGCGCCCAACACCTTTCCACTTCTGTTCTACGCATTAACGTACGAGCGCGGCTCGTGAAATTTATCGCCGCTACGCGTGATTTCGGATGACGAGACCCGAATCTTTCTCTCCGCGAAACGGGATATCGAATTTCAACGCCGAACGATGATACGTTTCTTCGAATCGTCCCAATTGCAGAGAGAATTTTATCGTTCAAGAAGACGAATTATCTTTCAGCCTGCAATTTTTAATCTTCTTAATTTTCGTTCCAAGCCTCGATAATTCACGTTTCAATTATGAAAAGTAAAATCGAAACAAAGTCGAAATCTCGACGAGTTTATCGAGGAAGAGATGACGCGTTCAAAATTCTCGGCTTCTGTATTAATTGGAAACGCATTAGGTCGATAACGATCGATGAACAGATCGTGCCTCTAATGCGGATTCTAACGATTTAATGAGAGACGGCCGCTCGACCGGCCATTATTTAACGAGTCCTCTCCTTTCGAGCAACGTGACTCGACGACTTCTTAAAAACCTGGGCCCCTCTTTCTCTCCAGTTTGTCCAATTTCCTGGAAAATTCCACCCGAAATAACTCGAAATCCCATCCTTCTCCGATTCTAACCGCTTCGAGTAATCGTATATATATATATATCTACATATTTTCTTATTTTACAGGAGGAAAGATCCGTATTGGAAGTGCAACGGAATCGTCCGAGAATGCGACCACGCGCTATTTTTGCCCCGTGTTTTTCATGCTACGCTAGACTAACTAACGATCCCTGATACGCGAACGGCGGGGAGATTTATTTCCCCTGATACCGTCTCCTAATTATCGTACTAACTTCTCGAGGCTGAGCCGAGGCTTAGCCCGCGCCCGGCAATATCCTTACGCGAATCGATCGGCGAATAAAAACTCGCCCGCTATCGCTCGTCTTCCCTCTCCCCGAATTTATTATTGCACCACGCCCGAGAAAAGAGAAAAGAAACGCTCTCGAGAAGATTCGAGATTCCGAAAGAAAGATTCGAAAGTTGCGATCGAACGCCGCTTTTAAATTTCGGAGTGGAAACGTGAAATCGATCGATGCGAATTCCCCGCAACTGTATCGAGTAGTTTATTGCTTTCATGCATTTGCATGCTAAGTAGTCGCGTGCTTGCGAGTAATACCAGCGTCCCTGATACCGTACACCCTCCCCTTCTCTCTCTTGCCCCCCCCCCCCCCCCCAGCTAAGAATGGCCTATCTAGCCTTCGGTCTTCGATATTGCGGCCGAGTGGGACACTTATAAATTGAGATTTTATCGGGCCGTAAGTCGGGGATTACGAACGGACCGACGGAAACGTTATACGCGGACCTCGCCTCCTCTGTCTATATATCACCCGCTCCTTTTCCTGCCTTTTTTTGCGAACCGCGACACACCACCTGCGCATTCGTCGCCTACCACGGAGGGAGGGAGGGAGGGTTAAGGAACCAGCGGCGGCGGGGATAAAACTGAAAAATGGCCTTCTTCTAACAAAGCGCGCACGAGCTCCTCCTCGATCGTGCTACAATAATATATCTCCCTCCCATAGATTAGAGTTTCGCGCGAGCCCAAGTTTTGCGGCTTCCCTTTTATTATTATTATCATCGTCGATGATAATCGAGCAATATTGTTTTCTTCAATTTTCCAACGGGAGAGGCGATGAGGGAACGGTAAGAAACGCGAGACGAGCGATTACACGGACAGGAAATTACGGTTCCTCCGGATCGCGCGCAGTCTGAGCGTCGCACGCAACCCTTCGCAGGGGATGTGTATATATATATATATATATATAGAAAAGGGGAGACTCCGTTTGCGGAGCGTGGTCCCGACAGTTTTCGGACACGAGGCGATTGGATTCCCTTCTTTGCGGTTTAGTTTCACCTTTGTTTCGAAATTCTCTCTCGTTTCGATCACCTCCCCCTCCCCGCATCTCGAAAGAAATCGAAATATCCGTTAACTCTTTTTTTCCCCCCCTTCTTCCTCGACGAATTGGGGGAGAATCGCAGGTGAGGGAGATCTTGAAGGTAGCTCTGACGTCTCGCCGGCAGAGGCAGAAATTCCAATTTCCGAATCGGAGGCCGGATTAACCCCGCGGCATAATCGGAGCTTTATCAATAGGGGATCGTAATGAGTTCGCAGATAATGGCGGCCTATCAGTCTTCAACCGAGGAACAATGATGGATGTAAAGCCGGTGTTTTCGTGTTCCGGCGACAACTCACCCGACCCCCTCACTTTTTGCTTCCCAACTCCTTGGGGCAATTCTCAACTCTAAATATATATATATATATATATATATATATATATATATATATATATATATATATATATATATATAAACTAAGGCTCTTGATCTGATCAAATCGTGGCGAATTCGTTTCCATTATTTAAAACTTGTCAAAGAAGGAAAGAGTAGTCTCTTTCTAGAGGATACACGTTGATAGGATTCGAGAGGAGGCTCGTCTAAGCGCGTAATTACGGGTGGGTTGAAAGTTGTTGGCCGCACGCGAAGGTATTAAAACGCGTGGAAAACGTTTGAAGAAAAGGGCACGCTTTGCACTAGCCGGGGGATGAAACAAGAAAGCTCGCCGTCACTTACAGATTATAAAGACACCTGGGGTGCGGAAACTTCTCCTCCCGCGACGAGTTTTACGTCAATTTTTTTTATACTCCTGAAAGAAAGGAGAGAGAGAGACTGCTTTCTTTTCGAAGAAAGAAAGAAAGAAAGGAACGATCAATGATCGATAAATGATAATCCTAGAAAAAAAAAATGCAACAGATGAGCGATAAGTAAGTGGTCGCCGATTCCCGGTACGGAAAGGAGCGAGTAAAAAAAAGAGAGAAAAAAAAAAAGAATCATGGGGGGGGGGCATTCTCGAGAAATTTTCGCAGTGGAGCCGACAAAACGCGAATTCATAACATTTCTCTCGCGCAAGTGGTAAGAAGTCAACCCAATGAGGGTTGAAGTGGCGGCTGCAGCGACGGAAGTGCTCCTTCCCCCTGAGTGCAGCCACCCCCTCGTCACGCCGTTTTCCCCGCCTTTTTCCTTCATTTTCGATTACGCATGAGCGACCGCGTAAAAATTAGAAAGGAATCCACGAGAATGAGCGCTCGGATTAAAAGCTGCGGCGCGCTCGAGTATTTTTCCCCCAATTCCCTCCGCTGCTTACAGATCCGCCACCCCTTCCGCCTCTCCCTCCTCCTCCTCCTCCTCCAGCGGCACAAGGCGATAAAATGGGCCACTGTGCGGCACGAAAAATTTTACAATCAAGCCCAGACAAGCTTCCAGTCCTGCCGCAGTGGAGGTGCATAGTCTGCGCCGTTGCTTCTCACCGGCCGAGATGGAGGAGAAAGAGGAGGGGAGGGGGGAGCGTGGATGGCGGAGAGCCACTCACTCCACCGCACACGCCTCGGATATAATAAGTCACGTGACATTAATATTTGAAAGCAGTCGGTACGTGGATTGCATTCGGAGTGCCTCCGTTTCTGCAATATTCCTTCCTTCCTTCCTTCCTTCCTTCCTTCCTTCCTTCCTTCCGTCTATTTCTTCGCGGGAGCGTTCACCCTCTCCTCTTCTCTTCTCTTCTCTTCGCCACTCGTCAACCGGCGTGCCATCTCGGTCCCCGAGGACGAGCAGCTGCTTATCCCTCTCCTTTCTCTCTCGCCTCGGGGCGGCCAAAGTTTACGCCCGACTCTCCCCGATTTTCGATCGAGAATTTTAAAATTCGATGAGAGAGAGGGAAATATTCCCGCGTTCGAGACGGATTTCTTTCCGAGCGCGCGTAAATTGTTAAAAAGTATAAAGGATTCTTTCTCGAAATACGAGTAACTTCTCTCGAAAAAGTTTGCGAGGGGAGGATCTTTAAGAAAATTAAGATAAAAAAGCGTATGGATTTTTTTCGCGATATATTTCGGAGCAAAGAGAGGGAATACTCCCGCTTCATGTTTTATGCGATAGATCAGCTGGCTGGCCTAGAGAGAGAGAGCTGCCGTCTCGGGGATAAAGCAAGATGGACGGATACCTCCATCCGCGGATAAATTCAACCGTAACCGTCCCGCGGCTTTTACCTATACCTCCCCCTACTCCGTACTGTGCACACTATACTCGAGAGGGCAGGGGTGCTCAAGCACAGGTTTCCAGACAGAGAGGTAAGATCCTCGAGAACGATTAAAAGTGGAAAAATTCGGGCGGATCGATGGAGGGAAGGAGCGAGAAGCATTTCATTAAGCGCTCACATATATATATACATATACGAAGAGGAGGAACGGTTTAACGAAATATCATCGCGTATCGCGCAAATGAGTTTCCTCCTCCTCCCCCTCCCCCTCCACGCACGAAAAATCTCGGCGGGTTTTGACCCACGCGGCGGGTTACGTTCCGCGTAAAACGTATAGCTTAAGTAAATATCGGGGAAAGGACGGCCAGGGTGAGGGTGGATGGAGAAGGAGGAGGAGGAGGAAGCGGGCCGAGAACCGCCGGTGTGGGGGGGGGGATATGGTGAAAATCGTGAAAAATACCGCGGCAGTCTCGAGTATCCTTTCGAGTACGATTAGCGTACTCGTGGCGGCCGTTCCGCCGTTATCAATTCTCCGGAGAACGCCAATAAAAGAGACAAAGGTAACGTCGGGGGGAAGCGGGGTGGGAGGGAGGCCGCCGCTCTTTTCCGCATCCGCGTACATGCGTCATATTCGGGGTGAGTTTTTGCCTGAAGAGAGAGAGAAAGGAATATATATATATATATACACGCGTGTTTTATGCATCGACCTCCTCCAAGGCCGATTCCTTTTCGAACCTTCTTTCGCATCTCCTTTCAATTCAGAGATTCTCGAAACAGCGTTTTAGTAGCAGTAATCGTTAATAATAAATAGACGTTGGCGGCCGAGGATGATGTTTGAAAAAAGAATTAGCGATCGTTTCCGTTCGTTAGAGAGACTCGATCGGGCTAAATTATAGACTCTTGATTGACCCCCAACTTGGGAGGAGGTGGAACCTGCCTGCTTCGTTAGAGGCCACGAAAATGAAGTGCCACTTGAGCGCGAAACGCTAGTTCGTTCGACCTATCGCTCTTGATACGGATCGAAGGAGTGGGGGAAGGGTCGTAAAATCTCCGTGGATTTTATTAACGTTTCCTATCTATCCCTCTCCAATCTGCATCCGCGAGACCCGCTTAACGACTTTACGTGGGGGGAAGAAGAAATCTTTTAACGATCGAATCTTTCTTCTTCTTCTTCGTTCGTCTCGAAATAGGAGAGAAACGTGGGAAACGTTCTCAATGACACCTGATCTATAGATCCAGATTATTAGACGCGTGCAGCTCGGCGTCCAGGTCGAGCACCTGTCTCACCTGTTGCTGCAAAACATTATCTCTCTCTCCGCCGACGTTCTCAGCGCAGTCATCTCTCAAACCGATAAATGAAACTATTATTTCGCTTACCATTTGCCATTTGAAGAACGAAACGTTTAAATTTCTTCCAATTCTCGATAAATTCGATTATTGATCGAAACACGTGTCCATCTTTCGAGAAATAGGTGAGAAATTGGAGCAAAGGCAGGTTAATTAATACGAGAATAGAATCTGCACATATTAATATTTACATCACATTCGGATTTGTATTCAATTGGATTAATATTAAGAACGGTGGAAGGACTGGAAACTTTGTTTTTCATTGTTTGTTAATTTCACTTACGAGATATTCTCGTTCGATAAAATTATCGAAACCGTTGAAATTCTTGGGATTTTCACGCGTACATAGTTGCAAGTAATCAAGATTCTCGGAAAAGTGAAATGTCCGTGGAACTAGTCGCTAGTTGTTGGAGCGTCCGCTGCCGGCTGCCGCGGCGCCACTTGCCAGCGGCATTGTTTCTCCGCGTCTCTCCGCGCCTCTTCCATTTGCCAACTCTTTGACGAAAGATCTTTCGAATCGTTTCGACTCTCTTTAAATACGAATACGAAACTTACTTTGATCCTCCTGTTCTCCTTTTCGTACGTATGATAGAAATGTCGTTCCAAGAAGGAGGGGAGGAAGGATGGATGGGTGGAAAAAAAGTCGGATGGAAATCAACCCAACGACCCGGTGGAGGATGATCATGCGTGTAACGATCGGCCATAATGACGGTCGGGACGGGGTGGAGGAGAATGAATCAGTCGGAGGTTTCGAAAGGAGCAAAAAAATGCCGATGGGTCAGACACTTGGCATAAAGGAGAAATTGATTGATGATTAAGGGTTGATAATTAAAAGCGGTGGCCGCCTTTCTTCAACCGCCTTGCTTAAAAAGTCCCTCGATCGATTAGCGGAGCGGCCCGATTATCGCACCAGTTTCTTTCCTTTCGAATATCGGAGAGAAATATTTGCGAGAAAAAAGAAAGAGAGAGATTTTTGTAGAAATCTTCAATCACCCTACGATTATAACCTTCGTTTCGCCACGGATGAGAGAGAGAGTATCGCGTACGTATTATAGATATACGGTTTTTCGTGTATCCCTTTTAATGGGCAAGAATTAGAGGATACCGATGGACTGGCCAGGTTATTAGAAATACGAAGGGTTCGGAGTCAAAGTCTCTAATGGAAATATAATTGTCGTTCGGGAGAAGCTCGTCAGCAGGCGTAGCATCGAACGGGATGATCGGCAAAAAGTGCGGCAAGGGTGGCTTGAAATTGCATATTACGAAATATATATTCTCGAAGAGGATCGAGTTTATAAGTTTTGCAACTTGGGAAAATTTCAAATTCGATTAACAATATATCGATATGGATAATGTTTCCAAAACAGAACTGAGATTGGAGAGAATTTAAATCGAATTGATCGAAAAATTAAATTCGTGCAATCAGGCTTCCATAGTTATATCGTGTCTCGATACGCGTTGGTTGGTTCATCGACCAGTTTACCCTTATCGTGACGAACGATCGAGCTTTAATTGGCCGATTCGTCATCCCACGACGAATTTGATTATCAACGTCGAGCGAGAAACTTATCGTGGCTGGCTTCTGCACGCGAATGACTCACACTTTAACACATATTACGCTCCCTCGTAACACTTTTCAACGAGATATCCTATACAACAGCTTTGAAGAATCGTTTTCCATTATTATTACATCGAAGATAAATCGAGGAAAAATTATTAAAAAGAAAGAAAGGAAGAGAGAAAGGCGAATAATGATACAACTTGGAATAATAATAACGATTCGAATAAATCTCGAACGAACGAGAGATTAAGATTAACGTTTTCGGAATTCCAGTTCGGAAGTTGCGACGTTCCGAGAGGGAGCCGATCGACGCCGGCTAATGCCAATTTGATGAAATTATAATACCACGGGACGAATGATCGGGGCCATTAGGAGAGGAGCGTTTCGGCCATCGTTCGGACTGATGTCGATATAATAGTGCGATTCCTCGAATAGGATGAACTTTGCAAGATTACACGCGTTAAAAGTCGAGTTATTCTTTACGGAGATTTATGGCGAATTTTATCCAATTTTTTCAAAAAGTTTCCCTTTCAATTTCGATCTTTCGATGCGAATGATCGAAGAGAAGGAAATAATCGAATAAAATAATCGATTCGTAACGAAAAGTGATCGAAAAAACGCAAAAGTCGAGTTATTCGTTACGGAGATTTTTTTGAAAAAATTTCCCTTTCAATTTCGATCTCTCGATGCGAATGATCGACGAGAAGGAAATAATCGAACCGCGAAAAGTGAAAAACGCAAAAGTCGAGTTATTCGTTATGGAGATTTATCCAATTTTTTCAAAAAGTTTCCTCTTCAACTCTTTTAATTTCGATCTTTCGATGCGAATGATTGACGAGAAGAAAATAATCGAACAAAATAATCGATTTGAAAAATGATCGAAAAAACGTAAAAGTCGAGTTATTCGTTACGGAGATTTATGTCTCGAATTTTATCTAATTTATTTTTTAGAAAAATTTCCCTTTCAAACTCTTTTAATTATCGTTCAATTTATCTCAAATTTATTCGATCCAACCTTTCGACCTCTCGAATGATCGACGAGAAGGAAATAATCGAACGAAATAATCGATTTGTAACGAAAAGTGATCGAAAAAACATAAAAGTCGAGTTATTACGGAGATTTATGGCTCGAATTTTATCCAATTTTTCCAAAAAGTTTCCCTTTCAACTCTTTTAATTATCGTTCAATTTATCTCAAATTTATTCGACCCTTTCGACTTCTCGATGCAAATGATCGACGAGAAGGAAATAATCGAACGAAATAATCGATTCATAACAAAAAGTCGCAAAAGTTGAGTTATTAGTTACGGAGATTTATGCCTCGAATTTTATCCAATTTTTCCAAAAAGTTTCCCTTTCAACTCTTTTAATTATCTCAAATTTATTCGATTCAACTTTTCGATCTCTCGATGCGAATGATTGAGAAGGAAATAATCGAACGAAATAATCGATTCGTAACGAAAAGTGATCGAAAAAACGCAAAAGTCGAGTTATTACGGAAATTTATGGTTCGAATTTTATTCAATTTTTTAAAAAAATTTCCCTTTCGACTCTTTCAATTTCGACCTCTTGATGCGAATGATCGAGAAGGAAATAATCGAAGGAAATAATCGATTCGTAACGAAAAGTGAGTTATTCGTTACGGAGATATTTTTGAAAAAGTTTCCCTTTCAATTTCGATGTTTCGATGCGAATGATCGACGAGAAGGAAATGATCGAACCGCGAAAAGCGATCGATCGAAGCAGCGTTAATCCATTTTCGGTGAACTGGGCGTAAATTTCATTTTTCTTCTCCTTCCCCCTCCCTTCCACCCTCCACGGAGAGGAACGTCGCGGAGAGCTAACGTGTCCGCGCAATATGTTCTTCCCCCATCTTTTTTTCTCCTATCCTCTTCCCTCCCTTTCCCTCCTTTTTTCCTTTTTATTTTTTTGCAAGCTGTACATCAGTTGATATGCAAATGGTCGCGGGTCCATGGCCAAAGGCAGATAAAATATTTTATCCGCGGGACGGACGGCGTGGGCAAAAGAGCCGAGGGGAGGGGAGGAGAGTGGAGGGAAAAAACGCGCGACTCTTGTTAATTTCAATTTTTTATGAGCCGAGATAAACATTCGTTAACGTTGTTAACCGATCGTTATTATTCCTTTCTCTCTCCTCTCCTCCTTCCAATCGCTTCTCTCTCTGTTCTTACTCGATTCCCAATTCGACGAGAAGATGAACCTACCCACCCCTGGCCCCTTTCGTTCTTCGAAAAATCTAAAATCCCCGAGTGGAAACGACGAAGGAGGAGAGGATCGTTGATTGCAAAATAATTGAACGGTCGGGTTGTTCCGCGCGCGATCGGCGCGCTCTCGAATCTATCGGGTCTGATTGGCTGGAGGCCGAGGGTGGGCGGGGAGGGGAGGCCAAGTCGGGTCCGGTAATGCGTTTTTAAAGACCGAGTCGGCGGCGGTGCTTTCGCGAGAGAGGCAGAGGGGATGCGAGGCAGAGGCATGATCGACGCGGCCCAAGTTTCATCGTTGATGGATCACCGGCACCGATCGGGCACCGCCAAACTAATCAATAATCGCGCTCCTTCGACCGCCAGCTATTAGCCTAGCCCGAAGCGGCGGGATCATCATCTCTCTCTCTCCCCGCCCCCCCATTCGCGCGCGCCGAGTAATGACAACTTATCATTATAAACGTATTACGCGGCCGGCATTTGTTTCACCCCTCGGCTCGTTTCACCTGGTTCTCCTTCGAGAGGAGGAGGAGGAGTATCTTTTCCCTCCTCCCTGAGAGAGACACAGAAAGCTGTATATACGCTTCAAAGCGTGTATATGTGTATATGCGTATACGATTTCACCTGTTGCTCTCGGGTTTATCGATATTGCGATCGAGAGGGAGCGAAGGAAGCGATCGGCTGGAACGAGGAATTGGGAACCACTGTTAATACACCGGGGAGCAGCCAGAGGCGAGACTCGGTACAACGCCGAGCCGCGTATCGTTACGCGCGGACGCTAAACACTATGGTCGCTGCGCCTATGCCCGCGTGATAATTTGCGAGCCGAGTTGAAGCAGGACGGCTCGCCTCGCTTGGGATCGAGCGCCGATTTTTTCCCCCGAGGGACGACAGTATGACTGAGAGCGCGCGTACGTAACCGAGGGAATCTTTCTCGCTATTTGTTCAACCAGCTCGCCTTCTTCCTCCCCCCCTTGTTCTTGTATCATCGCGCCTTTAAGGAATTTAACTTCGATCTCGGATCGGATCTGTCCATTTTGTTAACGCGATGTAAGAAAGTGAAAATAATTTTCGCTTAATCCAAATTCTTTTGGATATGTATACATTTAGTTTTCAGTTAAGTTTTACATTATTTGTATGAGGAATTTTACAGGAATTTTAATATAATTGATTAATATATACTTTATGAAATGCATCTTGAACATGTTCAATAATGATTGAATGGAATTTAAAAATTGAAAAGAATTGTTGGATTGAACAATATCAGCATGATAGAATCTGCAGCAACTATCTTTATCTTTAGATACTCTATATCTCTAGATATTTTGTCAATAACACCCTGTTCTAATTTTTCTTTGTTCTTCGTATACTGTAAGCTTGTAGCAAGATGGCACGAAATTGTCTCCTCTTCGTAAATTCTTACTTCGGTTAAAATTTTCCATTTTGAAATTAGCACCCTGTTCTAATTTTCTAATTTTTTTTTTTTTCGTATATTGTAAGCTTGTAGGCAAGCAAGATGGCATGAAATTGTTCAATTGCTTCGATTTCTCCTCTTCATAAATTCACGTTATTTCGGTTAAAGTTTTCCATTTTGAAATTAGCACGTGTTCTAATTTTTCTTTATTCTTCGTATACTGTAAGCATGGCATGAAATTGTTCAATTGCTTCGATTTCTCCTCTTTATAAATTCTTACTTTGGTTAAAATTTTGAAATTAGCACCGTGTTCTAATTTTTCTTTATTCTTCGTATAAGCTTGTAGCAAGATGGCACGAAATTGTCTCCTCTTCATAAATTCTTACTTCGGTTAAAATTTTGAAATTAGCATTAGTGTTTTAATTTTTCTTTATTCTTCGTATACTGTAAGCTTATAGCAAGATGGCACGAAATTGTCTCCTCTTCGTAAATTCTTCGGTTAAAATTTTCCATTTTGAAATTAGCACCCTGTTCTAATTTTCTAACTTTTTTTTATCCTTTTTTTATTCTATACTGTAAGCTTGTAGCAAAATGGCATGAAATTGTTCAATTGCTTCGATTTCTCCTCTTCGTAAATTCTTACTTTGGTTAAAATTTTGAAATTAGCATCGTGTTCTAATTTTTCTTTATTCTTCGTATACTGTAAGCTTATAGCAAGATGGCACGAAATTGTCTCCTCTTCGTAAATTCTTACTTCGGTTAAAATTTTCCATTTTGAAATTACTATTTTAATGACTATTTTATTCTTCTTAAAAATAACAAATTTTGATCTTTTGGTATTATTCAACCGTAAACGGTACCAAAGATTTTCTTTCGAATCTATTTTACACGTTTTACGAAGAACGGTTTGGCCGATTAACTCGACGGCGTGAAAAAAGTTAATCGAGCTTTGGAAAAGAAGCGGGCGAATACGGGGGGGGGGGGATAGCTCGACGTTCGATAGGTTATTAAAGAGGACGAGGTGAAAATGCAGTAATAAAACGCTGGAGCTGGCTCCCTCTTCCCTCCCTCGTTATCAATTCCCTTGCTCGCCACCCCCTCCCCCTCCCCCGGCTTCCTAGCGCGAGGCGTTGCAATATCGATGAAAGGTTGGATGTATTGTAAGCTCCGTCCGCGAGCGGAACGCCACCGCCGCAGCCGATTCACAGGGAGTTGTCAGGGTATGGGAAAGCCATCAATTTCAATGGGCTTTGAAAACCGAACTACTTGTTGCATGCCTACCCACCTACCCACCCCCTCCTCTTACTTCTCCCTTTCCGGAACCGTTCGCTCACCCTCCTCTCGATACGCGAGCCGATAGCTTCCCCCGGGAACGATGCCTCTCTCTCAACCGTCCCGCCGAACGCGTTTCCTTCCTCTCCCGATCCGGGACCTGCCTGCCTGCCTGCCTGCTGCTCTCCCTCCCTTTTCGCTGCCCTCCTCCTCCTCCTCCTCCTCCGTTTCCGATATAAAAACCGATACGCAGAGAGAGAGAGAGGGAGAGGGGAAGGAAATAGGGAGAACTGGCTCGTCTGCCACGTGAATAAATTTCATTTACGGGGACGAGGAGAGTTTTACGGTATCTTTCCTCGTTTGTCGAGATGCGATATGCATCGTAGGGAGGGAGGAGGAGGAGGGGATATACGATCACCGATGTCGATCAACGGGGTCGCGGCTCTTTTCCCCCCTTTGTTTTTGATCAACGACCGAGCAGGATTTTGACGCTCCGCCGCGAACGGATACGTTCTTTAATTGGCCCGAGACGAGCGCAAACCGCGCCATACGCGCTTTAAAAGCGCTGTTAACGTGGGAATTATTCCGATCGCCCATTGTCTCTACGCTTTTTCCTCTAATTTCCTCCCCCCTAACGCGATTGCTCGGCTGTGCGATAATCGTATCGTCGAATTGGCGAAGAGATTTACTTCTTATTTACTTTTCTTATAGTTAATTGCATCGAATTGGCGAAAGACGCGTATTCCGATCATTCGTTATCTTCTCTCGTAAATTGGCGACAAAATTTCATTCACTCTTCTCGTAATTATAATTGGCGACAAAAGACGCGTATTTCGATCATTCACTCCTCTCGTAGTTGTAATTGTATCGAATTGGCGACAAAAGACGATCGATAGTATTTTTTAAATTAATGTGAGAATTATTCCAATCTTTCGTAATTATAATTGTACCGAATTGGTAACAAAAGATGCGTATTTAATCGATATTATTTTTTAAATTCAAATCATTCCTTTTGTAATTATAATTATTGATGTCGAATTGGCGGCAAAAGATGCATATTTAATCATTCATTGCCTCCTCTCGTAATTGTAATTGTATCAAATTGGCGACAAAAGGCGCGATCGATATTTGGACGTGATCGATATTACTTTTTAAATTAACGTGAAAATTATTCCAGTCATTCCTTTCGTAATTATAATTATTGGTATCGAATTAGCGATAAAAGACGCGATCAATATTTGGACGTGATCGATATTATTTTTTAAATTAACGTGAAAATTATTCCAATCATATCCATTCCTTTCGTAATTATAATTATATAGAATTAATGACAAAAGATGCGTATTTAATCGACATTATTTTTTAAATTTCAATCATTGCTTTCGTAATTATAATTGTATCGAATTTATAACAAAAAATACATATTTAGTTGATTATTTTTTAAATTCCGATTATTTCTTTCGTAATTATAATTATTGGTATCGAATTGCTGACAAAAGATATATATTTCGATCATTCACTGTTTTCTCTCATAGTTGTAATTGTATCGAATTGGCGACAAAAGGCGCGTATTTCGACCATTCATTGCCTCCTCTCGTAATTGTAATTGTATCGAATTGACGACAAAAGACGCATATTTCGACCATCCAACTGCCTCCTCTCGTAATTGTAATTGTATCGAATTGGTGACAAAAGACGCATATTTCGACCATCCAACTGCCTCCTCTCGTAATTATAATTATTGGTATCGAATTGGCGACAAAAGATACGTATTTCGATCATTCATTGCCTTTTCTCATAATTATATTTGATGACAAAAGACGCGTACATGGTTATTTTTTAAATTTTAAACATGAAAATTATTCTGATCATCCAGTGTTTCCTATCGTAATTGCATCGAATTTGGACACGGTTGATATATTTAACACACTATTGAAATACATATTGAGATTATTATTGAAATACAATGAGAATTATTAATCATCCAATTGTCCCTACACCAGTGCCTACTCTTGCAGTAATAATTGCATCGAATTGGCGACAAAAGTATCGGATATGATATTTTTTAAACTAGAAATTCCTTCCTCTCTCGTATATTACATTAGAAAATATACAAGAACGAGAGAATGATTCTGATCGGCCCAACAAGGCCCACACCTATACATCTATTAAAAGATCAACGCATCGTAAATAATTGCATCGAATCGTGTCTTGAAGAGACGCGTATTTCATACCGCTTTTAAATTAACGCGAGAACAACTCTATCGAGACTCTATCGAAACTAGAAATTCTTTCCTCTCTCATATATTACATTACAAAATATACAAGAACGAGAGAATGATTCTGATCGGCCCAACACGGCCCACACCTATATCTATTAAAAGATCAACGCATTGTAAATAATTGCATCGAATCGTGTCTTGAAGAGACGCGTATTTCATACCGCTTTTAAATTAACGCGAAAACAACTCTATCGAATTGGCGGCAAGAAAAGACGCGTGATTGGACATTTTTTTTAAACTAGAAATTTTTCCCTCCTACGTATATATATATTTATGAAATGTGCACGGGGCGAGAGAACGATAACTGGATCATATTCGAACTCGACGACGACGACGAGGAGGACGACTACGACTACGACGACGACGATCGATCGACGAGCGTGATTCGAGCGGAGCGGAGATTGCGGGGCGAGAGATGGAGGGAAGCACGGTTCACCCCGGCTGATATCGAGGTGGTTGCGCCAACCTTCCACGTTAATCACATATCCACACACGCACGCACGCGCTCACGCACACTGTTTGTTTACCCAGTGACGGCTCTAATGAATAGCAAAATCGAGCCGCTCCGCGTTACGCATCCTTCCTCCTCCCCTCCCCTTCCTTCTCCCTTGTTGCACAGACATCGCACAGAGATCTCACTTGGCGCAACTATTGTCGGTTGGTTTTCTCTAATTTATCGGCGGATATTAAAAAATTCGAGAGAAATTTTCCCTCCGCCCGTCGAAGAATGGAACGAATCGACGGGGAATCCCCCGTCCTCCCTTCGGATTCTCTTTGGAATTTAAAGCGCGAAGGGACCCCTCGGGATGGAATTCTCGCCAATCTTCCACTCGATATCCGGACTTTTATATTTACAAGGTAGTATCGGGGGGGGGGGGCGGAAGTTTCCTCTCCTCTTTCGGATATTCTTTCAATATCGAGGGGAATCTTTAAGTGGCCCAGGCAGCAACAGGTTGTAAATCCGTTTTTTAAGGGATTCTCGCTTGGCACCGCTTCGACTCTTCGAGGTCGCGAGGGTGAAGGAAATTCCTACGGGACGGTCCCTCTCTTTCTTCTCCGCTTTTCCAATCGCTCCTCGGATTTCCTTCCTAACCCATTCCCTCCGGGAACGCAACAACCAATTCGTTGGCCCGAAACCATCTCCTTTTAACTCCGTTTCTCCAAATCCCTCCTCCTGCTCTGCATTATACGTTTATTGTATTTAGATATTCGAATTTTAATCTTCCCGCTGAGGGGAAAGATTTTCAACAAAGATCCCGAATCAATTGTTCCGGATTCATATTCATAAACGTGATCGTAATATCGTTGCCGAGGATCGCGTTTCGCGAGACGAGCGGAAAGATCGTGCAATCGTGCAAGCATTTGTATATATATATATATATATATATATAATATGTGTATATATATATAGTGTATATAAATAAAGAAGAAGAATTACCGGATCGGAAATGCGTCCCCCTCCACGACAATTCGGTCGGACAATAAGCATGAAATAACATTTAACTAGCCGTGATGAGTCGAGCGACAAATTACGCGGAATAAGAATCGGAGAAAAGGAGGGCAAAGTGGTTGGAAAGGAACGAGAGAGAACTTTTGCCTCTCTCGCCGGACCGGATGCCCGATCCGTATTTATTTTATTATTAATCGCGGGCAGGAAGAAGGGCGGCCAATTTTTCCTTCCTCTCCTCCTTTTTCATAATTCGAGAAGGAAAGATGCGGTGCGTGTCATTGGCCACGATGGAGGGGAGGGCATCCGGGTGCCCTCCTCGCGAGGAGGAAGCCGCTTTCATGGAAGACGTGCACGCGGATTGACAGATTCCTGTGCGCCATTGTTGTGCCCGAGTCATGCCCGTTGCCCTCAGGGGGCCAACGTTTTTCCACGGCGAGGTGGAGGTGGAGCGATGAAAATAAATAACGGGGAGAGGTTATCGGGAGGGGGGTGGATGGGATCGATTCCAAGACCTCGTTAAGGCCGTTGGCGAGGAAAGGAGTGGTTCTCTCCTCCGCGAGGTGTCTGCAAGATTTCAAGGGCGGGGTTTCGCGATCGCAAAACCCGGTCGTTATCCGTCCGGTTATTGATTGGCCCTCGTTAGTGCCAGTTATTTGTTTTGCGGCCAGTGTGAGAACCGGAACTACTAATCACTCGTCTTTAATCCTCCTGCATCCTTCGACCATCCCTTTTGTCGGGCCCCTTCTAATTTTCCTCCTCGCCTTTCCTACGTAATAACAACGCCCAGAAATCTTTTCCATATACCTTAATCGAATCGTTAGCCAAACGAGGAGAAAGTTTCGAAGGAAAGGAGAAGAGAGAGAGAGAGAGAGAGGATAAAGACAGAGGCTTCCTTTGCGTATGGCAACAACAATGTCCGAGCGGAAGTAATTTCCGAGATGAGAGGCCTCGCAATAGTGGTTGAACAGTCAAAGTGGGCTCATTTCGGCTCATACGCGCCGGATCCCGCGAACGGCCGCCCCGCAGGGAGGTCATATCCTGTCCAACCTATTCCCTCCGAGCCTGGTCGCGCATTAAACCCACGAGCAATTTTCCCAAGAAGTCACGCAAAGTGTCTTCCTCCTATCCTTTCGAATTTCGATACAATAATTCGTCTTCTTCTTTCATGCGTTTCAATCGAATGGTAATTAACGAGGTCAACGGGTATTGTTGTAGGGAGAAACTATCGAGAGGAAAGGAACGTTCCTTCTCTTTCAGATCGCAAATTGCGACGAAATATCGGGATGAGAAGAGAAGAGAGGGTTTCTTAATATCGAAAATTGGTATCCGTTCGAACGAGACGAGGGACACGAGTCATGATTCGGCAAGAAATTTCTCGGTGGTTATATGAAGAGGGACGATGACTGGTCGCTTCTACCGCACGGTTGCACGTGGCTGCGGGACAATGGATCTTTTCTCGCCTCGACGACGTACCAATCACTGCCCTGTCACAATACGATCGACCGTGATCATTCATGAATGAGGCGAGAGTGACGACGCGCGGCTACCGAGCAGGGAGGTTCCTCGCCTATTCACTCCTTTAAAACGTACCAGTCACGATCTCGCGCGTGATCGTGATTTCGTGTCACGGATTTGTCGCGCGGATCCTTTCCCCTTCCGATTATTTCTCTCTCGTATAATTTAATAAGAAATCCTTATACACGCTTATAAATTATATATATAAAATTGGGGATTTTTACGAGGAAGCAAGTTTGAATCAAATTCGATACAGTTCAGGTGTGCAAAATGTACGAGCATAATACACCGTGTCAACGGTGCTGCGTTTTAGTCGGATAAACAAGCGGGCCTGGGCTGGCGAGCTCGAAGCGAAGTCGATGCGACGGGAAGCGTCCGCCAAAGAAAGCGGGGAAGGCGACACGAATTTAAAATGCATACACCCGGGGCCATAATTCGATTAACCTAAGCGAAAATGCACTCGTTTGTAGCGTGCATATATAACAAATGAAATCTCCTGCATAGTAATTCCATTCGGAATACGAAAGTGGAGGATGCGCCGCGGGGTCGTAGCTACGTACGTACGTACGACGTCGGACACGAAGAGGAGGAGGAGGAGGGTCGGGGTGGGGTGGGCTGCTAGAGAGAGAGTAGGTGGCGGCGGCGGTGATGGTGGTGGTGGTGGCGGTAGAGAGGGCGGATTAAAAATGTAATCCAATAATAACGCGTCTCTGGTGCCCGTGCAAGTACGTACGTAGAGCTGCACGTAGCGTAGCGAGATAGTGGCGTAGAAACGAGGGATCCTTACCAAACCCTATGTACAATTGATCCAACTTTGAAAAAAAATTCTTTCCCTCAAAATTTTCCAATCTCTCTCTCTCCAAAAGACTTGAACCAAATTGAATTAAATGGAATATTTCTTTTCATCTTTCCCTAGAAACGCTTGGAAACGCGTTCCAATATATATATATCTTTCGAGACGAGAAATCATCGAGAAAAAAAAAGATAAGGAGAAGAGGGGGCGGTGGAAGGTAGATACGGCACTGGGCATTTCCTTCGTATGCCTCGGTATGTCCATGTGCCGGGTGCTACGTGCCAGCGTGGTACCTACGTATATCTGTAATGCCGGTAGGTACACCCTGCTCCCCCAGCCCCGGATGAATCTTGAGGCAGTGAAAATATCACGATGTCCGCTGCCACCGGAGCGTAGCTGGCCGGGGGGATGAGCTGAAACGGGTAGAGATGGAGTCCATTAGCGGAGCGGTGAGGATGTGTGCGATTATACACCACCTCCCTCCCCCGACAGTCCACTCAATAATGCATCATCCTTCTCTATTCGAGAACCTCGAACCCCCCCTCCCCCGTCCATATATGACCACTCGGGGGAGAGACTGTTCCTTCCCGGTACCACCACCCTCTCCTCTCCTTCTCCACCACCACCACCACTACCACCACCACCACCGCTACCCTTCGTCGCTCGAAAGGTCCACCTTTCGTTGCACGTCCACGTTGCTTATCACGAAGCCGCTTATTTTTTTCCCTTTCCATTCCTTCGAACCATTTCCAGAAATTCTTATTGGAAAGGAGAGAGAGAGAGAGGGGATGATTATCGATCGAGGTTGGAAATGATATAATATAAATATACTAGGAGACTATGATACTGAAATAATACTCGATAGGGTGGGTGGGTGGAAATAATTCGCCCCTCCCTCCGGTTGGCCCGCGCGGATTAACGGCTAATCCGTGCAGGAACGAGGAGGAATTGTTGAGAGAAAAGCGGAAATGCTAATCTCTCGATGGTTGGCGGTATCCCCGGGATACCTCCACGCACTCCGCCGGGAGGAGCGCTTCCACCATTCTCCTCCGTCCGTGGAGGTGGCCGTGTCTTGGTGATGAACGTGCGAGCAGCGCGTGTTTCAAGTAGAGTTTGCCTCGATTGCGTGCGAGGGGGAGGGAGAAGAGAGACGCGGTTGAACGCGTCGCGCAAATCCTTTCGGATCGCGCGACTCCTATCTCCCACGTACGACATTTCTACCCGCGGAACGTTTATTTTGCGGCGGCGATGGACTCGGCCACCGAATCGCGTATATAATGTATTCCACGGAATCTCGAGAGGAACGAGAGGATTAAAGGAATAATTTTTCCCTTCCTTGTTCAACCATATCTTTCGAACATTAAAATTTTCCAGTCTTTCCGATATATTCTCTTCCAAGATACGTGAAAATATTGGCGATTGGACTCGAATCGTGTATAATTTTTCCCTTCCTTGTTCGAATATTAAAATTTTCCAGTCTTTCCAGTATATTCTCTTCTCCAAGATACGCGAAAAGTAATCGAATGTGATGCGACGTATATACGATACAGGTTTGGGGGAAACACGTTTCCTTTGTCTTTCATCTTTCATCGCGTCTCCACGTCCAATCAATCCCCCTCCCTCCCAATTTCTCTCTGTGACAGACAACACCTCGTGACTTATAATCGCATTTCGCCAACAGCAACAACAACGAAATCAACCCCCGCGTTAATGGGAAAGCTTTCAGCTAACCGGGTCCTCGTTCGCCCATCGCGTCTCGTCTATTCTTCGGCTAATCTGTTGATTATACGAGGCCGTCTGGCAATACGTTATCCGCTCGTAGGAGAAATCGGAAGGGATCGGTTGGAAACCGAGTTAATGGCGCATGAGAGAGCGGATCACTTCCGTTATTAGAGTTTTCTTCTCTCCTCCGAACGTATGTGTGCGTGTGTCTCTCGTTACTTTATTTCGAAAGAAGGATGTCGCAGCTTTCGGGGGGGAGGGAGATTCGTGGGAAATTCCATTCGGAGGATCGAGAGGAAGGGGTGACCCGCTTTCTCTCTCTCTCTCTCTCTCGATCGAATTTTCCTTCCTCCATCGTCGTCGACGGATTGCCACACGGAATCGCGATGGGCGGCAATTAGCCCGCAGATAGGGATCGCAGGACTTAACCTACTATCACTTTGGTTTATTGCGAGTTATATTTCAGCACGTGGGAACCGTTCTCTCAATGGGGGCCCGGTGTGTGTGTGTGCGAACAAGGTTGCCCAATGATCGCGCCCGATAACGATTCCAGATCGGCGGAAACCCGGTTTTCCATAAGAACGCAACCGTTCCATCTAATTACCCGGTCGAATGCCGCTGATGACACGAAAGGGAAAACGCGAGAAACGCGGTGGCCAGATATACCGAGTACGGTATAAACCTGCCGCCGTTTCACACGCGGGCTCGAACAATCGAGCCGTTTCGCAACGAGGATTCGCAACGCGGAAGAGGAGGGGAGGGGGGAGCGATCCGCTTTCGATCGTTCTTCCTCCCGAAGTAACGTAAAGATCGAAAGAGAGGATAATTTATCTCCCTTTTCTCGAGTTCCATTTATAAATACGCTCGCTCGAGGAGTCAAAGTTGAATAGAAAGGAGGGAAAAAGAGCGTAATTGTAACGAGCGTAAACTCGCGTAAATTCGGGCGAAAAAGCTCCGTTGCGGCCGTTGAACGCAAAAGTCTTAAACGCGCGTCCCCCCGTTTTCTGCAAAAATCTGAACGTTCCGCCTCACGTGTCCGCCGCCCGTTTGTCACAAAAGGCAGCGCCGGCCTGCAGGGTTGAAGGGCGGTGGAAAAAAGACGCGGCAAGGAGGCGAAAGGGTGACGGTTTGTATAGGGACAAACGAACGGACTGTGTCGACTTTTATGATGGACGTAATTAAAACTTTTCAGAAACGAAATTCTCCGCGCGGGGAGGGGGAATAATGGAAATAAAAGAAGCGGCGTTTTTTCTCGTCCTCTCGTTTTTCCCTTCCTCGAATCGATTTTATCCGTTTCGAGATCTATTTATTCGAAGAAAGAAGGGAGAGGGAGAGAGAGAGATTTCTCTCTCGTAGGATAAATTGAAGGCGGGGTTGGGTGCATTCGCATGCCGGTTGGTTATCGATGTCGCCGGGCCCGAGTTATCTCGGCGAGAAAGTTAAATACACAGGCGGTGGAGGTGCGTTGGCTTCTTTGGCGTTTACGTAGGTAATCCTATCTTACGTACAGGGCCCGGCGATAAATCATCGAAGATGTAATTTGCCTGTGATAAATCGTCGGGGAAAAAGTCGTTAAGGTTATGCACGGGAGTAAAGTTACCGTCGTTAATATTAAAGTGGAATAGATAATATCAATGATAAATCATTAATTCGCTCGTCTCGTCTCGTCTCGTCTCGTCTCGACTCCTCGATTCCTCGAGGAGGGAGAAGGAGGTCAACGAAACTGAAAAAAAAAAAAGGAAGAAAAGAAGAAGAAGAAGAAGGGGGGAAAAGCGTTACAGCTAATTAATTCGCTTTATGTTCACCGCGGTTTCTAATTCTCACGCTTAATCGCGTGTCTGCGCGTATATGCAAATAGGAAGGAGGAAGAAAAAAAAAAAAGGATCCAGAGAAGCTCGAGTTTCTCTTGTCGCGATGGAATTATATCACGCCTCCGATACTTTTTCTTCGTTTCCAAGATGGCGTTTCTTTATCGAAACGATTCGAAGAAGAAAAGGAAAAGGAAGGAATATTACGCACGTCGTTAACCAATGTGTATTAATATTAACTTTTAATTGTGTAATTAAAAGCGGTTGCATGGAAAGAAGGGGGGCTCAACCGACCGTGCATCTCGCGATAATTTTGGAAAGTGTTGTACGATTTCTCGTTGCTAAATCACCGGGGGGGATTGCCAAAGACGTCCTTTTTTTTTATCGGTGATAAATCGTTTCGTGAATCGTGGTTTAAGCAAAAAGAAAAAGGAATCACGGTCTATTAACGAGAATTAAAATTCGCTGCTTCTAATTCTCACGCTTAATGAGCGATTTACATATGTATCTATGCAAAGGAATATCCTCTGGTTTGATAAAAGTTTGATTGAAGTTTCTTCTTCCATCTTCGCATCCAACGTTATTCCTCAACGAGAGACACACGGTTAAGAAACACGGTTATTATATACAGAGAGAAATAAATATTGATAAATATAATTACTTGTTTGCATGGGGAATGGATCCGAGCAGATAACCGTTCTCGATTAAAAAAAAAGAGAGAGAGAGAGAGAATTAAATCGTAATTAATATATAATTGTTGCGAGGAAATCACGGAACTCGCGTTCCAACGAAAACTTTGCATGGAACGATTACTCGCACGAAACGAACCTTCCGTTCCGTCGAAAAGGATTCGAAAAAATAATTCATCGCTACGCACGCGCGTCTTTGAATTAATTCCTCTGAAACGAAAAGACAAAGAACGAAAAAGGAAAGAAACAGCAGCAATTTAACAATTTCCACTCCTTCACATATATTATAATTGCGCCTCTTCTCTCTATCTTTCTATTCAAATAAAGCAAGTTATTAAATTAAAAGGAAAGGTGTTCGAGATCGATTCGATCCGAAAGGGATTCCTCGAGGTTGATCGTATCCTCTCTCTATCTTCCAAAAGACGTCGAAGATTTACAAAACAAGTTATTGAATTAAAAGAAAAGAAAAAGTGTTCGAGATTGATTCGATTCGAAAGGGATTCCTCGAGGTTGATCGTATCCTCTCTCTATCTTCCAAAAGACGTGGAACATTTACAAAGCAAGTTATTGAATTAAAAGAAAAGAAAAAGTGTTCGAGATCGATTCGATCCGAAAGGGATTCCTCGAGGTTGATCGCGTCATATCCTCCTCTATCTTCCAGAAGACGTAATTCAAATAAAGCAAGTTATTGAATTAAAAGAAAAGGTGTTCGAGATCAATCCGATCCAAAAGGGATTCCTCGAGGTTGATCGTATCCTCTCTCTATCTTCCAAAAGACGTCGAACATTTACAAAACAAGTTATTGAATTAAAAGGAAAGAAAAGAGATCGATTCGAAAGTGATTCCTCAAGGTTCGCGTCGTATCCTCTCTCTATCTTCCAAAAGACGTAATTCAACAATGAATAAAGCAAGTTATTGAATTAAAAGAAAAGATGTTCGATCCGATCCGAAAGGGAGGTTGATCGCGGAGAATATCGGCGCAACAACAACAAGCGGAAGTGGCATTATACGCGCGAGTAAGAATACCCGTCTAATTGTTCGGCGGAGATAATTCCGCGCGATTTGCATACGTTTCCTCGTCCGTTAAGCGAGACCGAGCGCGAGGCGAGCAATTAGCGATCGCTGATTAAGTCAAACGGCTCGAGGCTCCTCTCCCTCCCTGCCCCCCTGTCGGACGCAACGCGCAGCGGGCAGCTTCGGAGGAGGAGGAGGAGGAGAGGTGGTGTGGGTGCGATGATGGCGAGCGATTGATATCAGTGATGGGAGGAGTGATGGGTGGCGGGCTCCAACCCCGATCGTCTATCCTTGGACGGCCTCTTCCCCCTTATTGTATGCTAATTATCCCTCCGCTCTAATCAACTCGCGGCTCCTCACGCGGGACCACTCGCTATCTTCACTACCGGATCCCGGACGTGGGATCTGATGTAACCGCTCCGCTCCACTCTCTCTCCCTCCTCCTCCTCCTCCTCCAAAGTCACCCGAATTAATTGGCGAACCGCGCCACCTGTGGCGCGCCTCGGATTTAAATCCGTGTCCAGCTCGAAAGTTCGCTCGAATTTTCGAGATATCGTATCCCAGAATACTCTTTCGAGCATCATCTTCGAATTATCCGAGGAGTAATTTTTTTTAGGGGATAAAAAGGAGTCTCATCGTTGAAAAAATTTGCCTTTCCCCTCTTTTCCACGCTTCCCTCATCCCCCGCGGAACGTTTTAATCACGTTCCACGCCGGTGGCATCGAACGTATGCAAATTTGAAGGAAAATCGGGGAGGAGCTGGTAAGTTGGCGGCCGATCCTCGCTATGGTATCGCTCCGTGCTCAGGCTTGTCAGTTGATCACCACCGACGTCCGATGGCGGCGCACGACAGCGGCGCGAGGGCATGAATATTCATCCCCCTTTCCTTACGAAAAGGGGGGACGTGTCTGCGCGAGAAAAGGGTGGAAAGACGCGCGCTCGGCGGAGAGTGGAGGGTGGAGGGGAGGGGAGGAGATTGATAACGAATACGGCCCTTTTTCGCAATGTTTGTCGACCGAGACGGCCGGTCGCGGCGATAAGCGGAGGGACGCGACGCGTAACCGCCGTCCACCGCGGCGCAGCGCCGCGTTTTTAATTAATGTCGATAAAGTTGGTGGACCAGAGAAAGAGGCAGCGTGGAATTATTCAAAAGCCGGCCGCCCGTGCGCATACTAATTATAAAGTTACACCGGTGTCCGTCTCTCCGTTCCTGTTTGCGGATCGACGATCGGCCTTTCCCCCTCCCCGAAAATCCTTGGCAATGGAGCGTGGCGATCAAGGGGGGAGGGGGAATCGAAAGAAGTTCGCTGCACACGGCGCCAGTCGACGCGGCTCGTACCATTAACAGCGCGCTCATGTTAATTACTCTTGTGATCCGCGATACCGATCGGCCACGTACAAGACGCCTTTATTGAGTAATTACACATCCCGGCCGATGGTTTAGAGGAGATAGAAGCAAGAGGAGAGGAATGGAATCGCAGCGCGAATCTCCACGCTTTCGATGAAAATGTTGTTGCGCGCGCGTCATCGCTTATTTAACGCATTCATTCGAATCGTTTGTTGCGTACCTGTAATAATTATTATATTATGTTTATCGTATTCACAGAAATTATATATATCCTCTCTCGTTTCTTTGCTTCGAATAAGAGATGATTGGAGAAACTTTATTCGGGATTGGAAAATTTGTAATAGAAATAGGAGGGAGTATGTTGTAATAATTATTACGTTTATCGCATTCACGTTTATTATATTCACAGAAATTACTCTTCTTTCGTTTCTTTGCTTCGAATCAGAGATGATCGGAGAAACTTTATTCGGGATTGGAAAATTTGTCGAAATAGGAGGGAGTGTGTTGTAATTGTTTTGTTATTACGTTTATTTTTGCAGAAATTACTCCTCTCTCGTTTCTTTGCTTCGAATAAGAGATGATTGGAGAAACTTTATTCGGGGATTGGAAAATTTGTAATAGAAATAGGAGGGCGTGTGTTGTAATTGTTTTGTTATTACGTTTATCGTATTCACGTTTATTTCCGCAGAAATTATTTTCTTTGAATCTTATCACGGTGCAAAATTAAAATTAAATATTTCAGTTTTGTGGTCCTCAGGTTTTATTATATTATTCACTATTGGTGGATTAATTATATTATCTAATTCTTCAATTGATATTATTCTTCATGATACATATTATGTTGTTGGACACTTTCATTATGTTCTTTCTATAGGAGCAGTATTTGTAATTATCTCAAGATTTATTCATCGATATCCTCTAATTTTACTGGATTACTATTAGATATTAAATGATTAAAGATTCAATTTATTATAATATTTATTGGAGTAAATTTAACTTTTTTTCCTCAACACTTTTTAGGTTTAATATCGATACCACGACGTTATTCAGATTATACAAACTCTTATTATTGTTGAAATTCAATTTCATCTATAGGATCAATAATTTCATTAGATGGAATAATTTTTAAAAGAGATGATCGAAGAAACTTTATACTTCGGGGGTTGGAAAATTTGTGGAAATGGGAGGGAGTGTGTTGTAATTGTTTCGCTTGTAATTAATGTCTCGAGAGATTAAGATCAATTGCGCGTTGCTGTAGAGGTCAAGTTCTAAGTAATTTGGCACGGAATCACTTTTCCACGCGTCTTAATTATTACCCGGTTGCCTGTTAACCATTCCGGGAACATCATTACGCCTTGGATAGTTTTTACGATAACCGGACATGCGACTGTACGCATTCCAGTGGAGGAAAAGCGTTTGTGTGTGTGCGTGCTGTCTGGAAAAATCCAGACAGCAGCAGCAGGTTCAAACAGACTACGCTTCCTTTCCATGCTTATGGTTTTAATGGACGTTGATCGTTACCTCTATTTATGAGGCAGCTTCGAGGCATAATTCCTAGACACCGGCCTCGCTCGTTCCAATTCAATAAACCCCCGCCAGAACGTTTCAGCAACGCCAATTATTACGATTTTCGAAATCCTTCTTTCTTTTCTTTCTTTCATCAATTTTTTCGAAATCGTCCAGTTTGACGATCCAGTTGAAATTGTCGCCTTGTTTCAGAAATGTCAATTTTCTTTTTTTTTCTTTCTTTCTTTTTTAGATTTTTAAAGCATCGTTTGACGATCGGGTAGTTGAAATTGTCGCGCAAGAATCCATCATTTCTTTGATTTCTCAATATTTTTCAATATTATACTTTTACATAACAGTGAATTGAATTTAAGAAAAAGAAGAAGCCTATTTTGGAAATGCCAACTTACAATTTTTACGATTTTCGAAATCCTCGCCTTCTTTCTTTTCTTTCTTTCATCAATTTTTTCGAAATCGTCCAGTTTGACGATCCAGTTGAAATTGTCGCCTTTTTCAGAAATGTCAATTTTCTTTTTTTCTTTCTTTCTTTTTTAGATTTTTGACGATCGAATAGTTGAAATTATCGCGCAAGAATCCATCATTTCTTTGATTTCTCAATATTATTTTGCGTAATGGTGAAGAAATCCTATTATTTTAGAAATGTCAATTTAGAATTGTTACAATTTTCGAAATCTCGTGTTCTTTTTTTTTTTTTGATCAATTTTTGAAGCATCGTTTGATAATCGAGTTAGAATTGTGGTACAAGAATCCATCATTTCTTTTTGATTTCTCAATATTTTTCTATATTATACTTTTACATAACAATAAATTGAATTCAAAAAAAAGAAGTCCTGTTTCAGAAATGTCAATTTAGAATTGTTACAATTTTTGAAATTCTCTTCTTTCTTTCTTTTTTCAATTTTTAAAGCATCGTTTGATGATCGAATAGTTGAAATTGTTGTGCAAGAATTCATTATTTCTTTGATTTCTCAATATGAATTGAATTCAAGAAAAAGAAAAGTTTTAGTAACGTTTCAGTAATTTACAATTATTACAATTTTCGAAATTCTTATGTTTTCTTCTTTTTTGAATAAAATTTTTTCGATTTTTAAAGCATCGATAGATGGATCCATTTCTTTGATCTCTCAATATTATACTTTTGCGTAACAGTGAATTGAATTCAAGAGAAAGAAGCCTCGTTTCAATTTAGAATTATTACAATTTTCGAAAATTCTTGTGTTTTCTTTTTTTTTTCGATAAAATTTTGAAGCGTCGTTTGACGATCCAGTAGTTGAAATTGTCGCAAGGATGGATCCATCTCTTTGATTTCTCAATATTACACTTTTGCGTAATGGCGAAATTGAATGGAGGAAGAAGTGGGAAGGAAATCAGTCGCGGGCCATTAAATAATCAGCGCGCAATTTTATTTTAAAAATTCAACTTTGTCGTGGATACGAGATGCTTTGCTCGTTGTTTGAATCATTACGCGGAACATCTACATTTATTGCGCATTGTCATACATAAAATTCCCATCGCGGGAAACAAACAAAGTAAAATGGCGGCCACTAATAACAAAGTGCCACTTTTTTTTTTATTTTCGTTCAAAAGCGAAGGAACGCATTAAACTCCAGTTTCAGATATTTCTTACACTTCTCCCTTCCTTCCTTCCTTCCTTCCCTGCGAAGAAAAATTTTTCCTTCGTTTCGAAATATTCTAAAATCTACCATCGACTTCCACTCGATACGATTCGATATTTTTTATACGATATTTTTTAAGCGAATCATAAAGTACATAGGATAGTTATTTATGGGATAACACATCGACTTTGCTGCCACATACGCACCTTTTGTTCAAATTTTTCATCATCATCTTTCCGCAATAATTATGGTTGAATTTCGTCGATGCAGCGTTTAATTTTCTCTCGTAATGCACGTGTGGTTGTGGGATTGTCGACATAAAGTTTTGACTTTGAATAACCCTATAAGAAGAAATCTAATGGCGTTAAATCACACGATCTAGGGGGCCAATTCTGATCACCGAAACGAGAGAGTACAAGATCAGGAAATGTCTCGTACAGTAATTGAATCGTTTCATCGTCTCGTTGAAACTACATCAATATCGTTCAATTAGAAAGAATTGTGTTATCGTGTCGCGATATCGAGCACCATAACAGTTTCTGCTCGACCAGCCTCATTCTCAAAAAAGTATGGTCCTATGATGCCTCCTGGCCAAAATCCGCATTTGTGGATGCATTTGTTTTTCGCTAATCACACGTGGGTTCTCCCAAACACGGCAATTTTGCCGATTAACAAAACCATCGAGATGAAAATGTGTGTGAATATTTCATATAAAATTTTCGAACTGCGGCCGCCAAACTTTCATTATTTTTAAAATATTGTTCAATAATGAAGACATAACGCTCCATTTTTACCAATCCTAAACTCTCAGCCGTCAAACTGTTCTTTTCTCAGTTCAGATTGCCAATAACTTGATGCAAAAATGACGGCAAATTCAAATCTTGCGTTATAATTAATTTTGGACACCCTTTATAATAGAATTTTTCAGGAGTTGGATCAAAAGTATGACCAGAGATAAAAAAAAATTTGGAAGGGGGAGAAATAGGATACCAACAATTTAATGCAAAAATTCAAATCCAAATCTTGTGTTAATTTTGGGACACCCTATATATATATAAAAATCTCAGAACGTAAGGAAGCAGTGTATAATTCGAGCAGTTCAATAAAAAATGACCAGAGGGAGAAATAGAGTGCCAACAACTTAACAAATCTAAATCTTGTGTTAATTTTGGGACACCCTATATATATATATATATATATATATATATATATAAAAGTCTCAGAGCGTAAGGAAGCAATATATAATTCGAAAAGTTCGATTAAATATAATCAGAGATAGAAAAAAATTTGGAAGAGGAGAAATAGAGTGCCAACAACTTAATACGTTAATTTTGGAACACCCTTTATAATAGAGTCTCAAAGCGTAAGGAAGTAAGCAGTATATAATTCTAGCAATTCGATCAAAAATTACCAGAAAAGATAGAAAAGTTTGGAAGGGGGAGAAATAGAGTGCCAACAACTTGATGCAAAAATGGCGGCAAATTCGAATCTTGGATTAATTTTGGGACACCCTGTATATATGTACATAAATACCCTTCATCCGTCCACAGAACAGAAACTAGAATCTTTTCAACGCGTTCAGACGCCGTACAACGCGTTACAACGTCCCTCTTCTCCCCTCCCTCTCCCTCCACTAATTCGCGAAATGAGTTGCAAGTTCCGTGGCCGCGCAGCGAACCGTGACCAGGCCACGATAGCGATAAAAGGGAATCGGGAGCGCTGGCTGACGCTTCGTCTTTCTCTTAAATGCGCGCGATTAGCGACCGTGAGGTGGGGAGGGGAGGGGAGGGGAGGGGAGGGGAGAGGCGAGCGATTTCGATCCGATTCGTTAATTTGCGCGCACATTGCAGCACACGAAGCGTTACACGACGGCCTCACTTCCTTTTTCGGGCGCTCAGCTCGAGCAGGAGGAGCAGGAGGACGAGAGGAGAATCCTGTCTCCCTTCCTCTCCCTTCTTTTTCCATAGGCAAGCTGCGGCATTAAAATACAATAGCTGACACAGTGTGAGCGCGCACCGCTCGTAAATAACCTTAATCGGGATCGCTAATTACAGATTACAGGCTCGCGCTCACGCGTTTCCCATTCTTGACACGGAGGGACCCGTTTCGTTTTCCAATTCTTTCATTCTCCTTTTATCTCGAAAGAATTTTTATTTTTCTTTTTCGAAAGGAACGATTTAAAGGATCAAGTTTTAATCGACGAAATCGAACGAATTTTTCTTCTTTAACAAGCTTGGTTGGTCGGTTGGTTGGTTTCGTTGGTCCGCGCGTTGCAATACGTTTGCGCATCGTTAACTATTCAATGATTATTACGATTGTTACGGGGTTCGTACGCCGCATCATCATCGTCGTTATTGTATTAATGAATCCCCCCGCCCCGGTTCTATCAATTAACAATGTTTTACGAGCATAGCGTAATTATGATAACGCAAATGGCGGCGGTGTAATAGCTAGCTCGTCGAACGTGTTGTTTCGCGCTAACTCGCGTATCATCGGTCGCCGTCCAAAGTTGCAAAGACACGATGCAAAGGTTTTACAACGTTCAGCCTCGGCCTGGCCGAATTCTTCTATGCGCGAATGCGCCACCATGGATATATAATATAAACGCGGGCGCGCGGTTTAATTATGCAACAATGTAAAATTAACCGTTGTAATAACGTTACACTCGGGCACCGGATACATACGTCTTCATCCCGTTGTCGAAATTACCACTATCGTTATATCACCGTGCCTATTATGCCCCCTTCTAAAATATGTAAATCGTTCGTCCAATCCCGATGACGCGTCGAAACGCGTTGTAAGCTGACGGTTTAATTTTTAAACCGATGGTTAAAATGTAATCGAATTTTCAATTTCGATCGTATCGAAAGCTAGGGAAAAGCGTTCAATCGAATAGTAATATTTCAATCAATTCCTTCCATCTGTAAAATTTCCAACGGCGAATATTATATCTCGATTTAATATTTCGATCGAAACGTTATTATTCGAGGGTAGAAACGAAGAAGGAAAGAGAGAAAGAGGGATCTTGAGACGATCGGAGAGAACGCGACGCAATATTCCAAGACAAATCAAAGTAGGCATCCGCCGAATGCTCCCGGGTGCAAAATGCAGATAGAACAGAATAGACGGAACGGCGGCACTCGCTCGCGGGTTAATGAGAACGGTCTCGAGCCCCGTTATGGAGGCAGAGGCGCGGCGGCACCGACAACAGCCTATACCAGGAAATCGTAGCAGCGAGCTGAGCTGTCGTCGTCGATCTCCCTTCCTCTCTCTCTCTTTGTTCCTCGTTTTTCCTACTCGTCGCCGCTTCCTTCCGTTTTCCTCTTTCTTCCTGTCCCCATCATTCGGCTTGAATAATTGCGACGGACCGAGAGTAGACATTAATTTGCGGGCGATAATTTGTTTATTTTCTCTTCCATTCCCTTCCATTCCTTTTTTCTCCTCTCCTCTCCTTCGAAAATCAAATCCTTCCACTTCGTTGATCGGATTATTCGAGACTGGAATTTCTGTTCAGGGGGGAAAAAGAATTTGTGCATTTATCGATTCTCGAGGAAGGATCAAGAGTTGCAAGAGGAGGGGGCAAGACGGAGATCCATTCCCGGGTGATAAAGGATTAATTAGCAGTTGGTTTAAACCAGTTTGCGGGGCGGAATCGGAGCGTTAGGTGTCGGTGATAAACCTCTTGCGGGCAGGGTGGCGCGGACTAAAGCCAAGGGTGGCTTTCCTCGGGCGAGAGAGAAAAGTGGCGGGGCCGATTGAGCGCGAGACCGAGGAAATTCCTCGTCAATTTGTCTATCGGTTAAGGGAAGAACCGACTCCGCGAAGGGAATCCAGGCATTCCGTGGCATACCGACCGTTTGATACCCTACACCCTGTTCCATCCACCCTTTCAAAGCTTCTCCTCTCCGTCCATCTCTCCACTCCCTAGAATTCCAAAATCTCCGATTCCTCTCCTTCGACCTCGATAATAAAAGAGACAAATTATAAATAATATTATTTTATCGCGACGAACGAGACAGAGAGAAAAAGAGAGAGAGAAGGGTGGACGATTGCTCTTAAATCAAGATCCTCGAAGAAGAAGCCACTCGAAGCCATCGACTCCTCGACTTCCACCCCATTTCCGACAATTGTCACGGACGGGAACGGGTATCCCGAGGAAATGAGAAAGATAATGAAAGAGCGTGACGTAAAATAAAATGTAAACACGAGGGGGGTGAAAGACGAGGGAGGGAGAGGCGCGCGCGATACGGGGGGAGAGAAAGAGGGGAGAAAAGGAAGGGAAAGTAAAGGGAAGGGAAGGGAAAAACGCATCGACCAATAGTGCCCGCAGGCTGGCAACCCAAGAGCCGACCACTTATCCGTAGGAGCAACATCAGAGAAGCTCTTGGCTGCTTGGTTGGTTGGTTGGCAGGAGGCAAAGAAGTGGCTGGCACGAGAAGGACGCCGAACCAAAGTGAAGTGCGCGAGAGATACGGGGAAAAAAAAGAAAAAAAAAGAAAGAAAGAAAGAAAGAAAGAGGAAGGGGGAAGCGAGGGAGTGGGTGGGGCGACGGGGGAGGCAAATGATACCTCCTTAGGCAATTTTAATTTTGCAGAAATCACTGTTGGGCTAATAAGAATAAAGAGATCTTGGTGAACAGCGCCTCCTTCTCTCGCCCCCTCTACACCTCTCTCTCTCTCATGGCCAGTCGAGGATGAGATATACACCAGTCAGCCACCAGCGACATTGCACGACCGTGTCGACGACCCGTGTACCGAACTGCCGCGTCTACCTTTCCTTCCCCCTCTCTCTCTCTCTCTCTCTTTTCCTTTTTAATCCCTTTCTGAAGACACACAGGACACACCACCGCGGCGGCGGCCGTGGAAAAATATTAATCAGGAAGGCCTCTTCCTCTCCTCTCCACTTTGCATCCACCGACTTCTTTCCTCCATTCCTATCTCCTTCGATGAGATACATAACACATCTCTCTTCTTTTTAACGCGTTTCTTACACTCGAACCAAGCAAACTCTATCGAAATTCAGAAATTAAAAAGAAGAAGAAGGAAATAAAATCGGGGAAGAATTCCTCCTTCTCCTCCTCGACACGGAGAGAGGGAGAAAGACGAGGCGAAGGGTTAAAGTGTTGGGAAAGGGTTGGAATCGAAAGGGGGACGGTAGGCGGAGGCCTAGGGGAGGGAGGCAGGAGACATATTTATTTGACATGCGACGCGACTGCACCCGAGTTTCATTAATTGAAGATCGCGGGAATGAGCACGGCAGACAGCGGCAACGGAGCGGAGAGGAGACACACAGGCCCTGTACCCGCCCTCTCTCTCTCTCTCTCTCTCTCGCCTCTCTCCCTCTTCCTTCTTTGTAGCCTTTCCTCCCTATCCACCTGTCTCCTTCGTTCCTTTCCCTTCGTGGCCTTACCCTCCCTCCTCCCTTCGACTCCTTCCTCCCCTCCTCTCCTTCTCGCCTTTGTGTATGCATGTACTCGCGGAAACGGCAAATGAGGATTCGCCATTTCTCTGACATTCCAGCATTCAAGTTCGCCCCGATCTAGGCCATACAGAGGGAAAACGCTCTCTCCCTCTCTCGCGTGTGCTCCGTTAAAGAGCGCCCACCACGATCTCTAGCTCCTACGGGCTTCTTTCCATAGGGTTCTCTCTCTCTTCGGATGAATTTAACGGGTGACGGGTGATGCGAGATCGTTACGAGTGGTGGGTGGACGGCTGGCTGTAGGGTGTTGGCTTTTTTTCTTCCGTTTCCTTCTAACGTTTCCTCCTCTCCACCACCCCTTCTTCTTCCCTGTCGGCGCCCACAATTCCCTCTCTCCCTTTCTCCCTCGCTCTCGCAGTTTCCGCCGCCCGTGTCACGACGGAAACTGTTGCAACAACGTTTTCCACGACGCATCTAGGCGACGAGTCGTAGGGTTGGTTGGTTCGTCAGTCGGCTCACTTTCTTACAGAGAGCGCGAACGGCAAACGGACGAGCATTAAATTCGTTCGTTCGTTCGTTCGTTCTCTCAGGTTCGTTCCGTCGAACGAGCAATGGGCCTTTGATTAAACCCCAGACTCTGGTTCTCCGGGCGCGATGAACGGGGGCGGCAGGGGTGTGTATTAGAGGATGAAAGGTGGTGGTGGTGGCGGCCGTGGCGATATCGGAGATGGCGGAAATTTCATTTACCCCTCGTAGAGTTATCTAAGAGCAATACCGGGTGGCCTTAATGAAACATTCAGTCGCGAGAATAGCTCAGCAATCTCGAAGGGTCGCGGCTAAGGGGTGGGAGGGGGAGGACGCTCACCGAGCTGCCCTCTCCCCCTCCTCTGTCCTTTCGATCCAGCCACGCGGGAGCGAGATAGAGAGGAATGGGTCTGATTCCTGGCAATGCAATTGCAGCTTTAAAGTGGCGTCCCTCCTCCTCCTCCCCCCACGTTTATTTCGACGGTCTACCTACCTATCTTCTTCCTCCCTCCCTCCCTCTCTCTCTCTCTCACCCCTCCTCAGTTGGATTCTCATTTCGGGTGCTGGGCCAAAATAGACCCGAGCGAGAGAGAGAAAGAGAGAGTCTCCACAGCCGTCGCACCCGCGATAAATCCTTGATGAAGGTCAATTCAATAAAACTCGATGTTCCTTTCCCGGACCGATCGTTCCTTCGACCTTCTTCTTCCTTCCTTCCTTCCGTTTCGAGATGGGCTTAAAAAAGAATCGATGGTATTTTTCGTGGATGAGAATAAACGGTGGACGGAGAAAGAGCCAGCCGCGAGAATAACGAGCCGCGCAATTATTCCATAATGTAGTTCGCGTAGCTGAACTCGGAAGAAAATTAGAGGGGCCGGGAACGAACGAGCCAACCAACGAACCAACCAACAAACGAACGAACGAACGAACGAACGAGAGTTCGGCGTACGTGAGAGGCGGCTGAGACGAACGCGTGAAATCGGTGGAGGAGGGGGGCGGAGAGGGATAATAGTGAGACGCTTGCGCCCGGACACAACTTTCCCGTTTTATCTCTCAATTCGCATTCTCAGAGTCGGCGAACGAACCAGTCAAACTACAAGCCCCGCCGAGCCTACCCTGCATAAATGGGTGGACTCCTGTGATTAAAATCCTCATCGTGGCTCAGCCTCAAATCGTCAGCCCGTCCGCATTCCCTCCCCGGAACCTTTAAACGCCGCCTCGATATAATTATCGCTCGCTACGTACGTTACAATCCCTTCCTCGAGAATTAACTGCCAGTCGAGGGGGGAGGGGGAGGGGGAAGGAGAGGATCGTCGTCCCCTTTAACCCCTATGCGGAGAAGCGGGCTCACCCTTATGGGCCGGAATTGAAGAGAGGAGAGGTCGAATGAATTTCGTGAGCGAACAACTCTCGTTGCGACGAGTTCGGGAATCTCCAATTAGTCGGCGGCCTTCTCCTCCGTTAGATTTATCTTACCGTCTTCTTCTTTCTTTTCTTCGTTCTCTTATTTTTCCAACAAATAAGTTCTTCACGAATATTTCCTTCTTCTTCTTTCGAATCTTTTCCCTTCTAGCGATTCTCTTATTTTTCCAACGAATTGATTCGTTCTCCACGAATATTTCCTTCGAATTCTCGACTCCAGAACTAACATCCTCCCTTCTTTTTCTTTCGAATCCTTTTCCTTCTAGCGATTCTCTTATTTTTCCAACAAATTGATTCGTTCTCCATGAATATTTCCTTCTTTTTCTTTCGAATCCTTTCCCTTCTAGCGATTCTCTTATTTTTCCACGAATTGATTCGTTCTCCACTAATATTTCCTTCGAATTCTCGGCTCCAGAACTCAAATTGTCGAAAGAATTAACATCCTCCTCTCTTCTTCTTTCGAATCTTTTACCGTTCTATTTTTCCAACAATTCTACGAATATTTTTTTCCAATTCTCGGTTCCAGAATCGGCGAAAGAACTAACTTCTCCCTTTTTTTTCTTTCAAATCTTTTACCATTCCTTCTACGGATTCTCTTATTTTTTCAACAACGATTCGTTCTCTATAAATATTTCCTTTGAATTCTCCAGAATCGGCGAAAGAACTAATATCCTCTCTTCTTTTTCTTTCGAATCTTTTACCTTCTAACGATTCATTCTCTACGAATATTTCCTTCGAATTCTCGGCTTCAGAATCGGCGAAAGAACTAACATTCTCCCTTTTTTTCTTTCGAATGTTTTACCTTCTAACGATTCGTTCTTCAGGAATATTTTCTTCCAATTCTCGACTCCAGAACTAACATCCTCCCTTCTTTTTCTTTCGAATCCTTTTCCTTCTAGCGATTCTCTTATTTTTCCAACGAATTGATTCGTTCTCCACGAATATTTCCTTCCAATTCTCGGCTCCAGAACTCTCTTCTTCTTCTTTCGAATCTTTCACCGTTCTTCTATTTTTCCAACAACGATTCGTTCTCTACGAATATTTCCTTCGAATTTTCCAAAACTAACATCCTCCCTTTTTTTCTTTCGAATCTTTTACCTTCTAACGATTCGTTCTCTACGAATATTTTCTTCGAATTCTCCAGAACTAACATCCTTCCTTCTTTTTCTTTCGAATCCTTTTCTTTCCAACGTTCTCTACGAATATTTTCTTCGAATTCTCGGCTTCATAACTCGAATCGTTGAAAGAACTAAGGCCTCTCTCTCTTTTTCTTCTTTCAAATCTTTTATCGTTCTCCTATTTTTCCAACAATGATTCTCTACGAATATTTCTTTCCAATTTTCGGCTCCAGAATCGGCGAAAGAACTAACATTCTCTCTTCTTTTTCTTTCGAATCTTTTACTTTCTAACGATTCGTTCTCTACGAATATTTCCTTCGAATTCTCGGCTTCAGAATCGGCGAAAGAACTAACATTCTCCTTTTTTTCTTTCGAATTTTTTACCTTTTAACGATTCGTTCTCCACGAATATTTCCTTCGAATTCTCGACTCTAGAACTAACATCCTCCCTTCTTTTTCTTTCGAATCCTTTTCCTTCTAGCGATTCTCTTATTTTTCCGATGAATTTTTCCTTCCAATTCTCGGCTCCAGAACTTCTTCTTTCGAATCTTTTATCGTTCTTTTATTTTTCCAACAACGATTCTTTAGGAATATTTCCTTCGAATTTTCAGCTCCAGAATCGGCGAAAGAACTAACATCCTCCTTTCTTCTTCTTTCTAATCTTTTCTCCTATTTTTTCAACAACGATTCGTTCTCTATGAATATTTCCTTCGAATTCTCGGTTCCAGAATCGTCGAAAGAATTAACATCCTCCCTTCTTTTTCTTTCGAATCTTTTACCTTCTAACGATTCGTTACCTTCGAATTCTCCAGAATCGGCGAAAGAACTAACATCCTCCCTTTTTTTTCTTTCTTTTACCTTCCAACGATTCGTTCTCTACGAATATTTCCTTCGAATTCTCGGCTTCAGAACTTGAATCGTCGAAAGAACTAACATCCTCCTTTCTTTTTCTTTCGAATTTTTTACCTTCCAACGATTCGTTCTCCACGAATATTTCCTTCGAATTCTCGACTCCAGAATTCGAATCATCGAAAGAACTAACATCCTTCCTTCTGTTTCTTTCGAATCTTTTATTGTTCCTTCTACCGATTCTCCTATTTTTGCAACAACGAGAAAGAAGAATTCGTTCTCCACGAATATTTCCTTCGAATTCTCGGCTCCAGAATCGTCGAAAGAACGTTGGACGAAAGGAAAAGGAGGGCCGTCGCTTATCGAAGTGTCCCAGAATCTCAGTCGTTTTGCCGGAGCGTTGCTTTAATCCCGCCGTGTAATTACGCGCGTCGGCTCGCAGACAAGCGCAGAGAGGAAAGAAGAAGAATGAAACTGAATTTTTTAATCCGGTGCAGCATCGGCGAATGATCGGAGAAAATGTGGTTAATCGAAACGCTTCGCGTTTCGTCGTAAGAAGAGAACGCGTCTATTTTATTATAAAAATGATAATAACGGTTGGGGGAAGGGAAGAAGGGATCCAATTAAACCGGTAGAGAAACCTGGTGACGTTTCCTCTCTCTCCGCGGACAGCTATTTTCTAATCGCCCTTCTCGAACCGTCATCACGATCGTTTTCAATGCAAATTAACTCGTTTACCCGGGATACCCGCGTGAACGCGACTTTCATGTTCATCCTCGTTGTCTTGGTTTGTTTTCTGCCTCGAGTAACAGCGCTAGAATAAGACGAATACGCGTTGCATTTTTATTACGTATTTTTCTCTCTCTCTCGTTTTTGTCCGCGCTTTTTCGTATCAGGGGAGAGAAATATTCAAATTTCCGATCGCGTGAGATTAATATTTTTCCCTTTTTCAATCTTCGAGATTCAACATTCGAAGAAATTCCACTCGTGACATTTTTTAAAATCCACTATTATCAAATCTTTTCTCTCAATGTTGACAAAAACTTTCGTAAAGATAACTTTCTAAACCAAGCATTGTATTGAATAAAATATTGTAAATATTGTTTCTGTTCGCTCTTCCAAATCGATCGATCGAAGATCGGATTCCAAATCGGTATCTGAGAAGAAAAAGAAGAGAAGGACGTCGAGGAAACGCGTGGACACTCTCTCCCCCCTGCCAACGATATTTACAAGAAGGAGGAGGAGGGGGAGGTGGATTCAATGCTCTCAAAACAGAGTGACTAAAACTCGCATTAAGATCGGAATACGATAAGCGGATTAACTTACAAACTACTTATCCGAAAGTTAAACCGACTATGCATTGTCTACACGATCATCCCCGAGACTGCAGGGGAAACTGCAGCTAATTGAAGTGACGATCTCTTCCAAATAATAATACCCTCTCCCTGTCCCCGGAATCCCGGCAAAGTCTTCACCGTCCAAGAGGGGGGAAACAATTGGTTAAGTACTCCCTCGCTAAACGATAGCTTTTGACGCGTGCATAGACAGCTTTATCAAAGACACCTCGTTCTTAAAGCAAGCACAATAATTATAGTTCTTCCTCCTCCTCCTAGCTAGCTGGGCGACCGTCTCTCTGGTTACAATTCCCTACAAGTCCCCCCTCCCCTCCGTCCTTTCCTTTTCGATTCACTGAACGACGCACCGTACTCGCTCGTTTCAAACTATTACTCGCTTCGAGAGAGGGGGAGGAGGAGGGGAGGTAGGAATTTAGCAACCAAGTTGTTGTTCGAGAGCGTTATATATCTATATACATATATATATAGATATGTGTATAGATGAATGGATGAACGGATGGTTGGATGCAGGCACGAGAGGAAATCAACCCTTAGAACGGGGCATATAGAACGGTACAATTGACGACTCTTTTAAAAGAATGCCCATACGAGGCTGGATTCGCACCCCCTCCGACACCATTTCCATCTCCCTGCCAACGGCAAGACAAAACATCTGAATCTTCATTCTACCGTGTTCCGACACGCTAGCCTGCACCTCCCTCTCCCTCTCTTTCTCTCACCCCTTTCGAGGTTCTTCTTCCACTTCTTCCACTTCCCCCCCTTTCCCCTCTATCTATCTTCTTCAGTGGCTGGCAAACTCTGTCCCTTTGCTTTCCCTAAAGCAGCTCGCAATTCGCGATCGCAATTTTCAATTTCCGCCGACTTTTCAATTAGACTAAGAGGTGCCGCTTCTCACCGCGCGCGCGCGCGCGCGCCTATGCCGGCTTCTTCACGGCGAGAGTATCCCATCATCACCACCCCTTAAAAAAAAAGGGAAAAAAGAGGAGAAAGAGAGAGAGAAGGCTACGCGGCCTCCCTTCTCTTCTCTTCTCTTCTCTTCTCACCGCGTTCGCCGGTACACGGCGCATCGAGAACGCCGTCGAGGATTGAAGAGCGAGAATCCGCTCTTCCCGCCGAGCCCCCCCGACCGAGCTTGCAAAACCGAGATGGAACTCCCTCTCGGTGGAATTGGTTTGTTGCGAGCCAACCTTCCTCCAACTTTCCACCAGCAAGGAAAACGTATCTATCGGGACATCTATCTATCTATCCTTCCTCCTCCTCTTCTTTCATCGATGGATTCTTCTGCATACCTCGTCAAGATTCATCCTCTCTATTGTCTTCGAATTCGATCGATCGGAGCGCTCTCTTTCGTAAAAGAAAAGAAAAAAAAAGGACCGTTCTTTGGGAAATCTTCAAGAGGAGGAGGGAGGGGGAGAAAAAACACGCTCAACAGACGGCACGTCGTGGTCGGTGATTCCTCCTCGGGACGGGAGATAGGACAGGGAAGTAATAGATAGGTTTGTAATCCATCGAGGGCTCGAGGCGTTTGGGAATGAGATATTTTGGGAAGGAGGCGGGTTGGTGGCGATATCGGCAGTCGGCGAATGAAATGGCGCGTCTCTCGATCCTCGACGTGCCCTCGGGGGCCTGCTGCCGAATCGAGCCGCAATCCACCTTCCGCCACCCCTCCACCCCTTTGGATCGCTATCCTCTCCAGCCGAGTTGTCTTCAGCCGAGACGGCTCTTCTCCATCACTTCGAATAGCTTTGATTCCTCTTCCTCCTTGAAACGATCGCGGATTACATCGATCTCGAATATAGAGAGATTCTCCAGAGACGTTTCTAATATATCCTTTTAATTATTTAATTTTACCGATGGATCGAGAGAGAGAGAAAGTAAAGTTTCATTACTGGTCGCGGGAGGAAGAGCCGACCCCCCCCGATTTTAATGCCCGTAAAAAAATGACAACAATGACAGTCGTTCAGCTTCGCCGTTTCCATCGCCGTTGCGCCCCCGGCGAGAATCCGACTGAATGGAATCCTCCATTCTCCTCATCGCGGTGATAAACCGTACCTTCTCCGCAATCTCGATAACACTCTCTCTCCCCCTCTCTCCCTCCTCGTTCATCGGGAGAAGGAGTTTCTCCCCGCACTTTTTATTCGATATCGGAACCGGCAGTATCGTGTCTGACGCCATCTTTTTCCAAAGTGTTGAAGAAACGGGAGAAATTTTCATCCCTCTCTTCGCGAGAGACTAATCGAAACTAGAAATTGAATCCATCGAACGTTCGATGGAGGAAAGGAAAGATGGATGATCGATTTCGATCACGCGGCGGATCGCAATTCTTTCGTAAACCCATCCATCCTGGCTTTCCCTGGTTTTCATCAGGTCGCGGCAGACTGGAACATTAGCAATTCCAATATGGCCGCGGGCACGGTTCCCGGAGAAACAATGTCGAAGATTACCGAGCGTGAGGGAACGTGAGCGGAGCGGCGGAGCATTCAGCGAAGGCGATCACATTGTTCGACACGATAATATTTGTCACCGAAAATAACGCCGAAAAAACCGGGAAGGAATAGAGAGTCGGGCGTATCCATTGAAACGCGGACAATGCGAGAGATTCATCTCCGCTGCCCGCTCCTTCCGTCCTCGAATCCTCCTCTGCCGGCCGTCCAACCTGTCACGTGACACGCGCCAAATTAAAAACTCGCTTTCGCCCGCTCCCTTTTCCCCTTTCCGGCCGAAAATCGGATATCGAGCTATCGTATCCGGCTCATCGAGAAAAACAAACCGCTCCTTCCTTTCTTCCTTCTCGATTTCGATCGATCGGCATTTATTATATATCGTACAAAGTTTTAATTCTTTTCTTTTTTCGATCCACGAACAATCGAAATTGTTATTCATAGAGATCGTTGAAAATTATATTTGAACGATATGAAAACGGGGATAAAGGAGAGATAATATCCCCGGTATATGCGGATGGATGGTGCTTTGAGTGGATGAGGATAAATAATAAAAGAAACGGGGCCGAAGCGCGAAAGGGTAGTATTTTTTCCTTCTTTTTTTTTTTTTTCGTCCATATCTCCAACAATAGATATCGCTTGCACATCCGTGAAAAATTTACCCCGTGACGCGGGGGTTACTTAGCGAAATGATCAGCAGGCAACGGGAGGCAATATCGAAATTATTGTGATCCAACCCAGACGGAGCGAGTACGGGTAATCCGAACACGAAACGGAGCCACATTATATCGCGGCTCGGATTTCAATGTCCCGGTTGCAATATCGCCCCAAGCTTTAATAGCTATTGAGAGTGCACGCTCGTTGCCATGTATATCCTTCTCGTTGGACGAGGACAACACCGAGTTCCGTATTCTTTGATTGTAACTGTATTATCTCTCAACTTCTGACTTTTGCTCGTCTCTTTAATTCGATCGAAATTTTCCAATTCACTTATCCTTCTCTTTGGAGAAGGAAGAAATTTTCCAATTCACATATCCTTCTTGTTGAAAAAGAATAATATGGAATATAATAATCTTCCGTTATAATTATATATATTATTTAACAGCTTGGTTGATTTTTGCTCATCTTTTTTAACGGATTCGATCGAGCAAAATTTTCGAATAGGAGAAGTTCCATATTCTTCCGTTATAACTATATTATTTCTTAGTTTCTGATTTTTTAATGGATTCGATCGAACGAAATTTTCAAATTCACATATCCTTCTCCAACGAGAAGTTTCATATTCTTTCGTTATAACTGTATTATTTCTCAGCTTCTGACATCTTTCAGCATCTTTTTAATAGATTCGATCGAGCGAAATTTTTGAATTCACATATTCTTTTCGTTGAAGAACGAAGAAATTTTCCAATTCACATATCTTTCTTGTTGGAAAAGAATAACATCGACTTTCATATTCTTCCGCTATAACTATATATATTATTTAAGAGCTTAACTTTTACTCATCTTTTTAACGGATTCGATCGATCGAAATTTTCGAATTCATTTATTCTTCTCCAACGAAAAATTCCATATTCTTTATAACTGTGTTATTTCTCAGCTTCTGACATCTTTCAGCATCAATTTAACGGATTCGATCGAAATTTTCCAATTCACTTATCCTTCTCCAACGAAAAGTTTCATATTCTTTCATTATAACTATATTAATTCTCAGCTTCTGACATCTTTCAGCATCTTTTTAAGAATTCGATCGAGCGAAATTTTCGTATTCACATATCCTTCTCGTTAAATCCGAAAATTTTCCAATTTACATATCCTTCTTGTTGGAAAAGAATAATATCGAATTCCACATTCTTCCGTTATAACTATATATATTATTTAACAGGTTGATCTTTTTAACGGATTCAATCGAATGAAATTTTCGAAATTCACATATCCTTTTCCAACAAGAAGTTATTCAACAGCCTGGTTGACTTTTGCTCATCTCTTTAACAGATCGAGCGAAATTTTTACTTATTCTTCTCCAACGAAAAATTTCATATTCTTTATAACTGTGTTATTTCTCAATTTCTGACATCTTACAGCATCTTTTTAAGGATTCGATCGAGCGAAATTTTCGAATTCACTTCACTTCTCCAACAAAAAGTTCCGTATTCTTTCGTTAAAACTGTATTATTTCTCAGCTTTTGATTTTTGCTCATCTTTTTAACGCGCGATTTTAATTCACATATCCTTCTCGTTGGAGAAAGAAAAAATTTTCACAAATTCACATATTCTTCTCCAACGAGAAGTTATTCGACAGCCTGGTTGACTTTTGCTCGTCTCTTTAACGGATTCGATCGAGCGAAATTTTCAAATTCACATATCCTTCTTCAACGAAAAGTTCCGTATTCTTTCGTTAAAATTGTATTATTTCTCAGCTTTTGACTTTTGCTTATCTTTTTAACGCGCGATTTTAATTCACGTATCCTTCTCGTTGGAGAAAGAAAAAATTCACATATTCTTCTTGCTGGACAACATCGAATTTCGATATTACAATATTCTTCTATTACAACTATATATATTATAACAGCTTGGATGACTTTTGCTCGTCTCTTTACCGGATTCGATCGAGCGAAAATTTTCCTTCTCGTTGTACAAATTTTCACGAAGGCGGAAACCGGTTACTTCTTGCGGGAGGATTTTTAGGGCGACGAGCGGACGGGGAAGGAAGGGAAAGGGAAGGGCGTCCCTCTGATTGAGATGGAATCGGCGAATAAAAGAGTTGTAAATAAGAGAATAAAAGGAGGTCGGGTCGGGCGTGTATATAGCGTCTGAAGTGACTGGTCGTGTCTAGCCGGGACAAAGTAGAGTTTTATTGGCGCGCAAGGGGGGCCCAATAACTCCCATTTATAGCTTATAAATGATTTCTTCCACCCCTCCCCGCGGGGTGTAGACGCATTAGGGCCGCGTTTAGCCGCGCGCGCGGAGAAGGATCCGTGCGAATAACGCGTCCGCCGCCTTTTAAGGAACTATAAAGCGAGCCGGCTGACTTTTTCGTGGCCAACGCTTTCCCGACCTGGCAAACATTTTCTCGGCAATAAAAGTTTCCCTCCCTCCTTTCGGTGGAGAGGGATCGGTTCCTGGTTAGGTGACAAAGTTTACGCACTCCGGGCGCAATAAACCGTAAAAGGAGGATTCGAAGATTGGACACGTGTAATTTCCAGCCTCTTGGAATTGGGATGAAGGAAGAAAAGAAAGAGAGCTTCTCACGAATTAATTAACAATCCCCCCGTCTTAATTATTATTTATAAAGAAGAAACAAAAGTACCTCGCTCACGTATCTCTCCTGCGAGATCAAATTTCATATGGATGTACAGCAGGAAGCTCGGCCAGAAAGTAAAAACGTCCCGTCGTAAAATCGCGTTACGACCGCGTTATTGCTTACATATTTTACCGGTGCGTGAGAACGTTAAGAGCCGGAAGTAATCAGCCGAGAGGACAAACCGCACTCCACCTTCTGGACGAACGAAAGAAGAAGGGGTGATGCATCGCGCGATAAACAGGAAAGAAGAAAGAAAGAAACTCTCGAGGAAAAGAATCTCGACTCGAAATCGGAAATCGGGAGGATCGTTGGGAAAAAAAAAAAGGAGGGAAACGAAAAGCGAGAACGATTTCGTTTGCCGCCGCTTCGAAAACACGAGGTTGCGTTTACACGGTGGGAAAGTGGAGGGGGGGTGGGAGGACAGCGTCGTCGACGCGTGCAGCACGTAGGTTGATAGCCAAAAGCGGCGGTTGGCAGGACAGGGGAACGTGTCACGCGATCCGTGAGTAATTCGCACGAGCCGAGGCCCGAGCCTGCCTGCCTGCCTGCCTGCCTGCTTAACAGAGTGTTATAATCTATTTACGTTAACATTACCAACGTTTAACGTGGTTGCTCCGCATCCCCGGGGTCAGAGAAAGGGGTTGGTTGGTAGTAGGAAGGAGCAGGGAAGGGGTAGCTCTCTCTCTCCCTCCCTCTCTATCCCCCGCTTCCTGCCTCTTCTCTTTAGCCACCTCTGCAGCAGACAGCACTCAAGAATTGTCGCGGCCACGTTAGGGCTTTTGGAAACAAGCGTTAATTCGTGCGGTCGCTCGCTCTCGCGTTAATCTCGCGAGCTGCATTTCCAGTGGAATCGAGCACCGTTCGTCTGGATGATTCTCTTTTTCAAATCGATGTTCGAACGAAACGGATAGAACAGAATAATTTTCCTTTGTCCCGAGACTGAATAATACACAGGAATCTCGACAACGAGGAGAGGAGGAGGGGGATAGGTTGGTAGTCCGAATCTGGCGCGAATCGAGGCGTATATCAGGGGCGCACAATGAGGCGCGAGTTCAAGTAACGGGGCATTGTACGGCGAGCAGTCGGTCCGTGAACGGATTACGGACGTTCCGCGTGGCGGAAGGTTACAAGGCCGAAGGGAGCCGACAGAGGAGGAGTAGCACGTACGTTCCGTTTGAACGAGCCTGTAGGCGAGGCAGGCCTCCGAGTTGTGTACCATGCTCCGCGTATGCACGACAATACGGGCTAAATGGCCAGCTAGCGGAGCAAACCGGCAACTAACTCTCCGCGAAACGTTCTCAAACTTTAGATGCGATTATCTGGAGGTTATGTCGTAACAATTATGGGGCTGCCACTCCGCGGAATCAGGCGGCTGCTAACTTGTTTGCTGCCCGCTCACCTATTGTCCCCGTGTCACGAATAATTTTCGCGGGGACGCGGGCTAATGGACGGAGTCCAACTCAAAGTCGCGCCGCGAATCGTTTTCCGAAAGATTTCATGCATCTCTCTCTCTTCCTCTTCCTTTCGTATCGATCTTCTCGTGGAGAAACGCGAAGAAAAGAAACGAGCGTCGATAAAAATCCCTGTCCGGCGATTGTAAAATTTTACAGTCGCTGGGAATAAAGATGGTATCGCTCTTCCTCCTCTCTCCTCCTCCTCTCGCCCCGGTTATCGGTACACACGAAGGGGAGAAGTTTAATATTTGGCCGTCTACGGATCTCTCTCCCTCCCTCTCTCCAGGGGGAGGAAGGAAGCGCCGGCCACTCGATGCGGCACGGGGGACGATAAGCGAGGAGAGGAAGGGCGTTGCCGGGCTCGACAAATAAAATCTGAACAACCTGCTGCTTCGTTGTTTACCGAAGGATACCTGCGGCATTAACGGCGGAACAGGTGGAAGAGGGGCTCCGCATGGAAAGCCAAATACAAGCCAACGATAACGGAATGGAACGACTCCCAGTTGTGCGGTGTCAGCGACTTTTTTTTTTTTTTTGAACCACGCTATCGTCGTGTGCGTGCCTTACGACGTGCGTCCTCCTCCACCTATCTCTCTCCGTATCTAATCTCTCTCGCGCGAAAAAGAACCGTATTTATTCGATACTCTCCTCTTTTCGGAGAGCAACAACGCGATAATATAATTCGCGGCGGAGGGAAGGAAACGGAAGAGAACCGGATGAGAAATCGGATGTGACCGCGTTCTCTTCGTATATTACGGGAAAACTCCCTCCTCCCCTCTACGGGTGGATATGAGCAGCACGTGTGCTATGCGGTCGTCGTACGCGGTGGTTGGTGCAGAGGCGGGGGAGGGAAAGGGCAGGAGCCGTGTCGCAGAACGCGGCCGAGAATTACTCGACGAATCTCCCTCCCCCCACGCGAATTATACGATTCACCTGCTTCCTATTTTACGACGTTTATATTACACACCGCGAGACTTTTCTTCGCCTCCCTCCTCCCTTTGTTTTATCGCGGCAGAAATGAAGCTTTCGAAATTTTCGGCACCGGCCAAACTCGCCGCCCCGAGGATAAATCTTACACAGCTGCGGACGAGCTTCAACCCCCTTTCGTTTCTCTCTTTTTCGTCACTCGAGGCGATCTTCTCATTCTTTGTCTCTAAATAATAAAAGATACGAAAGGATGGTAAATGTTTATACACGAGATGGATTAAAAATCGAAGTTTTTCCAAACGAGGAATTATTCAAGGAAACCCTTGAGACGGTTGCTGTGTTTACGTACGCGACCTATGACACTGTTTAGTCTAGTTCACCAGACCATCATCCATTCCTTCCCTAGATTTTCCTAGACCCGTCGCGACAGATGCTAGGCGGCCCAATAAGTGGGCTAAATGCTTGTTCGAGAATTTCTGGAAACACTTGAACGCATCGAAATACGCGTAATCACTCGACTACTTTAAAACTTTTACTTCAAGGGGAGAAAAGAAAGTATCGTCATTTTTGTTTCCCTTTTGCCCGCGAAATATTTTTGCCCACGCGTGCTAGGTATCCGCCACTAATGCCCCGAGATCGTATAGATTGTTGTTAATGGGAGTTATAAGGACGCATTAGCCTGATAAATAGTAATGGGGTTTATTGGCGGAAAATCAGGAAATATGAGGAGATCGGGGTCCTCCCTCTTTCCTTGCTCGGCCACGCCGTTGCATTTTCTTAGGGTGTGCCGTGGCTCGAGGCCATAAGCACGTATATATGGACCCTGACTTTATTATATTTGCTGACCATAAGGAGAGACTTGATCGGCTATTTCCGTGAAATATGGCCTCCCTTCCTCCTTCTTTTTCGCGTATCCTTTCCACATATTCGTCGTTAACTTAATTTCGACGAAAATTAATCGATCTGCATCCGGAGATTATTACTCCTCGACGCGTGGAGGAGACGTTTGGTTCGACGATCGGGAAAAGAGGAAAGGAAGGAGGAGAGGAAAGGCGAGTCCAGAGGGGATGGAGAGCAAGGGGGGACAATTAACGTGTAGCGAGTACACAATACCTTTTCCCAAATGGCTCGATGTGAACTGCACACTTGTTGCTTATCTGCGCTTCGGCGTAGACATGTCTGTAACGCGTTAGGATAACATGTTTAACATGGTAGATAGCTACTTATCAGTCGGTCTTGTTTGCCCTGCACCATAAAGCCCAGTTATAAAGTGCAGACAGTGTGTCACGGTGCGCCCTATAAATTACCCGCGGTGCTGAAAGTTTGTTGAAAAACGCACGCCGGCTGCTCGCCTCGTTATCGAAACGAACAAACCTGATTCCTGATATTTACATCCCGTCTTCCGACCTCGAGCCAACGCGTTTCCAGGGGATATCACTCGACGGAGCAATTCCTTCCATCGATTCGAGAAACGGTCCGTTTCCACGATGAGAACGAAGGAAAGATTGTATTTCCTAGTCTTCGTACGGAATAAATCTCGATATCGTAGGAAATTAAAGGGGGGTAGGAACCCTTTGCCTTCCTTGCGAAGGAAGACTCTAATTCGGCACTGGTTTCGTCCGCATAAATAACGCACCCCTTTCCTCGAGTGCGTCCACCCTTTGTCTTCCGGGGGAGGGAACGGATTGCACAGCAACGAGTGGCCATTTTAACCCCTTTTCCTTGCGAGACATAAATAATGATCGTCGCTAATTTGGACCCGGTTGGCCGGCGGCGAACGTAAACCGCGCAATTATAATGCCGCCACATTAGAATTTATACCCGCCCCCGGCTATACCGAACCTCCTCCTCCTCCTCCTTCGTAACCTTTTTCTAAAGCTTATGTTCTTAATCCAGTTGAAATATTTTTCCCGCAGCCGTATCGACCCCACCCTGGATTTTCGTCAGGACTTAAGCCATTTAATTAAGTCGAGGCGGTGTCGTTCGTTCCATAGGGAAACAACACCGTCGGGGGTAGGTATCTCTTGCGCCAAACTCGTGTTAAAAAGGGAGTGTTGTAAAACGGGGGAAACGTAACGAGCCTCTCTAAATATATATATATATATATATATATATATATATATATATAGTAATTAAGACGGTATCGAAAAATTAATTCGACAACCGTGTTAATTAGCATTCGGATAGAAGGCGTGGGATACTCGACGTGACAAACTCGACGCTTTATCTATTGTAAACTGCGGGAGAGAAGCGATATTGGATGGGGTGCGAGAAATTGCGATATTTCTAGTGTGTAATGCGCGGCAATACGCGCGGCGTTAAATCAAATCCAATTTGAGCTCTTGCGCGTCGCACACCGTGGCATGGAGTACCACCTGACAAACTCATTGGTCTGACAAATTGAATCATTCGCTGTTCAATCGCTTTACACGCGCGCGCGCGCCTGTATGCGTGTACGCGATCGTCGAACGTCTGTCGCTCCGCTGTTCCACCGGCAACGTCGTCGATACATCTATCCCCACCATGTTGCCGCGTCTTCCGCCGTTGATCGACTATCATTCGCCCGTGGAACGAAGAAAGAACGCGACGTATACGTACGCGTCGAGACGGAGGAGGAATTTGGGAAACGCGAGGCTCGTTCTCGCGTGAAACGCGATGCGGTGGAATCGCACGCATGGCGATTCGAGGCAGGATGGCGAGGCGTTGGCCGTGTGACGCGGTCGCACGGCGCGTGACGTGTGAAATGGAGCACGGTCCCTCCATAATTATATGTATCCTATCCCCTATCGTCGATGTCGGTACGATCAACGGCACGAGCGCGAAACGTGGACGACCGTGGTGCTGCTGCACGCATCGATGCGGCAGCGGCGCCTCCGGTGCGCGCTGCGTGCATGTGCACGGCTCCCCCTTCTGCACGGATGACTGGCCCATCGTTTCGACCGGCGGGACAATCGAGATCATTGCATCGCATTCCCGTGTACTCGTTGAAATTAGTGGGCGCAGCTTTCGGTTAATTATCGCGCCGCCGCTTTATTCCATCCGATTAATCGCCCTCTCTCTCTCCTCATCGAGACAATTTCACCTATATACACATATATATATATATTTCAGAATAAAATTATTATATATTTTGATTCCACGCTTCGTAATCGAGAAGGAGTTCGTTTCGAAATGCTGGAAGGATTAAATCGGGAAAAACGGCGATTGTCACGTAAGGGAGACAACGGTTAGATTAGGTATCGAGCAAGCGCTGCACGTAATGACGAGCACGAATGCACGTAACATGGATGCGCGCGATGCAACTCTGGGCAGGATATCGCAGTGGGCGCACATGTGCATCGGTGATGTTTCGAGGTGGAACGATTTCGGGGCGTCGAATTGCGTCGCACCGGCTGCACGTGCAGCGGGCGCCTATTGCACAAATCACACGCATTATTGACTACCTTTGTATTTCTCCGCTCGCGGGACCCGCCATTGTTCCCGTAGCCCGCTTCCTTCCCTCAGCCAAACGTGGGACGCGAATAAACCTTGGAAATTTCCATTTTTTTCCTAATATAATTTCCTCTTCGTTCCAGATCGAACGAACGAAGGAAGAAGGAAGGCTTGTGAAAACACGTTGCGCCATTAACACAGCGATCCGTGGGCGATCGTAAAGACGGCGGGAGTCTCGATACGTGTAAATAAACTTGCCTCTCCTCCCCGTGGAGGGATCTCCTCGGTTCGAAAGAAAACACGAGCGGCTGGCTGTCCCTGTGCAAGTATGACTTGCAAGTCGGATCCTCTCGTCGATGGATCGAGTACCGTTCGAGTGCTCGTCTCTGGAGGGCCGAACGGAAGCGCCCGACACTTCTCCACGGATTTGGGCGGAGGAAAAGCCAACCAGATACTTGATCCTCCAAACAGACCGGTCTGGCGCCAGTCTCGAGGCCACCTGGGACACGAGTCGAATAATCTTCCAACGTCGAGGTTTCGACGAGTTTCTTTTTGAAACCAACCATTGTTTCATAGTTCGATTCTCCTACTAAATTTTATACTCGAAAATCGATTATTTTCGTTCGAGCTTAATCGATCGACGGGGAGACGGTATGAAAAGCCGCTTTAACCAGTCTTAAAGGGGGCTTCCAAGTCGACTTAAGAAAACTACCAGCCCTTCATTCCATGTTTCGAGTGGCTCGACTCGATCTGTCATGTTTACACGAGATCGTGTATACCCGATACAACCCCTCGCTAAACTAGATGATGTTTGTTTAAACTCCCGCCCCACCCGTCCCTCCCTGGCTAGAACAGACGTCGATTCGTCCCGTCTCAAGATCCTCGTAACGTTAAACGAGATTACTCGAAATATTCTTTTTTTCTTTTTGGGGAAGGGGAGATTCGTCTTTTCTAAAAATTTCATAAATTTTAACGCAAGTCTGCAACGCGAATTTTAATAAAAGAAAAAAATTGAAGGGGGGAAAGGGAAGGTTATCGATTGTCATTCATCGCCTCGCCATGCAAATTGAAGCGGAACGCGATGGCCGCGAACCGCATTGGGAATAACCCGCGGGGAAATTATTGATAATCTCATCAATATTCGCGTTATTGTCAGGCGCAGGGCACCAATAATTAACGCGCAATTGGGCGCGGGTATCGATACAACGGGGGCGATCTGCAACACATGTCGCTCTATTAATAACGCAGTAACCGGTGCTATCGATACCTCGCTAATTCATCGAAAACCAGATTTCCAGCCGGCTGGAAGAGGGATCGATCGTCCTTTCGAAAGGAACGCTTCTTATATCGTATAACATTCCGTTTCAATCCACAAGTTTTAACAAGAATGATTCGAAGTATAATTCATACCAATTCGGATTGGAAAGGAAGACACTCGGGATCGAAACATTGGAGACGCAAACTACGCGCGGTTTATAAGGCAAATTTTAATGAACTGGCATTACGCGCGCGCACACTCGACTCTCGCCCCCGACTCTCGAGGCGGTAAATACGTCATTAGTCGGCCCGACCCTCTTTATCTCCGTTTATTAATTCAAGCACGTTGGATTGAACGTATCGTTTACCCGCTCGAATTCGCCCCGACTTTTTGTTTAATTGGAATCGAGGAGCGCCAGGAGAAAAGGCCTGCCAAGGATCCCCCCCTCTAAGAGGAAGGGAGGGGGGGGGAGAGGTGCACGTACGTAATGGCGCGTTCGGTCGCGTACGGATAAATCAAAAGTATGAAACGCTGCCGGCAGAATTTGGGCATATTTATGGCGGTGGCAATTCAATGATACACATTCCCGGTCGCGCGTAATAGTCAATATTTCCATCAGAAGCATACCTACAACTCACGCCCACGGCCGACGAATTGGCGCGGCCGACGCGGTGCTTTATGAGAGTTCAGGGCGCATTTGACAGCGCGATGCGCCCGGCCAGTTGTTGCTATTTATTCGCGCATTACATTACTCTGTTACCGAGTCGAGTGTCACCGGCTAATTTGCATTATAAGTGCCGCTGATGTTATCATCGCCTCGCTTATACGTTATGGCGTAGCTGACGGATCGTCACCGCCATCACCGCCTGTCTCGCGTTCATCCCTTTCGAAAACAACTCCTTTCGTTCGCTTGAACTTTCTCTCGAAAAATATTGAAAAAGAAAATTAGAGAAACAGTTATTTATTTATTTACCGAATAACGGGGAAGGCAGTGTAAATAATTTTCGAGCGATCGAAAACGCTAATGTATTCCACGTTGCCACGTGGTGCTCGTCGGCCGGCCCTATGAATTCTCCGCACGAGTGTCCGACCTTTCCCAGATATATATATATCTATATATCTATGTATGCAGGTTGGAGCGGTTGAAGTGGAGATTGAAGTGAAATATGAAAATCCGGAGGCAACGGCGGTCGCCGGACGTTTTCGCGTATTGAGCACGTCGCGTTTAACGAGCCGCATAAGACAGGAAAATATACATAATGAACGTGAATACGAGTTTTCTTTCGCCCCTGCGTGCTGGCCCCTCCCCGAGTCATTCACCGAAATCGCTGCCTCGATCCGTGGAAAAACGGAGCAGCGCGCGCGCGCTTCCTCCTTTTCAATGTTATCCCACGGCCAAAAATTCCCGCTCGCCTATATATTTTTAATTAAAGTCATTTTAGCCGGGTTACACACGAGTATGTGGAATTTATTAACGAACACACAGCGAGCGCGTATGTTCATCCGCTTGCACCGAATCAGCTCGTCGAATTTCACTCGCCAAGATCTCACCGCCCGTATCCCCACGTTTCATCCGCGCTCCTCTCTTTTTTTTTCCTTTTTTTTTTTCACAATTTCCCCGCTTTCCAGAATTCAACGGAGCATCGTATCCAAGCCAAGTACCGCGGCCGCGTTTTTCGCCCCGCCGTAATAAATCCACGTTCCGACGATCGTCTTCGACGTGCTTTTATTTTTTCCTTCCCCCTCTCCCGTTTTCTTTCAGCCCCTCTCCCCTCCTCGCAACAAAACCTCTCCAAAAGGAGAGAGAGAGAGAGAAAAAGAGAAACGAAAAAAAGGGAGAGTTGATCTCTCTCTCTCGAATTATTATTATTATTATTCGCACTATTATTATTGTTATCGAGAAAGAGAGATAGATATCGCGGCAGATAAAATTAGCGAGACTGTTTCGACGATCGTCTTCGACGTGCTTTTATTTTTTTTCTTTTAGCTCCTTTCCTTCGCAACAAAACCTCTCCAAAAGGAGAGAGAGAGAAAAATGCAGAGTTGATCTCTCTCTCTCGAATTATTATTATTATTATTATTATTATTATTATTCGCACTATTATTCCACTATTGTTATCAAGAAAGAGAGATAGGCGATAAAATTAGCGAGGCCGTAATAAATCCACGTTTCGACGATCGTCTTTGACAAGCTTTTTTTTCTTCCTTTTCTTTTCCAAACCTTCGCAACAAAACCTCTCCAAAAGGAGAGAAAAGAAGAAACGAAAAAGGAAGAATTGATCTCTCTCGAATTATTATTATTATTATTATTCGCACTATTATTATTGTTAACGAGAAAGAGAGATAGATATCGATATAAATCCACGTTTCGATCGTCTTCGACGTGCTTTTTTTTCTTCCCTCTCTTTTCCAAACCTTCGCAACAAAACCTCTCCAAAAGGAGAGAAAAGGAGAAACGAAAAAGGAAGAATTGATCTCTCTCGAATTATTATTATTATTATTATTCGCACTATTATTCCACTGTTGTTATCGAGAAAGAGAGATAGATATCGATATAAATCCACATTTCGACGATCGTCTTCGACGTGCTTTTATTTTTTTCTTCCTCTCTCTTTTTCTTTCAGCCCCTCTCCTCCAAATCTTCGCAACAAAACCTCTCCAAAAGGAGAGAAAAGGAGAAACGAAAAAGAAAGAATTGATCTCTCTCTCTCGAATTATTATTATTCGCACTATTATTATTGTTATCGAGAAAGAGAGATAAATATCGATATAAATCCACGCTTCGATCGTCTTCGACGTGCTTTTATTTTTTCTTCCCTCTCTCTTTTTTTTTCAGCCCCTCTCCTTCGCAACGAAACCTCTCCAAAATAAGAGAAAAAGGAAGAGTTGATCTCTCTCTCTCGAATTATTATTATTATTATTCGCATTATTATTCCACTATTGTTATCGAGAAAGAAAGATAGGCGATAAAATTAGCGAGTAATAAATCTATGTATCGCCTTCGACATGCTTTTTTTTTCCCCCTCTCTCTTTTTTTTTCAGCCCCTCTCCTTCGCAACAAAACCTCTCCAAAAGAAGATAGAGAAAGAAAAAGGAAGAATTGATCTCTCTCTCTCGAATTATTATTATTATTATTCGCACTATTATTCCACCATTGTTATCGAGAGAGAGAGATAGATATCGCGCGGCGGATAGGCGATAAAATTAGCGAGGCCGGGTGTAATCAGCTGGGTCACCTCCTCCCTCCCCTCCACCCCTCCCCCTTGGTCCACGTGGTTGGGAGCGAACGGGGGCGCGATTATTATGTACACCGGCAGCGCGTACAACGCGGGGATCCATTTCCAGAGTGGCAATTCGCGCGATACATTATCCGGTGAGCGCGATTGTCGGCCACTACGATTTCAGTAGCAGCCTCGTTTCAGCGTAGCCCGCGCAATAACGCTGCCCATTTCGACCCTTGTTGTTCCGCCGTTCCGTGCGAGAGAGGAGGAGGAGGAGGGAGGAGGAGGAGGAGGAGGGAGGGGTGTGCGTGCGGTGTCACCGACAATATTTTCCTTCGACCGTATCCCGATACGATATTTTCCCTCCTCCTTTTTTCATTTTTTAATTTCCTTTTTTCCCTCTCTCCCCCTATCCCTCCTATCCACTCGCGAAAATAACTCATTTCGAGAACGCGGCAACCTGTCGATAGCAGCAGCCACGTCCGCGTGTAAACAACCGGCCGGAGCCACGTCAACTTTGTATTATACGTCGGGCCTCGCGAGAGGAATCCGGATCGGCGGCTACTCGATTTTGACCGATCCGCAACCCTCCCCTCCCTCCCCCACCGTGGTTTCCCTCCGTCCATCTGGGCGAGGGGTGCCAACACGCGCGCCGGACGGATTCTTTTTCGGCGCGCGGGGCGCGTGTAACTGGCGATGATAGGGGAAACCTCTCCACCCCTCCCCTCCTCTCGCCGTACACCTGGCAAGTGACACGAAACAAATCTACCGATACGACTCCACTTCACGCCGCACTTCATCGTCACGGTTTATTCCATTCCGGATAGGAGGGAGGGAGGGGATGGGATACAACACCCATCCCGTAAATCCTTCATTTCGAGTCGCTCGAAATTTTTCTGCCTGTTCGAAAAGAGAGGGGAAACGATTTTCGAATTTTCCGAGCAGTCGATCCAAGTTTTTCTCTCCTCTCGGTTCGAAAAAAACAAAGCGGTGCACGATCGCTTACAAAAGAGCCGCTCTCTTCTTCTTCTTCTTCATCTCTCTTATTTCTTGCGCCGCTCGCCGAGAGACGGTTTGACGGTTCGAGGTTGACTGTGGCGGCAAAAAAGCGCATTACGAAGCAACCGAGCCGAGGGATAGCCTTGGAAATGTTTGGAAACGATGATCGAAACGAGAGAGAGAGAGAAGATATCGAGCGAGAAGATATTTATACTCTTCCTCCCCCTACTTTTTTTTCCAAAAGAGTAATGCTTTTTTCACTCGCGAGGCGATTAATGTTAAAGTCGCCGGTATCAATGCGGGCAATACGGAAGAGCGGGATCAAAAGCGAGACACGTTCGTAGAAGCAAATTAGAGGGTGTTTCGAATTGAAGCAGCGGTGAGGGCTGTTCGATGCGAACGAACAGGGGAACGAACAAATGAAATGAAATGTCGCTACTCTCTCTCCGACCGACGAACGGAGAAGGAGAAGGAAGGGAGCAAGAGAGGAGATTATTTGTCGTTACACCCTTCCTTCCCGTCCATCCATTCCCACTACCTTTCCAAGTTAGACTGCTTATTTGCCTAATTGCGTGGCACACCCGATAAATTTCGACAAATCATCGCATCGTGACGCGAATTTTTCCCCCCCTCGATCCGATATTTCTTTTCGAACGATAATCGAATGATAATAGAATTCGAATCGATCCCCTCCCTTCCTTCCATTTTGTATTGGGTTGGCAACTAAGTAATTGCGGATTTCACTCATAGATGGCTTCAGTTCAATTTTTAGGTTGTAAAACACATTTTGTTATTCGATAGTTGGCAATTCAGCTGTCAATCGGTAAAAAAAGTTTTTTGATCGGTTGCGTAGTTTTCGTTTGGCGTTCGTTGAAAAATGGAAAATCAAAAGGAACGTCATATTTTGCTTTTTTATTTTCGCAAAGGAAAAATGCATCGCAAGCTCACAAAAAGTTATGAAAGAACGGCTTAAAAGAACGGTAGTGTCAAAATTGATTTGTCAAATTTCGTTCTGGTGAGCTTCATGTATCGCATACATGCATTGAAAACCACTTAAAACAACTTGGCTATGTTCAAAAACTCGATACATGGGTTGCTCACGAACTGAGAGAAAAGCATTTAACGCAACGCATTAACAGCTGCGATTTGCTAAAGAAACGTAATGAAAATGATCCATTTTTAAAACGACCGATAACTGGCGATGAAAAATGGGTTGTTTGCAACAATATCAAGCGGAAAAGATGGTGGAGGCCACGTGAACCAGCTCGAACAACATCAAAAGCTGGTATTCGTCGAAAGAAGGTTTTGTTATCAGTTTGATGGGATTACGAAGGAATTGTCTATTTTGAACTCTTACCACTCAACCGAACGATCAATTCTGTTGTCTACATCGAACAACTAAATTAAACGATGCGGTTGAAGAAAAGCGGCCCGAATTGACAAATCGAAAAGGTGTTGTATTCCATCATGACGATGCAAGGCCACATGCATCTTTGGTCACTCGGCAAAAATTATTGGAGCTTGGTTGGGATGTTTTGCCGCATCCACCATATAGTCCTGACCTTGCACCATCCGATTACTTTTTGTTTCGATCTTTACAAAACTCCTCGAATGGTAAAAATTTCAATAACGATGATGATATCAAATCGTGACTGATTCAGTTTTTTGCTAATAAAAACCACAAGTTTTACGAACGTGGGATTATGACGCTGCCTGAAAGATGGCAAAAGGTCATTGATCGAAATGGGCAACACATTACGGAATAAAGTTATTTAGTTCCATGAAAAAATTGTATTTGATTTTCTAAAAAAATCCGCAATTACTTAGTTGCCAACCCTATATCTCGTGACTCGATGGAAAATCGGATGTGTATGTATGTATGTATATATATTCACGTGTACGCGAGTCGAGAGGGCTCTCGATCGGAGAAAAGATTCATCCGCAAAAAAGACGATTCGCGGCGGGTTGCTCTCGTTGCGCGGTTCGTTAGGGGGTCAGGATCAATGGGATTCGTCGCGGTGCTCGGTAATTTTATGGGATTCCAACGTAACAACGAGCGAGCGCGCATCGTTTGGTATCGAACGACGATGAGGGAGGGATCGGTGAAGTGGAGGGCGGGAGAAGTCGTCTTGTTAAAAGTAGCCCGCCTCATTGCCTCCAATATCTGGTAGAGGCACACTCTTCCTCCTCTGTCAGGGTTGCTCGAGAATCGAGCATCATCTCAATAGCCACTCGAACCACCCCCACCCTCCCCACCCACCGTCTTGTTACACCGCGCGCCACACGGGAACCCGATTTCCCTCTCCCCTCCCTCTCCCCCGCGGGGATACACCTTTTTAACGCGCTTTCACCGCGCTTAAACCTCGACAGATCGATAAAATCCTCTCCCTCTTATTCTCCTCGCCTCTCTCTCTCCAGGAGAAACAGGAGAGAAAGAAGAAGAAGAAGAAGAAGGAGGAGGAGGAGAACGGCGAACAATAAGCAATAATAGGTAAATTGAAACAGGGTTGGCAATGGTGGAAAGGCGACGGGGTTGGTTGGCAACAATGGCGGGAAACGCAAGGCAGGCATATTTGGCGGGCAACGGGAGACAATACGGGAAACAATATTCGGGTGGTGGTGGTGGCCTATCGCATATTTGCCTTTACGCAATTTTGCTCGCGCTCGCTTCTCGCGCGATATTACGCAATCACGATTTATCCGGCCGCGGCGTGTATCGTTCGGGGAGCAACAAACTCTCGAGCGTGAAAAATCCGTCGGTTTTCATCATCGGCCAAGGTGAAGCAAGGGAAGGAAAGAATTTTTATTATTAACCGGTTCGAAAAACTTTTTTTCGAACCCTCCTCTCCCTTCTGGTTTCGGGGAAAGGGAAGGGAGATATTGGATCGGCAAGGGGAGAGCGGGAGGATGCGATTTATGTCTAAATTTATTCACCGAAAACAAAACGCATCAGATTTGGTCTGGTGGCCCGAAGCGACCACCGCGGCGCGCTCCCTCGGCGCAACTTACCACAATTTTATTCGTTTTTACATATGGCCCGGCCAGCGATAAGAAAATGCCCCATGATATTTCACGTTTTTATACGCGGACGGTTTTGCCTTGAGGTGTTGGCCGGCCTTGCGCCCCCCCTCGCCGCAGAAGCGTTACGTGGCCTGGCTAGCGCCTGATATGCGAAATAAGTAGCCCCGGGCCATTAGAAACCCGTAGCCTCGTTAACTCGATACACCGTAATCCCCGAAAACTCGTCCACCAAGATGGCTTCCTCGATCCTCTTTCTTCCAGGGAAATCAACTCGTCCCTTTTATCGAATCTCACACACCTCCGTCAATTCTCACGGGGTTCAACCTGCCAGCAAATTTCCCCCAAATTTTCGTGCACGTGTCGGAAATCGATCTTATCGAAAAATTTCGTGGCAAAGATTCAAGATTGTAACGGAGCACGAAATGATACGAGCGAATTATCTCCAAATTATTCTAGTTTTGCGAAATTTTGAAAGGTGCTCGTATTTTTAAAATTTGAAATGTATAAATAAAAGATTTATATAGAATCTTGTAATCATTTGAAGAAGACTCTTGAATTCCCAAATTATTCTAGTTTTGCGAAATTTTGAAAGATGCTCGTATTTTCTATTTTTAAAATTTGAAATGTATAAAAGATTTATACTTAAGGCTTTGATGATTAGAATCTTGTAATCATCCGATGCAGAATTGAAAAATGGATAATTTAAAATTTGCACGTAATATTCGTGCAAATTTTAATTTGAAAGTTAGACAAAAGGGGAGAAAAGTTATTTTTTCTATTTTTAAAATTTGAAATGTATAAATAAAAGACATTTAGGGCTTTGATGATTAGAATCTTGTAATCATCTGAAGGAGACTCTTCCGATGCAGAATTGGTAGAGATAATTTACTAATAATTTACTAATAATGGATCAAGAACGTAGTATTCGTGCAAATTTTAATTTGAAACGAAAGGGAAGAAAAGTTATTTTTTCTATTTTTAAAATTTGAAATGTATAAATAAAAGATTTAAGGCTTTGATGATTCCTTAGAATCTCTACAGAATTGGTAAAGAGATAATTTACTAATAATTTACTAATAATTTACTAATAATGGATCAAGAACGTAGTATTTGTGCAAATTTTAATTTGAAAGTTGGACGAAAGGGGGAAAAAGTTATTTTTTCTATTTTTAAAATTTGAAATGTATAAATAAAAGATTTAAGGCTTTGATGATTCCTTAGAATCTCTGCAGAATTGGTAAAGAGATAATTTACTAATAATTTACTAATAATTTACTAATAATGGATCAAGAACGTAGTATTCGTGCAAATTTTAATTTGAAAGTTGGACGAAAGGGGAAAAAGTTATTTTTTCTATTTTTAAAATTTGAAATGTATAAATAAAAAATTTATATTTAAGGCTTTGATGATTCCTTAGAATCTTGTAATCATCCGAAGGAGACTCTTGAATTCCCAAATTATTCTAGTTTTGCAAAATTTTGAAAGGTGCTCGTATTTTCTATTTTTAAAATTTGAAATGTATAAATAAAAGATTTATATTTAAGGTTTTGATGATTCCTTAGAATCTTGTAATCATCCGAAGGAGACTCTTCCAATGCACAATTGGTAAATGGATAATTGATCTGTTCTCAAGATTGAAGCCCCAAGATTATAAGGGATTTGTGCCTATTTCGAGGAATACGATCAAGAACGTAGTATTCGTGCAAATTTTAATTTGAAAATTAAAGAATGAAAGGGGGAAAAAGTTATTTTATGAAAATATATATGAATCATCGATCGAAAGATCTAGAAAAGAAAGGAGAAATCGCGAACCGTTGCCGATTAAACGGTTGGACGAATTCTAGAGATATTTTCGACTCTCGGGGCTCGTTGGAACTCCTTACGCGTTGCCTTCCATTTCCTTCCTAGTTTCTACCCCTTTCGACCCTTTTCGTGTCAATCTCGAAGAAGGAAGAAGGGGAGTGGGGGCATTGTTGCGTCGAAATTGTGCGTAACTACGACAATAGTTGGGCAGGATTGGCGGAATTAATGAAAACTCGCGCCGAGGAAGGGGGGATGAAACGGGAGGGAAGAGGAAGGATCGGCTAATCGTGACAAATACTGATCCCGGATTGCCGAATTATAAACTAACGTCTCGAGCAAACTTTCTCCCCTTCTCGCCAATTGCCTCCCTCCTTCCTCCCCGCTGATCGAACGCTTCCCCACGATCTTCCCTCCTCCTATCGATCCGCTTTCCTTCTCTTTCCCTCTCTTTTTTCAGATCAATTAAAAATTCAAAAATTCAAAAGGTTAAATTATCATCAATTTATTGTTAAATTTTCGAATCTATCGTAACAAACAGGTATTCAATTTCTCTATATTAAGTGCAAGTTACAAAATATGAACAACAATTACAAAACTTTCTTTTTCTTTTTTTTTTTTTCCCCCGACATAACCGACGTTCTACTCAACTTTCATTTTCAATGATACATAACTCTCATCGCTTTGTTCAAAGTAAAAAAAGAAGAAGAAGAAGAAGAAGGAAAAGAAGAAGAAGAAGAGATAATATACACGATGGATGAAAAAAAAAGGAAACGCTGTTAAAATTTTGTCGAACGAGGAAAAGAAAGAGAGGAAAAATCTCTCTCTCTCTCTCTTTCTTTGTAACGAAAAACAGACGCGAAATTGGCTGGGATAGCTGATAATATAGTTAAGGGGGAGGGGGAGGATAGGGACGAGTAGACGAGGACGAGGCAGCCGGCAGAGAAAAAGGAAATTGGATGATATTTCCCGTGACGATCAAACCTTGTTGCCAATTGAAAGGGCAAAGTTTTGCGGCGGGGATCGGCGATAAGGGAAGATGGCCGTTCGACGCGTGATTATAAATGTAAACGCGTGGAGGGAACTGTAACTGTAAACGAGGAAAACGAGTAACACGCGGTAAGATAAAAAAGGAATTGAAAGAACAAAATTCGATACAAAATTCGTTCGGTCTACTACTTGGAATCCACGAATAGAATAGAACGGAAAAGAAAGAAAAGGAAAGTATTCATTCTCTCCTCCTCCGAAGATACAAAGATATTTCGTTTCATTTATCGAATCTCTCCCATTACGAGCGATATTATCCGATAATACCGGAGAGGAGAAATGTTGAGCGATCGCGTGGGAAGAACTTGTATATACAAGTTCCATTCCCAAGTCCCCCAATCATAATTTCATATATCAGAATCCGCGCAAGGTCGCGAAAAGATCTCGTATAGGGAGAGAGAGAGAGAGAGAGAGAGAGAGACAGGGATATAATGAGAGGCAGAAAGCGTCAGCGGCGTCTAATGTCGGAAATTATAGCATATTGCCAATAAAATCCCGGGCCAGGGCGTCCTCCCTTGTACTAAACAGGTTTCTCCCGATGCTCGGGGAGGGGAGGCCTTATTGTAACGAACGTTGGAACCACGTTTTGCCATTACACGAGATCTCGTCCCGGGGGAAGGACCGATACTATCCGATAATACAGCGAGCAGTCGATAACTTCACGAGTTTCACGCTCCCTCCCTCTCCCTCCCTCTCTCTCTCTCTGCTTTCCTTCCAGCGCGGATCAAAGAGAAGGGGGAGAACGATAAGGAGGAGGAGGAGGAAAAAGTGAAAAAGAGGAAAAAAGATCGAAGCGAATATATTGATGTAAAAAGGGAATTGCGCGAGAGGAAGAGAAGAGAAATTTATACAGACATTTTTTTCGATCGCCTGAAAATTCATCGTGATGATCCTCCTCGCCCCTCGATTCATCCTTGCTCGACGCTGGCTCGGGTTCCGTCGAGTTGACGCAGGAGACAAGTATTCGCGCAGCTTCTTCGAACTTTCATCCAACCCGACATTCTCCCGTGCCTCGCAGCATTTTTAAAACCGATACCGCAACCGCACTGCACTTCGGAACAGTCAGAGGCGTCGCTCTGGATCTGACACCCGTCTACGTTCCACTCGTTCAAACCCAAACTGCTCTCTGTCTGAAGCGTTTAAAACTGTAGAGTATAAGACAAGGAAGGAACGGTTATAATAACGTGTACACTTATCGGTTGAAACCTAAACGGTGGAAACCTACGACGGTTCTTTCTTCCCTCTCGAAGAAGGGAGGATACGAAAAATTCGATCCAATCGATTTTCATCTTGTTCGAGGGAAACACTCACTTGGTAAGATTCCTCCGACTCGTATGCACCGACGGTATCGAATTCCTCGTTTCTCACGGATGATTGGGAATCGGCGTAGCGCGGGCTGGCGATCGATCGTTCGACGATCGGCAACGACAATTCCTCGTCGCTAACTTTCCTCTTCGTCAATTTCTCCAATTGGAAAATTATACGCTTCCCGCGCCTCTTGTTCAGGAATTTCCTGTACCTCCACGCGAAATTCGTCAAAAGTAGTTTCTGCAAATTTATCAACCTTCTCCTCATCCTTTCGATCTCGATCCGCAACTTTTGCACCGTGCACTCGTACTTTTTCACCATGTCGTTCCGATGTTTCCTCAACGAGTCCATCTCCCGCTCGTTTTCCCGCAACTGCAGCTTTATCGTGCAAAGCTCGTCCTCCTCGCCCTCCCCCCCGCGATACGCGATCTTCTTCGCCCGGGATCCCGCCGGGGGATTCGTTCGAGGGCCGAGGATATTATCGGCGAAACTCTGCTCCAAATTTTTCCTCGTCTGTTCGAAGTACGTCAACCTTTCCCTCACGCGGCGCACGTTCTCGCTCGACCGGCCGATCTCCTCCCCCAAACTCTTCACCTTCTCGTCGTTGGAACCGTTCACCACCGCCATACCGTCAATCTCCATCCTCAGAGAGATCAGCTTGTCGTCCCTGCTTCGAATTTCCGTGGACAACCACTTCAATTTCATCTCGAGCATCGACTGGGTCTCCAACTGCTCCTGCAACTGGACGCGATAATCGTTCCTCTCCTCCTTGCACTTTTCCAAAACGATCTCGAACTCGTCCATCTTGTCGCGCAATTGTTGCAACCTGAACAGATCGCCTCCGCGCGTCTCCTCCTCTCCCTCCCGCTGCTTCGTGTTCCTCTTCGGATCTCTCTCCAACTTGTCGATCTCGGCCTTGCGCCTCGAGAAATATTTCACCGTTCTCTCGTGCACGAGATGGAGCACGGCCAATTGATTCTCCAGATAGGCGCACTTCTTCAAACAGTTCTCCAACTTTTTCAAACTGTGATTATCGTCCTCCTCCTTGACCAACAACTCCTCGGTCAACTCGTTGATCCGCTCGTTGTACCTGCGCGAATCTATCTCGACCATCCTCGTCAGTTTCTCGTTCTCCTCCTCCAACTCGGCCATTTTCGCCTCGCACGACAACAGTTTGCTCTTGCATTCCGACACTTCCGACTTGTTCAGATCGGCGATCCGTTTCAACGTCTCTATCACCGATCTCATGTCGTTCACGCGATGCGACAGTTCTTTCCCGTACGATATCTTCACCTCTTCGTCCTCTTCCTCCTCCTCCTCCTCCTCCTCTTCTTCCTCCTCGTCCTCGTCCTCGTCCTCATCGTCGTCCTCGTCCACGTCATCCTCGTCGTCGTCGCCGTAATCCTCCTCCTCCTCCTTGACGTAACGTTCCAACTCGACGACGACCCGGTTCGACGACCGTTTCTGCGCCCCTTCGCGGTTGGGGGGGGAAGTTTGGGCGGGGAAGAGGGGATCGGTTTGGGTGAAATTTTCCCTCGCCCTTTCGAGGATGGAATTGTCCGCGTCGCCGTTGCTGTTCGACCTCGGGCAAGTGAAATCGATCCCTGAATCCTCCTTAATACCGCTGTCGCTCGATCTGAACGTGTGACGATCCGACGCGTCCGAGCCCATACCGTTCAACGACACCTTCTTCTTCGCCGAGTTTTTATCGCAATCGTAATTGTCGCACGAGCAGCGATCCGTTTCTCTCGGCCGGCTCGCGACTAGCTCCGCGTTGTTGTCGCTGTTGTCGCTAGAGAATAGGTCATCGCTGTAAACATTATATTTCCGGGTGAAATTACTCGCATCCTCCCCTTTCTCGATAGACGGGAAAGTAACGTAATCGCTCTCACATTCGCGTATCTCGACCAGCTCCTTCCTCAACAACTGCAGCTGCAGTTGCAAATCGTTGGCGAGATTCGTCTTCTCTTTCACCTCGTTCTCGAATTCTCTCGCGCGCAACAACACCTCTTGCAGCCTGGCCTTCGTCTCGCGCAACTCCTTCTCCGTGTCCATCGTTTTCGTCACCATCTTCACGTAATCGTCCGAGGCACGGCTCAGATTCTTCTCCAACGACTCGATGTCCTCCGTCTTCTCGTCCAGCACGCGCTTCAACTCGTGCACGAGCCGGCCCACGTCGTTCCCATCCTCGTTCCCCAATTCGGGGAAGTGGACGCGTATCAAGTCGTGGAAACTTTTCAGCTTCTCCTTCGTCAACACCAACTCGAAGCTGCACTTGTTCCTATCCGTGACCAACAGCTCGTTCTCCGTTCTCAGATCGCGCACCAATTCTCTCAACACGACCACCTTCGACGTGATCATGGCGTTCTCAGTCTCCAGATCCTCGCAGATCCTTCGCATCCCGCCGTCCTCCTCCCCCTCCTCCCTCTTTCTTTTCTTGTTGTTCTTCTTGTTGTTGTTTTGATCGTCTTCTTCTTCCTCCTCCTCCTCCTCCTCCTCCTCGTTCTTGTTCTTGTTCTTGTTCTTGTTCGTGTCCCCGCGCCGCATCAAACTGTCGATACGCTCCTTGTAGAACGACTCCACCTGGCCGACCGACCACTTCAACAGATTCTTCCCCTCCTCCTCGACATCCTGCACCCGCTTCCTCCAACACGCCTCCAACTCCTCGATCGCGATCGAATACCGATCCACCAATTCCTGCCTGATCTCGTACTCCCGATTCAGATTCCCCTCCTCCAACGCCTGCACCCGCTCCACCAACTCCCTGTTCCTATCCTTCAGTCGGTCGTAATCCAGGGACGAGACGTCCGACTGCGTGTGCCTCGAGACCACCGCCTCCCCTCCCCTCCTCCTCCAAACGTCCGCCTCCTCCCTCAGCTTCTCGTTCTCCCTCTTCAGATCCTCGTACGCATCCAAGTCGATCGCGATCGTCCTTTTGACAGGATGATGATTGCTCGACGATTGTTGCTGCGCGAGGGAGAGCAGGTTGGTGGAGGATTTGGCGTTTCGAGGGGTGGCGAGGGGGAACGCGGCCCTCCTCAACGATCTCGACTCGCCCAACCTCTTGGCCATCGCGGAGAAATTGAGCACGCTCAACGTCTCCGCGAACGTGTCCATCCCGATGTCTACGGTGACCACGAAGCTGAACTTCTCCCTTCCGGTCAACACCTTCTGAAGTATCCTTGTCAACTTGGACTCGCGGAACGGACCGGCCACGTGGTCGCCGGACGAGTAACTGTCGCGCAACGTTTTCAAACACCTTCCCAGGACCAGCAGGCTGTTGTTTATGTTGCGCGACTCGGCCAGGCGGCAGTTGTTGCCGTCGTGATCCCTGCTGTTGCTTCCCTGCTTCACCCGCCTCGACCCGGCCACGTCGCAGAACGTCAACGTGCTGACCCGCACCGTGTCCGGCCTGTTCTCCTTCTCGTACTTGAGCAGCTTGAGCGTGAAGAACGTGTGGGACTGGGAGTTGGACGCGTTCGACTCGGCGGCCGGTGCCACGGTCATCCTCGACTGGACGAGGATCAATAGTTGGCAAGCCTCGAGGGCGGTCGTTATGTGGACGAACTTCAAACCGTTGACGAAGGTGGACCCGTCCTTGCGGGTGGTGACCCTGAGCGGCCTCCTCTCCTGCTCGTGGCCGAGCAGCAGGTCGTACACGTTGTCGTTGTAGATCTCGGCCACCGAGATCCACACGGAGGAGACGCAGCCGTCGCTCCACAGATCCCTCTCCTCGGCCTCGGCGAGCCTTCGAGGGCTCGAGTTGTCGAGGGAGAGCCGGGCCTGCGTGTACTCGTCCCTGGCCATCACGCCCGGGCTAATCAGGCTCGTCCTGTTGAATATCTCGAAGGTGCGCTCGGGCTCGTCCAGGGCGACCACCGCGTTGTCGTCCCCGATCTTGTACCAGGGGGCCAGGGTGCAGTTGATGGCCGAGAACAGGAGCTCGATGGAGCGGGGTATGGCGCCCGGCTCCTCCGGGGTCCCGTACAACGTGTACGTTTTCCCCGTGTTCGACGCCCCATACGTGATCACGGTCGAACTCTCGCCAAGCAGCAGGTGGATCACCTGCCTCCGCACGCTCTCGTAAAAGAAGTCGGCCTGCTTCGTGTCCCCGTCGAATATCCTCGTGAACGAGTACCTCTTCTCCACGTTCTCCCCCCTCTTTACGTGGAGGGTGGTCGAGTCGGGCAACGCGTACACCTCCTCGGCCGGGGAGGCCGAGTCCAGCGTGGCGGGCTTTATCCTCAGGTAGACGTTGCTCGCCGGCGAGCAAACCGACAGCGCGCGGCAACGTGTCGTTATCGAGCTCTCGTTATCCTTTATCGGTCTCGAGAGATGCGAGCTCGAAGAAAGCATTATACGTGTATAAATATATATATATATATAAATATATATATATATAAAGTGTATATATATATATATATATATATATGTATATATGTATATATCGGATGACAGATAGATTCGAGCCGGAGGAAAAGTGGGGAAAGTTTTAAGCGGGAGTTTTGTATTACGCGCGATTTCTTATTATTATCGACACTCTCACTCCCGATGGACTTCTATCGATCAATTTTAATCAACGATCGCGTACGCGAAAATTGTCGAGTTGGAGGGGTTCGTGCCTCGATCCATGTTAAAAATTTCCCGTTTATAAGGTTAACGCAACGAGTCCCTGTTATCGAAATTACGTGTGAAGCTAACTGTGATAATTTAACACTGGTGAGACCTTCGTTTGTCCACGGCTCGGCGAGCATCTTTTTTCCACCGATATCGTTACTCTTTTTCCCCGAAAGATCGATAACGATTATACCTCGCTCGCGGAGTAAGAACGAGGAGAGGGAGAGGGAGCTGGAAATATCTTCAAAGTCGGCCGCGAAAAGAGGGGAATTTATACCGCCTCGTGTCGCTCGCCTCGTTAAACGCGGCCGATCGAGAAAGGGAGCCGTTAATAGGCCGAGTCGGTCGATCCACGAAATCCGGCTTGATCTCGGCATCGGGAATCGCGCGTCGCGGCCACAAGTCGGCCACTGTCCGCCAGGAGACGTTCCGAACAGGCCTTATTGTGGCGCACGCCGGTGTCTTTCAATCGACCCCTTGTCCTCGCTCTCTCTCTCCCTCGCCACTGGTGGTCCTTTTTCTCCAACTTTGAAGCGCGAGCGAAGGCCGAGCTTCTCGAAAATCGGGCAACAAGTCCAGGAATCTCGAGATGGACAAATAATTTCCGACCGAAGGAGGAGGGGGATATAACGGTCGAGCAAAGACAAGAAACTTTCCCTTTATGGCTTATTTATTTATAATACCGACAAATTTCGCCTCCCATTATTTCTTCTTTTATAGCGCGTTTAACGGCTCCCTTCCCGCGCGACAAATGAAATTGTCAATTATTGGAACGAATCACGACCGAAATAACATCGCAGTGACTTTCGTTAAAATTTCCTTATACAAGATACCTTCAAATATCGAAAAGTGAAAAAGCCAACGACCGCGTTATCCAATTTGAATTGGGATATTACAATCGATATATCGTCCATTGACGCGAAACTTGTTAATCCGAAAGTTACGCCTTCTCGCGCGATATTGCTCTGTATGCGTTCCAACGACAAATGAAATTGCCAATTATTGGAATGATATCGCAGTGACGTAGCTTTCGTTAAAATTTCCTTATACAAGATACTTACAAAGATGCTTCAAATATTGAAAAGTGAAAGTTCGGGTGAAAAAGCCGCGTTTATCCAATTTGAATTGGGATACCTCGTCCATTGACGCGAAACTTGTTAATCCTTACGCCGAAGCGTATGCCTTTCCGCATAATATTGCTTTGTATGCGTTCCAAATGAAATTGCCAATTATTGGAACGAATGACGACCAAAATAATATCGCAGTGACTTTCGTTAAAATTTCCTTATACAAGATATCTACAAAGATGCTTCAAATATCGAAAAGTTCGGGTGAAAAAGTCAACGATCGCGTTATCCAATTTGAATTGGGATATTACAATCGATATTCCATTGACGCGAAACTTGTTAATCCGAAAGTTACGCCTTCCCGCGCGATATTGCTCTGTATGCGTTCCAACAACAAATGAAATTGCCAATTATTGGAACGAATCATTTGACCGAAATGATATTGCAGTGACGTAGCTTTCGTTAAAATTTTTTTATACAAGATACCTACAAAGATGCTTCAAATATCGAAAAGTGAAAGTTTGGGTGAAAAAGCCGCGTTTATCCAATTTGAATTGGGATACCTCGTCCATTGATGCGAAACTTGTTAATCCTTACGCCGAAGCGTATGCCTTCCCGCATAATATTGCTCTGTATGCGTTCCAAATGAAATTGCCAATTATTGGAACGAATGACGAAATGATATCGCAGTGACTTTCGTTGAAATTTCCTTATACGAGACTTTTCGTCCAAATTTGAATGAACTTTAAAGTTTCCGCATTCTAAATACCTACAAAGATGTTTCAAATATCGAAAAGTGAAAGTTTGGGTGAAAAATCCAACGACCGCGTTATCCAATTTGAATTGGGATATTACAATCGATATCGATCTTCCCGCACGATATTGCTCTGTATGCGTTCCAACGATAAATCAAATTGCCAATTATTGGAACGAATGACGAAATGATATCGCAGTGATTTTCGTTAAAATTTTCTTATACAAGATACCTACAAAGATCCTTCAAATATCGAAAAGTTCGGGTGAAAAAGTCAACGATCGCGTTATCCAATTTGAATTGGGATCTTACAATCGATATCATCCATTGACGCGAAATTTGTTAATCCAAAAGTTACGCCTTCTCACGCGATATTGCTCTGTATGCATTCCAACGACAAATGAAATTGCCAATTATTGGAACGAATGACGAAATGATATCGCAGTGACTTTCGTTAAAATTTCCTTATACAAGATATCTACAAAGATGCTTCAAATATCGAAAAGTTCGGGTGAAAAAGCCAACGACCGCGTTTATCCAATTTGAATTGGGATATTACAATCGATATTCCATTGACGCGAAACTTGTTAATCCGAAAGTTACGCCGAAGCCGTTAGAAAGCGGAGGATCCAAGACGGTGGGACGTTCTCAAGGAGCTTGGTCCCGTTCCGCTTCCGTGATATTAGATTTATCCATTTGTTTGCCGAAAGTCTCATAAATATAAGCTCCCTTTGACAGCGTCCCACGGGTCTTATCCGGCGCCATGATCTTGCGTGGGTGGCCGAGAGAAGATGAAACCACCACCACCACCACCACCACCGTTGCCGCCGCCGCCGCCGTGGAGGATAGACGAAAAGAGGGAAGGAGGGTTGAAAGACATCGGGGCGGCATCGATCCGACGACGACGACGTGCCACGATATCTCTCCCGCGCTCGCCGTTGCTGCCATCAGTATTCCCAATTAACAGGGCTCCTTTCATCGGGGTCGAGGCAGGGGCTTCCACATCCGGCCTCTCATTTATAAATATGATGATCGTAAAAGCGAGGCATTACCATTTCCACGGAAGACGGAGAGAAGTCTTTTGGATTCTCTTGCAGCAGGAGGGGGACACCTTATTGCCGGGCGAAAGTGGCGAAATTGATGGCGACGCTCGAGGGTGGCGCGATCCAAACAGGGAATAATTAACGCTCCCGAGCTTATCGATAATATCTTCGTTTTCACCATATATATATATAAAAATCGTGGCAAATAATAAGAAAGAAAGAAAGAGAGAAATGTCCTCGCTGTATTATCGGCGGAGGTGGCTGATAAATCGCGAAGGGAGGATGGTCGAAGCGTAATCGGTGTTCATTAGCCGTAGGAAAGCGCGAGGCCGGCTTTTCTCCTGTGGGAAGATCTTTTCAATAACTCTTGGCTCGGGCTTGGTAATTGGTGACCGGTGATATCTCTCCGCTCCCTCCCTTCGCCTCCCTCCCCAGCAATGTCGTATATAACAATATACCAGATTGTCTCGCCCTGACCACTATAGATAGAGAAACATTAAGTGTCCCGGCGGCGGTGGCGCGCCCTTACACACAGCCACCGCGGAAGGGCAACGGAGGCTGCTACGTATCCGACAAGTATGGGGGAGGGGGATGTGTCGAGGAACGGGTATTTGTATCGCAGCCACATTGGCTACCGATGCTCTAGTCTTTCCTTCTCTCGACCAGTAGCTCTCATTCCACTAACAGAAGGCGAACTATTCGAACGAGATCGAACGATGATCGATGAAAATAGCTAATATCAGATCGAGTTACGAACGAATACGCATGTTTCGAGAGTAGAGGAATCGAAGAATGGAGAATTGGATTTGTAAAGTATCGTAAAAGTTGCGTGAATATTTGAGAGCCACTGTTGGAAAAACACAGTGGATCGAACGAAGGGGGGTATAGGAATGGACAGGGGTTCGGATGGGCGCACATTGGGTCATAAACGTTTATATTGCGCTCAGTGCGCCAGTAATGCCGATATTGGCAAGTTATTGGCCCCTTCCCCCGGAACCGCGTCGAATCCAGCCGTACAGGCCGCGCGGTAGCCAAAAACGTATCTTTGGTAATCCGGAAAAATATCGCTCGCCCCGGGAACAGCGAGAAAAGTTTAATTGGAAACATTCGGGGATGGGTTGGCACTCGTATCGTATCGGGGACGCGCTTTTCCAAAAGCGTAGTTTTTCTAGTCTTTTTTTTTTTAAACCGTCTCTCTCTTTCCTCCTTCTTGGATAGATGAAACGATGGAGAGGAGGAAATCCTCTTTCCCAACGATACTTTCTAGACCCAATCAACTGATATCGCGAGCTTAAGCCCTCCAAGAGCCGCAACTCCTGATACGGAGGAGGGTATGGGCGATGGCCTGATCACGAGTTAGTGCGGTTCGAGGAAAGACCGTGGAAGTAGGAGAGAAGGCCAAGCCGACTTTATGTCGGGGCGTATAAGCCGGTTATAGGCGCTGCCGATGTTATTTGATGGCCAAATGCACTCCAACAGCGTGGAGCGACCCAAACTTCCCTCCTCCTCCGATCTCTATCGTCCACCTATTTCCCGACCACGGCTTCGTCGTGGCTCATCAACGGCCACGGAGGAAAAGCCACGGTTGTTGGTCGAAATTTTTTAATTCCTTCCTCCTTTACACCGATTCTTAATCTTATAATAAATATCCTCTCGTTCGAAAGGATATTTTCCCAACCATTTGTCATCTCGAGGAAGAGGATCGGCGGCGAACGAAATGGAAATATCAAAGAGCCCATCGATAGACAATCGAGCAACAGCGGGACAAAGGAGAGTGCGGCAGACAAAGGGGAGAGGAGGTGGTGAAAAGAGATCCACCTGCCTCTCCAGCCAGCCAGCCAGGCCTCGCGCTCGGCCGAGCATAAAACGCGCCGCGCATTTTCCAACCCCCCGCGTATTAATACCTAACCGCGGCCGCAAAACTTAATGAATTCTTTAGCGAGATCAAAAAGAACTGCCGATAGCGGGAACGCAAGCTTTCCTTTGCTCTCTCTCTCCCTCTCTCCCTCTTTTTTTTGCGAAGCGCGAGGAGCGAAATTGAACGGCGATATTTCTGGTACGGTTTAACGACGACGACGACGACGACGAACACCCCCTGCCTCGGGCCACCCTTACACCCTGTGTCCTGTGTTTCCCTTAACGAGGCACGTTCCACCGAACCCTCGGTCCCTCCGCCCCCCTCCTCCCGTTCCTGGCCGTTCTCGCTCTCGCAGATACGAGGTGGCGGCGCATTATGCTCGGTTTCATCGCCACCGCCAACGTCTCACGCGTTAATGGATTCCTATAGCGGGCCCGGCCGTAATGAACACCCAGTCTACCGTGGCCTGTCTTTTCATCGGGATCCGCTGCGCGTTTGGCGACTTACGTTTCATTGCCGGTGATACGTCCCGATAATGAGGTCGATATTTCGCCGAGGCGCGTGGTTAAACGACTCCCTCTCCCTCACCCCCCGCCCCCGCAGCCGCTGCCGGCGGCGGTCGAGGGAATTTCACGTTTAGAGGCGAGACGATGGAAATGAAATATCGCGTTGGAAATTCATCGTTGCATCGTCGTACTTGTTATTATTCCTGCGTGTCTATCTATTTCTCACATTTCTGCGATACGTGCATGCGATATGTGCGATATGAGTCTCGTTTGATTCGATTTTTCTACGTACATTTTTTTTTTAAATTCTTTAAGGTTTTGAAGGAGTAATCGTTTCGACGAAATCTCGAAGAATCGGTACTTCGATACCACGTTTCATTCAATTTTGAAAATTTTGTATTTTTTCTTCGTGTCTTTTAATATTTTATAAAAATAATCGAAATCTCTCGAAGAATTGGTACACGATTCTGCCACGTTTGATTCAATTTTACAATTTTCTATATTTTTTTTTCGTATTCTCTACTATTTTGCAGAAATAATCGTTTGGACGAAATCTCGTTTCTCGAAGAATCGGTACTCATGCAATTCTGCCACGTTTGATTTAATTTTGTAATTTTGTATATTTTTTCTTCGTGTCTTTTAAAATTTTATTGTTTCACAGAAATAATCGAAATCTCTCGAAGAATTGGCGCGATTCTGCCATATTTGATTCAATTTTACAATTTTTTATATTTTTTCTTCATATTTTCTACTATTTTGTAGAAATAATCGTTTGGACGAAATCTCGTTTCTCGAATCGGTACGTGTGCGATTCTGCCACGTTTGATTCAATTTTGCAATTTTATATATTTTTTCTTCGTGTCTTTTAAGATTTTATTGTTTTACAGAAATAATCATTTAGACGAAATTTCGAGGAATCGGTATTCCGTTCGAACTGGACAATTCTGCCACGTTTGATTCAATTTTGCAATGTATATTTTTCTTTGTGTCCTCTGCTGTTTTGCAGAAATAATCGTTTCTGCAAATGGATAAAATCTCGTCTCTCGAAGAATCGATACTTCGTTCGAATCCTCCGCGTACCACATTTGATTCAATTTTGAAATTTTGTATATTTTTTTCTTCATGTCTTTTAATATTTTATTATATTGCAGAAATAATCTGTTTGGACGAAATCTCGTCTCTCGACGAATCGATCGTTTAAAGGATCGTAATTATTATGCGTGCAATTCTTCCACATTTGATTCAATTTTGCAACCTAGACTTTTTCTTCATGTCCTTTTATGTCTTAATGTTTTGCAGAAATTTGAACGAAATCCGATTAAAAGATCGTAATTACTATGCGATTCTGCTACGTTCGATTTAATTTTGCGTATTTTTGATAATCGTTCGGACAAAAATCTCGTCTCTCGAAGAATTGGTATTCCATTCGAACCCTTCGCGTGCTACGTTTGATTTAATTTTGCAATTTTGTATATTTTTTTCTTCGTGTCTTTTAAAATTTTACTATTTTAAGAAATCATCGTTTGGACAAAATTTCGAAGAATCGGTATTCCGTTCGAACGATTCTGCCACGTTCGATTCAATTTTGCGATGCCTATTTTTAATAATCGTTCGGAATCTCGTCCCTCGACGAATCGATCGATATTGCATTTAAACCGGAAGAAGAATCGTACTTTTACCATATTTTTTTTTCGTGTCTTTTAAAACTTTACTGTTTTACAGAAATAATTGTTTGGACGAAATCTCGTCTCTCAAAGAATCGATCGTTTAAAGAATCGTAATTATTATGCGTGTGATTTTGTCACGTTTGATTCAATTTTGCAAGCTAGACTTTTTCTTCGAGTTCTTTTACTGTCTTAATGTTTTGTAGAAATTTGGACGAAATTTACTCCGTTTAAAGAATTAATTAAACTAATTACTATGCATGCGATTCTGCCACGTTCGATTCAATTTTGCACAATTATTTTTGATAATCGTTTGGACGAAATCTCGTCTCTCGAAGAATCGGATGTGTGCCACGTTCGATTCAATATTTCTTCTACTATTTTGCAGAAATAATTGTTTGGACAAAATCTCTCGACGAATCGATCGTTCAAGGTTTCGTGCGATTCTGCCACGTTCGATTCTGCCACGTTCGATTCAATTTTGTACAATTATTTTTGATAATCGTTCGGACGAAAATCTCATCTCTCGAGAAATCGATCGATACTTTCAAACATGAAGCCGAGAAAGAGGGGTAGTTGTCGTAAGTCGGAGGGAAGAGCGGAGGCTGGCGCGTGAATTGGCCGCGACTGCATGTCTTAAGGTGATTGGAAGTTATGACTCCTAAACCGTGCTTCTGGCCGTCCGGCAGAGAGAGAGACTTCACACGGGTCAGATACCGCCTCGTAAAATGTTATGAGAATTAATGTCACCCTCCCCTCGTCCGCCCTGTCGGTGGACGCGGTGCTGTCCACCCTCCGCCGTTCTCCTCCGCCGTCACCGCCGCGTCACCTTGCCGCAAACGTCCCCTTCGCTACGGCCAATTTTGCCGTTCCGGTGACCACAACTTTTCTGCCTAATGGAAAAGTCGATACCCGATTGCTCGACACCGTGGCATCAAGCCATCTCCGCCCGCCGTCCTTTTTAGGCGCCCCTCCTCCAGCATTTTACGATTCCTTACGTTACCAACAGAAACCACCCTTCCCTCATCCCCTAGAAATATCATCCCACCAACCTTTTCCACCCGCTTATCGTCCAAACCCTTTAACCCTCATCTCGATCGCGTATGAAAATCGATTAGAGTTACAATTTCGAGAACGACGAGCGTTTCTTTTTTTGAACAGAAGAGATGATACGCGGAAACTATTTGTACGCGACAATTCGTGATCCTATAAAGATGCCACGCATCGACAATCGTTGGATGAGTGGCCCCTTCCGGTCGCCCACCACCAGTATATATTTAACTAGCTGTGTCGCAGCCGTCAGTTTAGACGATGATTTAGTGGATGCATTGATTGGGTCGATCACAGGCCATATCATCTCGTTTAAAGCCTTTCATCATCGGTCCCACTATTTATAGACCATACACGATCGTCGTGATCGAATCAATTTTCGTCTCTCTCTCTCTCTCTCTCTTCGTCACGCGTGTGTCACATCGTCTAAACAATATCGGGCCGATTGTCGGATTACACGAAGGCCGTAACAGTTTATATCTCGTTCCTTCAATTCCTCCTCCGTTCTATTCATAGCAGCCACGCTTTTATTCTTCCGCCGCAATTTTTATTATATTTACATCTTATTCGAACATCGATTCGAAAATTCTTCTAGAGATGTAACGTAATACAATCGTTACACACCGATATAATATCATTCCGTAAATAGAACGTATTCAGACGTAACGTGATACTTTACCAACCGTGTTGAACGCAAAATCGTACGGATTTGAAACGGCGAGCGAAAACGCGTAGTTGAAAGGAAACACGAAATAATCGACTCTCGGATCGATTCGAACGGCGACCATATTTATTCTAACCTCTTTACGTATAATCTTGTAAAGCGAATTACATTCCAAGTATTGGCAGTGGATAGAAACGGTGGAAATATTATCTTCAAAGTTTTGCAAGCATTGGAATTGAAATTAGTCTTGAGGATGAGTTTAAAGCACTTCTATTAAGAAACGATGATGAAAAATAAGAATAATAAATGTCTTGGTAACGTTGTTATAGGTTTCAATATCCTATATTCTTCGTAAAGAATAAAAGTAAACAACGAAGAAAGTGATCGAAAAATTCCATTCTCTACGAAGAATACAAATATATACATCACTCGTGGCTTCTCCACTCGACCGGCTCGAATTCTTTCTTTGATTTCCGGTGACGACGCGGACCGGAGGGGAACATAATAAGAAGAAATCTTCCTGAGAAGGGGGGAGAGGAATGGTTGGCAGGATGAACGGGCCACTTGCACGGTAATTAATTAGTCCATCTCGCGGAACCGATGGCGAACCGAGACCCTTCGACGGATCGTCGTCGGCGAGGAGGAAAAGTTCAAACGATGGTCGCTGCGGCGGCAACAGGGGTTAAGGGATGGAGGGGAGTGAAAGGGTCGCGGGCCAATTTAATTAGTATAAAAACAAAGGAAGCCGGGGCCTATCGGTATCGGGCGTAGACGCGACGTTTCCCATCGAACGCCACTCGTACGATACAGAATACAACACATGTGTGAATATATACACGTATATATATATATATATATATATAAATCGACCAGCAACCCGTGCCTTTTCAACCCGTTTCCTCCTCTCTCTCTCTTTATTACGCTTCACCGTCGCTTCAATATTTTCAAATTAGCGCTGCGATGATTTTTCCTCTCCCCCGACGAAACAAAGCGTTCTTCGCTCTCGGTTTTACACACATTTTAATCAATACACCCGTGTCGTGGTACGTCGAGTAGTGTCGTCCCCGCCTTTCATCCGCTTTTCTCCTTTTCCTTTTTTTTTTTCGATCCTCGATCGAAAATCGAATATCGAAATCTTCTCGAGAACGACGATAAAAAGAGAGAGAGAGGAGGGAATGAGTTCGAAAGAGAAATGAAATAAGGGAAGGGAATTTTTCTCGATTACGTCACGCTCCTCGTTCCTCGAGCTAAGCTAAGGAGGGTTGGAGGGTTTTTTTTTCGCGGTGGCGGCAACCCAACAGACTGGAACGTTCTTGGGGGAGGAAAGATCGTTTTACACAGGACTCGATATTCCAACCTCGTCGGCTGGTTTTCCAGGCGCGGAGGAATTATCGAGGCGAGGGGTGGCGCGGCGAGAATTAAGGCTTCTTGCGGCATAAAAAATCTGTGTAATCAATTATCGAACCTTTTACCCCATATTTCACGGCCAATGAGTCGGCCACCCCTCTCCCTCTCCCTCTTTCTCCTCGCCGATCCCCCCGCGGCTGGTTCCACGAGACTCTCGACCCACCCTCGACACTTTTTAGCCGCGGCGGTGGCTCTCCTCCTCTCCCTTTCCTCTCTTTCATCCCCCTCCCAGGTCGAACCTCTATCCGCTTCCTGCACAGCCTCGAGGAGAGAGGAGACGCTCTAGACGAGCCTTTGTTTGGGATATCAAATATTTATTTTCTTAAATAACGCAGATGCCCGGCAGAAGCCTCCCTCCCCCCTCCCCTTAATAAATTATCAGCGATTATTGGCCGCGTTTGCTTAACCAACGCTACGCTCTCTCTCTCTCTCTCTCTTTTTTTCTTTCCATTCTTTCTTTATCATCCTCTCCCACGGAGTGGAGAAGCCACTCTTAGAGAGAAGCCGAGCAAGTGGAGCGGGATCGATTCGATCTTCCGCATCCTTACGTTTGTTTGTCGACCGGGTATTTTTCTTTTTCTTTTACGCGAGCGAAATTACTTCTTTTGGGAAGGAGGAAAAAAAAAATCGAGACGAAAGATCGGGGATTAAGAGTTAGGAAGAAGGATGGAAAAAAAAGGGTCGATTTGTTCATCGACCGGAAGTTCGATTCGTTCGAGCAAAGAAGAGTAAATCGGAAGAGTTTCGAACGTTGGCCGCGCGCCTCGCGCGTCAATTATTCACGAGGTACTCGTTGCTCGACCACTCAAGCGAGCCTCGAACGTGCGAAAGGGTCCACGTTCGTTATACGTACATATATATATATATGTATGTATAGGGAGGGTGGTGAAAAAGAGGGTGGGAAGAGGTGTTCTCTTTGACGCAGCATTGATATAATATTAATCTAAGCGAGGAAAACTCAAAGGACAACCTCTGTCTGTCTCGTAACGAGTCCTTGTTCCCCGGTGTACGAATTCATGGTAATACGGAAAGCCGCGCGTATCACAAAAGAGAATACGCGGCTGTGAAAACAAAACGAATACCGCGCTTTCCCGCGTTTAGTCGGCCGCTACGGAGACGCAACGTCGGATCCCCAAATGTATTCGCGAACGCCGATTACGAGAGAGAGAGAGAACGCCAATTATTCCTTTTTTTAAATAAAAGAAAGTATCTCTCTCCTTCTTCCTCGACAACGAATAAAATAATTATTCTTGCGATTTTCATCTCTCTTTGTCGCGATCTTTGAGAACAAGAGGAGAACGTTAGTCGATTATTTCGAATCAAGTCTGAGGAAACGTGTACGAGCGTGTAAAGTAATCTACGCTTTGCTTTTCCCTCCCTTGGCATTTTGTCGCGCTCGTTTTTCCGACTCTACCGCGCGAGTCTGGTGCTGCTGCATGCGTGCACTCTCGTCTCGGCTCGAGTCGTGACGTTTGTTTTTATGCTTACTTTACCGCGTTGAAAAAACATGGGAAAGTGGCTGCCTGGGCGGGTAGCGTCGAAAACTACCCCTCCTCCCCCTAGCCCCTCCCCGCGTGAAGGGGTTGCACAGGGAAACAGGGGCTGAGATTTTTCTTCGCATTGTCGCCGCGTCGAGTTATTTGCTTCTAGCGCCGCTTTGATTGTTCGTAATTGGGCACGTTAATTATGAACCGGGAAAAGACGAGATGATTCGTCGCTGCTTTCGGAAATATCCCCCTCCTCTTCCGCCCGATTATTCTTGCTTCTTTTAAAATGGACGAATGTGCCGATGTTCTAAATAAAACTTGTTCTAAGGGAACGAAATAAATACTCGTCGTGTTCTTTCTCGACAAGTTTTTTTAAAAATTGGAACATCATTTAATGTAAATGTGTATACGGTAAAAATGGGAGAAACGGAAATAAGTAATAGGTTATATAAATATACCGATATTCAAGTATCGTAAAAACAGTTTTAAGAAAATAAACTCATCGTGTTCTTTTTTGATGATTTTTCAGAAAATTAAAGTATCATTTCTAAAAATGTATACGTAAAAATAGGAGGAATAGAAATAATCGGTTATATAATAAATATACCGATATTCAAATATTATAAAAAGAATTCTAAGAAAATAAATTCATCGTGTTCTTTTTTGACGATTTTTCAGAAAATTAAAGTACCATTTCTAAATGTGTATACGTAAAAATAAGAGGAATAGAAATAATCGGTTATATAATAAATATACCGATATTCAAGTATCGTAAAAAGAATTCTAAGAAAATAAATTCATCGTATTCTTTCTTGACGATTCTTTTAAAAAATTCGAGTAGCATTTTAAATGTGTATATGGTAAAAATAGCAGGAACAGAAATAAGTAATTGGTTATATAATAAACATCGATATTCAAGTATCATAAAAATAGTTGTAAAAAAATAAATTCATCTGTTCTTTCTTGATGATTTTTTTAAAAAATTCGAGTACCATTTCTAAATATGTATACGTAAAAATAGGAGGAATAGAAATAATCGGTTATATAATAAATATACCGATATCCAAGTATCGTAAAAAGAATTCTAAGAAAATAAATTCATCGTGTACTTTCTTGACGATTTTTTAAAAAAATTCGAGTATTATTTTTAAATATGTATACGGTAAAAATAGGAGGAACAGAAAAGTAATTAGTTATATAAATATATCGATATTCAAGTATCGTAAAAACAATTTTAAAATAAATTCATTGTATTCTTTTAGAAAATTAAAGTACTATTTCTAAATATGTATACACTACAAATAGAAGAAATAAAAATAATCGGTTATATAATAAATATATCGATATTCAAGTAAAAACATTTCAAAATAAATTCTTGACGATTTTTTAGAAAATTAAAGTACCATTTTCAAATCTGTATACAATAAAATATACAAATAAAAAATAAAAGGAAGAGTATTATATAACAAATATACCGATACCCAAGTATCGTAAAAAGCAGTTCTAAGAGAATGATAGCAAAATAGACTCATCTTCAACTGTTGTTTCTCGACGATTTTTTAAAACTGTCATTTCCAAATTGCAAGAAGGAAAACGAGTAATCGTAACAAACGTATGATCTATAAGGGGAAATGTGAATCGCGGAGATATTGGGATATATAAATTGCCTCGCATCGTTCATAAGCTTTCCACGATGTTTACTTCTGTACTAAATGCCACGGGAACTTTTCATTAATGCCCGGATGAATAAATGCCACCGCGCCTCCCCCCCTCCCCCCCTCTTCACCTTAAATTCTTAATGCAGCAAGCCCGGTGGAAAGTACTTCGGGGCCTCCAAAATATCTTCAAGAAGTTTAAAGTCTTCCCTCCGATAGTATGTAAATATTGTATGTAAAGCGCGACATCAAAGGGATTCTTCCGTAGTATAATGCTTTAAATTTCGTTGCGAGGAGAGATTAAGGAACAACGGGAAGGGCGGAGGGGAGGGAGGGAGGGAGGGAGGGGGAGGGATATTGCACGGACGCGTGTAACGTGGAAATGTCCATTTCTCGACGTCCGTCCTCACAGAAACGGAACACGGACACATATTTTTTTGAAACATCAAAAAGGATTATGTATCGATATCTGTATCAAAATCTTCATTTTCTTCATGCTTATTTATTTATATAATTTAAACAACGAATCTAGCTAAATCTAAATTTTCATCTATGAAAAATTGTGCTCATCGAGTATTATTCTTACGATATATATAATTATATATAGATAAGTGATATGATTATATATTGTAAGTTTTACATCTTTCAGTTTGGAAATTGGAGATTTACCTTGACTCATTTTTCTTTTGACAATTTATATATATTTTCAAATAAATTCTCCTTTCGATGCGGATTGCAAAATTTCGATCGTTGTAGAATAGAAGAAATAAAATTATAAAGAAAATCGGCGAGGAAGACCAAAGCTAAAAATAGGATTTAAATAAATACATAATTAAAAATGTGAATACTATTTATTTTATCTAGTTAAATACAATAATAATTCTAAATACTCTTTTGCTCCTGAAACAAACTTGAATACAGCATTAAAACATTTTAAACATTTTCTATCTATTCTAAAATCTTTTTTTTCTTACCTCTATCAACAATTAAATTATTCATAAATCAATGTTTGTGAAAAATCTAAAAGATTCTCTTCATAATCATACCAACAATGATTTTTACAAAAATTGAGTACGAATCACATGTGTCAAAGAAAACGAAAGAGGATATACGATAGATTGAACAAAGTCGCATCAAGAATTAAGAACTTGATTCAGAAAGGAAATTTATGGACTGGACAAGTAATTCACGTTGACAAATAAGAATATCGTTTCGAGAAACAGGGAAAAATATCATTAAATAAGATGAAGAAGCGAACATTGAATTATTTATAAATCCAACCTATCAACCAGCTAAATCTTTCTTTGATCCTAATCTGATATAAAAATTAGAAAAGGAGTGAAATACTCCTCCTCTTCTCTTTCCATTTTAAGCTGCAGAGTTCTTAAAACATATTACGAAATAGAATTGGTGCAACTCAATAACATGGAAAATTATAACATTTCTATTTAATGAAGATTAAACGTTATTTCGGTATTAATTTAAAAAATAATTTGTAAAAAAAAATCAAAGTAACAAGATATCCTTAAGTTATTAATCTTTAATCATTGATAAGAAAAAGAAATACATTTTTTTTAACAATATCTTAAAAAAAAGATAGCTAAATAAGGTTTATCTACTCGATGTAAATCTTCAACATTAATAGTTAAAAGTTAAAGTTAAAGTGCTCAAATTCCTTTTTCGACTTGATTACCAATTGATTGAATGGCAATAATAGCTTCAACTCCTGTTAAGTCATTAGTTCATTCTTCGACATTGGTTACAGCTGGTATTTATTTATTAATTCAATATATAATGTAGATTTATTAGATTATAAGAATGTTATTTTATTAATTTCTAGATTAACAATATTATTTACAAATTTTGAATTGAATTTAAAAAAAGTTGTTGCTTATTCAACACTTAGACAATTAGGATTTATAATAAGAATATTATGTATTAGTTCAACTGAAGTAGTATTTTTACATTTATTTATTCATGCTATATTTAAATCATTGATATTAAAAAAAAAAAGATAGAAGAGAAAAAATATGCTTCTTGAAATGTTTTAATAATTCACGTAATTTTAATAAATTAATTTATTTACTTACATTTTATTACACGATGAAACCATTTCATCATGCAACTCTTTTATAATGGCTGCAATAAGTGATCCAAAAACATGTTTCAAATGTAAGAAATACGGGCAACACTAATTTTCAATCACAAATCGCAACACTGCGAAATAAATTCAAGTTTAAATAAAAAAATAAAGAATAAAATTAATAAAAGTAATGAAAAGCAAACGCGATTCTCATTTTAACGCAACAGCAATTCAATTCGTTTTTAATTAATAAGACTAATAAAAAATGCCTGTAATGACAGTGATGATTCTACAAGCTGGCATGCAAATTGATCAAGCAACAATTACCACGTGCTATCAAGACAAGCACAATAAGCAATCTTCCATCTTTAGATTCGAAAAAATGATCCAAAAAATAAGAAACCATTCGTTGCAGCACTCTTCACAATTTGTCTTCGTCTTCTTCGTCTTCTTTCTTCGATGCCCGCTGAAATCTAAAACTAAACTCGAGACTCAAAGCTGAATCAAAGAAAAAAAAAAAGAAACTCATTATAATCGTTGATAATCGTTGTTCAATTTATCATATGTGCGAAATCTCGAACGCAACGTTTCGTATTTCGCGAAATTCGAAAAATCGAATGGAAGGGAAGACAGAAACGAGAACGCCATTGTCCGTTCGTCTTAATTTTATTACTCTCGATTTTTCGAATTTTATTACCTGAGACAAGTTGTCACGCGAAAACGCGCCTTCACGATCGAACACTGTGCCAAAGACTAGTCGACCTCTACCTATTTATAATTAAACAGACACACGACAAGTATATCTTATCTAGCCCTATACTTGAAAAAATGTGGCAAAAAACAGGCGCACCAACACGCTCCACGACTCTCACGCATATAATATCTCGGGCGCAAAAAAGCCTACGCTAGGGAAGCGCGTGCCGGGACACCTTCGAGTTTGCCATACTATTTTCGCACTCTTCAACTTCACGTTCCCGTATTTACTGAAATCGACTGACGACGGTTAACGACCGTTGCGTGAAATGTCATAGAAACGCGTGTATTTTTAAATTTTAATTATACGATATTTATGATTGAACACGGACACGAGTGAGCGTTTTATAAAAGGAATTGCATCGAGTGGATTAAAAGGTATTAAAGATCGGTAACTATTTATTATTTATATTTAATTGCATGCATTAACATTGCATAACGTTGCGATTGTAATTAATTACAGTGACGGAAATAATGATCGGAACGACGCAATTTCATAGCGTGATTACACATATATACGTACGTACGGAAAATAACGTCGGGCAGCAACACCAACGTATCGTCGGTCGCTGAGAAATTTTGATTTAAACTTATCAACTAGGGTCATCATGCCCATCGCCTCTCTCTCTCTCTCTCTCTCTCTCATCCAAATAACAGTGAGATCCTGGCAATGAAGGGATTAAACTGAGAAAATCCTGAGCTGAGAAAAATAGATTAATTATATATATATACCTACAATAAATTTTAATATAGCACAATCATCCTATCTCAAATTTTAATGACTCTATTTTATCGCGTTTTTACTTTCTGTCGATGTAATCAATAATACTTTATGAAAAAAAAAATTTATAATGTATTTATTCAAAAAGTAATTAAAATACAATTCGATCCAATGAGCGACACAAATTTTAATAATGAAAATATCCTCAGGCGAGGATTCCTCTGTCAAAGCATATTTTCCAAAATATCAAACAAGTATTTAAAATTTAGAGCTTTGATTTCAAAATCTATTTCTTGTCGCAAAATGTCTTCTTGACATTTTATATATTTTCAAACGAGAGGAATAAATTCTAATTTAATTTTCGTACACGAATTTGTTTTCATATGTTTAGATATTTGATACATGTTTGCAAATATTAGATTACGTAATATTATAATAATTTAATTTTGGATGAATTAATTTGGTTAATATTCTTAATATTTAAAAGCACGTGTACAAGAGCTAGCCTGAACTAATAAAAAAGACTATGTCATTACGTGCTCGTGTAAAATTCTATACAATCAGTCACTCTTGTCTTGATTTGGACTTTTCATCCTATGGCATGATCGAGTGACCGAAGGAATCAAAATGCATGCGACTTACCAATTGAAGCGATGAATCTGCACTACCATCAATGTCGTAAGCCAAAGTTATTGCAAAAACTGTACAAAAAGTGGAATATTATAAATGCAATAATAAATTAAAATTAAAATTCTAATAAGCTAATAATAACAACAAAAATTGAAATCTCCCAATAAGAACTTTAAAAATTGGAATTTTCTAACAACTTTAGAGTAAAAATTTAGGTAAAAAAAAATAATTACTAGTTTCGTATGGTTACTTTATTCTTTTGAGAGAAGACTATTTTGTATCGATATTTAAAAATAAAAAATTATATTAATATTTCCGTTCATGTTACGTAATCTATGAATAAGCATATAATTATTATAATTTAAATTTATTTAAAGCTATAAAAAAAACAGGAAATACTACAACTTACGAAGCAAACACTGACTCTATTGACCGCATTGCATGCAATTACAATGATCTAGAAATAAAATTATATTAAAAAACATTTGTTAGAAAAGATTATTTTTAAAAGAATCGTCTTGTCAATGTTCACTATTAGAATTAATAACATTCCATTCACATTTATAGTATATTAAGAATATTTTTGCAAGTTATAAATCAAGTTATCTATTATCTTTATATTTCCAATAAAAATAATTATCAATTACATTATACACTATACTATACAATTAATAATTCAATAAAAAAAAGTATAAAAATACTTACTTATATTCATTTTCCTTTTATATGCAAATTTAAATCTCGTCTTCCTTCCATAAATTGTTATAATTGGCATCCATATTGAAAATTGATGACTCTAAAATAATTTAAAATAATTAGTAATTACTTATCTGTATACAAAAAAAGGAATCAAAATAAAGCAAAATAAAGCAATATTTTAAAGTTTAAATCTTTTTACATTCTCGTATTACATGATATAAATTAATGTTAACATTAACATTAATAGTTGATATAAACGAATGAATAAAAACGAAATAAAATATTTCTTCGAAAAATTATCAATTACAATATCAATAATTATAATATCAGCAATATAAAAAGTATAAAATAAGTATTATGCAATAGATTATCACATACTCGAAGCAAAGCGTTGCAAATTTTAACAACAAAATGATTTCTCGCAAATTTCGATATATCGAAAGAGAAATATCGTCAACAATTCGTTTAAGTCGGAATGTATCGAGCGTGGCATGGGCATAACTAACCGTCAATTTCCCGGAAAGTATTATAAAAAATGTTTTCAGCCTTGGAGCTTCGAGCGTAAAATCAAAACAAAACAGAAATAATAACACACGAGTCGAACGTATGAATAGAGACATACGAATGTACGAATTTGGAATGAAATATGTATATGACGATGTATGTGAAATATATATATGTGTGTATATTTTTATATATACATACTTGAATTGATTGTATTAATTATCTCCATTTTTACGCGTATAAAAAGAATCAAAAAATTAATAACAACCGCGTTTCTGTTAAAATAAACAAAATCTTACCGTATTTGCACGAAAATCGTCGAATTATCTCTTCATTTTCGTGGTGTGTGTGCAAAATCTACCACGTTTACGAAATATCGAAGCCTTCGAAGCTCGAATCCAAACAATAATCTGCACAAAAATGTTTAATAATGATGATTAAATAAACACATTAATTCATCTACGATTATTAAGCTTAATTAATAAGTAATATAATGGATTTATTGATAAAGATTTGCGTATAATTACATACTTCTGTCGATGAAACAACCTGTCACCACAATTTTCAACTGTAGACTGATGACATGCGCACTGACATCTTACCGTTAGATTTCAGCGGCTTTTCGATTGGCCGAAGGATTCTTTATTCGCTTCAGCCGCGCGAAAATTAAAATAAATATATATAATAAATTTTAATTCTACTTAAAAAAAAAAGATTTCTGTACATCGAAATTTTACGGAAGGACAATTATTACGTTTCGTTTAATGTAAAAATTATTTAAATTAATAAAACTGAAATAATAATGAGATAATATTTAAAATAAATATTAAACTAGAAAAGAAGACTGAAAAATAAATAAATATAAAAATTATATATAATAGATTTTGATCGGTGAATCTTTTACATTAGTTGCAATTTGTTGCTCACATTAAATTATTTAAAAAAAAAATATCACTTTCTATTGTTGTCCATCGTTGTTCAACATCGTGCAACAATGAGATTTTAAAAAATCTTTATTCATATTTTGATATTAAGATTATTAATAGCATCAATACCCGAAGATATATTCGTTTTATTCGAAATAAAAATAACATAAAATTAAAACCTTTATTGTTCAATCGAAGAAATAATTTAATATTTCCAACTGGAAAAGAATAAAAGATCAAAAAGAAAAAAACGTGAGCGAGAAGATAAATAAGATTGGAAGAAGAAATTAAAAGAAAGAAAATTAATTAAGACATCGACTGAAATAACTGCCGATTAGTTTAGCGATTTGCATACATCATTAAATTTTTTTAAAACAGCATATAATGAATATTTATTTTACGATTCTTTAAATGAAATTTTATCAATAAAAATTAAAAATAATTGTATCTTTAAAATTTTAATCTACGATATTAAAAAAAGAAAAAAACATACGCGTAATAGATATATATTAATTTTACTCGTAAAATTCATTGAAACAAACGAATAAGAGAAAAGAATCGTGTTTATTGCGTTAATAATTTTAAAAATAAAAATTTATTCCTATATTTAGAATGGAATAAAAAGTGGAAAAAATAAAGAGCATAAATAAATTATACTCGTACAACCAAATGTTTCATTTCATACGTGTATAAGAATGATTATAAATCGAGAAATATAAATTTCTATACTTTGTTTCTCATCAATTACTCTATTATCTATTTCTTATTTATAATTTTTATACCAAAATTTCAATTATTATTAAAATCATCTTCTATATTGAATCGTGACAAATAGCAAGATCTCCAAATTTTTCCAAGACTAATAACAAAATAACTATTACGAATCTTGAACCTCTGCGATTTCTCATAATCCGTCGAATCTCCATCCACGAGTTCATATCTTCGTTCAGAGATAACGTTTTTATGGGAAAAGATGCAAAAATACGAGAGACATGGTGCATCGCGGAAATATCTCGTTTATTTAATCACGCGACGCGGAGAGAAGAAGCTTGGAGTAAAAAAAAAAAGGACGAAATTTAAAATTACGTATATTTTCGAAAATTTTGGCGAAAAGATCTCCTGCACGCTAAAATATATATATATCGAATGGCAAAGAATACTGGAAACAGAGTTCCGCGAAATTCCTGATGAATATTCAAGAATCTTGTCGGACATGTAATTGTCAAAAGGTGGAGGATGGTGAGACGCGCAAAGGAAAAACAGAGTTCGACGCTTGGCAAAGGGACCGCAAAATCTCTACCGGCATTCGTGGCGGGACGTTCGCGAAAACTTTGTTGCATTTTTGGTCAGCTTCACGACATACGCTGCCCGAATAAGCCGGATCAAAGGGACAAGCTCGAACGTAACAAGAGGTTGTAGGAAAAGAAGTGTAAACGAGCGAGAGGAGCAGCGTAGCATTCCTTCCGCGCTCTTCCGTGAAAAATTTGTAAAAATCTTTTGCCTCGCCGACCTACAACAACATACGGACAAAATATCTTGCATAGAAGGGGATATTTTCGCTTCGTTCCTGACCTATCCTCGTTTCACGGAATAAAAATCTGCATCCGCATCTTTGAAATGGCTTACCTTACGAAAAAAACTATACAACGAATACCGTTCAAAAGCGATATATAATCGCGCTCGACGAGATCGAGGACATCGAGAAAAGAAGTTGACGAATGGGAAAATAATTACAAACGTCGAAAGAGCAAGTGTTTTTTATCCGCGTTTTGTACACGCGAAGCCGTGTGCGTTCCCTTCTTAGGATAAAAAAGAACGAGAGACAGAGAGGGAGAGGGAGAAGGAAGCAGCGCAAACTGTTCGCGTTAAACCGCAGAGGAAACAAAAGGTGGCGGGAGGGGCGAATTAAGAACGATATTTTAACGCTCGAGTTAATTGCATTAAACAGTGGGAGAGGGGCCAACCTGTGAGGGAAGATAGAGAAGGGGGTGAAGAAGGCTGTGAAGAAAAAAATAAGAAAACGGAGGGTAAAAGCGGAAAGGGAAAGGGACCAAAAGGGTCAACTCGGTTGGCTTATGTTGGCTCTTCTATGCAGTTGGCGATTCTTCGATGCCCTCTCTCTCGCGTCGTAATACGTCGGATTTTCAAAGTGCTGCTTGTTGCGGCGCCGCCTCTACCCTTTGAGCCGAAACAAACAGAGTGCTCGGTTTTTTTTCGCCAAGTGGCCAGGGCGAGAGAGAGGGAGGGCGGAAGAAACGGATTATGTTTTAGATTTCAACTGGAAGACCAAGGGATGGGAGTGGATGGGAGTGAGAGAAACGCCGAGGTGCAATGGGGGAAAGAGAGAGAGAGAGAGAGGGAGGGGCAGACAAACGAAAAGAAAGGAAAAAGAAAAGGAGGGAAAGTTCTCGAGACCACGCGAGGGTATTACAGGGTAAAAAGAATTTTCTTCCAGCGTTTTTTTTCCTTTCTTTCTTTTTCTTTTTGCCCAATGCGTACTCGTACAAGGTGCAATGCCCTTCAAATTCTCTATACTTTGTTTAAACAAGTAGCCCGATCGATCCCCTTTACCTTAATAAATCTTGGCAAAACATGAAAATCCATGAAAATTAATTTATACGGTGAATTTGGCTTTTTGCACCTAATCTTTATTTATTTTACGTATCCTTTGAGATTATCTTATAAAGATAAGTAAGTTGTTTTATATTTTACGATACGTATTCGATTGCACGATTATTAATATAAATATAAATAACAAGTAATATATATATATAATATGCGATATGTATATTATACAATGGAGTGGAAATTCTTTTTATGATTATCCAACGTGAGCGGGCCTTTGAAGTATCTTTGGCAAACGTCGCACATGAAACGATTCTTGTCGTGGCTCTTCAGATGCTTGTTCAACAGATCCTTCCTGGCGAACGTCTTCTCGCAGAAGGTGCACGAGAATTTATCCGGGTTCACGTGGAACGCGTTGTGCCTGGACAAATTGTCCATTCTTGTGTACTTCTTGGTGCAAATGTCGCATGTGAACATGGTCCTCTCCGAGTGGCACCTCTGGTGATATCTTAGGTAACGTTTCTGGGCGAACGTCTTCTTGCACGCGCAACATATCACCTGATTCGACTCGTCCTTCTTCACGTCCATGTGATCGGCCAACTCGTCGCTGTTGCCGAACGTTTGCTTGCAAAATTCGCACATGTACCGCTTCGTCTGTTTGCTCTTTTGTATATTGTCGAGGAACGTCGGGTCTGTCATGATTTTATAAAGGAAAGTGTCCTTTAACTTTTCATCGGATCCCGCATTGTGATTCGACACGTCCTTCTCTTCGCAATCCCGTTTGCACAAATTAAGAGCCTCCTCCCTCTCTTCGTCTCTCTTGTTCTCGCACGATTCCGAATCCTCTTTGCTCGAACAGCCGGCAACGCAGGAATAATTTTCCGATCCCGTCTCTTCCGATGTTATTATCTAAAACAGATCGATTCGCGACGTAACATTCGCGTGGAAAGTAATGGCGAATCGGTAGACTGTGAATATTTCATCTAAATATTTGTATAAGACAGGAAGGCAAGGAAAATTGCATAGAAATGCTTTGCGATTAAAACGATCGTGTTTCTTTTCACACGGTGTATAATTTCTACTCGGTTTCCTACGATATCGATAAAGCATTCGCAGTCTATCAATTATTAACGAGAATTGTATTATACGTTGTTATTGTCGTCGTTGCTAATAAATTCCTTCGTATCTCTCTTCGAGCGCGAGTAATTGCAACTTGGACCGGCTATTAAGCTGAGAAGCACCGAATCCTCTTCGATCTAAAAAAAAAAAGAAATAAATTATATTTAAAGACAAGCAAATTGTACGCGATTATCGTTCGAACAATGTTATTGGATATCTACCTTGATCGACATGTTCAACACTTTTTCCAAATGGATCGATGTTTCCATCCTCTCCTTCACTTTCACGGACAGATCTTTCGACTGATCTCCGGCCGGATCGTTCGCCCCGAGTAAACCATCGCTCTCGCCTTTTGACACTTCCTCGTCGTTCGAGCGTTGCCCCGAATTTTCAATTTTTCTGGTAACCGTTTCAGACACCGAGCCAACGTTCGCGTTACCTTGAGATACCCTCTGCCTCGGCACGGTTTTCACTCTCATATTTGTTTACTATAAAGTGATTCCAGCTGAAAATATACACACACACGTATTTCACGACAATACGATCGTCGTAAAATTTAAACCAAAGGGAAAGAGAAAAGAAAAGATATCGATCGTTTCGTCTGCTATCGAGATTCAAATTGCATCTGCGCAATTTTAAAATTTATTAAATTTTAAATATTAAAGTTTAACCGTAAAACTGAAACTCGTTGCCTCGAGAAAATCGGAAATGTATTGAATCGTAAAATGAATTTTTTCAGAAATGGTATTATTAAAGGTTATCGAAAGAATTTATACTCACACGATGCATCCGTGTACGGCGAAGCGATAAATTTCTCGAAACACGAGTAAAAATCGAATAATTTGCTTCGTTCTACCATGAATCAAATATAAATTATACGTTGAATAACAGGGAATGTTTCAATATACGACACACATTTCACAGCTCGTCGACAGTGACTGAGAAGAATCCGTGTTTAGTTGACCTCGTGTTGACTTTGATGGTTGACACAACAAAGGACGCCAGGCGGAGTCGCCGCTCGGAAATCCAAGTTTGCAAACACAGGGCTGCCTTCGACGAAATCCAATCCTGCTTATCGCTTCTTACTGATCGCCAATATTTCGGCACATATTTTTTCTATTAACGTTTACCCGTATCTGTTGAACACGAAATCATCGTATTTAACACTTATTTAATTTCCAATTTCTGAAATCGATTTTTGTTTTTTTCTTCTAAATACTTAACTCGATATTTTAAGTCTAAGATTATCGATATTAAATTATATTTCTCATTTATTCTTCGCTTTAATTAAAATTTCTCTCTTTCGACAAGAAACATTAATTTTTCGCATATCTTCTATTTTGCAAAAGGAAAAAAATAATTTAATAATTTCTGATCGAGCAGATTCAAATCTCCTTCCTCCTCGATCCTCTCCGAAGAGAATACGAAAGTTAGTACCCCGTATAACAGATCGGTCTATTTTCACGAAAGAACAAACGTTTGCTTATTGTTAGTCGAACAGAGTGATCACCGTAACGAGACCGAGGAAACGAACTGTTGAACGAGAAATAAAGATGGAAGAACGGACCGACCGACAGACAGACGGATAGACAGGCAGACGGGCAGACGGACGGACAGACAGACAGACAGACAGACAGAGAAAGAGAGGCAGAGGATAGCCTGGACAAGGAGGATAGGGTGGAGAAGATGGGGTCAAGCATAAAATTGGCAAAAAAAGCCTCGATGTTTGGTAGGATGTTTCGTGTCCCCTCCCTGCACGTCCCGGTCGTTAATACGGCATAAGGAGGAGGCAGGAGTTAAGCGAGGGTGAAGCGAGGATTTTTAATTGTAGTTCAGCCGGTATAACCCCGCTCGACCCGCCGGTATTGTCATACCGGAGCGGCGCTTTTCTTTATTTCCCCAGTGGCTGGATGAGGTTATACATTTTTTTTTCTCTCTCTCTCTCTCTCTCCTTTTCTCCTTTTCTCCTTTTTCTCTCTCTCTCTTTTTTTTTTTAACTACGGCAATGCCTCCTCCGTCTTCTTATTAGCAAAGCTAATTGGAAATACAAATGGTTATTCACGGGGTAAGAAGGAAGGCCGAAGACTGCGAGAGGTACTACCAAGTACTAACCGATGCGGAGGGCTGGCTCCGAACGGAACAGAGGTAACGAGGGGGAGGGGGAGAGGAGGCTGGTACACTTCTCCCCGCGTATTAAGCTTGTATTTGCCCCGGATAATTACGACTTTTTCCCGACCAATTCGGGATGAATAATTGATTTTTCCTTGCCATCCCAAGTCCAATGACAATTCGCTCGAAGGAGAGAAAAAAAAAAAAATAGAGAGATCTCCTTCCCTCCGAATGAAATATTCATTCGACTCGACGCGATAACCGCCACTTCGAATTTTTGTTTCACGATCGTCGTCCTACGTGTGTTACGATATACAGGTGGAATTAAATCGAGAAGAGGAGAACGAAATTTCGCGAGAGGGATGGATTCGAAGTCGGTCAAGCGGCAATCTCGCAGGAGCTCTCCTGGCTCTGCCTGCCTGCCTGCCTGCCTGCCTGCCTGGCCACGAAGGAACGCCCGTGGGGCTCCGCAACTTTTTTTCATCAGCATTTTACGGTTATGCTCGCGCATTAATAATGCACATGCTTAATATAAAAAGAAGCCCGCGAGTCTTCTTCGTCTAATAAACTGGAAGAATGCTTTATAACCGGCCGCGGTTTCGGGTCACGGGGGGGAGAAGAAGGGAAGCAGTTTGCTGAAAGCCGGCTAAAGGAGCTCTTTTTTCCTTTTTTTTTTTTTTTTTTTTTTTTTACGGTCAATCTCTCCATGACGCGTCGAACGAAAGTAGACGAATCGCACTCCAAGTTTTCTTTTCAACTTTCTCGATTATTATCGCATTCTCACCCTTCGAGGTGATAGAGAGAGAGAGAGAAAGTACCTATCCTTCTTTCGAAGAGGATCGAGAGATCGATCTGAAAAATTGTGAAAAAAACTCAAAGTTTTGGAAATATGTTTCCATCGATTTCTCCCGCTGGGTAAATTATTCATGGGAAGAGCGAGCACTCCTCCAACCTCCTCCAGTTTTCCAGTTTTATCATCATCGCGCGACGTTCGAATGTAAATCATTTTCAGCCGGGGCCAATTTTCACGCTCATCTTATCCGCGAGGAGCCGAGTGAATTTTTCCTTCTCGGCGAAGCTGATTTCCTTCCTCCCGAGTTGCGGCCGAGTTCCTGAGCGAGAGGAGCCACGCCGCGCCACCTCTCAGATAGTAGCGAGAGGTGAGACTTTTTGAAAAATATGAGTTTAATAAAGAAGAAAGTATGATGTATAGCGTCCCCCCCCCTAGCCGCCTAGGGAGAGAAGTTGCCAGGATCAACCGACTTCGATACCCAGATATTGTATGTGTAATATAAGCAGATGAAGGGAATTGCCTCGATGTACTCCGGTTGTCCGCCATATTTTTCATCCCCCCTCCCCGCGTCTTCTTCCCTCTTTGAATAAAAAAAGTTGACGGATACGCGTAGTTAAAATTGACCGGATCTTCGAAACGAACGCTTTCCTTTTATCGCCCCTCGAGGCGAGCGACAAAAGGGGATATAAACGAAGGATCCGTATGGAAATCGATGACATCGAGGAGAGAGAAAACGAAACGATCCAGATAAGGGGTTGTAAAAACGACGTAGCTATCTGCCAATACCATTCTCTCCCTTCTTTCTTCCTGGTTGCCAGATACACAGATTCGATACAGAAATTCGTGCCATTTGAATACCGTTTCCTTCCCAAATTTATTCTCTCTCTTCAATTATTAACCTATCGGCCTCGAAACGTCGCTTTTGTCAATTATTGAGTTGCTATATAAATATAAAAATAAAACGTGTTGGGCGATAGGAAAATTCCAATTCTTTCCAAATTTATTCGACCATTCTCCCTCTTTTTTCAATTATTAACCTATCGGCCACGAAATGATTAATTATGCCCATTGAGTTGCTATATAAATATAAAGAGAACTAATAACTCCTATTTTACACAAAAAATATAAAAACGTCACAGAGTGTTGGGCGAAATTAAAATTCCAATCCTTCCCAAATTTATTCGACCATTCTCTCTCTTTCTTCAATTATTAACCATTTCGGTACGGCGCCTATCGAAACGTCGCTAATGATTGCTTTTGTCAATTATTGAGTTGCTATATAAATATAAAGAGAAGTGAATATAATAACTCGTATTTTACACGTGTTGGGCGAAACTAAAATTCCAATCCTTCCCAAATTTATTCGATCATTCTCCCTCTTTCTTCAATTATTAACCTATCGGCACGAAACGTCGCTTTTGTCAATTATTGAGTTGCTATATAAATACAAAGAGAAGTGAATATAATAACTCCTATTTTACACGTGTTGGGCGAAACTAAAATTCCAATCCTTCCCAAATTTATTTGACCATTCTTCCTCTCTCTTCAATTATTAACCACTTAGGTATCGAAACGTCGCTTTTGTCAATTATTGAATTAGTATATAAATATAAAGAGAAGTAAATATAATAACTTCTACTTTACACGTGTAAAAACATGTCATAGAACTGTGTTGGGCGAAACTAAAATTCCAATCCTTTCCAAATTTATTCAACCATTCTCCCTCTTTCTTCAATTATTAACCACTTCGGTACGGCGCCTATCGAAACATCTAATGATTTTGTGCCTATTGAGTTGCTATATAAATATGAAGAGAACTAAATATAATAACTATTTTACACAAAAAATTTAAAAACACAGAACCATGTTGGGCTGAAATTATGCGAGTGCAGAGATAAGATAAAATTCTTGATTATAGTCGACTGTGCTCGGCTGTGCGGGGTCATCCGTCGTACCGAAGTGGTTAATACGATTCGAGTGAATAATATCCCGAGAGTGACACACGCGTTACGCCGTTGTTTATCAACGTATCCGCTCAAAAGGCAGAGTGCTTACTTACTCAATGGCGTTTCTTAGCTTATGCATAAAGCGCTCCCCGTACTCGGAGCGCGGCGCGGCGCGTCGATGTTCCTTGTCTCCTGCCCTTCTCATCTCTCACGATTTCAGCCCCCCTCCCCTTTTCATCGAAGCTTCAACCCCTTCTTCGACTGGTAGCGAGCGAGCGAGCGAGCACAGCCTCGCCGGCGTTTCCGCCAGGATGTATCGCAAAATCTATACCGTGGAGGGCGCGAGGAGGTGAGACGAAGGTCTGGGGGAGGGGGAGTTGGGGAGGAAGAGCCGAGAGTCAGAGGATGAGACGGAAGAGTGGGCGATGTGGCGGAGGCCAGGGCGGTTTTCGAGAAGGGTGAGCCCCGTCACATTTCACTACAGACTAATAACTTCTGAATATTCATTTCGTGTTTCTCCTTGCCTGCTTGCGTACCCATAAGCAAGGCTAATGCGACGCTCACAACGTTTTCTTCCTCCACGATTTTCTTCCCGATTCTCCTTCGGAAACAATCCATCTCTGTTACATACGTACGCTGTTGATCGTATATGGAAACGTTATGAAATTATTTACTTTGTAAATTATTAACGTTCGAACGATCGAAGCTAATCGTGGATCAAGCCGCACACGTTTGTTGCTCGATCATAATTTTCCTCGTAAGTTTTTGGAGATGAGATGATTGGATGACACTCGTTGGAGAATGATATACGTGGATCGACAAGTTGGAAAAGTTGAGGAATCTCGGACGGATTTCGTGTGAGGCGAGCTTAAGGAACACGTAACTCTCCTTCGTCGAAGCGAGAAAAACAGAACAGCTTGAAGGCGAGGGAAAAGCGAGAGGCGGTCGTCATGGTAACTATGAATTAAGTAATCAATGAATTATTATTGACATTGATGTTTTCGTCCGGCTTCTTACGTTCTTACTTTGAATCTCTTCGAAGAAACGCGTTTAATCTCTTTGCCCCCCCGATTAATATATATATATATATACACGTGGAGGGTGTATCTCGAATTAGAGAAGACGGAGAGAAGATCGAAATTATCGAATTCTTCGATGAGAAAATTTGCTCGGATAATTGGATAAAATTTCTAGCTCCTATTAGTCGCGACTCCTCACGAAATTACGTATTATCAATTAATTAGAAGACGTTCCTGCTAATTTCTCCCCCTCCGCTTCCCCCTGTCCTTCTTCCTTATCGACAAAGAGTCGTTCCTAATTCGAAATGGAACTCGTAGAAAATGCGATAGGATGGCGGGGGATGGAGGAGGATGGAAGAGGTAGCCGGAAGGAGAGCGTGGATGGCTCGGGCCAACGGAAGAGACAACGCGCCTGCTTCAATTCCGCGATCTCTGCAACAAATTAGCACGGACAAATTTCCCCCTCGCCTCGAACCCTCCGTTTCTTCCTCGCCTTCTACTCGCCTGAAATTCCCCCTGTCCTCTTCGAGGCAACACCCGATTTTTCTTTCCTAAGAGATCCTAATTTCTCCTCCTCTTTGGCGCGAAAAAGGCAAATCTTACGATCGATTTATTTCGAAGGAGAATTGAAATTGTTCAGAATGTGGAAAGTACAATTAATTAATGATAAAAAAAATATTCTGCTATTAGAATTAGATTCGACAGTGCACTGCTCTGATATATTTCAACGTAACGATATATTTTCGGTTCTCATCTCGCGAAAATACGGCTCTTCGTTCGATCTCGAGATCGAGGAAAAAAGGAAGAAGAAAGAAGGGCAATATAAAGGGGCATAAGACAAAACGAATGAAAATTTTACAACGACGACTGACAATCGTGAATTTCGCCCCCTTGCTGTTTCCTATAGAGGCCTGGACGACGGACGGACCGACGGTGCACCGACCCTCCTCCATTGTCTCTAACCGGCCCCCCTCCGGTTAGGAAGCGCGCGATAATAAATATAGAGAAAATGAAAAATTATTAAAAACTTCCTTTTTAGCCTTGGTAATCCTCGTCGCCCCCAGAGATGCCGCATTAAAAACCTGCCACCACCCCCGGCGACCTCTTTCCACCTCCGCCGCTTTCTCCACCCTTGTCCATCCCGACTCACGGAGATTTCTCCGGGGTTGGGTGTCCGGACACGCGAATTATTTATACGTAAAAGTCCTCTGACGACATTGCCACGGTGTTGCCGTGTTAAATCACGGACGCACGATCTCCTCATCGCAGAGTTAGAAGATCGCTAGATCGATCGATGACGAGAGAGGGAAGGGATGTTTTTTCATCGTGGTAACGAGGATGGGGTTGGAAAATTAGGCGGGGGGTGGAGGGCAAGTTAACGCCGCGCGGTGGTATAAAAGGCAATGTCCTTTTGCATCCTCGTGCGCCGATTGGATTTGCCAATTAATTGCCGACGAGGGATAAAGCCGGCGGAGCGTGGATGAAAGAATAACGACGCGGAAACGAAACGAAATTTAAATATTCTCGCGGTGGTATTGCCGACATTCCTCTGAGCCTCTCTCCCCGAGCTCGCAGCAGGGAGAGGGGAGGAGAAAGAGGAGGTGGAGGTGGAGGAGGAGGAGAGCGCGAGCTCGGTGTAATTGCAAAATTGCATTAGCTTTGTGTTCTTCTGCCGTTCGCCCAGACGTAAGAGATACGCGCGTGGAGGCGCGTTGCATCGGATGATTCATATGGATTTCTCTCCTCCCCCTTCCCCGCCTTTCTTTTCTCTCTTTTCCTCGAATCGCCAAAATTTCTTCTCCTTCTCCGAAATTTCAACTCCCTCGATCGGAGCGAAGAGTATTCTTTTAATCACGCTCCTCCCGGAGATTTAACGATTTTGTCGCGTATCATTTTCCACTTGCGAGTCCGGTTAATGCATCCCGCGGTCGTCAAAATAAGCCACGCTACCCGTAGTAATAAATCCCGAGATTATCATGATATAATAGACGCGCCCGTGAAACATTCAGTCCTTTTCATACCGCCTCCAATTCTCCGTCCGGTGGAAAGTTTCCGAAGGATACGTAATAATCCTCTCCGCAATTCCGCGCCTCTCCCTCTCTCTCTCTATAGAGAGCACACGACAGAAGAAGGGAAACGAGAGGAGGTGTGGAAAAGAGAGGGGGCGGGTAAAAAGAGAAGGACGCCGCAGGGGGAGGAGGAGGCCGGTGGCTGGTGTATTAGATTTGCTTTCTAGGACACTTTAATCAAAATGTACCTATGTAAATTTTTGAATACACATCCCTCGTCTCCCGCGATGTTTGTATAGGTCAGGCGAAGGTATTTTCCTGGCGAGCCACCACTGTCGCGGCCCCGCCCCCTTCCGCCGCCGCGTCCCCGTGAATTAAAGAATTTGCAATTCTGAAATTCAGGTGATCGCACACATACGTACGTACGTACGCGCGCACCCGGTTTTATCTCCTCGCCGGGTCTTTCCTCACCGGGTTGTAAGTATCGACCCGAGTGTGTACACCCCCGCTCGGTGGACCACTCGCTCTCCCCGGAAGGAATGCGGGCTACGGATTTCCTGTCCAAGAACGTTCCTCGATTCTCTCCTGTTTTTTTCCTGAATATAAACATTTAGGAAACGGAGCGCGTTTGCAAGTTGAATTTTGAACAGAAAAAGATAATATTCCGTCGAATATTATTGGGATGCGTTTATATTTATCGCAGCGAAGAATAAGGGTGGGCGGACGAGGATAGATCGCGAAACACCGCGAGGAGATGAAAGGCTCGCGGGCGACGAATTTCAAGATAAATTCCAAAGGACAATTACGACATTTTAATTGCACAATACCCGGCCACATAGAGGACGTCGAACAGAGGATAGGGGGTGGGGGGAGAGCGAGGAGTAAAAAGGAGAAGAGAGGCGACAGAGAAGAGGCGGGGATGGAAAAGGCGAAAGAAGAGAAAGATGGACAAAGGGGTGGCGCGGTGGTGGGGATGGACGGGCACAAGAAATGACCGACCAAGCACACACGCGTATAATTATAATAACATTACTTGACAGAGATGGCAGCGAGAGACGAGCCTTGCCGGACAGGCTCCGCCGAGCATTGAAATATTATACCTACCAAAGAGAAAATAATTAAAATTCAACCCTTGCGCTTGCTTGCTTGCCTCGCATACGAACACAGAGGCGAGCGCGCGCGCGCGCGCGCGCTCTCTCTCTCCCATCGACGTACTTACCCACGTATCGCACGGTAACCACCCCATCCTTCACCACCTCCCCCCCACCCCTCGCTCGCTCGCTCCTTTCCTAAGGATGGGGTTTCCCATATTTTTTCCACCGCCGTAGGTACCAGGTATTCTAGAAACGTTTGTTCGTTACGGACGTGATTCCGAGCATCGTTCCACGCTAAGTAGAAAAATCTACCCGTGCACGGTGCTCGCGCATCGGATTATCAAATCCAACGCCACGTCCTTTTAATCCCTTCCCGCTTTTATTTATCAGGATCTCGATCATTCTTCGACATCTTCTTACCTATAATTTATTATTTCGTATTATATTTTCACATTATCTAGAATAGATAAGAAACGATTAAAAATTAAATTTTTAGGAAGGATTGATGGGTTTAACGTTATTCGATCATCCTTCGACATCTTCTTACCTATAATTTATTATTTCGTATTACATTTTTACATTACCTAGAGATAGTAGATAAGAAACGATTAAAAATTAAATTTTTAGGAAGGATTGATGGGTTTAACGTTATTCGATCATCCTTCGACATCTTCTTACCTATAATTTATTATTTATGTATTATATTTTTACATTGCCTAGAGATAGTAGATAAGAAACGATTAAAAATTAAATTTTTAGGAAGGATTGATGGGTTTAACGTTATTCGTTCTTACGAAAGAGAGAGAGAGAGAAGAAGAGTGACTCGTAAGAAGGAGGATAAACTTTCTATACGGGATACTTGGAGCAAAATATGCATTAATAAAACCGTATTAATCTCGTAGGGGGAAGATGGAGAGCGATATTGTATATCGGGCGACGTCCTCGACGCGTCACTTCGCCGCCCCCGCTCCTCCTAACTTTTTCATGAATAATCCCGAAGCTAATTTGAATAAATTATAACGGGCGGCGTTTGACCGGGGGGGAGGGGGGAGGGGGTCGAATTCTCTTCACGCTCGCTATTGATAGCCGTGAAAACGGAACAACGCTCCCCGACGCAGGAGGAGGAAGAGGGTGGGGGTGGGTGGATGGTTTCCGCGGCTTCCATTAATTCCTTTGTCTCCCGTTTGTGGCCGGAGAAGTGATTTTCAAGGACTCTCCGCTGCTTTTTTCCTCCCCCTCCGGCCAATCCATTAAAATATCAATTAGAACGCGTACTCGCTTCGCTTCCCCCTCTTCCAGATCGATTCCCTTTTACTTTCTCCTTCTTCCCTTTCTTTCTTATATCGCAAACGTTGCATCGTTTTTCGAAAATCGAGTCCAGTCCCATTGAACGAAGGAAAGAAGGAAAGATGGCTTGTTAGATATCGTTAAATTAATCTCCTTAATTCGAAACGAATTCTTTCGATCTCGAATTCCTCCGCGATACGATTTCGTCTGAACGGAGGGGTGTGGATGGAAGAATCGGGGATCGTTTCCTTCAGATCCCTTCCCTGGATGAGAGGAATCGGTGTCTACAAGCGTTATTCGTATCGAGGAGAAGTTCAAACTCCAACCCCCTCGAAGTCACCATTCACCCACCCTATTCCTCCTCCGGCGACAAATAAGCAACAGAACGAACGAACGCTCCTATCTCAGCCGACAACTCGTCTCGGAAGCACTTTAGATTCTCGAGCCTTGATTCGATTCGGGATCTCCTCCTCCTCTTGTCATCTTTTAATCAATGATTAATATTTTCAATACAAACAAGATTGCTAATAAGATAACAAGAGGAGAATCTTTTCTCTCTTCATTCTTTTCGTTACACGTTGTGGAGAGAAAACTTGGAGAGCTTTTCTTTTTTTTATTCATTTTCAATCGGGATGCGCGAAGAAACGCGCGAGAAATAATGAGTCGGTTTATATTCATCCTCGTTCACCCGGTGGAAGGGGGAGGATCGTGACGCGTTACGAGGATACCGCAAGGTTTTATAAGAGAGGAGGGAGAAGGAGGATTGGCAGTATGGGGAAAATTGAAAATGAGCATAAAAAGTATAAGAAAGTGAGGCAGCACCAAGGCCAAGATTGCCGTGGAACATTGTTCGGCAAAGGGGCAATTCATTTTCGTATGCTATATCAATTTCTTGCTTCGCCTCCTTTCCTCCTCCTCGTCGTCTTCATCGTCGTCCCTCCTAAAAAACTTGCGTGTCTCCTCCTCCTCCTCCTCCTCCTTTTTAAGCATCGCCTTCGCTTCAACCCTCCCCCCATCCTTCGATCTATACTCTCTCGTTTCATCCCTTAAAACTGTTAACTCCGCCAGACATCAAGGGGAATGCGAATTAGCCCGGCTGTCTTATCCGCGCCGATAAAAATGACGATGAAAAGAGAGAACGAGGGAGAGAGAGGTTCGTTCCAAACGATCTCTCCTTTCGTAAAACTTATATATATATATATATACACCTTAATCGATCCCTCCCCTTCCCATCGTCTTTAAAATATTTCACGTCCGTATAAATGCACGGATGCTTCCTTTGAAGCTGCTCGACAAAGCTCCTCAACAACGAGAAAAAAAATTTCTTCCCCTTCTCTCGAAATTTTTCCTCGGATATATACATTTCTCTTTCTCCTTTCTTTCTTCCTAATTGGGCCACGATCTCTACGCCCCCCCTCTTCCTCTCTCGTGACGAGATCTGGAAAAGGGAGAATATTTCGTGGAAGCGTCACGGTTACGTGAATACACGGGGCGCGTGTTGAGGGGGCGTTGGCAAAGGGTTGGCGAGAGAAACGAAAGTCGAGGCACTCGATCGATCATGCATTATAGACTGGAAGCCGACAGCCGGTGATAGATCGTGGTAATTAAATAACTCGTTGCGATCGTGCCCGGGACTCGGTCGAAGAGGAGGGGAGGGGAGGTTCGGCAACATGTGCACGTCATTCCTGGACGGGGTGTAATTGACAGGGCAATTGATAATAGCCTTTGAGACGACAGTATCTCCAAGAATTAGCGGCACGCGAAGTGTCGACCTTCGTCGACGAATTGACAGAAGAGCGAGGAGGAGGAGGGATCGATGGACAAAATGTTGTTTCGTATAATAATAGCAGCGTCTCTCGATATGAAACGACATCGGTTTCATCGGAGGAAAGTAAGGCACGCACGAATCTAATTAATAATGAGCGAGGCCTCCGGGAGTCGAGTCGCGGTCCAGCGGCGTTTAATTATTTTCCGAGTGAAATATGCACGGCGAGCCACCGCGATACGAGAAGGAAACGGACGGCGCTACGTTGGCGAGGAGGTGGTTGCCGGTCGACAGGGGCACGCGAAAAATATTGCCCCTTCGTTCCATCTTTCGTCGGCTCTCGCCTATATTTAATCGAGAGATATCGCGGGACTGGATAACGCCGGCTATCGGATCCACGTCACGCGATCTTTCTTTCGGTAAAAGTCGTGAAACAAAGAGATAAATTCTTCGTGGTTGAAAGCATATATATATATACATTATCGTAAAAATTCCTTTCAAAAGGAGGAGGAGGAGAAAAATATTCGTTTCAAAGAATCTGGATATCATCGAGGGCAATCGATACGGCAGTCACGTGGAGAATGCGCGGAAAGATTCCCCGGCGAGGTTTTCTTATTCGAAGGGATACCTGGGAGATATGGAGGCTCGGTTCCCTTGGCGCGAAGGGAAGGAAGGGGGGGGCCAATTTTCACAGCGGTGAGATATATCCGGAGGTCTCGGAGCACCGAAGGGTTGGCGGCAAAGATCACAAGTAATTGAATGGGGGTGAGAGGGTGGTGGTCTCGCTCCAACCCCCGTGAGTGTTCAACCAATTAATCCACTTCAATCCAGAAAGCAGCTCTCTGAGCATCGAGCAACCTTTTTTTCCCTCTCTCTCTCTCCTCCTCCTCCATTACGCCGCAGACGCGTCAAGATGTATCGAGATCGAAACAGACGCGAACCCGTTGGGATTGGAAAACGGACGGACGGATCTTATTCCCTTCCCCAATCCACTTGTCGCGCCAGAAATTAACAAACGTTCGACGAATTATTTTCTCAGGGAATCGATTTCGTATTATATCCGATGATAAGGAAAAACGTTGACGAGGATCCGAATTAAGGGCGGATATTGGACGGAGCGCACAGCTGAACGCGCGTAGCAACGAACGAATTCGTCCCAGATTGGAAATCTGGAAGCGGGAATTGGAGGACGGTGGCCGCGTCTGGAAACGTTGCGGTATCAAAGTGATCCCGCAACACCAATTAAGTCCCTTTCAGGGCGGATCGTGGGCGGGATGGGTCGGCCAATAAAACAAAGTAAATCCGCGTCTGGTCTAATCTTATAGATAGAGAGGTAGCGGGCGGGAAAGAGTTTTCTCGCCGGCACGTAAAGTAACGATTACCAGATATTCCTGAGATACGAGGGAAAGAGATTTTAACCCTGGCCCACCGCAAATCCTCCCATGTATCCCCTAATAATACTCAATTTTCCTCTGGATTAATAGCGGTTTACCTCCCCCCCCCCCCCCGATCTTCCTTTCGTTTCCAAACCTTCGAAGCTTCCTCTCCCTCGATCTTTCGATTTCCGATTTCTCGATCTCGTACGTGCTGTTAATACACCGAGAAGCGAGAATTATCGCGGAGAAAAAGTCGTTTCATTATCGAAACGGCGGAAAAGTGGAAGTTTAAAGGTAGTGGTGGAGGGGGTTGAAAGCGGGCCCCGGTGTACAGATTGTCGAATCGAGAAAGGACAACAGGGGGCAGGCAGCATGCTAATTTATAGCACCCTGGCGCTCCATTACGAATATTTATCCGCGGTGAGTTTAATCTAAACTTGGAGGAGACTCGTCCCCCTCCCCCGCGCCGTCCCCCCTTTCGAGGGTGTCACTCATCTTTCTCCATCCAACCGCCTACCGTCTACGCTCGCCTACTTCTCTTCCTCTCCAAGGGAGAAATCCTCGCCACCTTAACGACGTATTGTCTCTGCGACTTATCAAAACAATTCGTTCAACTACTATTTCATGCCCTCCTCCTTGGTAGGGAACCGTTGTTTCATCCGTCACTGATTAAACCAGCCTAGGGTAAAATCTTACGTTGTCCTTTCTCTCTCTCTTTCTCTCTCTGCGAAAACTTTCGATTGCTGGCAACTTTAATCCGCTTTCTCCCTTTTTTTTCTTCTTCTCTCTGTTTAATTAAACGCCTATGTCTCGAAGCGAAATTTCGAGCGATGTAACAACTCGAGATCGATGTCTCGTCGCGAGCAAATTTTATATATTTCTGGAACGAGATAATCTCGGGGAGGGGAAGAAAAAAGAGAGGCGTACGTTAATTTCGGCCCTCTCTCTCTCTCCCCGTTATCTCCTTATTCCTCGCCACCCCATTTTTCCGAACCTCCTTTGCATATTAACAATATTGCTCTCCGAAGCGATGGAGCGGTTTTAGGATAAAAAATTATGAGGACAGCCGAACCCCTCGCGAACCCTCCTCCCTCCAGCTGTATTTCTCTTCATCTCCTTCCCCCTCCTCTTTCTTCTTCTTTTTACGATACTGCCAATTACACGCCTGTTTGAATTCACTATCCGACCGAGGCGAATATAAATTTTTATCTTCCTTCTTTCCTTGCGAAGCTCCAGTTAAAAGTGTTTCCTTCGAATCGAATCGGTTAACTAAACCTTCTTCTTCTCTCGAATATACGAATATATGAAAGGGCTCTCGTTTTCGAGGACGATATTACACGGTAATAGATATTACGCGTCTGCCTCGCATATTAGCGCTTCAATATACACGAAATACGCTTTGTCCTTTGTGAAAAATTCGCGTCGCGCCTTTAGAACGAGGAGGCGAGAGGAGAGGCGCTCGCTCGAGCGCGTTGTCGGATCGAACCGCGGATATTCGAGTTCTAAGACGAGAAATTTTCGAGAGAGAGGAAATTCAGGATGGAAATGGTGTGGCGGATCGAAACGGGTCGGCGAAAGAGCGGGTCGCCTGCCTCAAACTTCGCTCCGTTCGTTTTTATTTATACCGCATTATTTACTTAGCGTGCATCCCGCGAACTGTGCAGTATAAAGCGGAGACTGGAGGAGAGGAGACTCCGGATATAAGCACACAAGCTGGTTCATTAGAGACATTTGAGCTCCTCGCGAGGATGGGTGCCTGGAACGGGTGGTGGTGGACGGGAAGAAGAGGGGATTGGGGATCGTGGGGGAGGGAGAGAGGGCTTGCAGGGGTGGTCTCTCACCGGGGTGGTTGGGTGGAAACAGACAAAATCAACAACGAGTAACGAGAACTCCGCGATATTAATCCACTCGTCGAGTTTTCAAACTTCCTACAAAGGCACCGCACCCCATAACTACCCACCCTTGTTCACCCCCCCCCTCCATCCATCCAGCTAGCTTCACCTTTCTCAACCGTAGTTTGCGTGTTTGCGAACGAAACCATAATCAATATTTTATCGTTTTACCCAGCGACAGATGCGTCTTGATTACGAGAAATTATCAAATATATCCTGTTGCTTGCCTCGCCCCGCTTTTAATCTCCTCGAGCTCCTCCGTCTCCACGACCACCACGTTTTCAATTCGTGTCTCTCGTACCGGAGAAGGAAATTTTTTAAAATTATTTTCGAACGAGAAGGGGAAAGAATCGATATCGTGGGTGAATCGTGATAAAAGTTGTGTTGTCGCGTGTCAATGACTCGCGCCGTTAATCATCGGGATCAATTGACCCACGGGAGCATCGTATCGGATATATTCTTGCACGGTCTCGATGTCAATTGCGGCACGCGCCAACGATTCATCCCGTTCGTGATCGACTCGAAGAACGAGTCACCAATTACGTCACCGTCGGATCCGTACGCGTGTTCGATCGTTAAGAATCGTAAACCGTATTATTTTTAGTCCCTCGGTGTTTATTGGCGAGAATATCAGGGAGGAGGAACAAAAAAATGAGGAAGCACAGGAGGAGGAATTTCTCGAAGAAATACAATTCTCTCTCGTTTGTTCTTTAAAAGTGATCGATAGCCGGGCGAAGCACACGAGGGTAGTTGTAGTAGTTGTGGCGGAGGGAAAATCACGGCCAGTGGGAAAAAAGGGAGGCATGACTTCCGCCCATGATTCACGCAGAGTCGGAGAAAATGGAGAAGGAATCGAATGCATTAAGATAATTAATTATAAAATTCACGGAGGAAAAACTCGCGTGGAAAAATATGAAGGCAAAATCGAATAAAGTCTCTCTCTCTTTATTCGACGTTTACTCAAAGGATTCGTGTGTACACCGGAATTGATATGTAAATTCGGCAAAATATTCCATCTTCCTCTCGCAATTATCATTGTTTCTTTCGTATAACGGGATATCGAGGGAGGGAATTTTTATTTGAACGCAAGGAATATCTTTCTCTCTTAAGAGAGATTATTTAGGTTTACACGTGATACGACGCGGCGACGACCTCGTTTAATTACTTACGAAAGCATCCCGGCCGTTTCGTGATTCCTCTCGTTTAAAACTATGAATCAGAATCAAGAATAGCTACGATATTACCAATTGTATCGGTGAATCGTCATTTATTAATTCGAAGCGCATAGCGACCGAGTTACTCGCTCTAATAATTTCACGCCTTCGCCGCACAACACAGCTGCCGCTGATCTTAATTAATCTCGAAACCGATCTCGTCAATTTTAATCGACATCCAGCTTCTTTCTTCTTCTTCTTCTTCTTCCACGTAAATAAAAATCCGCATATATTTTTCAAAATATATAATTTCTCGAGATTTTATCCTCCAGATGGATAACGTTCATCGAGGAAATCGGAAACGACGAGCAATAAAATTCGATGAGATTCGCGGATTCCTTCCTCGTCTCGGCGAAAAAGGGTTAATGCGACCGATTGCGCGACCCGAAAAGGAAATCTCGAAATGCAATATTCCCTGATATTCCGTGACGAGGGAGCAGAGGCCGTCCGAGAAAGAAGGGAAAATAAGAAAGAGAGAGAGAGTCAGACTTTTACCACGGCTCAATATTGGCGCTCCGACATCGTCTCTCTATCCTTCCATTTCCCCCCTCGATCCTCCTCGTCAGTCTTTCGAACCTGGGAACCCGGCCGTCCTACTTCCTCCTCCCTCCCTCCCTCCCTCCCTCCCCCTCCCCCTCCTCGGTGGGAGGAACTTACTTGACAACTGTTATTTGCATTTCTATCCTATTGAAGAGAAAATATCTAATAAAGTTGGCGGGAAACGTCGTCTCGAGGAGAAGAAGAGGAAGAATGCCCGACCCTCCCTACCGCAACTTTGCCTCGCAATTCATACTTTCCAGTCGTCGTATTTCCACCGAAACTTGGAATATCCATCCCGAACGAACGATTCGTCGGCTCGAAGAATTCCGCGATCCCCTCCTCCTTCCTTCTTTTTCTTTCTCCTTTTTTAAACTCGAAATATATATATATATATATATCGAGAGGGGAGAAGAAGGATGGAATTTAATAGGAAGCTTCGATACAGATTTAACAGATGCAGGAACCGCAGCGATTCGGTGAATATCGGAATAAGGGGAGGAGAGGGGTCGGCGTGAAAAGGTAAACGCGGCGATGATCGCGTCCCCATGAAATATGTATTTCAATATAGGTGGCGCCTATACGTGTGTGCACACATATATATGTATAGAGGATCGGTAGCCCGGAACACAACAGGGCCGTGAAAAATTTTACGTGGCATTAAAGCCGCCAATATGTCCCTCGTCGGCGGAGGAGTGTAAAAATTGTCGAACGTATTAACGGGGATTTAATAAAAAGAAGGAACGATTCGTCGGACGATATTATTTCGAAAACCACCGACTCCTCTCTCTCTCTCGATATCGGCGATCATTAAAACCTGCATTAATGCCGCCGGATCGAATTGCTTCCCCCTTTCTGTTCTATCGAGACGACGACGACGACGATGGTTATCATTATAAATTCCTTTACAGGAGGGGGGGGCCCATAAATATATCGATGTTACACCGTTATTAACGAATAGTTCGTCGGTTTTACGGATGGGAAGATTTATCGTCGCGCAATTTAACGCGTCGCTTACCTTTTTTCTCTCCCCCCTCCCCCCTTCTCTATTTCTTCTTCTCGATTCCTTCTCCGAGTCGATCGAATAAATAATTTTCGCGTTATTGCTCTCGCACCAACGCGCTTCATCCTGGATTGTTTTTTCCATCCGAGGAGGAGGAGGAGGAAGGAAAATTCCATCGCGCCTACGCCGCGTTGCGTTTTAATTAAAGCAATAAGAACAAGATAAACTCTCGAGAGGGGGAAAGAAGGGAAGAAGGGATTCGTTACTATTTATTTCTAATTACCTTCGATTCGCCGTGTAATCCGGAAACAAAGGGGGAGGGGAGGAGGATTCTCCTTTCTTTCCTTCCTTCCTTCTTCCTCCCCCCACCCTTAGGTAATCGAATAATTAAGCCGTTGATTGGAGCTTTATTACCCAATCCGCCAAGTGAGCTTTTATTGGTCCTCCCGAGCCGGCCGTTGAGTATTTAAAAAGGGTGATTGTCTCTCCCGATTCGGGGGAAATCACCTGCGAGATTGGACGCTGAATAATGTATATCATCCGGTATATCCCCAATTTCTCCGGCGTTTCATCGAACCGGGGCGAATATTTGCTACTTCGTACGTACGCCGAATGAAACCGGCACGGCGAAATCGAGCCGATTCGAACGTAACGACCATTCCGTGCGCGTGTGTGTGTGTGTGTGCCTCGTTTCCGTGTTCGAATTATTCGGGTTGGAAATCGGGTGAGCCAGTGATTTAAACGCGATCGAGATCATACGCGATCGCTTGGAATATTCGATCGAATATCGAACGATTATGATTCTCATTTCAAAACCTTTGGAAACACACGTTTTCGTTATACGTCGATGTCGAAGTGTGAAAATGAAGGGAACGAAGAGAGAGAATTCGAGCGTACTAGTGACACAATTCTTTGTCAATTCTACGTAGTCGCTTGAAATCAAATATAGAAAGATTAAAATAGAAAGAAAGCTTACTGATAACAAGGCGTGTTAACAATAACGCGATAACAAGGAAGAATTATTTGTTTCAAAATCGAGTAATTTAAACACGATTGCAATTGCATCTAATCACTTAAAATATTTAATTATAATTCTCCTTTCGAAATTGGAAACAGTTTTCATTATATCTATCGATATATGAAGTGTGAAAATGAAGGAAACGAAGAGAAAGAACTTGAGTGTACGGTTGCAATTTTATGTAGTATGCTTGAAATGTTGAAATCAAATATAGAAAGAAAGTTTGCCGATAACAAGGCGTGGAGTGGAAAGAAAGGAAGAATTATTTGTTTCAAAATCGAGTAATTTAAACACGGTTGCAATTGCATCTAATCACTTAGAATATTTAATCCAATAATTATATTTTCCTTTCGAAATTGGAAACCCTCGGTTTTCATTATTCTACGTAGTCGCTTGAAATCAAATATAGAAAGATTGTAAAATAAGAAAGCTTACATACATACATCGATAATAAGGCGTGGAATGGAAAGAAAGGAAGAATTATTTGCTTCAAAATCGAATAATTTAAAGACGATTGCAAATCCTTCTAATTACTTGGAATATTTAATCCAATATCAAATGATTATAATTTTTCTTTCGAAATTGGAAACTTTCGGTTTTCATTATATGTCGATATCGAAGTGTGAAAATGAAGGGAATGAAGAGAAAGAACTCGAGCCATTTGCTTGAAAAGGGAGCGTACCAGTGACACGGTTGCAATTTTATATAGTATGCTTGAAATGTTGAAATCAAATATAGAAAGATCGTAATTCTCCTTTCGAAATAGGAAACCCTCGGCTTCATTTGCGATGCGTCGATATTAAAGCGTGGAGTGGAAAGAAAGGAAGAACTCGAATTATTTGTTTTAGATTATAATTCTCCTTTCGAAAACTCTCACCTTCGTTTCGATGCATCGATATTAAAGCGTCGAATGGAAGGAAAGAAAGAACTCGAATTATTTGCCTTCAAAAGTGTACCAGTAATCATTCATGTAATCATTTGAAATATTGAATCAAATATTGAATAAAAGAATATAGAAAAAAATCTTAGATGCATCGATGTTAAAGTGGAAAGAAAGAAAGAATCATTTGCTCCAAAAATGCACCAGTGATTTAAACATATATGGTTATAATTCCAAATAAACTTGCAATATTCAACGATTATAATTCCCCTTTCGAAATAGAAAACTCTCAGCTTCATTCTATGTATCGATATTAAAGCGCAAAGTGGAAAGAAAGATTGCAATTCCATATAATTACTTAAAATATTGAAATGTAGAAAGATTATTGAATAGAAAAATATAGAAAGAAATCTTAGATCGATATTAAAGCGTGAAGTGAAAAGAAAGATTGCAATTCCATATAATAACTTGAAATATTGAAATGTAGAAAGATTATAGAATAGAAAAATATAGAAAGAAATCTTAGATACATCGATATTAAAGTGAAAAGAAAAAAGAATCATTTGTGATTTAAACACGGTTATAATTCCAAATAAATTTGCAATATTCAACGATTACAATTCCTCTTTCCAAATAGAAAATCCTCTATCTATCGATATTAAAACATGAATGGAAAGAAAGAAAGAACTCGAATTATTTGTTTCAGATCATAATATCCCTCTCCAAATAGAAAACTCTCACCTTCATTTCGATTCATCGATATTAAAGCGTGGAATAGAAAGAAATATTGCAATTCCATGTAATCGCTTGAAATATAGAATCAAACGTAGAAAGATGTATAAAATACAAGAATATATAAAAAGAAACCTTAGACACACTTTAAATATCATCGATATTAAAGCGACCATTTGCTTGGAAACCGAGTGTACCAGCGACTTAAACACCGCCGTAATTCCGAACAAATAAACTCTGCGATACAGAGAATCTCTCTCTTCCATTTCTATGCATTCCTCGATATCGAGGAATATCGTGGAAAAGAGAGAGAGAGAGAGAGAGAGGGAAAGAGAGGACGCAATTAATAGGACAGATCGTTCCATCCTCTCGATGCGGAGGAGAAAGGGATCGGAAACCCGTTTTCAATAATCGTGCGATTTACCGGAAGAGATCGAGAGGAGCAGCAGCAGCAGCAGCCGTTGCTGAAGGGGTGTCGTGGCGGCGACAGAAGAGGGTGGCCCCGGCATCGATTTTGCAATGTAAAACATTTCAGCGCGGAGAGGGGTGGGAGAAGCCTGATTTCCCCGGAAAGGGAAAAGATATTGATGGTTACGGGGATTTGATGGCATATTGCTCGACTCGGTATCGCTATGTCTTGATGTCTTTGCTAACGTTTTCCGATCCCTGTCTCCTTCTCCCTGTGTCGAGAGAGAAGAGGAGGGGTGGGCAAGACGATTTCGAAACGATGCTTCACTGTCACCGCCAACCAGAACACCAACGTCGATTTCCTCGCCCCTTCGAATTGTACGCGCGAAATTCTACCACGTGCAGGGAAAAGCCAACTATTACCGTTATTATTACCATTATTATTAAAGAATAAGAAATCTTTGCTCGAGTAGAAGATAAGATCGTTGCCATCGAAGAAGGATGAAAGGATGGAGGAGGAATATAAAGACGGAAGAAGGACGATTCTCCTCTTCGAATAGTACGCGCGAAATTCTACCACGTGCCAGAAAGGAAAAGCCAAATATTACCGTTATTATTAAAGAATAAGAAGAAATCTTTGCTCGAATAAAAGATAAAGAGAATCGATTACCATCGAAGAAGGATAAAAGTATGAAGGAGAAGGGATATAAAGATGGAAGAAGGACGATTCTCTTCGCCCCTTCGAATTGTACGCGCGAAATTCTACCACGTGCCAAAAGGGAAAAGCCAACTATTGCCGTTATTATTAAAGAATAAGAAGAAATCTTTGCTCGAATAGAAGATAAAGAGAATCGATCACCATCGAAGAAGGATGAAAGGATGGAAGAGGAGGGATATAAAGACGGAAGAAGGACAATTCTCCTCGCCCCTTCGAATCGTATGCGCGAAATTCTACCACATGCAGGGAAAAGCTAACTATTACCATTATTATTACCATTATTATTAAAGAAGAAATCTTTGCTCGAGTAGAAGATAAAGAGAATCGATCACCATCGAAGAAGGATGAAAGGATGGAAGAGGAGGGATAGAAAGACGGAAGAAGGACGATTCTCCTCTTCGAATCGTGTGAAATTCTATCACGTGCCAGAAGGGAAAAGCCAAATATTACCGTTATTATTAAAGAAGAAATCTTTGCCAGTAGAAGATAAAGAGAATCGATCGTTGTCATCGAAGAAGGACGAAAGGGGTGGAGGAGGAGGGATATAAAGACGGAAGAAGGACGATTCTCTTCGTTTCTTCGAATCGTTTCATGTACGCGCGAAATTCTACCACGTGCCAAAAGGGAAAAGCTAAATATTACCATTATTATTAAAGAATAAGAAGAAATTTTTGCTCGAATAGAAAATAAAGAGAATCGATCGCCATCGAAGAAAGATGAAAGGATGGAGAAGGGATATAAAGACGAAAGAAGGACGATTCTCCTTTTCGAATCGTTTCGCGTACGCGCGAAATTCTACCACGTGCCAAAAGGGAAAAGCCAAATATTACTATTATTATTAAAGAATAAGAAGAAATCTTTGCTCGAATAGAAGATAAAGAGGATCGATCGTTGCCATCGAAGAAGGACGAAAGGGGTGGAGGAGGAGGGATATAAAGACGAAGGAAGAAGGACGATTCAAATGAATCGCTGGTCCGTGTCCGGCGGGTGACATTTCATTCTTGCGCTCGGGAAGAGGGCATTGTCTCGGCTCCCTATCAGATTCCCTCTCCTTTCTCCGTCTTCGGTCTCTCCGTCCCCTCGAGACCGTACGATTACTTCCTTTTTGTTTTCATTTAATTACCGATGTCAAGGGGTTACAGCACCCCCCCCCTCCCCCTCACTTTTTCCCTTTTCTTAACCTTCCTCCATTATTCCTTTATTTATTCCAATTATCCGCACCACGTGAATTTGTCATTGCCTTTAATTTCCCCATCCCCGAACATTTCTTTCAACGTCTCGATAAAAATCATCCCATGTGGATACAATTTTCTTCGATCGATTTTCTTCGACGAATCGAAACGTGGAGACGCAAATTACCCTAGAAACTGAGCACAACAACTGGTGCACACCACGTTCTATCTATATATATATCGACGACGATTCCCCATTTACGAAATTGCGAGACTGGCTTCGCATTCGACGAGGGGGTTCCGTTTCCTCGAGGTTCGAGGGGTTCGAACTCTAACATCTTTTCCCGTCAGACCACGGCATATTCCACGCTGTTTCCAACGCTTTGCATACTCGGCTGTTCGACAAAGAGGACGTGTATCGCGATGTCGCGATCCCGCGGTGAAAGAAACAAGAAAAATCCGGCGGTAAGATGTGTATAAATGATGAAAGGGGAAGGGGAGAGAGCAGGGCGTAATGGCTATCGTGACGGGCGATGGTGACGGATATGAAAGGAAAGTTCCATTTAGGCATATTGAAAATATTGATTCGTCTGGTCCAAAGAAGATTGTATAGATTGCCAACAACGGTCCTTGTTTACCGTATCTCGCAGTATTTTCGTACGTATTGTTATCTCTCCGCCCCTTTGATCCCCATCTTTTCAACTAAACGATTCGATTGCACAAATACGAAACTCGCATCAATTTCATTACACGCATGTAAAATTCCAATTACCGAAACGTGTCTATTATCGTCGACAATTTGTATAGAACCTCTCTCTCTCTGTCTCTTTCTCTCCACAGCCATAGAGGCAGAGAGGCTATAGCTGATACTTTGAGCGCCTTTCGGTTGATTAAAAAACAAAAAGAAAGAAAGAGGAGGGAAGGGGATAAAAAAAAAGAAGACAAGAAAGGAAAAATAAAAGTAGACCGTATGAAAAAGGGAACAGAGATCGTCAGATCACACGACCAACGTGTCGAACCTTTGGAAACGCGTCGTCCCAAGGAGAGAGAGAAAAAAAAAAAAAGAAAAAAAGCCAGCGAATGCAAATGGAATGGAGAAAGGGGTTGGTCCATCGCGAATAAAAGATAAAAAAGAAATAAAAACGAAAGCTTGTAGCGTCGTCTACGTACGTAGGTTACATACGTGCGTTCAAAGTTCCCCTCCCCTCCCCTTTTTTTCCTCTCCCCTGCAAAGCTCAACAGCTTCGATATCAATATTCTAAAAACATCCTTTGTCGCGCAAAAAAAAGGAAAGAAAGAAAGAAAGAAAAGCACGCCACGCGCGTAATGCGTGGCCGTTGCAGATCCGTTTTGCACAGTTCGCGGCTCCAACAGTTACGCTTATCCAACAGGTATGCATCGAGTGTATATAAAGCAAACTTGCCATCCCTCGAGGCATCGTTTCGAGCCCCGAAATTCGGGCCAATAATGTTATATCCGTTTGATCCGTTTTCGCTTTATAATCTTAACCAAGATTTTTTTAATCCTCTGTTTGAATAACGAGACACGATTCTTACCTTTTTTTTCTTTTTCCATTCCGATTCTTCGATTTGTTCGATTTACGAAATTCGAGAAGCTTCAATTCAAGAAAATAAAGAAAGAAATTTCGCACGCTGTTATTCTCCGTTATCGAGAGTGACTGGTGAATTTCTCTCTCTTCTACCCTTCGATGTTACACCTTCGCCAACAAGGGGTGACGCTCGTGTAAACCGCGTGTACACCCGTTCACCGACACCTGTTTACTCCCTGCGGACAATCCTGTATACCGAAAGCGGTTGATTTACAGATAGAGAGGGGGGGACGGTGTTGCGTACAATTTTCATTTTTGGCCGATCGAGAGAATTGGATCAAAGGGGAAGTGAGTAGAAATATTCGAAGCAACGAGGATCGTGGAAAGAAAATATATAATTTGGAAAATCAGTTTGGCAATGAAATTTTTCTCAAAGAGGATAAAATTTAACAAAGAATTTTCCTTTTTCTTCCTTCTTTTTTTCTTCTTTTCTACAAAGAACGCGTTTAAAATTTCAATTAAACCCGAATACAGGAAATAATAATCGCGAAACGAAGAGATACGATGCACTTTTGTACGTATCCCATCTTTCTTGAAACGGGTATATACATCTGCTGAAAACACGTTACGGATACGAGAGGTTGCAAAAAAAGGTTTTGAAAAAGAATAAAAAATCATTCGAATCTAATTAAAAGTTTAAAGAAAGGGGAGGGAGGGGGAGAAACGAAATGAAAACCCTCGCGGTCCTTACATAAAACCGAATAACACTCAGTTAAAATTTTAATTCCATTTTTTTACCAAATCTGAGAAAACTATCCAAACGCTATCTAAAATTATAAATACACGCGCCGTAATTAATATCCGCGATACATCTCGATAAAACGAAACAAACAAAACGAAATAACGAAATGAACGAGGGAAAATTTTATTTATCGACACGTTCGAAACAGATCGTACAATTTTTCTTCCTCCTTTTTTCTTTTCTCCCTCTTTCATAAAAGAAGAAGAGGAAGAAGAGAAAAAAAGCCCTTCGAAATTTAGAGCTCCATCATCGATCGAGCGGGTGGGGAGGGGGGGAGGGGGGAGGTCTAATTATGAACATGCGCGATATCCATAACCCGGCCCGCCTTTGTTTCCGCGGATCTGTTTCGTTTGACGCGAGATATTAAAACGAATAACGAGCCCGTGTGGCCTCCTCTCGGTTGGATATCATCTAGGAAAACGATACGAGGAAATTTTAACATTTCGCCCCCGTACCTCCTCCTCCTCCTCCTCCTCCTCCTCCTCCAACTCCCGGCCGCGATATACCAAGTGGAACATGTGCGAGCCCGGCTTTTTTTCCACCTTTTTGGCCGGGGGAATAATTAAAGGCACAAAAGAGTACGCCTAGCGAATTACTCGGCCGGCGCACCGCCAGCCAGCCAGCCAGCCAGCCAGCCAGCCAGCCACCACGATTGGACGGTTATTCTCATTCCGAGATTCTCCTTGAACGCGAGGTCCACGTCAGACGCGGGAAAACGTTCAAAGGGTTTCCTAGCCGCGGAGCGGCAGGAAAAAACTAATTAACTTTTCGGAATAATTAAGATAAGACCGTTGGAGATTCGGCTCGCAGCCGCCTCACGCTCCCCTCCTCTTCCATTCTTCTTCTCGCGGAGCGGAGGGATCCGTCCCACGCGATAGGCCCCCGAATTTTAATCGTTCGAACGATCCTTTCGTTCCCTCTTCCAATTCTATCGGAAAATATTGGGTTGGCAACTAAGTAATTGCGGATTTTTTTTAGAAAATCAAAGACAATTTTTTCATGGAACTGAATAACTTTATTCCGTAATGTGTTGCCCATTTTGATCAATGACCTTTTGCCATCTTTCAGGCAGTATCATAATCCCACGTTCGTAAAACTTCTGGTTTTTATTAGCAAAAAACTGAATCAGGTACGATTTGATATCATCATCATTATTGAAATTTTTACTATTCGAGGAGTTTTGTAAAGATCGAAACAAAAAGTAATCGGATGGTGCAAGGTCAGGACTATATGGTGGATGCGGCAAAACATCCCAAGCTCCAATAATTTTTGCCGAGTGACCAAAGATGTGTGTGGCCTTGCATTGTCACGATGGAATACAACACCTTTTCGATTTGTCAATTCGGGCCGCTTTTCTTCAACCGCATTGTTTAATTTCGTTAGTTGTTCGATGTAGACGACAGAATTGATCGTTCGGTTGGGTGGTAAGAGTTCAAAATAGACAATTCCTTTGTAATCCCACCAAACTGATAACAAAACCTTCTTTCGACGAATACCAACTTTCGATGTTGTTCGAGCTTCACGTGGCCTGCTCCATCATCTTTTCCGCTTGATATTGTTGTAAACAATCCATTTTTCATCGCCAATTATCGGTCGTTTTAAAAAATGGATCATTTTCATTACGTTTCTTTAGCAAATCGCAGCTGTTAATGCGTTGCGTTAAATGCTTTTCTTTCAGTTCGTGAGGAACCTATGTATCGAGTTTTTGAACATTGCCAAGTTGTTTTAAGTGGTTTTCAATGCATGTATGTGATACATGAAGCTCACCAGAAATTTATCAAACCAATTTTGACACTGCCGTTCTTTTAAGCCGTTCTTTCGTAACTTTTTGTGAGCTTGCGATGCGTTTTTCCCTTTGCGAAAATAAAAAAGCAAAATATGACGATAATGTTCCTTTTGATTTTCCATTTTTCAACGAACGCCAAACGAAAACTACGCAACCGATCAAAAAACTTTTTTTACCGATTGACAGCTAAATTGCCAACTATCAAATAACAAAATGTGTTTTACATTTGGACTACGCCAGCAAACCTAAAAATTGAACTGAAGCCATCTATGAGTGAAATCCGCAATTACTTAGTTGCCAACCCAATAGTTTTTGCAAACAGATCGCAAGTTTGTAGAATTCGAAGAGAAATCGGTATCATCTCTCTCGAGAGAGAGAGGTTAATAACGGGCTGTGTCAATGTTGGGATATTTTCGGACAAATCGAGCTTCCGTTCTCAGGGAAAAAGAGAAGAAGCGGAGGAGAAGCAAGTCGAGAAATAATACAACAGTTCCTAGAGGGCGGAAATGGCATGATTAAAATATTAGATCCGCGCGTAAAGGGTGGAGGAGGAAGGGAAGTGTTCGAGTAAGAAAGTCTAGCGCGAATTTCAATAAAGGGTGCCATTACCGACCGGTAAGGCAGGATTTGCCGACGAGCAATTAAAGATATTGCTATTGACCAACTCTCGATGAAGTTAAATTAAAGTGAAATCAAAGTTTCTCTCCGATCCGACACCGGCGACGAACTGCCCCCTTCTTCCGCCTCTTTCTTTCTTTCTTTCTTTCCTTCGCGTCCACGCGAAAAAAGAAGAAAAAAATCGATACTCGATCGAATGGTCGAGAAAATGAAAATCTTGCGAGAATAAGAACGGTGGAATTATTAATAATTTTCAACAATGGTTCGTTAAAACGTTCGTTTAAACGACAAGGACGCATTGGAGTGGCTGAAGGGAGGGAGGGGAGGCACTACACCGTTGCAATAGCTGCCGCCTATCTGCCTATTTCCATACATCTTTCATTGTGCTCTTTGTCGCGCCGAACTATAGATTCGCGGACTGACATTTTTATGGTGGAACAATGGGGGGCGAGGCTAATGTCGAGACAAGGAGGAGGGAAAGGGAAAAAAGGAAAAGTGGAGGAGGAGGAAAGAACGAGCGGGGAAGTGGATGGGGAGGGAGATGATAGTATAGATAAAGAGAAAATGGAAAAAGGGAGAGGGAGAGAGAGAGAGAGGAGCGATTCGACGTGAACCGGAGCATCGTTATCCGAGTAAATAGGCTGCCACTGTCGTCGACGGCCCCCGACGGCCTCCGAACACAATCCACGATCCGTATTGTTGTACTTTATTCCCAGAGTGGTCGAGGAATGTCTACAATCCTGCGCAACCGGTAACCTTGCTCCGCGATCTCCGACCGCGAAACAAAACTCGGAGAAGCTACCTTAAAAATAAGTATTCTCTCTCTTTTTCCAAATTTTTCGAAATAAAAATAAGAAAAAAATACGAAGGACAATGAGAGCAATCAACGTTCGATCGTCTTGTTGCCGATTGATTTCTGGAGGGGCAGGGTTTGGAATTGGTTTCGCGTTTCCGTGAAACGATCCTTGAGAATAAAATCAGCCAGCGACTCGATAGAAATTACTCGGGACACTTGTCCCAACGGGGACGGTGGATATCAGACGTGTAGAGAGGGTAGTCCGTGAAGCGTCGTCATTAACTGCCAATCACTGCCATTCACCACCGGCTGAGAAGACGAAGACTGGGAAAGGAGGGGGAAAAAAAAAAGGAGGGAGGAAAAAGAAAGAAAGCCTCGCTGAAGGGAGATTCTAATTATTTATTTACGAAATGCAAAGAGAGCACGCCGCGTCGATTTCCATTTCCTTCCTTCTTTCTTCCTTTCCTTCTTTTCATCCTCGCAATAGCTACAGTATTGCCAGGAAAAATAATTATTACATTCCAAATACTTTTAAAAACGACATTTTCAACGTAATAACGTTCCAAATTCGTTCACTTTTCAGGAAACAAATTTTAAACTCGAAAGGAAATACAACGTGTGCCGAGCGAAATCGATCTAATAATAATACGCAATTCTTCGTAATTACTCGATGCGAATCGTGACGTCTTTCGTGTATTCTGGATATGCTTACACATATATATATATACATACACATCGTATACTAGTCCTTCTTGTCTTCAGAGCGGAGGAAAATGGAAGCAATTAGGTGAAACGCGGGCGAAAGAAAGAGGGAAAAGTGGAAAAGTTGAAACGTTGACGCGGCTTCGAAAATCGCGGGCCCACTCGAAAGAGATAGACGGGCTTCCAATAGCTTTCACGCGGCCGCTAATGGTCGGCTGTTCGCGGCGATACGTTGGCGAGGGAGACGGGCGGAAACGGTTGGTCGGTTGGTTGGTTGAAAAGACAGGGGAGACAGAGACGGGAATAACAAACAAGGGTAGGTGTACACGCACGAGATATAAAGGGATTTCTTCTCTTTCTCCCGTCTCTCTTCTTTTCTATCAGCTGCCTCGAAGAGATCACAGCGGACAGAAGGATAATGCTATAAGTCTTTGTTGCGCGAACATCTCTTTGTATTCGTGGCCGTATTGTGCGACCGGTGTCCCAATCTCGTGAAAGGAATCAAAGTTGGAGGGGGAGGGAGGTGGAAGGCAATTGGCCTCGCCGCGTATCACCACGAAGCAACGTTGTTTAAAAAAATTATATTACTATTCTAAATACACGCGCAAAGAAAAAAAAAAGAGAAAAGATGGACGAACAATATATCGATCGCGTTATTTCCGACGTCGTCTGTGATTATTTATCACTTAACTGGCATTACTCATCGCGAAGAGAGAAAAGGGAGGGAAAGTTTCGTGCGGGAGGGAAGATTTTGGGGTGGAAGAAGTACGTGACAATAGCCAAAGATATTCGGTCGCGAGAAAGTATAAGCTTAATCCCGCTGCGACAGCGATAGAAATATGGAACCATATTGTCTCCATATATCATTCGTATCCTTCTTCGACGCGTCCTCGAACCTCTCACGCGCTTCCTCCCGCGCGGTGTGTCAGAGATTTAGTCGAGGATATACAAGTGGATGATATCGTTGGAGGAGAAAAAGAAAGTTAACGTTTCTCCCTCCATCTCTCTCTCTCTCTCGCGTATAAATTTCGATCTCGATACGAAAGGGAGGAGGAGTGGGGGAGAGGCGGAAACGGAGCGCGCACAGACACTCGTGAACGCGCTCTCATTGACCGAATCTTAATTATTTGCAATTTTACGGGCGGAGAATATAATTATAATACACGAGCAAAGGTTCGTGTCGCCTAAGGGTCGCAGGATTTGCACCGTAGTTACCTGCCCCCGCCCGACCCTCGCTCTCGTTTGCTGTCCCCTTTCTCCCTCCCTGCCCTCTCTAACCTGCACTCAAAGTGTTCTCTCTTTCCTCCCTCTCTCTCTCTCTCTCTCTCTCTCTCCTCCCTCCCCCGTCATCGTGAACGACCCTCCTCGGGACCGGCGGCGGCGTACTTGCCACAAGCATTTCATCAGAAGCGCCGTGTAGTTCCACAGACCACTTAACTCATAAATGAGGGATTATTTCATCGTGTAATCGCGTATGGGCCAAAAAGCATTACAATTAACGCTAACCAACTCCGCGGCGACGCCGCCGCCGCCTCCGCCGCCGCGGGTAGACGGCGGCGGCACCGCGACGTCAAATGGAAAATGTGCCGCGGGGTTAACGGAGACCACACCACACCAACCCCATCTTCGCCAGAAATTACGTTCCTTTCTTCCTCCCTTCCCTCTTTCGATCCTCCTTTCGATACGTCCGAACGATCTCCTCCACCCTCTTTTCCCTCCACGATCAATCATTTTCGAATTACTATTCGAATCCAGAGTTGCAATGACTATGGAAAAGTCGTAGCGAAGATTTAAATTTTAATTCTTAGCTCGCGAGGGTCTCTAACGAGAATTTCTCGAGATTCGAAGGGATTAAACTGACTGATCCGGCCGCGTACCGAATTGGCGGTGAATTGGCGGGGAAACGCGTCTTGGGCCGTTTTCGGTCGGGAGCGATAAGTCGGTAGAGATGAGTGGCACGATATTATTGTTATTATTGTTGCGGTTACATCGGCCACGATCACTCAAACTCGTTAAAACTTTCGGCATTAGCAGCGAGCCTGCACGGACTTTGACCCGCGCTCGTTCCACCCTCCTTTTCGTGCACTTCGTCTCAAACCGCTATCGGCCACGCACACGTATTCGAATCCTACCCCCTTCCTCCGTTCGATCCTCGCGCTTCGAATACGAAAGAAAGACAATTATTCGTTTCGCCTCCTTTACTTTTTTTTCCAACGTGGAATTTGAGGAGAATCTAGGAATACGAAATTAATCGACCGTTCCTCATCCACCTTATTCACGGTTGTGTGGAAACTGGCGCGCAACACGAGGCCGTGGGGGGCGTTACGAAGCGGAGGAGCTCGTACGAAGGAATGGCGATATAAAAATAGATAGGAGCCGATGGAAGGGGGGAGAAAAAAGGAAAGGAAAGGAAGAAAGACACGGAGGAAACGAGGAAGGAGGAGGGGGAGGGATGTATGGAGATTTCGAGTCATGCGATTCAACTATAAAACTCGGCGAGTTTTGCAGCTTTCTCCCCCTTTTCTCCACCCGTTATTTACTACAGTTCGACCGCCTTATCTTATCCACCTCCGCTCCTCGATCAAAAAGAAGAGGATTTTTCGAAGGAACCTCCGAGAGATAATTTTAATATATCTGATAATTCCTGCTCGTCGAGAGTTTGAGATACGCGTCAAAGCTGCGCCGTGTAGTATCCGCAGAGTTAATCAGGGGTCGGTTTCTCGCGATTCTCCGACGTTTCCATTGAGACGTTGACCTTTCACCCTCCCCTCGAAAGGAGGATTCGACTGGCCATTCGAGAGTGTCCACGGGGCACGGTGTAACACGGTGTTAACGGAGGCTTTGAGGATCAGAGCGACGTCGCGCAGTGTTCCGCGGAGGGCCGGCCGACCAAGACGACGGTTTGTCGTCCAAATGTCGGGAATAAACGATAAACAGGCGGCGGGAGGGGAGGATAGGAGAACATCAGAGGGAAGCTCTTCTCGGTATCTAGCCGTGAGCTCAATAGCGTTTCTAAGACGGCGAGAGTCCTTCCTCGAATATATATATATATATTCATGTATACCCACGGTGTAATTGAATGCATACACACCGGCCTCGCTCATCCGCTTCACACCGACGCTCGATGTACAACCACGGAACGATCGTACTCGTCGTATAAACGCGTTTTCCCGGCCGGATCTCAATCTTACCTAGAAATGTAATTACGCTCAATGGACAGACGGTATTCCCGGTGACAGATAAAATTATATCGAATGGAATGGAATTTGGAACTGCGTTCTCCAGAGAGAGAGAGAGAGAGAGAGAGATTCTCGTCGTTATTACGATATCACAAGTTTAAGATCGAAGATGAAATCGATGAAAGAGTAAGAATTAAAAAATTCTGTCCACGGATGATAAACGATTGCAATGAATGGAAACGGAATGATCTTTCCTCTTCGATATTCGAGAATTATCTCTGGACGAAAATTGGTGGATTTCTTGGGCGAACGATCGGCGAAGGGAGGAGAGAGGGGAGAGGGTTTGGTTGGCACAAACGCTTTCGCTATCAGTTGGCTGTGGCAGCGAAGCCTATCCATCCATACTACAATGCGGAGAGATATTAATTATGAGATATTACGATAAGAGGCGAACAATACACCCGTATTGAATGAGAGATATCCTCCTACCGTTCCGTCGCACGGAGCCCGAGTGGTGTCTTACCGCCCTCTTCAACACACCGCCGAACACATCGCGTCCGACGTGCATATCCTTCGCGCTGATAAGTGACTCGCACGCGCGATTATAGATTTCCCCGAAACACGGCTCGTCTCTCTCTGCGCTCGACGGGTTAGAAATATTAATCGCCCCGCCCATAATCAATCCGACCGAATTTAACCAATTTTCCAAGCAAATAAATAAATATTCCCCTTTGAATTCTCTACGTTTCGAATCTCTTGAAGTAAACTCCTCCCCAAAGGCTTACCTTTGTAAAGTAATAAATAAATCTGGCAAGTCAAGGATCGATGGTAAAATAAGAGGATTGTAAAATTTTTAAACGAAGGAAGGAAGGAGGATCCTGAAGATCGAAGGGTGACGTCCGCTTTAATATTTGGAAAACCACGAATGTTCCGCATTCCTGCTTGTACTGGTTGGGGAGAAAATGATCGCGCGCTTCTGTCATTCCCAATCGAGTCCCCCCCGATCGTTTTCTCGGCTACGGAATCAGTCGAATTCCTAAGAAGCGAAGTTTCGAACCCCCGACCCAATCGTAATCCGGTAGACCCTTGTCTACGAGGGGAGGGGAATTCTTCCAACGGATTCCACAGCCTCGAATCTTTGCGTTTCCCTTCGCGAAACACGCGGTATATTTATATCAAAATAATTTAATCCATCCTCCTCGAGTATCGTTGCATTATATATATAAAATCGAGACACGATCTCTCTCGGCCATCTCTTTTCCCTACAAATTCTAATTGCCTCGGATTCCACTCCTCTGTTCCACTATATTCTATTGAAAATACCGCTTTGACACGAGTGGACACTCCCTTGGACACAATATCGGGAGGATCCTTCTTTCCTTCTGGCATTTAAACCGAATAATACGAATGCCGGACATCCTCCAGATTTATTCCCCGATCCCCGTTTACCCAAGTTTCGCGAATCAAACTATCAATTTTTCCTTTTCTTTCTCATCTCCTCGCGAAATATCAGATCAGAGTATTCGTCGAGAAAGTATTTAAGGAGGGGGCAAAGTTGGGACAAAGTTGCGACCAGGCGTTAAACGGGTTTTAAGGGATACGTCTTTATCCGTCTTTATCCACGAGCGTTGAGCGGATGAGAGGAAGGAAGTTTGAACGAAAATTCTTCTTCCTTCTGAAACGAAAATAAAAAAATAGATAAATTAAACGAAGCTCTGAAAGCGAAAGAAGGGATAAATTACCACGAATAACACGTATCGATTGGATAGAAGAAGAGAGAGGGGGAGGGGGGAGGAGAAAGAGCACAGGGTTCGAAGCGACAGTCAGGATAGCAGAAGCTGAACAGGCAGGAGGTATCGCGATACTAGGAATTCGACAGTAGTAAACCCGCTACTAAATCTTGAACAATCAAACGTCCATTGTTTGCCTAGCTCTGTCAGTCGGCGGAATACCAATTCCCCCCCTCCACGATCCCCGATGTTGGTATACGCGCGGTTGTACGCGGATACACAAGAGGCACACACGAACGCCCTTCTCCCAAATTTCGTACATACACACACACACTCACGGTCGAGGACACGTATACACGCGAGCGGCGTCTCCTCGACTTCGGCAACGACCGAACCACGCGTAAGCATAGCACGTGGTGCGATCACAATGGAGAATTTGACTGCTTTTGATTTGGGGGGGAAACAATGGAGGCAGACGCTACTTACTTGCGCAGTTATTTCGGCAACCCCGCCGCCTATAATCTTCGCAGATTACCGCGAACCACGAGGAGGGAGGAGAGGAGAGACGGAATCGACGCGGTTTTACGCGGTCGATGCGACAACGTTTCGCGTACGTCGCAGAGAAACGTTATATTTCAGTACATCGAAGAATTTTTCTTCCCTTCCCTTCTCTTTTTTTCCACCCCTCCCTTCGAATGATAAATTGAAAATCGAGCAGGGGGAGGAATTTCCAGGAGAAATCCGGCGGAGGTGAAACGGAGGAGGAAGGAGAAGAGAGAGGGAGGATCGATAACGTTCCCTTTTACTTTTGGGGAAATGATCTAGCTTTGAAAGGCGCGGAAATCAGGTTCGCGGGTCGCGGTGTAAGCGGCACGCTCGCCAACTTGGCCTTTGTCTCGTTTCGGAACTGGCGCAGCGGCGGGCAAGAAAAGGAGAAACGGCGGGAGGGGCGATGGTGGTGGTGGGAGAAAGAGCGGGGGAGGCTATTACGTAGACGTAATTCAAAAGCGGGAACGTATGCTTCATTTATTAAAGAGATTGCCTCGAAAGATTGCTGTTTCGCGCATGGCTACGTCTCTCTGGCGCTGGCTCGGCTGGGCTGGCTCCCTTCACCAACCACGGCCGCCGCTTTCTACACAGCCGTCATCATTATTGTGTCGGTGCCGCTGCAGCAGGCATTCGAATTACGCCGCGTTTATATTCAATTTGTTTCTAGAAATTACAATTTGTCCGGAATTGGCGCAAGACGATGCGGCAGGAATCGCGAGCAGCCTCTTTCCGCGTGCCTCACGGCGGTTGACACAATCTCAATCCTCCCCCCCGTTTTTGCCGCCTCATTTTCCACCCCGAATTTTCCGATTCGAACTATTTTCGAGCGAGTTCTTCCCCCTACTCTTCGATTTTTATAAAATTAATAATAGTCTCGACAGATAAAACGTCGAAAATCTTGTGGAGAAACTAGGGTAAAAAATTGAGAGATCGTAGCAAACCGAAATGAGAGAGTTGGAAAGGGAGAGGGCCTATTAACCGGCAATTTGGGACGATTCGCAAGACATCAGAAGAATATATATATACACGGTTCGTATGTATACACGAATAAACATAATCAAACGCGGGTCTGGAGGCCACTTGAGCGAACACTCGGATCCGGCTACCCTTGCGTGAAAAAGGGGGAAGAGAACAGCGAGCAAACGCAACATCGGTCTCGTTACAAGTCGAGAGGGGGGATGGTAAAAGATACTCGGTTCTTTCTCGATTACACGATCGCGTGCATACAGATCGCATGTGCTTAATTCGAGTATGTCGTACTTTAGGCGGAAACGGATGAACCCGCGAGAAGGGGGAGGAGGAGGGAGGGAAAAAATTTCCAGATTCCCGGCCGACGATATTAAACGCGCCCGCCCCTCTCCCCCTACCTCCTCCTCCTCCGTATCGTCGTCGAACACCGATACGGTTCGACGAGGGGCAAGGCGGCGGGGATGGTAAAAGTATCAAATAATTACCGCCAGTAGTCATTTCGTTTTCCCGGCCCGTTGCGCCCGTTGCAAGAAAAATATACACGAACGCGCAATTTCTCTATGAAAAATCCTCCCGCGTTCGCCTGTGGGACAGATTAAAAAAGTTTCAATTCGCGAATGAGAACTCCCATTGAGTCCGCGCCGTTTCACGTAATAAAAGGTCATCCGCCTCTAAATTGCCGTAATTAAAAATAAATTTTCAACTCGCGCTCCGGCGAAACGGGCTCTTTCCACCCGATGTCCACCGCTGGATTTTCCACCATCGATTTTCCCTTTTTTTTTTTTTTTTTTTCATTTCGCCTATATATATATATACACTTACACACGCGCAAAGTGTTCGAATTCGGAAGGAAATTCGGTTCTTCGATCTTATTACTCTTCTCGAGCTTTTTTTAAATGGAGCAACTCGCGAAAATATTCACGGACGATACATTATTCGAACACTCTTCTCCCGCGTACGTATACATACACGCGCGTTTCCCTACAGACATAACCACCCCTCCCTCTCTCTCTCCATATCGAGAGAGAGAAGCGAGGCGAGGGTGTACGTATTCACGTTGGCGTTCAGGATAGACAGGAAGGATAGGACGGAGGGGGGATGGGGGTGGTTTCGCGCTGTGCCCCGTCATAAAAGAGGCGTCCCTCCCCCCTCGCCCGCGCATCTGGGGGATCCTTAGAAATATTGGTTAGATTTACATATTTTAGCGTAAAGGGAAACACGAAAGGAGGATCGGCGGTGTTTGGCGGTCGCGGCGAGCTAGCTGTTGGAGGAGGAGGGGGAGGAGGAGGAGGAATCCAGTCGAGCTCGCTCGAATGCGGGTGGCTTCGCGGATGCTAAATATTAATACCCACTACTAGTGTTCCTTTTATGCCCCGTCTACGCCCAACCCCTATCGCTCTTTTCCAACCCTCGCGCGCGTATCTCTCTTTTCTCTCCGTTTCTCTCCGGGTAGCCGGTGTCCCTTTGGAGGCGTTCGCCTGCGGCTTTCTCCGTTTCGATTCTCCGTTCCCACCACGCGCGTGTAATTCGAACGCGACAAAAGTTCTTCCTTCCTTCCTTTCATCCATTTATAATTTCCTTTCGCGACTTTTAAATTTCGCGAGGATCGTTTATCGAGATATTTCCCCCCTCCCCGTATCTTGCCCCTTTGTGAATGTTTGAAAAAAAGGAAAAAAGAGAGGGAAGGGAGAGGGGGATAAAATGGACGGCGAAGGCGCGACACGGAAAGCGGTTGAATCAGCCGCTGTTGTAGCGTTCACTTCAATAACGCAACATCGTCCTCATGCACGAAGGAACACAGTATGCGCCAATAGAATCTCCATATTGACAGCAATTACTTTTACCCCGTGTCCGTCTGCGGCAATAACCGTTCTCAACCAAGGGTGATAACGGGCAAAAGGCAATCGGCAACCGGGTTCCTCCTCTCTTTTTCAGCGCAGGCCGAGGGATGATTTAAAAAGGCGATTGCAACAAGTCGACAACCCCCTCCCGCGCGTTGTACACAAAGGGTGTGTACAACGAGTCGCGTCGAAACGCGGAGCGCGCGATTCAATTAATAAAATTCATCCGAATGCGTCCATTAATTTCTTTTCTTTTTTTTTTCCTTTTATCTCTCCTTCCTTCCTTCCTTCCTTCCTTCCTTCCTTCCTTCTCTTCGTTCGAGAGGAGGGGGGGGTGGGTTCGAGAGGGGAGAATCGAGTAGTCGCGTCGTTTAAAGGAAACCGTGTCGGGGGGGGGAAGGAAGAGAGGGTGGGTGCAAATAAGGCGGGTCTTCAGACCTCGAGTTGTAAATAAAAAACGAACGAACGAATAAATATCCGACAAGGAGCGACGGAGTCGAGTGGTTCCCGCCACGTTCCCCCCTCCTCCACTTCTTACTCGCGCCGGAGCAAGGGTTGATTCGACGACGTTTCGAGGACGATAACGGGCGGGAGAAGAAAGAGTCGCGACGCAAAAGAACGTTTTAATTAATATTATTCACTTCTTAACTAACGATCAAAAGAGAGAGCGTGCCACCGAAGCTTCCCGGAAGGAAACGGTCGAGCAAAGGAGAATCTTCTCAGCCTTCTTCCGTCCAACGTGTACACTTACGCGAACCATGCTCGCTTACGCGCCAATCTGCGCCCTTTGACGCTTCACTTTTTTTTTTTTTTTTTTTAAGCGGTTTCCTCTCGGTTTAATAATAAGAAAAGATATCCGTTCTTGTTTTTTCATCTCATCTCGAGAGAAGAGAATCCTCTTTTTTCCCTTGCGCCTTCCTCCATTCCAAAGGTGCGTAAAACATTCCTCCTTCTTTCCAATTAACTTCTCCCCTCCTCGAAATTTTCAATTTTCGATCGAATTTCGCGCGTCACGTGCGCCGAAAACGATATCGCGTTATGGATCGAAAGGAAATGAAAAACAATCCGAAACCAATCAGTCCCTGATGGAGACCGCTACGCGAGAACAATGGCGACGAGGGGGAAAAGTTACCCCCGTAAAAAAAAAAAAAAGAATGGAAAAAATTCGAAATCTATGAATGCATCGAATCGGCGAGATGCAGGTTTCTCACGGGGGGAGGAGGAAATTGGATCGACGGAGGAGGGGGGAGGCAATTCCGGCGTGGGTCCGCTGCATCAATTTGCGCGAGACGCCGCCGTCTACTTGACAAACGATCAAATTCTCTATGCAAAGAAATCTACTACGGGGCGAGGAGGGATGTATTCTCCATCCCTCCATTCTCGGAGGGAATGCGTATATATTTACTATATATATATATGTATATACACACCTTTTTCCACCGTCTTTCGAATACATTTCACGTGGCAGCCACGCGCTCGCCTCGCTCGTCATCCTCGTGTATCCTTCGGGATATATTAGAATGGCGCGAGGCGAACGGAAACCGACAGATGATACATGAAGACGTCAAACGCGACGTGTGAGAAGAAGCGTGAAACGGAAGGAAGACGGATACGCGTCTTTGTTACTCGCGTAATTTCCTCGCTCGAAACTCGTGATAAAAATTTCATCGATCCCCTCCTCCTTCCAATAATTCCCTCTTCCGTGATTCCTGAATCGGGAAATCGCATTGAACGGGATAACTGGAGGGATATTCAATAAGGCAACGCGTATCCTCCGCAATTTTATTAAACTCGATAATCGATTGTAAACCGGCATCGAAGCGTCTAAAGAGAGAGAGAGAGGGGATTATCGAACACTGGTTGGCAAAGGCGGAGGTATCTTTTTCGAGAGAGAGAGAGCGTCGTCGTGAAGCGGGCGAAGATGAAAGGTAGGCAGGCGCATAAAAGCTATTCCCAAATGCCGAGGCGGCCGCGATGGAATAGATTCGGTTTTGAAAGGGTAGAACCGCCACGGTCAGCGCTCGTATCAGCATCTACTTCTCCTCTCTACGGATGCAACGAAACGATGGATGGATGGATGGATGGATGGATGGACGTGCAAGAAGCGCACACACGCGATCCTTATATGCAGTCAATAGATAATACCGCGGGAGTTGTGTGAATACCTCCCGGCCCGAAGATCAAACAGCAAGCTAAACCGCTGTTTGTTTTTCATCACACCCCTGATCTCTTATGCAACCCCGGTTTTTATTCAGAATTTAGGTTAGGTTGGCCCGATACACGTACACGCACGTGTATATATATATATAGATTCATAGATGCATCCGCGTTACATATCGACGTCTTTCGTTTCCTTTCCTTTCCTTTTCTCCCTTTTCTCCATCCTTCCTCCTCTTTTCCTCTCGTACTTGCCCTCTCAGAGACAACTATCCAGGGATACATCGAGAGTCGCACGCACACACACACACGGGCCCGGTGCCGATTCACCCTCGGGGATCCCTGTAGAACGAACGAACGCACGCACACAAGGCTGGGAGAGACGGCGACATATACACGCGGGATGTGTCTCGAAGGTACTGTCGTTGCAAATTACTTTGTCTCGCCCTGCCTGTTGGATAGCGAGCAACTTCAATTGGATTCGAACGCGTGCAAAGAAATTCTCGACGACGACAATTCCTCGTCGAAAATTCCGTATCGATTCTGGAGAAAAGAAAAATTCAACCCTCCTCCTCCTCCCCGTTACACCTTGGCCGATACGCGAAACGATGGCGGAAAAACGGGTTTATCCTCGCGCCACCGTGGGTTTCCGCGTTATTCCCACGCAACACACGCCAAAGTATCCGAGAGCATTATCTTCGTGCATAATGCATACCGAACCGGCAGCGGCAGAAGCAACCTCCCCCATTTACCGCGGGGCTTGGCTTCTCTCCGCGGCCGGCAGAGAGGGGGAGAGGAGCCAAGCTTTCGCTCTCTCTCTCTCTCTCTCTCTTCGACCGAAGCGTTATTTTATTTTTCGTTCGCGACTCAATAGCACCACCCTTACCTTTCCTCTCTCCCTCCTTCCCGTTACACCTCCTAACTCTCTCTCTCTTCTTCTCTTCTCGCGCGGGAGGATTCTTGCAGCGTGTATGACGGCGCGCGCGCGCGGCAGGATCGTGTGCTTCCGCGATGGAATCGGCCGCGAGTGGGAGGGGAGGATGCAAATACACCGAGTACTTAGCATTAAGTATTCAACGGAAGGGGATCACGTATTATCGCCCACTACCTCCATACGTTTATTTATTGCTACTCGTATCCTCGCGATGAAAAAACACCGGCTTATTCTCTCTCTCTCTCTTTTTCTCTTTCGATTGCTCGATCGATGCTCTCCTTCGAAATTTTTGCGAGGGAAACGGAGCGAGGAAGGGGAAAAAAAAGAGAAGAAAGAAAGGAAGGGAAGAGGAAAGGAAGAAGGAAGGGGAAGAGGTTGTTGTTTCGCAAACGGTTAGGAAACGGCTAACGCGGAGGATAAAGTGGTATCGGAACGAGACGATCGTCGAACAGATGCCGGGCCATAAAACAACCGCTTCCTCTTTCCCACCCCCTATCGCTCTATCCACCCCTGCGGAGAAAGCCAACTAGCGTTTCTCCTAATGGGTCAAGACAAACTGCGCCCCCGCCGTTCGGTGTTTAGTGTCTGGCTGCAGGGGTTGCCCACAGAATTTCTTCCAATACCCATTATCTCGAAACTTTGTCTTCCTCTCTCTCGCCCTCCCTATTTTATTTCACTCGCGATGCACTCGCGATAACAACATTCCCCGTTTTATTTCTTCCGATCTTTGAAATCTCGAACAAAATCGATCCCATTTCTCCCTCCTTCTCGTTTTATCGATGAGAAAGAGAGAGACAGATCCAAACGAATTTATATATATATATGTGTGTGTGTGTGTGTGTGTAATTCGAAATCCGTATTTTCTCCGTGCCACTCCACAGTCATCCCTTTGTTCCTCTTTCTCTCGTCAACTCCACCGTTTTCTTCTCCCCATCCCTCACCGCATATATATATATATATATATATATATATATATAGGAAGGAGAATACACCGAGTGAAAATGTATCGGGGTTCTGCATACATGAATAATATTGCGAATGCTAATACGCAAGATATATCGAACATCTGCGAGGACCGCGATCCCGAACCTCCTTCCACACACACACACGTATACACGCGCACACACGCGTATACACCCACCTTGATTACGGAAATCTGTAACTTCGTTAACAAATCCCGACCTCCGACTTGTCGACCCCGTCACCTGCCCATTCACGGATTTGAATTAATCGGTCTCGATACTCGTCCGTTTCTACTACTCCAAACGTAGTCCACGATTAAATAAAATGAGAGAAGAGGATATCTTTTCTTCCACGTTTCTTTTTTTTTTTTTCCTCAGGAAGAAATAATTGGCTACGCGTCACCACGCACCGAAAAATCGTAATCACCGTCGGGTCCAGGAGGAGAGGGAGGGGGTTATTTCTCATTAAAAACAAGGGATTCGCGGTTTGTCATTATCGTAGAAGTGGTTGGCTCTCCTTTGGGGCCGCTTGATACGGGGCAAAGAGGGCTCTCCCCCCCCCCCCCCCCAAGTGGCGTCCCGGCATCAATATGCCGGCGGAGGAGAGCGGCGGGAACAAACGAGAGTCATTGAGAGGTGTCACTTCGTGGCATATTCGTTTGTATTTTCCGGGTTGCTCGTTACTATCCAACGCCACGCGATCCGCATTGTCACTGAGCGTCGGCCGCACTCGAGTGCTCCAACCCGGCAAATTACAAATAATCAGGAGCCACCACCACCATCACCATCCAGTCGCTTCTCTCCAGCGTCATCATCATCGTCCTCCTCCTCCTCCTCCTTTCGCCTCGACACTTTCGCCTCCCCTCTCGACCAACGTTTCGATTCATTTTTTCCACCGATATAACGATCCTCGTCGACGGGATCCGCCTGAATGGAAACCTTGACGGCCCTTGTCTGCTGGAAGGAAAGGAGACAATCGTTTCGAGAGGCCAGCTCCGACCCTAGTCTCCGCTTCGTGTAAACAAAACGATACAGGCGCGCAAATTTTGCGGGGTGGATCGTTATTAATTAGCGACTTGTTTGAATCGGTATGCAAAGAGAGGATCGATTCGAAATTTTTCCAAGTCGCACGATGGACGGAGATACGCTGTATCTGTTTGTGCATCGCGCGCGTACCATCGTTTCCATCGCGGAGGAAACACAGCTTTGAGCTATTGTTGCTGGCGTTTACGTTAATTGGTAATTTGACGAAACCCGCGGTCCGTCTCGATCCCGTAAACCCACGCGCAACGGGGGCGAACGTGGTGGAAACGAGGTAGCCGAGGGCGAGTGTGATTTCTCGCGGAATCGGAGGAGATTGACCCTCCATTTCGGCGTGGAACGTGTAATTTGGATTTAACATCCCGACCCAACGACCCGAAGATCGTTCCGCGAGCAAGTATTAATATTCCGCTCGCGGATTCGACGAACGGTATTTCGACCAATTATTATTATTATTATTCATTTCCTGCAAAAAGTAGTTGTAGTTTAACGTAACGATTTTTCTCTTTTCTTCTTTCCCAAAATGGATTTCCGAGATTCTAAGAATAAGAGGAATTTGAGAAATCGAGGAAAATAGATATTGGCGAGCGAAATTTTCGACCGACGTCCTTTAGCGGATCGCGTTTAGCTCATAAACGCAACGTAGCCCAAAGCCATATCGACTACTAAGCGGCGTGTAGCAGCGAATATAGCTCTCTCTCGGTATATGCAGTGTATACGCCCGTAATTACCTTTACCCTTAATTATCTATCCAATTAGCCTCGAGCTATTATGATTAAACCTATACTGTAAGTTTATAATAACAATTAGTTACTATCGACCGCCTCCGCGTCCTCATAATTCTCACTTTCCGACCCGGATCGTGCCTCGTCAAATCTCGCAATTTGCGAGCCGATCGCGTCCCCCCTCCCCTCTACTCTACTTTTCCTTCCACGAATACGGATTCGCTCGAGTTTGATCGTCGAACGACTCCTCTCCCCTCCATCGAAATTCTACGCGACGTGTTATTTAATCGTCGTCGGGTCGGGTGGAAAGGAACGAGCCGAAAAAACGAATAAACGTTTAATTAATCATCGCGCGCGTTGGAGAAACTCACGGTGCATGCTTGCTTTACAGGCAGGAGGATCGAGAATAAAGTTTCCGAGGCGAGGAATCGTCGTATTTTTTTAAATACGACGGCGAAGACGCGAAATAAAAAGGACACTCGACAGAAATATGGCGCTCGTTAATTTACCTCGCTCCCTCTCGCCTCCCCCCCCCCCCCAACAAGTCATTATACCTTCGGATAATTAACTTGATTTTTCTTTTACCAAGAAGGAGATAATTGCACCGATGAGGTACCAATGTTTCAGCTCGTTAAACGTGTTATTCCGTCCGGCCAAGTGTTCAAAGGCCAATTACCTTTATACCGCGTGCGCGTATATATCATTTCTAAAACTCCCCTCTTCGGGGAGAGGAGAAACGTCGGGACGGACGGTTATCAATTTCGAAAAACTTTCGAAATAATCGTGGAAACTATTCCTTCGATATTAATCTCGTTCGAGGCAAGGAAATAATAATAATAATAAGAAGAAGAAGAAGAATTGGAAAAAATTGTCCGCAGTGGTGAATTCCCCGGCCGACAATAGGAAATCTGTCGGCATCTGCATCTGGCTTCGAGAAACTCGATATGCAAAGTGGAAAACAAAAAGGTCGAGGTCTCGTTGACAGAGGAATTCTTTGATGCCATCTCTCGAACAAAAAAAGGTACGGAAATCGGGCAGACGTTTCTTCGTACGTACGTTAGACGTACATCTCGATTTCTTTCTTTTTTTTTTTTTCTCTCCTTCTTCTCCTTTTTTTTTTAACTTCCACACTCGTACGGGACAAAGGCAGAACTTTATCGGCCAAAAGTTCGTTGCTATACGTATATATATTCGAATAATCGTGAAACAATTTTATCTTGGAGACTCGTTTCCCAAACTCGTTTCCGCTTCGAGAACAGTCTTTGGAAAATACTTGTGCACCGGATTACCAGAGAGGATTAGGACGAGAGAGAGGAAGGGAGCGGTTTCCATTAATCGAAGACGACGTATCGGGGAGACGGAACACTATGTCGAGAAGAGAGAGGAAGGGACGCGTTTCGGTTACGTATTCAAATGCGTACGCGGCGCGATTCGTTTGCCGCGGTTTGGATTTCAAGGTCCCGTCGCGGTCCATCCTGAATACGCCCACAAATTTATCATTGAAGTATTATTCATTGAAGCGTCAATGGCGGGGCATTTGAATATGAAAAGAAGGAGCCCCGGTGAATGGTGCCCTCTCCCCAAGGAGGAGAGGGACTCGCGTCATTGTCCGCGTGTGCGAGCGCGAGCGATGGCAGCCTTCGATTATTTAATCGATTCAGAATATTCAGGGGGCCCCGGAACGGGGGGGGATCTCTCTTTGTTTAACTTCCTGCAGATATCCGCCGATGGCGAGGGAACGGGGGGTGGTGGCCATCGTCTTCGTTGCGAGCACGTGTCCTGCGTGTGTGCGTGCGTATAATACACGTGTATATATATACATAATACGTGGCCCTGACCTTCGAGGAAAGGGAACAACCGCGCGTAAATCGCGTGACAACTCGGCAAGGAAACGACGCGTCACGCGGATAAATGGCCGCTTCCACGCCGCTCCATATTTTCTCCTATTTGATTCGATTCCTTCCCGAGTTTTTTCTTTTCTTTTTTCGAAAAATAAGGAACAGGCGAAAACGAGTCTTAGTCGGAAGAATCGAGAGATAATGGACGAAGACGAAGACGAAGACGAAGACGAAGAGGGAAGGGCAGGGCGCGTGATTCGAAGAGGAGGATTGAAGATAGGATTGTCCGCACCATCGGCTAGGAATCCCATCAAGTATCGTCGTTACCCCCGTGGCGAAGTGTAGCCGGCGTGGGGAGCTAGTTAGAGTTTATAATAAGGATCGGGAGGAGAGTGGTGGCCGTGTAACACGCCGCTGCCGGGCCTACTATACTATCTATTTATCGGGTGAAAATGTCTTCGGTTCAAATCCCCGTGAAATACGGGGGCTGCCGGATCTTCTCGGCTCCCTCCATCCTTCCTCCCTCCCTTCCTTCCTTCCTCGATCGGTTATTGTTCGTCGGTTCGCTGGTTCGCGAGCTGGAAAAATCGAACAACTACCTCTCTCTCTCTCTCTCTCTCTCTCGTTCTTTTCTCCGTGCGTGGAGGAAAAGGGTGAGATTATTACTCGACGATTCATATTTTATTTCGAAGCGTGGAGAAGCGTACGCGTAGAAGATCTACTCGGACGAGCGCAACGATTCTTAAAAAAGGATTTTTTTTGTCCGCCTCGTCCCGCTACCTACTCCTCTAAAAAACGCTCGCGTCCGTCTATTCTCCGCGCTCTCCTCTACGAGGATTATATAGCGGAGAGATCGTAAACGGCCAGAGTCCCTTCTCTACCGAGGGAGAGGGAGAGGGAGGGAGGAGCTCGCGCTCGCGACAAGAATTTATCACGCGTGACGTAATTCCGAATGCAGCGTCGCGTAGGCGAGTGTGGGAGGGGAGGGGAGCGCGCGACAGACTCGAGGTGCATCCACCTGGATATTAAAAATGTCGCACAATGAGCGCTCGACAAGCGGCTGTCGAGGAGACGAAGAGGAGAACGAGAGAGAGAGAGAGAGAGAGACCCTCCTTCGTCCCCTTTTTCTCCATCCAAGAGTTTTAACGATTTCGCCACGACAATTACGATTCCTCTTTAACCGCGCGCGCTTCGAGGTTACGAATTATCATCGCCGCGGAAACAGTAACCGTCCGTCCGGTTGCCGTGCTGCTTGTATTTCCCTCCGGTTAAAGGATACGCGTTTAATTGAGCGTGATAATTTAATGGTTCCTTGTTCGGGTATCGGGCCCGGGAGTGGGGAGAAAAAAATGCGCGCATCGACTTCTCGCGACTTCTCTCTCTCTCTCTCTCTCTCTCTCTCTCTCTCTCTCTCTCGCGGCAACCGCGCGTTACGATTCCCTTTCACGCTCGGTTAGCCGCAAAAAATTACAACGTCGCGCTGTGTTCGGTCGTTAAACGGTCGAAAACGCGATGTCCTTTCTCCCCCTTCCCCTCCGCCCGCGGCAATTGGTAGGCTAGCGTAAGTAAATATTTTTGTACGAGCAAACGGCTCGCGGTTGAAACTCGATATATCGGAACGCGTCTCGACGAGTGGAACGAGACGAGTTGGACGAGGCGGTTGGGTGCAATCTTTTCGTCACCGATCAAACGACGACGCTTCGCCGGAGGAAAGGCAATTCGAGGACCACACCGAGTTTCGACGTGTCACCTGGGATGAAAGAAAATGGTTTACAATCATTAGCGACGGTGACTCGACCGTCCACCGGTCCTCGTTAAACACTCCACTCTCTTTTCACGCGTGTATCCGTAATCGCCGATAAGAAGAACTCGTCGTCTCGGCCGCTCTTCTTTTTTCTTTTTATTTTTCCTTCCCCCTTCTTCGTCTCGAGAGCGTTGCCGCCACGACGACGAGATTCCCTTCCGGGGCAACGGACCTGTTCAACCTTGACGGGACCTTAATAAATTCGTAATCGATTGGCGGAAAGGGATAACGGAGGCGACGGAAAGAAAATTGCGATAAGCGATTAAACCGAGCTATTCGCGCGTGGCTATTAACGTTATTTTCACGAGACAGTGGCAAAGTTGCAGTGGCGAAGCGTGGAAATAATAACATTCGAGAATGGCGTTCCCTCTCTCTCTCTCTCTTTTTCGCTCGCTCTCTCGCTCGCTCTCTCGATTTTGCGAAGGTGCGCGTTTTCCACGCTCCAGTGAACAGAGTTATTTCCGATAGATGTTGCGTCCGTACGAGCGCTCATTTAACTCTGGCCAGATGCTGCGAAAGTTATCTCCTCTAAACTCTACCTTCGATAAATCTCATTACTCGCTTCTGTCTAGGGCCTCGTATCGAGGCCCCTGCGCATCCCATCCCGACCTTGCGCTCTCCTCTTCCTCCTCGTTTCCTCGTCCTGTTTTTTTTCCCCCTTTTTTTTTTTCGTGCTTCACCAGCTACCAGCCATCAATTTCGCGAAAGTTTGACTCGATGAATGGCACTAGCACGAGGGCAAGGTATATATACACGCTCAACCGAATTAAAATCCGATCAAAGTTTAAAATTCAGATTTCCTCGTTGTAAAATAAGGATACATAAGGATCGAGCGTTATCCTTATACGAGTCGAAGAAACGTTAGCTTTGTCATCATTTTCCATTTTCCACCGGGTCAAAAATAGAATAATACTTCACCACACGTAATTAGTAGCGATCAATTATGCGCGGCTGACTCGGCCGCGAGCACGCCCTTTCAACAAGGCGCGTCGGGAAATTTCACGTATTACCCGTTCTTTTCGAAATATTACGGAACGGATTTTCTACGCGTAGAAAATTTGAAAAAAAAACGTAATACGATCGATACGAGGCCCTTCTTTCAAACTCGATCCTCAAGGTTCCAAGGTTCCTCCTCCGATATTCCCATGCAGCAACCCCTTTGATCGGTGTACACGTTGGCATTGTTGGCGGGTTTATCGGGAGAAAGAGGGAGATCGAGGCACCCAAGGGTGCGCACGTTTCTCCGGCCGCGGAGAAAGCGAAGCCGTGCTGCACCTGCGATCGTCGGTTGAATGGGCCCTTCCTTCCTCTCCCCTCGTAGGAGGCCTAATATTCAAATAACGCAGGGCCCCGGGAACTTACGACGTAGTATAGATCGGCCCCCCGATCTGACCTCCCGTATTCAAATCGGTCGATCGTTAGATAATACGTAACCCCGATGGATGATGGGGTTGGTTAGAGAATCGTGAAAGCGATACGCGCTCCTTTCTTCCATTTCTTCTATTCTATCCAGGTTGGGACGATCTCTTCCGATTTTCTCCTCGATCTAAATATATATTTGTACGAGCGGATCGAAAAGAAGAGAAACGTCGATGTTAAAAGTACGAGGGAGGGAGATAAAATTGCGCTGCAACACCGAAGCCGTACAAGGAGCGTCTCTTCCGATTTTCTCCTTGATCTAAATATATATTGGGTTGGCAACTAATTGCGGATTTCACTCATAGATGGTTTCAGTTGAATTTTTAGGTTTGCTGGCGTAGTCCAAATGTAAAACACATTTTGTTATTCGATAGTTGGCAATTCAGCTGTCAATCAGTAAAAAAAGTTTTTTGATCGGTTGCGTAGTTTTCGTTTGGCGTTTGTTGAAAAATGGAAAATCAAAAGGAACGTTATCGTCATATTTTGCTTTTTTATTTTCGCAAAGGGAAAAACGCATCGCAAGCTCACAAAAAGTTATGAAAGAACGGCTTAAAAGAACGGTAGTGTCAAAATTGGTTTGACGAATTTCGTTCTGGTGAGCTTCATGTATCGCATACATGCATTGAAAACCACTTAAAACAACTTGGATATGTTCAAAAACTCGATACATGGATTCCTCGCGAACTGAAAGAAAAGCATTTAACGCAACGCATTAACAGCTGCGATTTGCTAAAGAAACGTAATGAAAATGATCCATTTTTAAAACGACTGATAACTGGCGATGAAAAATGGGTTGTTTACGACAATATCAAGCGGAAAAGATGGTGGAGCAGGCCACGTGAAGCAGCTCGAACAACATCAAAAGCTGGTATTCGTCGAAAGAAGGTTTTGTTATCAGTTTGGTGGGATTACGAAGGAATTGTCTATTTTGAACTCTTACCACCCAACCGAACGATCAATTTTGTCGTCTACATCGAACAACTAACGAAATTAAACGATGCGGTTGAAGAAAAGCGGCCCGAATTGACAAATCGAAAAGGTGTTGTATTCTATCATGACGATGCAAGGTCACACACATCTTTGGTCACTCGGCAAAAATTATTGGAGCTTGGTTGGGATGTTTTGCCATATCCACCATATAGTCCTGACCTTGCACCATCCGATTACTTTTTGTTTCGATCTTTACAAAACTCCTCGAATGGTAAAAATTTCAATAATGATGATGATATCAAATCGTACCTGATTCAGTTTTTTGCTAATAAAAACCACAAGTTTTATGAACGTGGGATTATGATGCTGCCTGAAAGATGGCAAAAGGTCATTGATCAAAATGGGCAACACATTACAGAATAAAGTTATTTAGTTCCATGAAAAAATTGTCTTTGATTTTCTAAAAAAAATCCACAATTACTTAGTTGCCAATCCAATATATATTTGTACGAGTGGATCGAAAAGAAGAGAAACGATGTTAAAAGTACGAGGGAGGGAGATAAAATTGCGCTGCAACACCGAAGCCGTGCAAGGAGCGTCTCTTCCGATTTTCTCCTCGATCTAAATATATATTTGTACGAGTCGATCGAAAAGAAGAGAAACGATATTAAAATGTACGGGAGGAAGGGAGATAAAATTGCGCTGCAACACCGTGCATCGAGGAAGGAGCGGAAGAAGCGAGGAGAGTAGCAGCGAAGGCAGCTCCCGGCTGATTACGTATTAATACGTTTCTCTGAATCCCGCGCTGTCAGACGGGCGAACGGGCGAACGGATGGACGGACATAGGGAAGGGGAGGGTAGGGGTGTGACGAGCGTCCCACTGCCCAGGGCGTCCCACGGGATACTCTCTCTCTCTCTCTCTCTCTCTCTCTCTCTCTCCGTAGAGCGGGCGCTCGCTCTGATGAGAAAAATTAGCAGAAATAAAAGGAGGACCGGCAGTACGATTATACAAAACGGATATTACAACGGACCCACAGCTCTGTCTCTTATTAAACCCTCCTCCGCCGGAGAGAACCAGCCAGCCAGCGAGCCTTCGCAGTTATATTTCTTTCCTCTCCGACACGAAATATTCGCGATATCGAATCTCTCTCCCGATATCTTTAGAATGAAAACGAAAGATGATCGACGATAATGATAACAATAGAAATCACGAAGGCTCAACTTTCGTAGCGGGGATTCGAATTAGGCTAAGCCATCGGAAAGACGAGACTTTACCCATCTTGGAATCGTCGAAACTCGAAGCGAAATCCCTCAAAGGTGTGTTTGTTTCTCGCTCGAAAGCCGTCCTCCCTCCTTTCTCCCTCTCCCTCTCTCTCTCTCTTTCCCGAGACGAAACATCCGCGGGCTAAGATGGCGGTCCTTTCGAGGGCTGGTTTCGGAAAGAGAAACAGAGGAGGCGAGCGCGAACCAGAGAGCGAGGAAAGGAGAGAGGAAAGTGTGCGCGAGGAGAGAGGAAGATGGGTATTTGTGTAATATTCCGTTTGTCTTGTCTTCAGAGCATCCGCTAATGTACACAACACTAGCACCGTAACGAAGACACTCGCTCTCTCTCCTACAGAGAGAGGAAGAGAGAGAGAGAGAGAGAGAGAGAGAAAGCCACCGACGATGCCAGCCAACCACCGCCGCTGCTAAGATTGTTATTGTACAATTTGCTACATCTAAGGCTGTATCCCTGCGTCGAGTGTGAGGGCACCACCTTTGGACATCAGCTACGACCATCGTGTACAGACAGTCGCCTCTTCCTTCCGCGTCTCCTTGCTCTTACGGCCCCCCGAAATTCTATTGTCCGCGGAACCCGAGTCGTCCACCGTGAGAACGTCGCGTCGATCGTCCCCGATCGTCCACCGATTCGTCCATCGACGCTCGATAGAAGGGCGGGAAGATCCTGACGTCCCCCCCTCGCTCGAGAGCCGATCGAAAGGGATCGTCATCGCCTCGATCGTCGCGACGGAAGCGGACTAAAGTTTCCCCGCTCGATCAAAGAGATCAAAGCGAACCACTCCTCGTGGATAGATCCGAAAGGGAGGGAGAGACGTCGTCCGGATCAAAGTCCGAGAAATCTTGGTGTAACGAAATCTTAGGGGGGGAGGGAGAGAGAGAGAGTAATTGGGGATAAAAAGCGAAGGAGGAGGAGAGCAACAGGCGTGAAATCGGATTAAAACGGCCGCGAGATTTCGAAGCGTTGCTGGAAAGTTGCCTCGCGGAATTACCGGAAGTGGCTTCGTTCGTTAGCCGCGTATTTGTCAATCTCCGCCACCTTTCTCGCCACCATTCTCTCCGCCGAATTGTACCTGCGAAAACTCCCTTGTTTGCGTACCCACGACTAGTGGTATGGCAGTCGATCTTCCGGGCATGGATGGTAAAGTGGCTGCTCTTACACAAATAAAACAGCACTTAGCGCGAGTTACTCGCCATCTCTCTCTCTCTCTCTCTCTTCTTTTCGCTCCATCTTACTCTATACATATATATATGTATATTTATTATACAGCGTATCTTCTCGTTTGCGACAACACAGACAATGGGAATGCGACATGTGCCCCCGAACTCCCTGCAACAGCAGGTAACGGCGCCGCGATACTCGTATGCAAATCCAGTTGAGTGCGCGCCACCAAGGTTGAAGCCACCGAGTATTCGGTGTTTGGAAATCAAAGGACGCTAGGCTTGTTAAACCCGGCAGGATTTCCCGTGGAAGAATATTCTACTTTCCTCGTAGAAAAACTCGTCGTTGGAGAGCTATCGAAAGGACGGAGCAGGAGGAGGAGGAGGAAGAGAGGGGAGGAACGCCGTGGGCCGATTACTCGGCCACCCGAGTACAAACAGCGGATCGCTTCGTAAATGCATGAAACGCGATATGAAATGCACGAGTTCGGACGTTTTGGCATCCGGACAAGCAGACAATCAACTCATCGAGGCGTGTGGATGCATTTTTATTATATATTATAGACTGCCCGATGCTTTCCTCCATATCGTACGTCACTCACGATGTCAGTCGCTAACGTACCGTCTCGAACGTATTTCACGTACCGGGTGTCCCGAACGTTTCATTCCAAAGGATTTAAAAAAAGCTCGGACACCGCAACCTTCCTCGCGCGCTCGTTTAACTCGTAATTCGTAATTTCGTTTCGTCGTTTCAAAATCTCGATGCGCAAACAACAATCGCGTAGATCCTCGATCGTAGATCATCGATCAATGACATCGTTTCTTCCCTTCTTTCACAAGGAGTGTGTATTTTATATCTAATCTCTCGTTCGAATTTAGAAAGATCGTAATAAATCGTAATAATAGAAATTGTCGAATCTATTTTAATAATCGAAAGGTCAGGGTTCGTTACTGGCCAACACCCAGTATAGATTTCGGATATAGGTGTATCGAGCAGTATCTGGCCGTATCAACCGTACACATAATTACCATCTGATAGAGTTCGTTGTCTGTCGGGAGGCTGATTTCATACTTGTTCTTGTTGCCGACCCGTCAAAGGTATCCCCGTGGCGGTAGGACGGTCAATCTCTCCCTGGACGGGGACCCAAGGGCCCGTATGGGCTCCTTCTCCCGTCTCGACCAATCACCGACTCCTTACGCTCGCTCCGTATCCATCGAGCAATCGTAAGAGAGGAAAGAGGAGAGAGAGAGAGAGGAAAGGAAAAAATCGATCGCGATTAGGTTTAACACGAGATGCATCGAGGAGAGCCTCGCCCGTTTCGATGGCCGATCGAAATTCTCGCTCCAACTTCCTCCACGCGGATATAAAAGGATATAAAAGAAAGGAAAGATGGTGGTCGAAAGATCGTAACGTAATTTTTGTTACGTATCGAAGAATTGTTCGACGCAACGCGATCAACGCAACACCTGTCGAAAATGCAGATTTACGGCGCAGCTGCTTCCGCCGGAATAATTCGAAGGGAGAGAGAGAGAGATCGTCGCTACTCCTCCTTTCTTTCCTTCGTCGAAAAGTATTGTTTAATCAGAGCGTGTCAAAATATTAGGGCCTCTAACCTACTTCTTCTTCTTCTTCTTCTTCTTCTTCTTCTATTCGCTCCGATCTCGAGGAATCCTCCCACTGCCTCGGGCTCGACGCTGACACAGGTAACCGGTCTCGACCGATGCAACCGTTTCGTTCGATCGGTTATTTACCGGGTGTCGAATTTTTCCTTTCCTTTTTCGCGCAATTATTACTCGTAACGTAACTTGGCTACGAAACGGATCGAGCCCGCGACACAATGACGGGGCAACCACGCGAACGCTTCTTCCTTCTTCGGGGGGGAAAGATTTATCGAGGCAGCGCGCACGTTTGTCACACGCGTTTTCGTGAACTCTTTTGTCGAGCCATTCATTCATTCATTCATCGGTCCGCTTCGATGGAACCCGAGTCTCCCACGCGTAACACCTATGAAACCTGTTTTCTTCTTTCTAGCCGGACGAGGTGCCGAGATGAAAAAAAAGAGGGGGAGAAAAAAAAAAAAGAATCGAAACTTATTTCGACTCTCTCGAGCGGAAAAACATCTTTCTATCGACCGCTTTCTGAATCCGACTCAACGACTTTTCAGCGTGAAAAACTCGAAACGTAACGGCTTAAGCGAAACAAGGGGGGCGCATCAGAAAAGAGGAAATTTCGATCCCGTACGTTTAAAATATCCGAAGAGAGGATTCTCCCTCGAGGGAAAGGAATGATAATTTCGAATCGGTAACAAGCGAACGAGTTAATCTTTCCAATTGGTTCGCTTCGAACGAGCCCACCTCCGCCGAGGGAACAAAACATCACCTGCCGCTCGATGACGATCGCGAGGAGGCGGAGGACCATTGTCGGCCGCGTCCGGTTTTATACCAACTCCATTGTCCCGGCCTTATATTTATTCATTAACAATTACCGGCCACTCGAAATATATACCGGCGTTCGGTACATTGTGCGTTTGATCGCAGCTGTTTGTCGATCAACCGCACACACAACGCTCTGCAAGAATTGAAATATATATATCCGTATCGGGGGGAGAGATCCATTGCAATTTTAATAACTTAATAATATTCTTTCTCGAAGGTAAAGAAAAGAGAGAGAGAGATTTTAAAAAAAGAGGCGTTCACGTTCCTGGAAAGAATATTCCAACGTGTATTGCATCGTTAATTATATACGGTCGGGGTAATTAATTAGCTAATAACCGATCGTTATTCCCTCAATAAAGAAGGAATAATCGCGTCGGATCCATCTCGAAGTGGCGACACACTGTTCGCCGTTGAGTTTCATTTAATCCACCGTTCGTCAGCAATTTCTTCGAGGATTAACCGATAAAGTCGTTGTCCACACGTTGTACACATACATCCATCATCAGCAAGATCTGTCCATTACTAGAATTAACGGATGAACGCACATGGGAATTCAGTTGGAGCTGCTCGCCGCCGACGGGTGCCGATCAATTAACTAATGATCGCTAATTAACGTTCCCCGAGGGCGGTAATACCCGATAATGCCTGCTGCTCGACGCGCCAGCCTTACGTTACACTATCGCTCGTGGAGCCGGAACAATCTTGGCGAGGGCCTTAGTTTGAGTTTAACCGTGGCTCAGCACTGTGCTGAGTAATCAAACAATTACGAGGGGGTGAAAGGTGTGGTGGTGTGGCTCGGTTCGCGGGGGGAGGATCGTGGCACGGCCGCTTTCAACCGCTTTCCCAGTTCGAATCTTCCTCCGAAACGCGGAGAGAATGGACGAAACGAAGGGAGAGATCGGGAGTGGAGAGCGAGGCACCGCGCCGTAAGTCGAACCCTCTTCGCTCGAAAAATAACAATTTCGAAATCGTGGTTCGAGGACGAGTGTTCGTTGCATCCTGAAAAAACTTTGAAGAGAAAGAAAGAGGGAGGAAAGGAAATATTATATATATCGTTTCTCTCTCAAACTTGTTTACGACTCTTTTTCTTTCGTCAGAAATAAAAATATTCGAAAACATCGGGAATACATTTTCACGTTTATATATATCGGCAGGTAACGATTCGAGGATGTTAATCGATCTCGGCGATAAATAAATATCGCGTCGATAGAAGAGGGGGGAGGGAGAAAAAAAGATAGTGAAAATGAGAGAGGGGGGAGGAGGTGGTAGATACCTCTCGAAAGCAGATTTTAATCGAGCGTCAAGCCGAGACAACGAATTTACGATCCAGTATGGCTCTTTAGCAACTCGTTTTAAGACCGTTCGACGAACCAAACGATACGGTAATTAACATAAAGTATTAATAACGATTCTATCGCTGACGCTTCTCTTTTTTACGTCGAACCTCTTTTTCCACGGTTTATGCGCCCATTAGATTTTACGATCAAACCGAAAAAAAAAAAGAAAGAAGGAAGGAAAAAAAATAGCTGCACGACGACGTATGCGTAGGGGGTCTCTCTCTGGATCGAACCTTCTTTCTCATCCTCCTAATCCTTTTCACCGTTCATCTTCTTTCATTATTTATCTCTTCTTTAATTCGTCGATGAACGCTCTCGAGACTCGAGCTTGATTCTTTCTTTAATTCTAATCTATCCAACTCTACTCGAGATTCCATCGAAGCTTTACTTCGCTGTTGATACACGAGAGTATCGAACGTAAACATTTTTCTTCCCTCGATTTCTCGAACAATTATGAATGAACCATTTAAAAAAAAAAACTAAGAAGAGCTATTCCCGCAAAACGCGTAAACGAATTGGAATTAATTTCGACTTTAAGCCTGATTATAACCGTGGCTACGGTTTACTGGACCAGGATTCCCCGTCCGTTTCATTCTCGAAATATCAGCAGGTGGGCATACCTGACAGCTGTACAACTCGACATCCGTTCACGGTTGTTATTATTATTAGCATTCTCGCAAAAATGCGGGGATAGATTAAAATTAGCCGGCCCGATATTAATTACCTTCTAGCTACGATTACGATTTTAATTATAACGCGCGAAACGAACCAATCCAATCGGTTTAAATAGCCGAGAATCTCGTTTCTTCGTTTCCAAATCGAATCGATTCGGGAAAATGGAGGAAATTAAAGATTCTTTCGATTAATCAAATACATTTAAAACACTCTAGGGAATAAAGACGTATTCTTTCTCTTCCTACGATCTACGATAATCGACGATATCGATCGTCGAAACGATTCTTCGTTCCAACAAACGATTCAAAACTTGGTAATACACTTTCGTACACACAGACGTATCGATGCCCCGTCCGATCCGCGTTTGCAAATCGGCAGAAGCGTGCACGTTGAATTATTCAAGGGAGAGAGACCGGGGCCCGATATCGCAGGTAGAGGAACGCAGTAGCGGCGTTCGACGTTTTTCCCCGGGACACGAGCAGAGAAGAAGAAGAAGAAGGAGGGGGAGGGGGAGGAGGAGAGGTCAAGATTGTCGCGAGGCCTCCTGCGCGGCAGCGATAGAAACGAGAAATTCCGATTTACATATTTATTCCACGAAGAAGATCTACGCCGGATAGACGGAAAATGTCGTGACGCATTATCGGTGCCTCTTCCTCTCACAAAAATCCCCGTTCCCATCTTCCGTGACCGAGATACGTACGTTTCATCTCCGTTATACGCCACGAAAGGACAAGAGTCGGGAACGAACAAGAAGATGATTCATCCTGAAATTTAAAACAGAATACAACAATTATTCGTCGACTTTCTTTATTCATTAAACGCAGCGTAAATTTGTTTATGTATATTTCTTGATTATTCGCACGTTCAATGATTAATATCGAACGATCATATTTCGAGAGAGAGAGAGAGAGTGGAAAAATTTCGAGGAGTGAAATTGATTTCTTTCTCCATTTAAAGGAAAAATTAGGAAGGGAAGAGGCGGGCAAGATCTTGTCGCTTATCGCGACAAAATGGGGGCCAGATGATCTCGAGTATCGCGTCAACACCGTTTCAAGTATCGCGTGTCTTCCCCGTACAGCGCTGATGGCGGTTTTCGCGATCCTGCGCTACTTAACAAACTTACCCTTTAACCTCCCCCCTCTCTCTGCCTCGCCGTCTGGGCCGAGGATCGCGCGGGGACGTGGAAATTCTTAACGCTGTTAAGATATGTTAATTTTGTTTACCTATAAGCTATTAAAGGGGTCCTAACGTGCTTAAAGCTAAATCAGTTTAGTTTTCGCCGGATGTGTTCCACGGCGCGGATCCACCGGCGGCGCACGAAAGGTGTTTCGCGAGGCACAACTCGAGGGGGAGGAAGGGGGAGGGAGGGGAGGGACGATAGCTTCCTCGACGACAGAATTTACCACGCCACCGCGGGATCTTATCGGTTAGATAGGAGCGAGACGACGACAAGCCTCGACAAACAGGCGGTTATCGAAATTTCAAATTTCAAATCTCTGCTTCGAACCGATTTACGATCCGTTCCTTCGATCGCTAATTTCGTACGAGACAAATTGGATAAGAGAAGTATGTGATAATTGAGAAGTAAAAAGGAAAAAAGAGATTGGAATCCTCGACAAACAGGTTATCGAAATTTCAAATTTCAAATCGTATCGAATCGTGATTACCGATTCCGAATCGGTTCCTTCGATCGCTAATTCTAATTTCATACGAAACAAATGGGATAGAAGAAATATGTAATAATTGAGAAGTGGAGAGGAAAAAGGGATTGGAATACGAAAGTTTATTCGTTTTATCGAAATTTCAAATTTCAAATTTCGAGTCCCTGTTTCGAACCGATTTACGATCCGTTCCTTCGATCGCTAATTTCGTACGAAATAAATGGGATAAGAGAAGTATATAATAATTGAGAAGTGGAAAGAAAAAAAGGGATTGGAATCCTCGACAGGCGATTATCGAAATTTCAAATTTCAAACCGTGATTACCGATTTCGAATCAGTTTCTTCGAGCGTTAATTTTAATTTCATACGAAACAAATGGGATCAAAGAAATGTATAATAATTGGAAAGGAAAAAAGGAATACAAGAGTTTATTTGATAAAAAGAAGACGCCTCGACAAACAGTTATCGAAATTTTAAATTTCAAGTCCCTGTTTCGAATCGTGATTACCGATTTCGAATCGGTTCCTTCGATCGCTAATTTTAATTTCATACGAAACAAATGGGATAAGAGAAATATGTAATAATTGTAATAATATGTAATAATAAGAAGTAGAGAGGAAAAAAGAATTGGAATCCTCGACAAACAGACGATTATTGAAATTTCAAATTTCAAACTCTGTTTCGAACCGTGATTATCGATTTCGACTCGTTTCTTCGATCGCTAATTTCATACAAAACAAATGGGATAAGAGAAATATGTAATAATTGAGAAGTGGAGAGGCAAAAAGGGATTGGAATACGAAAGTTTATTCGTTTTATCGAAATTTCAAATTTCAAACCCTGTTTCGAACCGTGATTACCGATTTCGAATCGGTTCCTTCGCTAATTTCATACGAGACAAATGGAAATATGTAATAATTGAGAACTGGAGAGGGGAAAAAGGGATTGGAATAGGAAAGTTTATTCGATAGAAAGGAGACGTGTATATATAGGAGGTTCGATTCGGGAAATCGACAAACGGGAAGAAAATCTTTGCACAGGGAGGGGGCTACAACTTTGCAGCTGCGCTTATTACTAATCCACGGCAGAACAATTTAGGTGTTTGCCATTACTAATAACCCGGCGAGCAAACGCAGCATTATTAACAGGTTCGCAAACATCTTCTGTATTAGTGATCTCGTCCCCTATAACCTACATAGTCTTTCCGTGCACCGATTTTCCACCATCGCCGCCCACACGCCAACCCTTATTCCGATCTCTTGTACAGATATTTGCCGTGTCTACACCGGCCAAATTATCTCCGGCGATTTGAAGATAAAGGATTTTCCACCGGTGCCGGAGATACAACGCCTCTCTCTCTCTCTCTCTCTCTCTCTTCCTCTCCCTCTCTCTCTTTGCACGGATGAAGCCCGAGAATCGAGCGCTGATAACTCGCTTCGCTGGTAACTAACCAGATTACCAAACTTCTTCGTCAATCTGAAAATTACCTCCTCCTCCTTCTTCCTTCTCTTCTTCTTCTTCTTCTTCTTATCATTTTTAATATCATCCGTTTATAGAAACGGATTTGTATTTATATTCGACTGTTTACTCGTTCGAAGAAGAGTATTTTGAATATCGTAAATCATCCAGAGAAATTGCCAATTCTCGCGACATATTAATCAATCCTTCCCCAAACAACCGACTTCAACAGGTTAAATCTATAAATATACATGTGTATATATATATACGTTGGTTGGAAAATTTTAGAGGAGAGGACACAAAGATACGTATAAATCATCGATGGATATTAATAAACGATCGGCCGCATTTTCCAACTTTATTTCTGCAACAAGACTCGGCCGACCCGGCTCGGCTCGGCCGTGAATCATTTTGACAGACGTTCTTCTCGCGTTCGTTTCGCGGCTCGTCCTCGCTTTAATTCCCTCGAACGAGCTGTTGGGAGTCGAGGAGGGGAGGGACGAGTTACTATTTCGACATATCTCGATCACGATGAGAAAATGACGGCGCGAAACGTTCTCTCGTGCGCGCAACATTTATCAAGCATCAGAATAGGATCGAGCGCTAGGTGTCGCGAATATTCGTTGCGAAATATTTCGGACTGGTTAGCCGGCTCGAACGGATTGGCTCGCTGACAGTTTTTGGCGCGACGCAGTTTGTTTCGCGGAGTCGAACACGGCCTGCATTAATATTCTAGCTACGTTCTCGAACAGGCTGCTCCCCGTCTTCTTAATCCACCGCTCACCTCCTTCGCAACCGAGTCGGCCTTCCCTTTGCCTTGCAAATCTTTCCTTACGACAAACGTTTCTTTCGATATCTCCTCTCTTCTGAAAATTCTCTTTCGATGAAATGTCAAAGTTTGAATAATTGAGAAACATTTTGAGATACGATAAGAGAGATGAATCGGATAAAGTAGAGACACAGTTTGGAAAAGTAAGTGGTAGGCCAATATGATACGATACGAGAGTGACAGCGGGCCATCGTGAAACCATCCTGCACTTACGGGTTATATTTCGGGTTTCGTGAGTCATAAGAGATGACGTTATCGCGCGTTTGGATCATACATACGCACGCGGCGAGCGTAGTTAAGAGTCAATGCCAGAAATAATGTTGCTACACGAAGTTTGTGCTTCGAGTCGACGAGGGTCACGTACCTAACCACTGTGCATCGTTCAAACCAATTATATTTACCCAGCCGAGATATCGATACTCTTACGACGTATCAGGCGTGCGAATTAGTTTCTTCTTATTTTCTCTTCGATCCTTTAACCAACTCTCACTCTACTTCCTTACTTTTTTTGTTTCTATAAGAAGAGTCCTTTGATCCAATGATTACTTTAAGAAATCTGAAAACTCGTATCAAAGATTTAAATTTCCAAAAAAAAAAATTCGGACGAAGGAATTTCTCTTTCAGGGAACCAATTATATTTACCCAGCCCAGATATCGATGCCCTTACTCCTTTTATGATATCAGGCGAATTAGTTTCTTCCCTTTGTTTTTCTTTAAACTTCTCTCATCTGATTCGAATTACTTTCAATGCCTTTACTTTTTTTGTTTTTTTAAGAAGAGTCCTTCGGTGCAACGATTACTTTTCAGTTTAAACTCGTACTAAAGATTTAAATTTCGATCGATAGATCATTCAGTTAGGAAGAAATCCAAAAATCTTGAGTATGCAATGAATTAAAGAAGGAATTTCTCTCTTAGGGAACCAATCATTATTAGTTTCTTTCTTTTATTTTTTTTTCTCTCATCTGATTCGAATTACTTCCTTACTTCTTTTGTTTCTTTACAAGTTCTTTGATGCAACGATTACTTTTCAGTTTAAGAAATCTGAAAACTCGTATCAAAGATTTAAATTTCCAAAAAAAAAAATTCGGACGAAGGAATTTCTCTCTCAGGGAATCAATTATATTTACCCAGTCGAGATATCGATGCCCTTCCTCCTTTTATGATACATCAGGCGAATTAGTTTCTTCCCTTTGTTTTTTTTTAACCTCCTCTCACCGGATTCGAATTACTTTCCTATTTCTTTTGTTTTTTTAAGAAGAGTTCTTCGGTGCAATGATTACTTTTCAGTTTAACTTCAGTTTAAACTCGTACTAAAGATTTAAATTTCGATCGATAGATCATTCGGTTAGAAAGGAATCCGAAAAGTTCTCTCAGGGAACTAATTATTTTTACCCAACCGAGATATCGATGTTTCTCCTCTTCTTATGATACATCAGACGAATTAGTTTCTTCGCCTTATTTTTCCTTCAATGATCCTTTAACTTCTCACTGGATTCGAATTATTTCCTTACTTCTTTTGTTTCTTTAATTCTTTATTTCGATCGATCGATCATTCGGTTAGGAAGGAATCCAAAAATCTTGAATATACAATGAATTAAAAAAGGAATTTCTCTCTCAAGGAACCAATCAGGCGAATTAGTTCCCTTCTTTTTTCTTCTCTCATCGGATTCGAATTACTTCCATACTTCTTTTGTTTCTTTAAGAAGAGTCCTTCGGTGCAACGATTACTTTTCAGTTTAACAAATCTGAAAACTCGTACCAAAGATTTAAATTTCGATCGATCGATCGATCATTCGGTTAGAAAGGAATCTGAAAATCTTGAATATACAACGAATTAAAGAAGGAATTTCTCTCTCAAGGAACCAATTATATTTACCCAGCCGAGATATCGATGCCCTTCCTCCTCTTATGATATATCTTCTTATGATGATCCTTCGGTGCAACGATTACTTTTCAGTTTAACAAATCTGAAAACTCGTACCAAAGATTTAAATTTCGATCGTTCGGTTAGGAAGAAAACAACGATAGTTAAAAAATTCGGACAAATTCGAACGAAGAAGGAAATCGGAGATGGAATACGTTGGCAAGGATGGACGAAAATCGAAAAGAGCCGAACGTACAGCGGATACACGGATTTGTTATCCCTCCCTCCCTCCCTCCCCCCCGTCCCTCCCGATCACCAGCAGGCTCGAGACAAATGCGCCCCCCGACCCAGGGGGTAGGGGACCGTACGGGGGTCGGTGATAAACAGTGTCGCTCATTCACAATGGCCGGCAAACACGCATTAAAACGGACTAATATGAAGTGTATTAATGCGAGCGGCATTGTCTAACCCATGGTGTACATGGCTACTGTCGTGGAGTCTGCCTTTATCCCACCGTGGGGGGCCCTCGCGATGCTTACATACGTATATACATGGGCCCCCTCCATATACCCAGTGACTTTTTAAAAAGCCGCCACGTTCCTCCATCTCTCCTCTTGTACTCTTCGTCCTTCTCCTCTCTTTCGCTTCCAAACCAATTCCAAACGAATCTTCGAATAGAATTCTTTTTAAAATTTAAACTCTCTACGATAGAAAATATTCTTTCTCGAACGAAACAGGAATATATATACACACGTTTGGGATATCGCGTGGAGGATGAATAAAAAAGGAGAAAGAAAGAAAAGAAAGGAGAGAAGAGGGAGAGGGGTGTAACGGTACACGAGGATGGATACGTTAAAGAAAGCTCGTGTTCGAAGGAGCGTTCAAGTACAAGGTTACGAGGTGTACACCCCGTATGGGACCAATCGCAGGGTAGTGCTGCAAGCTAGTTCTGCCCACTGGTCTAAATTATGGGGTCGCTGTCCAGCTCGCCACGCATAAATGATTGCCCGTGTTATGTTAAACATCCGACAACGGAGAGAGAGAGCCCCGAGAGCTCACCCACACGAAACACATCCGATGGAAGTGGAGGAGGAAGAGGAGATGGAGGAGGAGGAGGAGGAGGAGGAAGAGGCGAACGTTATTTATCTCGAGCAGTCGCACACGAGCAAGGATTTTGAATAATTCCTGGTCGGCGGAAGAGGTCGAGGATCTTGCAACTCCAGGCCACTTCGGATTCTCCATAAATATTCCCCTCCCGGCATGCAAAAAGTGTCGGACCACGCGCGCAACATCGGATCTCCGAAACCTTACATCCTCCTTCGAGCTCAATTTGCTCGCCCCGACAGATACAGAACGTTTGTCCCTCCAATTATATTCCGCGCTCGTAATTTCCACGGATTAATCACCGCTCCATTCCTTCGCTCCTCCTCGTTTCGATGACAAATTGTCGAAATATCGCGGATAATTCTCAATCGAGAAAAATCTTCTTATCGAGAGAAAGAAGAAAAAGAAAAGTCAGCGGAGGAATGAATAGAGGTGGGAGGGTGATCGGGAAGGGAGATCGGTCGGTCAGTGGCCGGCGAGGAAAAAGACATATTAGAGACATCATAATGCCAGGGCGAAGCTGTGTTCCAATTTATAACCGGATGATATCGCGATAGAGTCTCAGGTTCGAGGCATTGTGTTCGGTAGGGTTTCGTTCCTGATGTTACACCGGGCATCGGCTGTGGGTGGGGTCTCGATGCCTTGGTGGCCTCGCTCTACGTATCCTTTTGATATCCTGTTAACTAATGCCAGCTATTCGTTACGGGCGGAATAATTCAACGGACGCGCGCGTTTCTTTTTCTTTTTTCCTCTTTCCTCTTTCTCGAACAATCGGTTAATAACGTGGTAAATTCTCGAGACTTTATTTTCGCGAGAAAAGGATAATTTCGTGTGCGAGAGAGGAAAGATTAACTTAGCATTAACTGGGAGGGCAGGCGGCACAGGTGATTGGATCGAACGAAAGGGAAAGAATTGATCGAGAGACGAGCGCGGTCACGTCAGTCCAGGAGCAAGAAGGATCTCTGGTGGGGCAGGACGAGGAGTCCTTCCTTGTTGGAATCACTCTACTCTCTAGTAGGCGGTAACCAACGTTGGCCAGGCCTACTACACTACCTCTCTTCTGACTCCGGTGTAACAATGGATCTGCAACAATACGAGCATCTCGTTTTTCGCCCGGGTCTCGTCTTTTCTTTCCTCTTCTCCTCTCGCTCCCCACACATTGATACGCGGACTAACCAGCCTAACGAAACGGCGAAACTGAATATATATATATATACGGTAATACGGCGTGCCATTGTATCGGTTTTAAATATCCCCGGGGGGTTTCGTCTTCCAACCATTTCCGGCCTACGACCGTTCCGATCTCTTGAAGGCAAAAAACGCGTGCAAAAGATTCAACGAGACTTTCTTCTCTCGAACAAAAAATTGGAATTGGGACAAAGATGGAATAATCGTTGGAAAATATTTGCCAACGTTTGTTATTACTTACTCTTCCTACCAGGGGTAGGAAGAAGGGGGTGGATGGAAATTGCATAATTTTCACGGTTCATCGAATTTTCTTTCAAAATTAATTAAATTCCAGCTTAATTACGTTCATATATTTTTCTTAGAAACTGAATTAAAAAGACTCGTATTACGCGTGGTGTTTGTAACCGAGCTATGAAAGTATTATGAAAACACCAGTTCGGTTTTTGTTCATTTACGCTTTGTTAAATGAACATCTCATGAATTATAAAAATTTTTTTACCTTTGCGGTCGGGGGATTAAGTTTTACATTCACAGGCGTCTGGTTCAACGTTGAAAATAAATAATGGAGCGGTGAAAATAAACAGTCATCTACGGTGTGCAATCGCTGCACAAGCATGCATCGTGGGAAAAACAAGAGATATGGAGAAGAAACCGAGAAAAAAACGTGGAGAGGGGGAGAGGGGGGAGAAAAAAAACGACTATATATTATTTTTAACTCATAACTCCATCGGCCGCTAAGAGTGCAACTAGCATGCTTCGGTTTGAAAACTCGGATAAATGAAATAACATTTTCTTTTCTTTTCCTTTTTCTTTTTCTTTTTCTTCCTCTTTTCCCCAATATCACGATTAATTTCTTAATCGAGAAATAAATACATTCCTAGCAATTATCAATCTTCCGTTTCCTCCACTTTAATTCGTTTACTTTGCTACGCGCAAAATTAAAATTTCCACGACGATTCGAACAAAGATTCAAGATTAATTTAACGAGATAACGCCGTTTACGTTCCGATAATTAATCTCCGAACCGAGGGAATCGCGCCTTCTTTTCCTCCCCTCCTCCAACGACGCGCCAATCGCGGTGGAAACAATTATTACGCGGCTGCGGACACTCGGATAGATGATCTCCGCAAAATGATGTACCAATGATGTTGACAGTGGCGCGCCGAGAATACGACGATTCTCGTTCAACTAGCCTCGGTAACAAGCCTCATTGCCACTTTATTATCGCGAACAGATCTGCCAGGAATAGCCACAAATCACACAGAACTGGTTATCCGGTGCGTCATACACCGGAGCTTATGCCCGTGTTTCTCAACACCATTATCTATGGAAATATCTCTCGCCGCCAAACTCTCCTACGTATTACAATTTTCCTCGATCCTCGAATACCAAACAATTGATCCATCGATCGATATGATTAATCTTCGAAATTCAAATCGTTCGTTTTTTGGATTGGAAAATTTTTCCCGGCCGATATCCTCGTCGCGCGGCGGTCAGATCAATGGCCCCGGCCGGCTCCTAAATCAACTCCTTATGACAAGAACAGATGTACGCGAACCTGTCCTGTCGCGGATAGTCCGCGCAGAGTCCAAGGCGGAGGGGGCGAGAGAGGAGAGGAGAGAGGAGAGCGGTCCGCTTAGATATCCGGTAGCCTGGTTCGTTCGGCCGGCTACATCGAATCTATGAGCTCGGCGTTATCGTATTGTAGAGGCGCTCGAGGCCCATAGCTCGTGTATACGCCGCGGCACCAACCAAGAATAACGCGACACGTATATAAAGACGATGGTATATCTGTATCAATTGTATGCATATGTGGGATCCCTTCTCCCTCTCTCTCGCTCTCGAAAAGAAAGGCTCGCTCCTAGACTATGTAGGTATATTTGTCGCGCTTAAACCATTATACGTTTTATCGTTTTATTGTTCGTCACCGCGGCATCCACCCACCCCGTCCCACGTTACGAGAGGATACGATACGGATTTTGAAGGGAGGGAGGAGAAGGAAAGAGACGGTTAAGAGGGTTTAACCTTGGTTGAAACAGCATGCCTTATGTGATCTTCATTTGAATACGATTATGGATAACGCGATACGCGAAAGACCTATGCCGCGGCATCAAATTTGATATTCAAATGGACGATACGTCTTTTGTTTCCTTCCCCGTTGTTGCGAACCCGTTGTGCCTCGATCTGGACCGATCCCCGAGACCAACACCTCCGCGATCGCTTTTCTTCTCCATTTCGTTTATATTTTCCTTCCTATTAATATATACGACCTATCTGTATAGTATACGAAAATACGATGCGGAGTTTGTTGGAAATTTTTCGAAAGTAGAAAGAGAGAGAGGAAGAATGATCCGCCACGAGGTATATATAAAGTAAGAGCGCGATCTTATTTGAAAGTAAGATACGCGATCGGTGACATTTCTATGCCAAATATATCGCACAAAGCGGCGCCGCGATCTCCCTGTCATATTAAATATTATTTATGCCCGTTCGTATAAAGATTCCGGTTGCTTGCGACCTCTCTCTCTGTCTCTCTCTGTTTCTCTTTCTCCGCGGACGACCGCGTCTGTGTTTTCCATACAAGTGCGCCGGCCAGAGTACACGGGGGCCCCGCGATAAACCGCGCGCAACAACCACCATAGCATATGAACACAAAGAACGGGCAATCGAAAAACAATATCGATCCATTGTTTCGCCCGTCCAATAAATATCGTAAATATCGGTCTACTGAATTACAGGGCCCAATCTCGTTCGCAGATCAGCACCAGGGCCTGTGCACCGTTAAATCGTAAACTCGCCTCCTTCTTCGCTAGAGCTTCGCCTAGCCGATGATACACGCGCGCGAGGAATAAAGGAAGTATTGATATTAAGTCAAATCGTAATTTTCTCTAAAAATATCCTTTACGTATGGAAAGAAAGAAGGAAAAAAGATTTGGAAAAACGATTGAAAAGTAAACGGCAGGTTTGATGAATAAAAGGAATATTCGTGTTACATATTACGTTGCATACGCGTATAGTAATCGAGTATTGCGTAAATGTACGCAATGGGTGGACATTGTTAACAGAAGAAACTTTCTGAAGCGTGCATAAAAATGCATGCATTGTGGAAGGTCATCGAGAGGTAACATTATATCTCATTTGTTCGAGTGTACCGAACTGAGACACGCATAGGCACATTTTTTTCCTCCAGTTTCCGCCCTTGTTCTTACGTAATTGTTCTTTCAGAGAGTTTAATTCATTCTTGATATTCTTATATCCATTTAGACTTTTCTCGAAAATCGAAAGAAATAGACACATTTCCTTTCCTTTATTATCGATGATTAATAAACGTTTCGTTTATTTTCATCGTCGCGCAAACTGATTTAAAGTAGACAAACAGTAAGTAGATGGAAAATAGTCGCGGGATTTGGGATGGAACGGATGAATTAAAATGCGAATATTTGCGTTAGCCGAAAGTACTGACAGCGCCATCTCTCGACGAATATTCGAAGCTTCGACGTGGCGTCCCAGTGACGCTCAACTCAAAGAGTAGAGATAATTCTCCTAAATTTTATTCCACAATCATAAACAATTAAAATTTTCCTCTATTCTTGCATAAAACAAAAATTGTAAACTTTAAACACGTAAGATCGTGCTCGATTAATTTTCCTCTTTTTTTTTTTTCTTCGCTACATCCATCTCAACAACGTAAATCGAACCGAGTCTTTCTTATTTCCTCTCTCTCTCTTAACGCGCAAGATATATATCGTCTCTCGCCCGATAAAACTCGTTGGAAAAACATTTGTTTGGAATATCTCTTTGAAAAGATATCGCGTATTTTTACGATCCGCCCGGAATTAAACGTTTTCAAAATGCACCGATCTCGAATAAAACGAGCCAAGAAACGAAACGATTTCGATTTCGATACGTCGTCGAGATGCTTAACGACCATAACCCCGTGCGTCGTATCTTGCCAGAAGAAAGACGAAACGAGGGGGGAGGGGGAAGAAATTCGGAATATTCGGAATTCGCGTATTACGGGGCATCGAAACTCGTGAATTTTTCGCGAGTATCCAGCCACAGTATATAATCTCGCATCGAGTGGTTGGATAGACTCGGAGGAAAAAGAACGAGCGGGAGAAGAGACGACGACGACGGCGGCGGCGGAGAGAGAGAGAGAGAGAGAGAAGCGAGAGCAGGCGAGCAAGGGGGTAAGTGTAGGGAGGAAGAGAGAGAGAGAGGGGGGGGGCGGAGAGGCGGAGAGTTAAAGAGGATTGCCGATCCATCCATGAGGGACGATGCAGTCTCTGAATGCGAGATAAAACCTCGCTGATGCCCGGCAGAGCGATCCGCGTGGTGCGAGTAAGAGGGCGGCGCAGAGCCCGACCGGTACGCGGGAAAGAAAGGAGAAAGGAATAGGGGGTTAAAGAGAACAGCGGGCAGAAGGAGAGAGAGGGAGGGGTGAGGAGATCCATTGAATACAACGGAAGGTAAAACTCGAGGTAGCGGATCCGAAGAGAGACGCTGAAGACCTCTTCCAAATCCATATAAATTGTCGTATTGTTGGAAGGCCATGCAGCAGCATACCGATTTCGAGATGACACGAAAAATCCGGCGATCGCCGAGTCGATCTCTTCCCTGTCCTTCTTCTTCATCCAGCCTCCCTTTTTCAACTTTCCACGAGATCGAACGATCGCAATTACACACACACGCGAGAAATAGCCAAACGAGGGAAGGAAAAAAAAGGAAAGGAAACGATAATTCGCGCGATAATTCTTCGTTTAAGAAAATCGAGAAGGGAGAAAGAGAGAGAGAGAGAGATCCGGTGACAGCGGCAGGGGCCTTTGCCTTACTGAAAATAACCGGCGCAGATACAAGTGGTAAAATTAAAAAGGGAAGAGAAGAAGAAGGAGGAGGAGGAGGAGAAGCGTGTTTAATCTCCCGGTCTATAAAGACCGCGTTGAGGAGAGCCGCGAGAAAAGAAAAAGATAGGAAGGACGGATTTCTCGCGATTCGGCAGCATCCGCTCCGCGCTTCGAAGGCATCGGCAGAAAGGAAATCGGCTTACCGGGCAAAAATATACTGATATTTATGAGGGTCGCGACATCACAGCTAATCTTTCGAAGATAATAATTTATCGGGCACCGGTACGCCAAGGAGGTGTATTTTGACTGAAATCCCTTTGCCACTTCTTTCTTATACCGTCTTTCCACGCCAATCCCTCTCTCTCTCTCCCTCCCTCCCCTCCACGCGATTTCGACGCTCTCCGCTACCGACTCGTATTTCACTCCACTTCAAAGACTCGATTCGTTATCGTGCTCTCTTTCTATCTCTGGGTACGGGAAAATTATCGATGAGAAAGCGAGCGTTGACGTTTTTCGATAGTCTTCTCCAATTTTTATACGATTAATTTTTTCTTCTTGATGAAAAAGGTTATCTTCCTTTGTAACTGTAAAAGTAAAAAGTTTGGAGAAGAAGCATTTTCCGTAATCTCTAATGGTCGAACGTGACTTCTTTGATCGATGGATATTGCAGTTGTAGCGAACGTTTTCTCCCGTTTAATAACGGAGGGGAATGATTGCAAAAATCAAACGGCATTAAGATTACGGTATAAATATGGTTAAAAAGGATTTTTATTGTGCTTTACAAGCGCGCGCGCGCGCACATACACACGATACGACGAGCCGAGGCTGAGAACGATGCAATGTAATTATTTAAATTTTCCACTTTGCTTGAGAAATATCCAATTTAAAAAATTACTATCCTTCTCCCCCTCCCCCCTACTTTTCTTCGTAGTAAGAGCGAAATTACAGGTACATGGAATAACGTTTAATGTCATCGCGTTTCTTTTTCTCTTTTAAAGCGTTTATTTTATCGTGAAAAATTATTGTTTCGAACAATAAAAAAACGATGCGCAGCCAATCTCTCGAAACGAATCAATTTTTTTTTAAAAATTCTCCCGTCCAAAAATACACGCGAATATCTCCATACCTTTCCAAAATCGAAATAATTATTTCGAAGTCTAAAAAAAAAAAGACGAACTAATCACGTTTTCCTTTCAAAATCCAGAACGAAGCGAAATCCATGGATCGATCGATGGAGAATTTTCAGAAGGGAAAGAGATTTCTGGAGAAAATTAAATCTCGAAGATTCGAGATGCGGATGACGATATCGATCACGATACGCGCGTGGCGATCGAGGAAGGCGCGCGAAAGGAGGAGGAGGAGGACGCGTGTGCGAAACAGCGAACACCGTGGCAGATCGGGACGGGGCCGGAATAATAATAGGATCGGAATTCCACGGTGATACATCGACTGGCGTTTCGTTATTTACGACAGCTCCCCTTAATCCACGCTAGAAACGGCGAATCGCATTAACGGGAATGGCGAATCCGAAAATCTGTCCTTGCACACACCGTTCCCCGTGTACGAATCCTGATCACGAATCCGCGACCGGATTACCCTTCCTCAAAAGCACGAAAATGTTAATGCGAGCAGGAATTCCTTGGCGCGGCAAGCTTTCCGTCTAATCCGATCAGTTTCAGGGATACGATATTTCTCTCTTTCTTTTTCGCACAGAAATCGAGCGTGTGTTTTTATTTTTATCTCTTCTTCTTCCTTCGAATCGAATCGAATCAACTTTGAATTATCGTTATACGAATCCGTGCTGTCTATATTTGCCATCTCTTCTCGAAAAAAAAAAGAAATCCGCTATTTCTTTTTTTCTCTCACGCCCAGTTGGAATGGAAAATAGATGTTTCCTTCCTTGGTATATATTGGTCCGTTTCTAGGTCCGTTTCCTAGTTTATAGTTGTAATACATTACTCGAAACTCTTGATTTAAATATCTCTGATAAAATACACGTAGGTGGAATAAAATAGAAAGAAAGAAAGAAGCGAGGAAATTAGCTTTGCAAAGCGTTATAACATCAAGATAACGTTGTAACAAAGGATACGTGCGAGGAAAAGAAAGTAACAGAGAAAGTATATCGAGTAAAAGTTTAAGTAATAATTTCGCTCGAGATATAAGTGGAAATAATCGGCGATTCAATCAACCCCGATCGAGCGAGATTTCTTATTGCGAGATTCTTCGTTGAGTTCGAGTTTGGCCACGATTTTTTCTCCTTTTCATTTAATTCGTTTCAGCGATTTTTCGATCGTTACGGCAAAGAAATTGCTCGCCTTAGAAAATATGATAAACACTCGTGCAGAACCTCTTATATCGTGCAAAACGAGTGTTGCCGCCGTGATATATTTCGCAAATCTTTCGTTATTTATCACGCGACAACGTTCCTCGAGCTCCCCTCGCGCGTATAACGCTTTCCCTTTCGACCTCGTCTCGCTCTCCCTCTTTCCTTTCCTCTTCCACTCCTCTTCTCCTTCCAACGATATATTACCCAAGAATTTAAGGATATAATAGAATTTCGGAAAACTTGTATAAACAACGATTCTTTCGATAACTAGTGGATGCTTCGAATTTAAAACAAGATTCCACGGAGGAAAGTCGAAAAATTATGAAAACCACGAAAGTTTATTACATCGATACCGTCTTTTCGAATTTATGATTAGAAAGAAAGTGAAAAAAAAATGTTTAACCGATCGATCTTATCCGCAACGTCGATATCATCCTTTAAACTCGAAGGATCGCGTGTCGCGAGAGATAACGGGGACGTTTGTAAAATGTAAAATTCGTAATGCGTCGCCGCGAAAGTGGAATAAGCCAAGACGCGCGGGGGTGGCGAGAGGCAACGGCGGCGGCGGTGGCAGTGGCGATGGCGGTGGTGGTGGTGGTGCGGCAGCGGCTGCCACGGAAAAGGGATGCAAGGGGAGAGGGGAATCTCCTACGTGTACGTTTATGTGTCTCATTTATCAGCACAGATATTATTATGGCTCTACGCGGCCGGAGCTAGGAATTTTACATACGTACGGACATTTGTACCTTCGCGATATAATATAAGGACGTAATAATGCACGCGCATACAAACGAGCCGGTGTACCACCACTTTCAACCGTGTCTCCGATACCCGCCCCTTTCTCTCTCTCTCTCTCCTCCGTCTCACCCCCGTTCGACGAGTCTGGAATTAAGAAATTTACGCGTCCGATTAAATCCACGACGTTTAATCGATTACGAGCCGGCGCAACGAACTCATGGACGATATTTCAAATCGGAAATCACGTACGAAATGGAAAAATTTTTTTTTCAAAATTCACCGGAAGAAAAATCGAAGTGTTGGACGGATATATTAGAAATTTGAAATTCACGGGATAAATCGATAATGGAAACGAGAGGCGGCTAACGAAACGTTGCACAAATTCGACGGAGCGAGTATCTCGCAAGCGAGGCGGCGATCTCGCCTTCCTTCTCCCGTGGCGGGAAGGAAGGTAAAGTTGGAAGCGTGCAGCACGTACTCCGGTAAGGCACAAGATCCGACAACCCTTGTACACCCACCCACCCCACCCCCTCCCCTTCCGCCCAAGTCAAAGGGTCCCACCACGGTCGTCAAACCTTAATACATTTACAGCTCACGAGAGCACCACGGTGGCGGCGTGAGCGGCAGTCCTCCTGCTGGATATTTGCCGGTGGATCTCTCTATAGAGTGTATCACGTTTGCGCATGTGAATATCACACGTATAAGTAGAAGAAAGATGGCCCGGCCCGTCCGTCCCCAGCGGCTAACCCCCTGATATATCGTTTACGTGTCTCGGCGTGCATACGTCGTTTGGGACACATGCCTTCTCTTCTTCTTCCTCCGCTCTTCTTCTTCTTCTTCTCCTTCCTCTCCGCGAATCCTCGTTTTACGAATTCACGGGACGAATTCGAGAGAGGGGGGAGAGAACTCGAGAGAGCTCGATAACCACTCGGTTCAACTTCAACTGTCCTCAACTTTACGCCAAACTCGAGTACGCTCGTCCATCTCGAGATTCTTTCTTTTTCTTCTACTTTCGTGTTTCGTCGAAATTTTATTTTTTTCGGAACGATTCGATTCGATTCGAATAAGAGACAAGCAAAAGCATCTTCGATTGGCAAAATAAGAAGAGAGAGAGAGAGAGACGTAGGATGTCGCGGAGAAGAGGGAGGGAGGACCAAGCTCCGGACTTAGCCATAATCTGAAATATATTGGTACCCGGTGTTTGTCCACATCTCGTTGACCGCCATTATAAATCGGCGAAGCGTAGGCATTCGTTCGAGGACATTAGTCAAAGGCCGGGTAATGTCGTACGCGATAATACGCCTGATATCGCGGATCCAAGCGTGCGATGCCGCGCGTTTTCGTCGTGTACACCTCGAACCAAAAAGTCGCTTACCAAGGGGCTATATAAGAGCGGAAAGGTCGTTGGAATTGGCAATGACCTCTCGAACGGCCATTCTTCTCCCCCTCCCTCCTTTTCTTTTCCTCGATCCTAGAAAAACCTAGCTAAGACTATTCGGAAAGACAATCTTCGGATAATCGATCGGCGAAATTTATCGATAAGAAAGATCGGACGAGGGAGGATTATAAATATCGGCCGAGGAACACGGGCGTCGATGTTTCGGGCCCGAGAGAGATGAGATATCTCGAGCGTCGCAAGCTGGAAGGTCCTGGCGAGCCAATAGAATACGAATAGATAGCGTTCTTCTTCCCTCTTCTCGGTCCCTCTCCTCGTCCACCACCTCCTCCTCCTCCCCAGTTTCCACGGTGCGGTAATGCACTTATATAAATCAGGTTCAAGCACGGACCACCATAAAGCATTGCGATGTTTCGATGTCCGTAAAGCATTCCTGGGCGGGTTCGCGTTTGATTCACGCTTGTCGGTGTGTGGGGCAGGCCCTTGAAGGTCTCCCCCCCCCCAACCGCTGCTCCATACTCGTTCGACCGATACTCGGTATACCACGCACCAGCGTTCGCCCAACACTGACATCACCGGTGAGAGACCATTCCTACCACCGTGAAACAGGCGTGAGAGAACTTGTCGCGGGCGATAATAGTTTATTTGTCGCCGGGGTTTCGCCTGGGCCCGAGATATGTTCCGGTTACCCCCTCCCCCCCGCCGCCAAGGATTGTTTATTATGCGAATTGAACGAGCCGAAGGCGATAAAGATCCCGTCCGTTCCCTTTCGCCGATCCATCCGCTTTGCCTCGCGCGCTCCCACCACCCCGCGCCATCCTTCTTCGCCTCTCCCTCTCTTTGTCTTCCCTCCCCAATATCATCGATTTTTCGAAACGAACATACATACTCGTTTCTCTCTCTCTCTCTCTCTCTCGGGGTAGGTATCGAGGCTAAGCGGGATGGTAACGAAACGCAACAAGGCGGGCTAAATGCAGCGATATTTCAAGGGGGGATGGGGGATGAGAAAGAAGCCTATATTACTTCATCGTATCCGAGTTTCCTCTCGTTACAGGGCGCGTTAATGGGGATAAAATATATATAAGGGGACGAGGGGGGAGTGTTCCCCCCTTTGTCCCTCGATCGTTCTCACCTTCGACTCCGCCCGAGAATGAAAACCGAGGCTTGATTCGCGTCACCCGATGACAAACGCGGCGAGCTCACCGCCAATTTTTTAATACCATTTTTGGCCGGCCAATCGCAACGGGCAAAATTATGGCCGGAGTTAAGGACCGTTTGTTTTCATGCGGGAATCTACCTGCTCGCGCTTAATCACGCGGCCTCTCTCCTATCTTTCTCTCTCTCTGTGTCTTCGCTTCGAACGAGCCAAGGCATTCGCCATACCCAACGGTACGGCATCGGCCGTTATCTAAGAGATTCTACGATTCTTTCTCGCCATTTCTAGCGATCGAAGAGATAACGAGTTTTCGACTTATAATCCTAGAGAGCTAAGGATTCCCTCTGTCCGCGCTCTTTCAATTACGCCTCTCCCCCGTATTTTCTTTTTATCAGAGCGCCAGGATTTTCTACGTGTTTTCCACGCGTCGGTTAATCTTTATAACAAACTTTCATTACGTTTGATATCCCCGTACACTGTGTATGTGTATATATATATGACGATTCTTTAATTAAAATTGATGTCGGCGCGTCGGGGAGAATTGTAAAATTTGTCAAGATAAAGGAAATCCCGAAGAAGAAACATCTGGGAAATGCTATTAGCTCTCGGGGGTTATTGGCTAATTTGTCGTTGAGTCACGAAGACCGATTAACGGCGACGAGGAGTGAGGAGGGGGGAGGGAGAGACAGGTTAACTTAGAACTATTCCCCGGGAAGGAAACTGGCGATAAATCGTTCGTGTCAACCGATCTCCGCTGCCCAATAACTGGAACTCGGTGGAGCTTTATCGGTCGCTAAGTAATAGCTACCAATAATCGGGGTTTCCAGCTTCTTATCGGATCCATTAAAGGGTACAACGGGTTGTTGCGGTTTTGAGGCATTACCTTGACCGGTGGGTATCTCCGGCCGTCCGTCATCCCCGCCTCGATAACGCGGGTCAAAGAAACCGACCTTCGCCGATCTTCCATCCCTCCCCCCTCTTCTCCTCGCTCGAAAAGAAAAATAATTTCCAACGCGTGCAGGTAAGTAAGTCTACCTCGCTCGCGCGAGAATAGAATAGAATTTCCGGCAGCGAAGGTGACGGCGCGCAACAGCTGTGCCGTATATTAATTGATATTTATTATCGAGCGGCGGTCTAATTGCAATTATTAAAAGACTTTGTCGGCGTCTTTAAAGGCCCGAGGCTTGCGGTTACGTAAAAGCGCCAATAAACGGGCCCTGCGGTCCGCGGCCACCTCCACCCCCCCCCTTTCGTTCATTACTCGCGTTTCGTCGCGGCGATGTAATTGCGGCCGCCAACTACGATTGTTAACAAACACCTATCGTAGGTAGCGTTGCCTATAGAGAAGAGCAAGAAGGCAGGGAGAAGGGAGAGGATCGAGAATTCGAATTTGACGAAATTTCGTGAAACGTGCATCGTTATGGAGATATATTTTTTGGGATTACGATTGTTAACAAACACCTATCGCAGGAATCGTAACGTTGCTTATAGAGAAGAACAAGAAGGCAGGGAGAGGATCGAGAATTCGAATTTGACGAAATTTCGTAAAACGTGCACGTGTTATGGAGATATATTTTTTGGGACTACGATTGTTAACAAACACCTATCGGAATCGTAGGTAGCGTTGCCTATACAGAAGAAGAGGCAGGGAGAAGGGAGAGGATCGAGAATTCGAATTTGACGAAATTTCGTGAAACGTGCGTCGTTATTGAGATATATTTTTTGGGACTACGATTGTTAACAAACACCTATCGCAGGAATCATAGGTAGCGTTGCTTATAGAGAAGAACAAGAAGGCAGGGAGAAGGGAGAGGATCGAGAATTCGAATTTGACGAAATTTCGTGAAACGTGCATGTGTCATTATGGGGATATATTTTTTGGGACTACGATTGTTAACAAACACCTATCGCAAGAATCGTAGGTAGCGTTGCCTATAGAAAAGAAGAAGAAGGCAGGGAGAAGGGAGAGGATCGAGAATTCGAATTTGACGAAATTTCGTGAAACACGTCTGGTGCACGTGTCATTATAATATATTTTTTGGGACTACGATTGTTAACAAACACTTATTGCAAGAATCGTAGGTAGCTTATAGAGAAGAGCAAGAAGGCAGGGAGAAGGGAGAAGGATCGAGAATTCGAATTTGACGAAATTTCGTGAAACGTGCGTCTGGTGCACGTTATGGGGATATATTTTTTGGGAGGAGGAGAGGGGGGTCGTAAATTGCTCGATAATGTTGCGCGGGCGTCGATCGATAGTGAGGGCGTCTCGTTGTTTCTCGATTTCGACCCCCCCCTTTCCTTCCCCTCAACCTTTCTTCGCGGTGTCGTTTCTACCCACTCGCGATAACTCCGGCGCCGTGTTGCGACTCAATCGCGCGGTTCTTCCGCATAAATCTTGCCGCTTCGTATAAATCAACATGCCTCCAGCAGCGTGATACCCCGAACAGAGATATATATATATATATATATACGTATACAAGGAGGACCCTTCGATCCAAGGAAGACCCTCTCTTGCCTTTCCTTTCTTTTACAAGATCCCGATACTTTGAACAATTTTCGAACGTTTCCATTATCTTGTTGTCTTTCGAAAACGCGCGAATAAAAATTTTCTTCGTTATCGATTCGTCGCCTTTTTCGAATTTCCGTTCGATCGGCAAAGTTCGGACGGATCCGTAATCGATCGGGCGATAATCTTTCGGTCGAGCTGGTGGCGCGTGGTGGCGCGGGCCAGCCTTTGACGACGGAACGTAAAAATAATTTCGAAACCGCAGCGGCTGATATACGAGCGAGAGGAAAAGAGAGAGAGAGAGGTACGAGAGGCGCTCGTAAACTTTTCTGGCTGTGGCAGCCGCGGCCCTTGCGAAGACCGCGAACAAACCACCCAACGCGTCCCTTTTCATTCATGTCTCGAATGTAACGCTAATGTACTCCGTGGCTGACCTTTAGGGTTACGACACGCAAACACGAGTTCAATACGGACGCGACACGGATGCTATCTTCTGCACGAGTCGAATCGAAATAATTATCATTCCACGCGATATTATTGAATGTCAATCGATCGAGGGAATATCGATCGTACGAAAAATGATCGAGAAATATTTCTCGCGATTATATATGAAAAATATATGACAGATAGAAGCGAAAGGATAAATAGATAATCGGATAACTTTGCCGCAAGAAAAATCCCGATTTGCATAATACTATCTCAAGTCCACTCAATTCTAGGCTATTGTTACGAAGCTAAAGATACAGCTAGCGGCGCTCGTTTCATTCTGATTAAATTAATTCCGAGAAGAGAGCCGCGCCACACACACACACTCTCTCTCTCTCTCTCCTTTTTGTCACGTATGGTTTTAGTTGATTTTATAATGGAGGAAACTACCCTATTTCCTTCCTCCGCAGTTATGGGAAGAAGCGCTCCCAAATCCCTAGAAAATTCTAATTCAATTATCCCCCTTGCATAATCACGAACCATATGATTGCCGCCTGTTTTTCGCGGGCCAGGGTTATTCGATTTAAAGCGGTCACCTTCCTTCGCTATGAAAATCTGCCGAATAAACGCGCGGGGAGATAGTTGGAAAAATATCGTCGATCGTTTAACCCGGAACAAAATTTACCTTTTCCTTTTTTTTTTTTTATCGCGATACGATATGATAATTCGATCGTTTAAACGGGGAGAAAGGAAATCGATAATTTAATAACAACAAACGGACAAATTATCTTTCTTCCTTCCTCCTCCCCCTCCCTTCCGGGGAAATTTTAATTATAATTCGCAAATTTGATTCCCGGCCAGAATTTATTTTACGTTTGATCCTATCTTTTTAATAAAGACCCTCTATCCGCACAGCATTTTCCTTTTAAATCTAAAAGTGTAAATTTAAAATTTGCCATCTGTATTCTCCTCGTATCTTTTCCTTTCTCTTTCTTTATTTTATTTTCTCTTCTTTTTTTTGTCCGTTTACAAAGTAAATAAGAAACGGACCAAGAATCTATATATATATTCAACCGATAACAAAGGAAGAAGAAACGGTTAAAACCGTTCGAAGAAACGATGTTATAAAGGAAGAGGAAGAGGGCACCCTTAAGAACAACGAGAGAACGATGCGTGGGCTAAATTGGGCGGAGCCTTCTCTCTCTTTCTCTTCCCGTCCTCTTGGAATTTTATTCCCCGTGGAAAGAGAACAAGGTGTACACTCCACTAGGCTTAGAAACCATAAAAGTAAGTGGTATAGATTTGAAACGACGATGCTGGCCGAGGACGACGCAACAACACGATCGGGGGAAGGAGGGAAAAAGAAGGAAGGAAGGAAAGAGAGATGGAGAAAGGGAGGGTCGTTACGAGCGGTGCGTTCAATTAACGTGGTGGCCGACGTGGTCCTGCCGTACCACTGGCCACGGGGGTAGTTAATGCTGGAGGCATACCTACTTACCTACGGCAGTTTCTTTTTATGGCCCGGACCACCACAGCTACAGCCCAGTTTCTCAGCTAATTGGTATCGAACTATTATTCTCCCTCATTAACGGCGCCGGAAAACCAAACGATCTTCCAATCCTGCCACCGCCATCACGCATCGTCCTCCTCCACTGTTCCAACTTATCGAGAGAGAAATCGTGCACATACGCGACGTTTAATCTGAAAAGTGGAGAGAGAGAGATATATAGAAATACACGGATAAAAAGATTTTTTGGGAGAGGAAAATTGGAAGGACGAGCGAGGAACGAAAGTGAAATCGGTTATCGCGCCGACATTCGCGCAGTTGAGCCTGACTGAGCTTACATTAGGGTAGGAGAGGGAGGGGAATAAGCGCGGTAGAAAAATGCGAAAATTATTGATATTGCTGGGGAGGTCACATATCATTGTCTGAGGATATATAGACGTCGCCGTGAGCTCACCTCGCGTACCTTTTCCCCGATCTTAACGGGGAGCTTCTATGGGGGAACAACAGCGGAGGCGATATCGAAGCGCAAGGAGGGGATGCTCCAACGTCACACAGTGGCGACGGCTCTGATATATCTAGGCAATATTTTTCGATCATCGCGTGCTACGAAAATTTATGTCGAGCCTCGTCCGATCATCCAGTTATCGTCCCTTTTTCCAATATTTATTTAAACTCGTCTCATTAGCTAATTAATTCTAACTCGTATACCTTCCTTTCGAAATTTTATTCGAACGCTTGTTTCTTGGTTTCCTCTGTTGTTAACTAATTAATGAAAATTCCAATTCGTATACTTTCCTTTCGAAATTTTATTCGAATGTTCGTTTCTCTGTTCTTGTTAATTGATCTGATCGAGTTATCGCTTTTCAATATGTATACATTTCTTTTGAAATTTTATTCAAAGGTTCGTTTCTCTTTTCTTGTTAATTGATCTGATCGAATCTGATCGAGTTATCGCTTTTCAATATGTATATATCTTTCTTTTCTATCGAAATTTTATTTAATCGTTTGTTTCTCTTCTGTTCTTGTTAATTGCAAAGAAGACGAGTCGAGCCAATCTCTGATCAAATCTGATCAAGTTATTACTTTTAAATATATATATATATATATATATATACCTTCCTTTCGAAATTTTATTTAATCATTCGTTTCTCTTCTGTTCTTGTTAATTGCAAAGAGGACGAGTCAAGCCAGCTTCTCTGATCTAATTATCGATCAAAATTTTAAAAAATATTTTTCAATATATGTACTTTTCTTTCGAAATTTTATTCGTTTTTTGATTTCCTCTGCTGTTAATTACAAACGAGGATGAGTATATCGTAATAAGAAATTTATCTTGAACTAGTCTCGTCGTCGATCATCCAGTTATTGTCGCTCGAAATTTCAACTCGCTCTTTCCAATATTTATTCGAACGAAACTCATCTTATTAATTAATGAAAATTTCAATTCGTATATTTTCCTTTCGAAATTTTTATTCGAACGTCCGTTTCTTTGTTCTTGTTAATTGCAAAGAGGACGAGCCTTTTCTGATCGAATCTGATCGAGTTATCGCTTTTCAATAATATACCTTCCTTTCGAAATTTTATTCGAACGCTTTCTTGATCTCCTCTATCATTATTAATTACAAACAAGAACAAGAGTATCGTAATAAGAAATTTATCTCGAACGAGTCTCGTCTGACTATCGAGTTAACGTCGCTTGAAATCCTAATTCACATTTTCCAATCTATATACTTTTTCGAAATTTTATTTGAATACTTGTTTCTTGGTTTCTTCTGCCATTGTTAATTAATTAATGAAAATTCCAACTCGTATACTTTCCTTTCGAAATTTTACTTGAACGCTCGTTTCTTAATCTCCTCTGCCATTGTTAATTACAAACGAGGACGAGTATATCGTATTTTCCAATATATATACTTTTCGAACGCGCATTTCTTGGTTTCTTCTGCTGTTGTTAATTAATTAATGAAAATTCCAACTCACATTTTCCAATATATATATATATATTTTCCCTTCGAAATTTTATTCGAACGCAGATTTCTTGATCTTCTCTACCGTTGTTAATTACAAACGAAGATAAGTATATCATACTTTCCAATATATATATATATATATACTTTTCTTTCGAAATTTTATTCGAACGCTCGTTTCTTTTGCTGTTGTTAACTAATTAAAATGAAAATTCCAACTCGCATTTTCTAATATATATATATATATTTTTTCCCTTTGAAATTTTATTCGAACGCAGGTTTCTTGGTCTCCTCTGCCGTTATTAATTACAAACGAGAATGAGTATATTGTACTTTCCAATATATACATACCTTTCCTTCGAAATTTTATTCGAACTCGCTCGTTTCTTGATCTTCTCTGCCGCTATTAATTACAAACGAGGACGAGTATATCGTACTTTCCAATATATATACTTTTCGAATGCTCGTTTCTTGGTTTCTTCTGCCGTTGTTAATTAATTAATGAAAATTTCAATTCGTATACTTTCCCTTCGAAATTTTATTCGCAGATTTCTTGATCTCCTCTGCCTTTATTAATTACAAACGAGTATATCGTACTTTCCAATATATATATATATATATACTTTTCTTTCGAAATTTTATTCGAACGCTCTTCTGCTGTTGTTAACTTAATTAATGAAAATTCCAACTCACACTTTCCAATACATATATATATACTTTCCCTTTGAAATTTTATTCGAAGGTTTCTTCGTCTCTTCCGCCGTTGTTAATTACAAACGAGGACGAGTATGTCGTAAGAGCAAACGAGCCTCTGGGTAATGGTTCACCGAACGATCGAGCAGCTCTCTACCCTCCCGTTTAAAGGATCGTTCGATTAACCGTGCAACATCCTGATACAACCTTTGGGACACTCTATCTTGCGGTTGAAATTGGACCAATTCCGCTACACACAGAGATTCTCATCCCGGAGAAGAGATCTTTCTTTCGGGTGAAATATCCATTTCTCCAAACACTTTCCAATGAAAACATCAACGATCCAACCTGCTCGAATCAATTCGTTTCCGATCCCCAGACTCGAGACATCGATTTTCGAAAAGCGAGTCGATCGTGGCGGAGGAAACGGATGTCGAAATGATCACCGAGAGTGGAACAGAACCGGTAACAGCATCTCGGTAAAGTAATATCCGTGGAGGGTGGAGCAGCATTACGATGGGCGGGCGATAGCGGCGAAGGTCAGTTAAACTGTTCGGAAACTCGGCGGCTTTCCAATTAACTAAAGATCCCGGGCCTAGCGTAGGGTCAAGCCTACGGTAGTTGACCGTGAGTTTAACACTACATAAATCGCCTCCCTACGTCTTATTGGAGAGAGAGAGCCCTTGATCTAATTACCTTCCGATGCTTACCATCCATCCCGGTTCGATGCCTCGCCGATTATTTCGCCTCGTGGCCCCTCCCCCTCCCCCTTGTTCATCGATCCTTTGATCCCTCTCCGTCCACCACGCGAGCAATAATTCCAGCAACCGGGATTCGTTGGCGATTCAACAATAAACTAACAAACTCGATCAAATTTATCGAAAATTCCATTGGACGGACGGTTGACGGGTAACGCGATTACCACGTTTCAACGTAATACGGGTTCAAAAATATCGCGAGATGAAATTCACGGGGAGGATGCGGGAAACAATTTCGACGTAGACTATTAACCGGGGCACCGCGATCCAATTAGAACGATTATTTACAGAATGCAAATGGCAGCGCCGATACCGCAAAATTATTCGATGTTTCCCCCCCCTCCCTTGTTGTCCTGGCAATTTGCGCGAGTTAACGATTATTTAAAAAATAATTCGTAATTCGGAAAATCATGTCCCGACGAGCATGTTGCGCGAAAATTATATCCTCGTTACGCCCCGATTTCAACGCAAATCCCGCGTACGGATCGAAACTAAACGGATCGACCAGTTGCGCGTACAAAACAACTTTACTCTTTTTTTTTTTTTTATCGCAGGCGTGAATTGGAAAACACGATCTTCGAAATATTCGAGTAAATATTGGAAGGGAAAAAATTATGATATTGTACAAAATCGACAATGTTTTTGTACGAGAAATAGCGAGCGAGATCTTTAAAAAAAAGCGTTTAACGCTCCCTTTGGTAATTCGGTTGGCAGGATTTAGCGATGTATATATATATATATATACACACACGTCAATCGTAGTAAGCTAATGCCAGAGCATCGATAAACGTCCGTGACTACCGACAAACACATAAACAAACATTTACATTTAATTGGTGGGCCGCGTGTCTGACTAATGGCCGGTCGTCTGAGTTTCGAAACGTTTCGATGCGGTCGTCACTCTTCCTGCTTGGTCCATGATCCTCGCTGCGGGGAAAAAATTCGCTTTCGCATCGAAATCGTGACAGATGTTCAGGAAAGTCGCTCGGCCGAGTGATTAATCGGGGGTTAAACCGCGCGGCCTGCGACTTCAAATCATGATTTAACGCCCTATTTTCATCCGACAACCGAGCGAGAAAACAGTTTGAAGGAATCGATTTCCAAATTTGCAACTCGCGTTATATAATACGATCGATTTCGAACAGTTTCCCTTTCCTTCCCTACGATCGAAAAGCGTGGACAAATTTTTAACAACACGTTAATTGGAATAGTAGAATAGAAGAAAACATTTTCTTCTTTTCTTCATCCTCCGACGATATATACAAAAATTGGATTTATGAAAAAGAATTTATACGCGATTATCGAATATTGTGTTAGAAGAGTAGCTCTAATTGGTTTTATTGATACGTTAACCGTTTATTGCCTTCGAACGATCGTAAAAAAAAGGAAGGTTTTCACGAAAAGATTTAAAGACCGAGTTTGAACCTGTATCGATCCAGCGAGGAGACGAATATCTATGGATAAAAAAAAAGAAGAAAAAAGAAGAAAGGAAAAAAAAAGTAATTATCGTTAAAGAGATCCGTGAATAGAGTCCATTTTCCGCACGAATGGGATACGAGGCGGGCGAAGCAATAATACAACGATATTTCACATCAAGATCATATTCGTCGCGGGAAGAAAAATGACGGTCACCGGTAACTCCCAAGCGAAATTCATTTTGACAGATTTCATACATTGAATTGATGTTTATATGTCGCGTTCGCCGGAAGATAAGCCGGATGGGAAAGTGTACGCGGGATCGTGCGTCGCCCCGCCACGCCCCGGCCGGACAAAACTTTCACCGCCGCGTATCGGCCACAATACGTATAATCCGTCCGGGGGATCAAATTCTTATAAGGGACGAGGTCAGAGACAAAGACCGCTCTTTCGAGGCTAAACTTTAAGGGTTTTCATCCCTCCCCCCTCCTTCTTCGAACACCGTAAGTAATACTCCGTCGAGGATATCGGCCTCCTCGCGTGTATACGAATATACCCATCATCTTTTGTCGTCTAGATTTGTCCGAGATTGAACGATACGCTTTCCTTTTCCACGAGAAAGAGACGTTTGCTCGATAAAAATATTCGAAACGAATTTAATCCAGCGAGAAACTGATCGAAGGGGAAAATTCGAGAAGATATATTTCGAGAGAGCGTCGTGTCTCACTTTCCCAAACTTCATTCGCGGCTCGGAATTAGAATCGCTAACGAATCTTTACGTCTCTGCTACGCCTCTAGATTTCTAGCGTTTCTTGTTGGTCGCGTGAAAATGAGAAGCATTTTCGCGGCTGCCGTCACTCCCTTCCCTTCCTAACGAATTATTGCGTTAAACCACGTAACTAGGGGAGGGAGGGGTGAACGTGTACGTAACTCTCGGTGCGTATTAACGCGCGACACGCGGCAGTTTCTTGCCAGAACTTTGGAATCAATCAGCGCCCGGCACGGATGCATTCGAGAGAATTAATATCAGCGTCGCGAGCGACATCCGCGCCGCGGCGTAATCCGTTTACCGCTTGCCAACCCTGCTCGGAGGAGTTCGTTTCCGTTCGCCGCCGCCGTGAAAACGATGCCGAAGGCGGGGAGAAACCGAGAAACGAGAGGATCCTTTTCCTCTCCTCTTTTTCCTTTCTTCTTTCGATCGAAATTTTTCCTCCAAAGAAATTCCTTCCCACGAAATATTATATCCGGATATATATATAATAATTGCCTGGCCAAACAGTGAAAAATATGTTCCCGGATGAGGTTTATTTGTTTTCTATAAAATCAACAGCGTTATAACGTGGATCAATTAGCGTCGCGTATTCCTCTGAATTTTCGGAACGACACCTTTTCGGTCACAATTAATACGGCAAACGAAAAGATATATTCTCCCCGACGAGAAATATTCGAACGAACCTGTTACCGAAAAAGAGCCCCCATCTAAGACTACCTCGATCATGTGGAGAGAATGGAAGGGAGAGTAAAAATCGTGGAGGATGAGAAGAGATCGAAGGCTAACCGCGGTGTGTACACACGCGGCGTGGCAATAACTAATAATACCAGCGAAGCCAATTTCGAGGTGTCACGAGAAATGGCTTCTATATCATTCGGCGTATACGCTTGCAATTTCCAATTTCATTGCCACGGCACGCGTGTACCTACTCACGCTCGCTCTTCCGCGCTGGAAGCTGGAACCAACGGATAAACGATCATCGCGCATTAACCAAGGCCGATAAATATTTAATTGGACGAGCGGATTAACCGTTCGCCCGTAAACCGCCGCTGCTAATTCAATCAACGAGCGCGATCAACAACGTCCGATTTTTACGCGTGCGGCCAAACCGCCACCGATCCGATCTTCGTTCGTGTTAAACGATTGTTGTTGTTGTTGTTGTTGTTGTTTTGGTAAACGGAGCGAAAATCGTTTATAATTGTATCGGGTTGGCAACTAAGTAATTGCGGATTTCATTCACTAGATGGCTTCAGTTGAATTTTTAGGTTTGCTGGCGTAGTCCAAATGTAAAACACATTTTGTTATTTGACAGTTGGCAAGTTTCAGCTGTCAATCGGTAAAAAAAGTTTTTCGATCGGTTGCGTAGTTTTCGTTCGTTGAAAAATGGAAAATCAAAAGGAACGTTATCGTCATATTTTGCTTTTTTATTTTCGCAAAGGGAAAAACGCATCGCAAGCTCGCAAAAAGTTATGGCGACGAAGCCTTAAAAGTGTCAAAATTGGTTTGACAAATTTCGTTCTGCTGATTTTTCATTCAAACATTTCCAATAATAGTAGAATCCGAGGAGGAGAAACGGTTGTTCCATAAATATCGGAATTGGAAAAGGGGGGAGTTGGAAACAGGCAGTTCGCACTTACACGAAGAGGGGGCGAGGTTAGGCGTGTCCTGTTCGGGTCAATCCGCGATTGATACAAAAGAGTTGAGTTCCCCCGGATCGAGCGGAAAAACCCGGTAAATCACCCGTGGCGAGGGTGAAAACCCGAGTGCGGGCCCCTTCCCCTCCCCCTCTGCCGATGTATCGCGAACGATTGGGCGGGATAAAAGGGATATCTTTCCTTGCGGAAATCCGGACGCCAGCCCATCCTCGACACGGTTACTCGATCTCGCGGCTAACGGTATCCGCTATCAATCGTCCCATAAAAGTTTAACGGCCACCCTTTTCCTTCGATTCTTTCTTTTTTTCTTTTTTCAGAATAAAAAGAGGACGGGCGCATCTCGAGATCGTCAATCGACGATTGAAAGCGGGCAAACAGGGAAGGGAGGGAAAGAAACGCGAGGGAGCGAAAACGGATTCGCGGTTCCGCGGCCAAAGATTATCCCCTGACTGGCGTCGTCTATACGCGTTTGCCTCGGTCTGAAAGGGCAGCAGGTAATCCTTCGTCGTCTGGAACGAATTTATCGAGGGGAGGGAGGAAGCAGCCAAAGATTTGCTTTTCCGATTGAACGTGCGGCGTTGGCTGCGTTGGCTGCGCGAGAGGGAAAGAGGCGAGCGATCGAAGAGGCTCGAAATCTGGGAGAGACGCGGGTAAAGCGTCTTTCGACGCCCGAACGATCAAAGTCGGAAGGAACGGCCGTAATCACCAAAGGATGCTCTCTTATGGATTTTCTTATTCGGATTCGATTTAAACCCATCCGGCTGAGCGACTCGAATGGAACGGAATTGGCATTATTATCGCGGACAATCGGGTTTTCCTTCCTCGCTGCTTTTTCTCCACCGTGCGCTAATTTATCGCGGATCTAATTCGAACTCGACGAAGGGATCGTTTCTCTCCGATCGGAAAGAAGGAAGGTTTCCCGAAATCGGCAAAGTCAATTTCCCATTCAACTCGGGCCGACGTCCGTTTCCCGCAAGGAATTCCATCCAATTCCAAGCAGTAATCAAAACATTAATAAACTCGATAGCAACAGGAACACGGATCATCAAGTTTCGATGGAGTTTGAACAACCGTTGGTTCGGAAAATCGAAGTAGAAACGAGTGTGTGTCCCATTCTTGCATACGGTTACGTATGGATAGAAAGATAACGGTCTAGAGAGAGATGGTCGGCCAAGTTACTCGAAGGGATGGTAATATCTTGCCGACGCCATATTGCTGATTAACATATGCATCCAATACTCTCTCTCTCTCTCTCTCTCTCTCTCCTCGCTCGAACGCAAACATCGAGTCAGACATCTATCTCTATATATATATATATACATCTACAACGTTGTATAAAGCTCTCCGATTCAAACGGCATATTAAAGGTCGATTTATCCGGCTGTGAGGCGTTTCGCGAACTATCGTCCCCTACGGCAAAGCGTCGAATCATCCCCCCCATAAATGATGGATAAGGTCCAGCTTAATAATAAGGTCTTCTCCTCATCGATGCCGATCTTCGTCGCGAAATAATAATCGCTTCGCCCCTTCTTCCCTTCCCAGCACTCGAAAGAAGAAAGGAGAAGGCAAGATTATCTACACGCGAAGAGGGAAATAGAAGAGGAGAGAGAGAGAGCTTGGATAGAGTTCTTCTCCCTGGGAGAAGAGAAGAAAGCGAGGGAAAAGTAGCGGTATATTCGTTAGGACGAGATAGACCCGTATTTGGTTCTCGCACCCACTTTGAACCAACTTCGTAGCTGGCTTTGACGCCCTGCTAATCCAGGCGTCCGGCTATACCATAGAAGACTACTCCCTCGAGGTGGAGGAGAGAGGAAGAGAGAGAGGGGGGGAGTAGCAGCAGCAGCAGCTCGGCTGGTTCAACGAGAAAAGAGAAGCGGTCGGAGAGAGGCCGGAGAAAAAGGAGAGAGAGAGACGGGGAAAGTGGCATATGAGCGCGATAGGGTAAAGTGGGAGGAAGAGGGAGAGAGAGAGAGGGGGGGGGAAAAGAGAGGTATGGACGAAAGGCAAATGAACGAGTCGCTCCATGAAAGGAACTCGTACAGAATCCGGGAAACCCCATACGAGGTCCCCGCGACATGGGCCACCCGGCGACTAATTGGAATTCGTCTGTGCCAGTCGAAGCAAGGCTTTCTATAATTGAGACGTGGCCAGACCCGCAAAAAATCCGCAGAAAGGGGGAAAGGATGCGCAGGCCGCTGTCTCGCGAACGGAATCCTTTTCCTCTCTTTTGAACGGAAGTCAAAACTTTTCGAGGGATGATCCGGCCTCCCGCTGTTGCATCCGTTCCTCGGCATGTACGCGCGCGTATCTCAATATCATATAAATGCAAAAACTGATCCCTACAGAGACCAACTTTACCGGTGTAATGTAAATTTTTAAACTTATCCTCCCGCGAGGAGGCGAGGAATATCGAAGAATACCCTCTCTCGAATCCGCGCTCCACGCGATTACCGGGAACCCGGTTCGCTCTTCTCGAGCGAACCTTCTGCCTTTCCAAATTCGCGCCAACGAAAAATAAGACGGCCCGCTTTTTCCGCTTCTCTCCAACCCGTTTTCTCCAATGCGAATTTTTCTTCAGCAACCTTCTATCAACAACCATCGTATACACAGCGATGAAACGTATTCAAACGTGGTGGAGTACGATTATTTGAGATGCGAATTTATTTTTCCCGATATATTTTGAAAAATTTGTAATTTTAAAAAAACCAGAACCAGGAGATTTTTTCGCCAAAGTCCTTTCTCTCTCTTTCTGCGAAGAGAAACGAGAAAAAAGGAAATTCAAACTGGGAGAAAGATCCAGAAACGCGGATACAAGGGACAAAGGTAACCTCTCGAAAGAGCCTCTTCTTTCCTCGTTGCCTGCTCCTTCTCCATCCTCCTTCTTCCCACGACCCCTTTTCCTTTCTCCCTCCCCCTTACGTCCGAGGGGAGGAGGGCGCGATAATAACGCGGGAAAGGGAAACATAGAAGCAATTGTAAAATTAATTAAGAGACTGGGAAAATAATTAATTTTTCTAATAATTCTTGCAGTCGCGCTGCTATTTTCCCAACACGCGGCCGCAGTGTTTCCGCGCACCGCCTCTCCAGAAGGGACGAAATAATTTCATAAGGGGTAGGTGGCTCGAGAACCGCACCTACATTTGCGAAAACATATCTCCTTTTCCACTCCCCTCTCTCTCTCTGTCCACGTTCAACCGCAACAAAGATCCTCTCCTCTCTCTCTCTTCCTCCTCCTTGTATATATATATAGAAAACGTGGAATGGAAATTGGTATTCGATGCCTTAAATTGGAATAAAATAATTATCAGAAGATAAATAATTTTTCCAACAATAACAAAAGAGAATGAAAATATACGACGGCGTTTCGATGGGATTGAGAAACGGTTGCGAGGATCGCCCTTCCTCCCGTGTTTGATCATTGTGTTATACGGTTCCCCCGGTGCACACTTGGCATAAGTGTATTTTGAAATTTCGCTCGTTGTAATAATCTTCCGCCGGCAGGTACGTGTACCCTAGGCCGCGTGGTCAAACCGTATTTTCGCAACCGTACGTACGTACATACGTACGCCCCGTCCTCGGACGTTTCTCAAGGTGTGCGTGTTACGCGACGTCCCCGCACACGTCGAAACGTCGAAACGTCGTGCAGGTGTGGAACAACCGAACCACCGCCGTGTCTGGAAACGTGTATATATGTGTGTGTGTGTGTGCGCGCAGTTTGGTCGGTCAGAGAGCATAAAGGCTCTCGAGAAATTAATTCTCTTGCGGACACACGCACACACACACATATGTATATATATAGAGGTGTGGGCCGCGAACGCGGATGCGAACGCGAGCGCGAACCGTAGCTACGTGTTTTATTATTGAATGGCCTCCTTCCCGGACTGCGAATCAACTTGGCAATTGGTTTATTATAATTTCATTGTGTTTTCATTACCCGGGTTAATTTGCGCACGACCCGCATGTCTCCCTTTATTACCAGACCCCCTCAGGTCTTCAGACGCGCGGGCAACGCACACTTGGATATCAAACTTGGTCGCGAACGTTCTTTTCCTCCGTAGAAATCCTCCCGTTGACAGAGGGGTGGGGTGAGCGCGGGCAGCACCTGCCGCTCTCCGTGTATTTTAGAAACGGCCGGCTATATACTTTTCGACCGGGGCGAAAAAACACCGGAGAGGTGCAACAGGAATTACGGTTATTTTTCTACGCGGTTAAAATCAGTCTTTATTAGATTCTCTCGTAATAATATTCCCGGATACGATATTCTCTTTCCTTTCCTCATTAACCTTGTATATATATACGTATCTCTCTTTATTTCGATCGAAAGAAATAAAATGAATTCTTTCATTTCTTCGAAATCGATTCGAAAGAGATTCGATCGCGAGAAAGAGAGGGAGAGAATGTGTAAATGGTTAAACGCGGCTCGAAGTAGCGACACGGGCGCGTCAATTTGTTTACACGATGGATGCAGCGCAGGAGATTCGGAGGATACGAGGAAACGACGACCCCTCGGCGTGTCTGATTCTGCTACGTTTCCACGCGCGCAAAAAAGGCCGGCCAGGCGAACGATCCGCCTTCTTCCTTTTTCATCGGGCGTACGTACGTGTTACTGTTCTGTCGTTCTTTGACACCCGGTTACGTCAAACAGGGGCGGCCGGCGGGCAACGACGGGACGAAAAAAAGGAGAGAGAGGGAGGGACGAGTGGAACGAGAGGGAAGCGAAGAGGAGAGAAAAAAAATAGGTTGGAGGTGAGGCCTTTTGATTGACTGTTTGAACGATTTTTGCTCGGCCGACTACGCTGCCGGGCTGGCATTGATTATCGCTTATTGAATTTGTATGCCCCGGCAAGGGATGCTCCGGAGGGGTTGTCCAAAGTCGCCATCAGGGGATGCTGCTCGTAAAACGCTTTACTCTCGCTCCTACCGTAGGTAGGAGCAAGATTTGCTTTCCCTACGTCAAGTGTTACGTCGACTAACACGCGTCGTTACGGGGGAAAGAAACCGATCTCTCCATTCTACGATGATATTTAACGAAACGAAGATATTTCGTAAAAAATTTAAAATTCTCTTTCTCGATCGATCGAGCCGTTTTCCTAGAAGCTTGGCTCTCTTTGGAAAATTACTCCGCTCCGCGATAATCCCCCGAGAGATTCAGCAGCGGAGTACATCGGGCGGAGAGAAATATTTTGCTTGACCAAACAGGTAACCCGTGACTCTCTCTCTCTCTCTCTCTCGCCCCTCGAACCCTTCCCATCCCCTTCCATCCCCTTCCTCCCCGCGGCCACGAGCCACGCATCCCTTTCGCATTTATGCTTACATGCCTCGTCCAGCTCGCGATGTATCCCTGAATTATTGAACGACGCGGGGATCAGCCGCGGATGGCAACGCCTCTCGAGTTTTAAGCCGTTCAACCCCGAGCCGTTCGATCGTCGAGGAATGTCAGTCGTCGGATTTTAAAAAAAAAAAGATGGAGGAAATTTTTTTCCAAACCGAGAAATTGAACGATTGAATCAATCGAATCCGTCGATTTTCCCGCGAGGGAAAGCGAATCGAAATTATTAATAAAAAATCGACGGATCGAAGGAGAGGAGAGGGTTAGAAAAGAGCTTAGAGAGGTTTAGTTTCGAGAAGGAATTCATCAAAGGGCAATTTCCATGCGTAATGAAAATGAATCCCCGAAGAAAAGGATCCGAGGACGCGACGCGTGAAAACGGGGGTGGAGAACGGCATCGATGCAATATTTATAAAAGCGAGCGAGTCCTGCAGGAGATATCCTCGAGGCCGGGGGCATCGGGGGTCGGCAAAGGGCAATGCTTGGGTCCGCCGCTTCACGGGTCTCGAACTCGAGCCCGAAATCTCATCGGCCCAAATGGCGCATCAACATCCATTATTAACCGGGTTCAGAATATTAACGATACAGTTACCGTATTCCAGAAGCTAAATTAGCGGAGATTATTACGAGTGGGCTCTCGCGGTACTATCGCTCTCTCGATTCCACGCCCGCTCTCTTTCCGCGACGCACGCTTCATCACGGCCGCCCTCCTCCCCCCCCCCCTAACGGTCTGCCTCGAGTTCTCCCCCTCTCTCCCTCTCTCTCTGTCTCTCTGTTCTTCCCAGGTGGCGCGCTCGTACGCGGAGAGAATCCCGTTCCAGGGATGGTATTGGCCCCGTCTCGTTTTTTTCCTTCTCTCCTTTTTTTTCTTTTTTCCTTTTCCTTTTTTTTCTTTTTTCTTTTTTTTTTACGACGCCATTAATTTTAATATCATTGCATATTGTCGGTCAAATTGGCGGAAAGTGCGCGTGACGGCCCCTCTCGGTTATCGCGCGCCACGCGATTTCACTCCCCCCCCCCTCCCACACCCTCCTATCCATCTTGATTTTTCGCGTTCCGTCGCAAACTACGATATTGATTCCCTCTATAAATATTTTCGGGCTTTCGGGCGAAAAAACATGGGTCCGAACAGGGGAGGGGAAGGGGGGGTGCAGCCGCATAGCCGCGAGTCGAATCAACGAGCGAACGAAGCGTTCGTTCATCTTTCGAATGAAGATATATGAACGAAGATACGAACGAGCACAGCCAGCCCGTTATTTTTCGAAGTCACGGCCGATTTCAGAGCGCGTTTGATCGATTCGAGATCCTCTTTTTTTTATCACGACAAATTTGTTTCGCGTGTAATAATAATAATAATAATAGAGCGCATTGCTTCGTAAAATTTTCGATACGGGCGAAAAAGAATATATACTCGATGATATCGGGCGAATCTAACGAGACGATTTTGGCCAAACGACCAGCCAAAAGTGGCTTTTTATCGAGTGAACGCTCCGTCCCGTTTTATTGGATCGTTGCTTTGCTTTCTCCACGCCGATTTCGACTTTCTCGCGTGGACGAGGAGGAAATCACCGTCCAGAAAGGAAGGAAACTCCCCAAAGACCAATAATCCGTGATACGAATGATACGAAAAATACGGTTACACCGGTTTAAAGGACGCTTAAAACGACTACTCGTCACCTTTGCCTCTCTATAAACGCGACTTCTTCCCTCTCTTATTCACGATATCGAGATTCGTAATCGCGAAGATTCCTGAAAACACAGAAAGAGAGAGAGAGAGAGTTTTTTCTCTCGATTTTCAGCATCCTGGTCAAGAGCGAAAGAGCGAGTTCAGATTTATTCCCCATCGTTGCCTCCGGAGGCCCTCCACCTCGCGCAACTTCCTTCACCCCCTTTGGCGGTCGCTTCTCTCCTCCTACGTTGGGCTTTATTGACCCTTTATACATCTATTTGTTATGCCGTGGCCCTTTGTGCGACGGTAGACACGAATGGAAGGGACCCCGGCGGTGGTGTACTTCTGCCGACCTCTCTCCCTCTCTCTCTCTCTCCCTCTCCCCTGGCTATATTTGACCAGTATTATAAAAATCAACCGACCGATTTCCTACGTAAAATATTACCCCCGTGCCCGCCTGAATATTTTATCGCTGTCCACCCTTCCTCCGACCCTTCCTTCCTTCTTCCCCCCCGCGTATCCACGGGGAAGGGGAGGACAAAAAGCGGCGGAAGGAAATCGGTCGAGGGAGCGGCACGCGATTCGGTTTTGCTTCGTCGCGTGCTCCTCCTCGCGTCTCTCCCTTGGAATTTCGAGCTTTCGAACTCCTCGTGGCTGGGGGAGCAACATCGTTGCGGTCGATATGAGATCTTTTTGCCATTCTTGCCATATATTTTCTTCTTACGAATTAAAATTTCCAAATTTAAATCTTACTTTCCCGAGTTGAAAATCATAGTTGCGTAGGAAACATTTGGCGAGAGAAAGAAAATAGGACACTCGTCTCTCTGATCGAATCGAAAGGAAGAAGAAAGAAGGAAAGAAATGGACGAAGAGTTAACGCACGATCCCGTGTTCCAAATTTATTATTATTATATTAATTTCCAAATCTTACTTTCCCGAGTTGAAAATCATAGTTGCATAAGAAACATTTGGCGAGAGAAAGAAAATAGGACACTCGTCTCTCTGATCGAATCGAAAGGAAAAAGAAAGAAGGAAAGAAATGGACGAAGGGTTAACGCGCAACAAGATTTCAATCTACCGACCCTGTATTCCAAATTTATTATTATTATATTAATTTCCAAATCTTACTTTCCTGAGTTGAAAATCATAGTTGCATAAGAAACATTTGGCCAGAGAAAGAAAATAGGAACTTTTTCATTTGATATATACGTAATATACACTCTGATCGAATCGAAAAGGAAAAGGAAAGAAATGGACGACCCTGTGTTCCAAATTTATTATTATTATATTAATTTCCAAATCTTACTTTCCTGAGTTGAAAATCATAGTTGCATAAGAAACATTTGGCGAGAGAAAGAAAATAGGACACTCGTCTCTCTGATTGAATCGAAAGGAAAAAGAAGGAAGGAAAGAAATGGACGAAGAGTTAACGCACGATCCTGTGTTCCAAATTTATTATTATTATATTAATTTCCAAATCTTACTTTCCTGAATTGAAAATCATAGTTGCATAATAAACATTTGGCGAAAGAAAGAAAATAGGATACTCGTCTCTCTGATTGAATCGAAAGAAAAAAGAAAAAAAAGGAAAGAAATGGACGAAGGATTAACGCGCGACAAGATTCCAATCTACCGATCCTGTGTTCCGAATTTATTATTATTATATTAATTTCTAAATTTAAATCTTACTTTCCTAAGTTGAAAATCATAGTTGCATAAGAAACATTTGGCGAGAGAAAGAAAATAGGACACTCGTCTCTCCGATTGAATCGAAAGAAAGAAGGAAAGAAATGGACGAAGGGTTAACGCGCGACAAGATTCCAATCTACCTGTGTATTCTCGGAGCACAACGACGACGCGGACTCGCGCGTATTCCTGCAGGACAACGGCGGCTACTAATCTAACAGAATTATAGACGGTGACGGTAGCTAATTGTCTATCTATATCTGGCCTGACGTAGGTGTGTCTCAATGTTCCCTCTCGTGTGCCCCGCTTGTATATGCGCGCATTGTATCGCGGCCCCGGAGTCCGTGGGCTAGACCGTCCGTCACTTCTCTCTCCGGCCTGCTCTCCCTCGCTCTCGCATAATGGCCAGCCTGCGTACGTGCATTCCTAATAATGAAGACAACGATAAATCAACGCGGAGAATACGGCCGCGGATGTGCGCCGAATATCCTATGCATAATATCGCGTCATTATCTTCTCTGCCCACTGTGTCCTCTCCTTCCCTCTCCGTCCCTGTGCACGCATGGATCTCGAGACTTTGCCTCGCGATCGAATTACGACCGACTCCCTCCTGCCCTATCCATCTCCACTCCTCCTCCTCCTCCTTCCTTCCTTCCTTCGTCCGGATCCAAGCACAAAAGCCGATGAGCGAGAACAACGAGTCGATGATGAGAACAGAGAAGAGAGAATTATTTCGAATTTTGTCACGAAACGAGAAGGTTTTTAATTTTCAGTGTTTGTGTACGAAGGAATGGAACACGAGCTGGCAGGATGTGGGAGAAATCCGGTATATCGAGAGCGGTTGTCTATCGACTCGATTCGGACGAGTTACGCGCCCGGAGAGGAGAGGAGAGGAGAGAGGACGTTGTAATTCTCCTTCGAACTCTTCCAACTTCCTCTGGCTCGCGTCACGTTCAAGCTGGATCGTCACGCTGGATCGTTTTACTCTCTTATAACCGCGGTCAACGGCCGGATACGGGTAGGATCCTTTCCGCAGGACCACGTTTCACTCCACTTTTGTGTCACTCCGTTTGTCGCGAAACGCGGAACAAACGTCTCGAGTGACTCGCTTTTCGTCGCGCCTCCTACGTTTCCTTCCACGTATCCGATGCCTCTCCAATTTCTAAGGCCGACTTTTTCTTATTCTTCTTATTCTTCCGTGCGCATCTTCTCGAGGGAGAGGATTGCTGGCGAGGCGAGGAACGAGGGACATTCATCACGATCCAATTGCTAATGCGCGTCCAATGTGGGACGCATAAGGCATCCCGTTATCATCGACGCGATCAATCCCACTCAATTAGCCTGATCATTGATTATTGCCGCGTACAACGTCACGATCCGTTTCGCGGTTGGCCACCGTGGAGAATTTATCGCGTCCTCCTCGAGGAGATAAATTCCCTCCTTTTTCCCTCCCTTCCAATAATTCCCCATAATTCGTCGATATCGATATCGACGCGTTACGTAAAACCGATTATCCGATATCCATTCTAAAAGGGATTGAAAAACGTTGAAATTACATTTCACGACGCGTAGGAGATGAAAAAGGAAGAAAAAGAAAGAAAGAAAGAAAAAGAAAAGAGGGGGAAAAAAAAAGGCGCGAATAAAAATTGCCGCGGTGTTAAATAAAATTACGCTTTAAAGCGAACGTGTGCCGGGCGCGTTGAAAAAAAAAAAAAAAGAAAAAAAGGAAAAAAAAAAAAGGAATCCGAAGCCGGCGCCCGATATGGAAGGGTAGATCGAAGCAGAAATCGGATTGACCGCGGGGGTGGAAGAGCTTTTAATAGAGAAAAAAAGAGGAAAAAGGGAAAAAAAAGAGAGAGAGAGAGCGAAAAAAGGAAGAAAAAAAGGGGGAAAAAAAGGAAAAAAGAGAGAGGGGGGAGGGGGAAAAAGCGGAGGCCGCAAGTGGAAAATCCGATAGAACCGAAGTGCGTGCAAATATTTTCTCTTCCTCTTGTCCGGTATCCGGGCGCGGCTCCGGGTATCGAGCGGCTATAGCAACGTCAACACGTCAAATCGAGTGTGTATCGGTGGAGTGCAACACACAGGTAATATCCTTTGATATCCAATTTGTGCACCCTGCGACCGTATTCATCACCGTGGCCTCCGCGCGTCGTTCCATCTACCTTCCACCGACCGGTTTATTTTTCGCTTTCGTTTATTCCACCCCGCCGCGTCAAAAATCCTCCTCCTCCTCCTCCTCCTCCATAATATTAATAATAATCATTTCCGATTATCCCGCCCGGAAATATATATTTTATCGCGTATCGTCCTAATGACCGTAATGAAAATCATTCGGGATTAAACGCGGACCGAGCCACCATTTCGATTTAATCGAATAATCACGCGTTAAAAAGTTATCCGAATAATAATAAATACATACATACATATAAAATACGTTCGATAATTCTATTACGATCGTCGAAACAGTGAGTGGAATAAGAACGAATCTCTTTCTCTCTCTCTCTCCACTACCCCCCCTCCCCCCGTCTCTCCGGTTGACGGAACGCTCGCGCATATCTCGCAGGGCCGACTTGCCAACACCCTGCAACGCGGCGGCAGAAGAGCTGTCAATCCGATCCGCTAACAGGGATATCACTTACATGCAAATTCAGAGCTAAAATCCGGCGCGTTTCGATGAGCGTGCAAGTGGTATCGCGGCTCGGGGTGAGTGGCAGAACAGCGAGCGAGCGAGCCACGTACGGTGGGGGGGAACGGGTGGGTGAGGGGGAGGGGGAGAGCGAGGAGAGGCGCGATGTATTAATTACCAGTATTGATGTCCATTTGCAGTGAATTGATGTGTGGTCAGTGTTGCATCACGCGCAAGGGTCGCTCGCTCCGAGAGGGACGAACCCGCATCGAAACAGGGGCAAATCGCGATAGCCAAATATATTTACCGTCCCCGAGTTTAATCGATCTCGATCGCCCCCCAATCCTTTCTTCGTCCTTCTCCCGACGAAAATGCCCGAATATCTCCACTATTACTTCGATATTATTCTAGGAGTATGGGATGATGAGGGACGAGCGACGAGTCTCGATTCTCACGGAGAAAGGCGTAGGAAGACGAAGGAAGGTGGAAGCGATTTTGGAATCGGTGGCGAAGATTTATGGCGGGAGCCGGGCATGGTCTCCGGTCTTTAGCCGCTTATTAGCATGCGGTATATCACGGCGACCGGAGCAGCCGGGGTCCGCGACAATAATTAGATAGATACGGGACGTAGACGGAACGGGAATGGGACGTAGTAGGTGATGGTGGGTAGCGAGGGTAGTAGTGGGCAGAGGACGAAAGCCAGCCACCAGGTCGCAGAAGTGGGTGGCGGTGGTGGTGGTGGTGGTTTGGGATGCGGACTGGAAACAGGCAGAACGGTGCGTCGTATGCAAATGATGACGTCACACAATACTACCCTCCAGGACAAGGGGCTATAGACAATGCATCTGCACGGATAGGTCTCGTTCTACGATCCATAGTTGCGCATCGTGCGAGGCCGCTTCGTGCGAGGCCCGATTCCTAACTCCTGTATCCAACATCTGCTAATGGCCCTACCGGACGCGCCAACATTTATCGCTCGCGCCAACTATAAATAAAACTGTATTCCTCGTATCCTCGCTTACCACATCGAAAATGTAACCATCCTTCCTAATTCCTCTTCGAAAACTTTTATCATCGATCTCGTCTTATGATTGGTAGAAGAAGTTTTTCAATTTCTTCGAATTCGAAATGAAAAAAAAAAAAAGGAAGGAGGAGAAGAAGGAGGAGGGGAGGAAGAAAGCGAAGCAACCGTTAACTGACATTATCTGGCCGGCGTGACTTCAGAATTATCCCCTATCCTCTCCCCTCCCTTTGACTGCGGTTTCGGCAAATTCAAGGGAATTTCGATGAAGCGCCTGGACAGAAAATCAGGTGCAACCTGATGGGGAAAAGGGGGGGGGGGAGGTGGAGGATAGGCGGAGATCTTACCGCAATGACGTGCGGTCGAATCGGGTCCGAATGAAATGACGGATCCTGCGAGTGACATTCGATATCACAGCACCGACGGCCGGGGAAACGGCGGATACGAGCTACTAGACCGTTTCCAAGCTTTCCGTCTATTACACTCACGTTGAAATCCACGGATTAATCGTGGCTAAGTATACCGTATATCGTTCCCGATTTGTGGTCGCCCTCGAATAACCATCTCCGTCTTATTTTACTCCCCGCTCGTTTCCATTCTCCTCCATCTTCTATCGAGAACCGAATATTATCACTTTACGATCGCTTACAATCTCTTTCACGATTAAGTTACAATTTTACGTTGAAATTTTTCCCCCTTTTTTTTTTTTCTCCTAATCGACAACTAGTATTATCGAATTATCATTCGAATATCAATGGTTGGCTCGAAAATTCAGGGTAACGAGGTGACGCGGCCTCGTTACGGTCGCGATCAGGGCGATCGAATCTCATTAATCGATTTGATCGATCGTATCTATACACGTTGACGGTTGCACATGTTGAATAGGCCAGTAGCCGTATCTAGCTGGCACGACTGCGGTATGTCCAGAGGATCCAGATACTACGAACCTCTCTCTCTCCCTCTCTCTCTCTCTCTCTGGCTCGCTCGCTCGACTATTCCCACGTGCGTACACGCATCAGCGAACAGTGGCAAACGTGCTCGTACGAAGCGGCTCGAGAGGTGAGGGCCTAGTATGGTCACACGTGTACGCCGAATGTCATTTGTCATCGTGGCTAATTTGCCACGTTCTGAGATACGGTGACGCCTCTGACGCGGTCATTATTAAGATGCGAATTAGTAACAATTTGCGCCGGATTTAGTCTGGACTTGATCTGTTTATGGCCCGCGCGGATTAGGCTCCCGGACCTTGCGCGTAAATCAATATTAACCGGCACGAGAGTCCGTCCAGTCGACCAGTGTCGTTATCATACACGCGGGATCACCGAGGACCGCCGATAAGGAGGATCCGTCTCCTCGCGGAATTTTCGAAAAATTAGAAACATTTACAAAGTCCAATCTTTTTCAATCTATCCGAACGAATTTCCCTTTCCCTTTCTTTCTTTCTCCGATTCCCTGTCGAGGGAAGCAACGGATGATCGAAAGAACGCGGGGAAAAAGAACGGCGTGGAAACGGAAAAAGGAGGAAGGGTATCGAGGAACGCGGCGAGGTACTAGGAGAGAAGAGAGGAAAGGAGGAGGAGAGGTGTGAGTCTGCGTAACGTTGGTTCCAAGGGTGGCATTATATTGCGGGTTGTCTCGCTTCAGAAACTTTGCACTGTGGTCGCGACGAGGAGCCGTGGTGGACGAGCCGCGGGACAGGGCGAGGGGAGGGCGAGTGGCGGGGAGGGAGCTGGAAGGGTGGAACAGAAGTGGTGCCGGACTTTGAATACGACCATTCTTTACGGCCACCCCATGCAAAGATCGCCCGCACGCCGTTGGTATTTACCCAGCGACACCGGCTCGCGGACCGTTTCACGAATCGAAGCGAAACAGACGGAAAAGAAGGAACGAGAAAGGGGAAGATGGACACGAGGGGCCTGGACACGGAGGAAGAGGGAGCGCGAGCAGAGGTCGTTGGAGAGGGGCCAGAGAGAGGAGAGTCGTCGAGAAGTCCAAGTAGGAGGTGGAGGTAGCGATGGTGGTGGTGGCGGCGGTGGCGGTGGTGGAGGTGAAGGTGGTGGAGGTGGTAGCGAGCGATGGTGGTGGTGGTGGTGGTGAGAGCGGTGGCGGGCCGAAATAGAGAAGGTTGGAACGGGAGAGAGAGGGCTGGGACAGGGACAGTAGGAGAAGTCAGAGAGGGAAAGACGAAATAGGGGGGTTGCGCGCAAGGTTGAGGGAGACAAGGTTCGAGTTAGCGTTTCTCGTTCGTCGACCGGCACCACCCCCTTCTTGCCGCCTAACGTCGCACAATACGCTCTACCTCTACCCTCGCCACCGTCCATAGACTGGACACTGCATTGTCTCTGGTGAATGGGGTCTTGCAAGATTTATTTCGTATATTTCACTTGCCGTTTCAATAGCGCGATAGCGGCTCGCGCTACCTCGGCTATCGCCTTCGAGCTTACCACCACCACCACCACCACCCTTCTCACCCTTCTCTTTCGTTATTAGCTTTCTCTTTATCGACCACCCCTTCCTCCACCGCGCCTCGTTTCTAAGAAGCAAGCTTCCCTCCACGTTTGACCGATAAAAGCCCCTTTGAATCCTAACGCTCGCCCCGATCTCGGATATCTTCCACTCTCTCGCCTCTTTTTTTTTTTTTCGATCTTTCAGTCTTGTGTGGATATTATTATCGTGGAAACAAATTTAATTGATCGATACTAATAATAGAATTTATATAATCGAGAGAAAGGGAGGAGAGAAGGATACGATTTCGAGCGGTAAATTTTCTTTCGCGGGGGATAAAAAAACGGTATATATTTATACGTGTTTATATACGGTTAAAAAAAATTAATGGGAAGCCACGTTGTACGGTGAAGTGTGTTGTCGAGGGGTGTCGCTGTCTAGGCTGGTAAAGGGCACTTCCGTTATATTTAGCTATGCCAACGAGAAGGGCTCATCATCGTCCTCCCCCTTTAGGGTCTCTTTTTCCCATTTCGAGTCTTATCCCCCTCCGTTCTAAAATATCCGCGCCAACACGTTCGTAAAACACCGTTGTCGGATTTGTCTCGTTGCGTGTGTAATGATTACACATCGTATCGTAGGAAAAAAAGAAGAAAAAGAAACGTGTAATTTTAAAATTTAAAAAATTCGATGCATCGTCGAAAAGTTGTTCGAGGGGGGAAAAAAAAAAGGGGGAAGAAATTTGGTCGATAAGAGAGCTCGACAAACTCGATAAAATTCAATGAATTCGTTATTTTTTGCATAAAAATTTATTAACGAGGCGTATTAGGAAGGAAACCGTTTTAAGATAAGAGTTGGCGTATGCACAACAAGTTTGGAGAAACGGCGGCATAGGTTGCGAGGTGCCGCGGAATTTTAAAAGGGAGGGAAATGTCGGGCGATCACGAGAAAGAGTATCGAAAATAATGAGATGAGCGAGAAGCACGAGGATCAATTTCCACGGGCCGGCGTTTTTTATCACTTCCCCCCCCTCCTCCCCCGCATCGTATGATGTGGGAGAGGAACAATGGCAGCGTTATCGTGGTCACAAATTAAAAATAATTATTTTTTAAGGCTGATTCTTAATCAGGAAAGGGTAGATACACGCAGGGGCTGTTTTTCCTCCGAGAAAAGAGCGGCCATTATCCCTCCAATAAGATTCTTGTCAATGAAATATTAGCTCTTTTACAGATGTAAGAGGCTTCCTTTTATTGCGCATCAACTCTTTCTCCCAAACCCTCTCCCATCCAACCGTTTTTAATTTTAAACGAGTTTTTCCTAACCTCCGATTCTTAATATCTCGATCTTTTCCAATATTTCTCGCTCAATTCTGATTAATTTTTTTTACGTTAAATTTGCGAGACACGTCGCTTCGATTGATTCGATACGATTTCAAAAATTGTGCAAATCCGTAAAAGAGATTCGAATTTTCGTTCGTATAATAACTCTTACTCGGTCAAAATTCGAATTAAAATTCGAAAGAATTAATAATTAAAAGTTACCACCCTCCATCCATGATCCGATACGCCGTGGTTTTTCGTTTCCCCTTAGCGGCCATTTCCGAGGCATTAGGTTCGTTATTTATGGAGTTTCATTAAGATAAAGAAAAGCAAAGGGAAGGGTTGCCATCGCCAAACGCCATGTAATTATTTTCACAAAGGTCTAGTTGTCTCTCTCTAAACCCAGAGAGGAGAACTAATGCAAATAAAGAAAGAAGAAACGAATCGAATAAAGTTAGATATCGATCTAGCCCGGATACCGGTGAAGAAAGAGTTTGAGAACTCCCTCCCTTGCACCATTTTTTATCAGTCGCCGGTTTAACGAATCCCAAAATAAATCCTTTGTTGCTTAGCCGTTTGTATTTCCTCTCTTCCTTTCTTTCCTTCCTTCCTTGATGAAGGTGAATCCGAAAGAAACGAGGAAATTGTCGTCGGGATAATATCTATTTGGCGCATTTAACTGTTGTTTGCCGCCTTATCTCCTCCGAATAGGATATTTTCCATATATAAGTTTCCAGGCGACGTTTCATCGCGTTTTACACAAGTGTTCGAACCCCTAGGAAGTTTTCATTTGTTCCAAGTTACGAACAGGTTCAGCGATTGTTCTGGCCGGGTCAGGACGTGGACGAAGGCGGTGAAATTGAATGCGACTCGTGAGAAAGGGTGTGGGAAAACGTTGAAGTGGAGGTGACGTGAAGGCTACCAACGCTCCCGGACCCGTCAACCGTATCTTCGGACGAACATTGGTCAGCACTAGGTGTACACTCGACACATAGACGAGACCCTTTCCCTCTCCTCGCGTTCTATCTACCATCGGAGAGAGAAGGAGGGAGAGAGAGAGAGAAATGGCCGAAGGGGATATACGCGCGTCCATTGTCCCGTGAACTTTGAAACAACTTTCGGCAAAAGAGTTTTGCCATCGAAATGCACCGACCGTGACTACTCTGTAATTGATGGAGAACTTTGAAAAATCACACCTCGGATCGATCGAGCACTCTCTCTCGTCCTAAATCTCTCCACGCTTCGTATACTTCTGTGCGAGAATTTCATAGAAAATTTAATAGTCGAAACTAAGAATATTATTTCGATAAATTTATCGTACGAAAAACTGAGAATAATCGTAGAAACTGGTCGAGTTGGTGAATCAAGTATAACAGCTACGAGAATAAATGTTATTCGAGCATTCTGCAAAAGTGGAGAGGGTATTAGATTTTCTTACTCTTTTCCTCTTCCTTCACGTATTACGTAACGATAAAATTGTTGTCCGGATACGCATAAATACTCTGGCGCAATCAATCATTTTTAACGTTCTCTTTCCGGTTGTAATGTAACGCTGTTAACACAGCTTGGCTTTTCATTAATCTACCGGTATCGTTACAACCGGTATTTTATCGCACGATCGATAAAATAATTCCGTTCACGTGTTTGTTTATAACTACGACTATAACATTTTAACTCGATTAAAATATAAAAAGAAAATAGAAAAAAAAAGGAGAAAAAAAGTATGCGAAGAATCTCCAAAGGAAAGGAGAGTATATATTGCATTATACTCGGTTTAGTTCGGTATAGATGGACGAGGTGGCAGCACTGTACAGCGTGCTTTTTCTCTCTCTCTCTCACCCGAGGAATAAGAGATTCGAACATTTTTTTCGGATAACGATCCCGAGTTTTTTTCGTGCGCAAATTATATCGAAATACGCGTTTTAAAAAATGTTTTGCGATCATCTCGTGTCATCGTACGCATCGAATTACGTGCGTTCTTTCATCCGAGTCGCAAAACATCCTGAACGCGCTACTAGTTCCTACATGCACTCTCTGAATGAAGAAAAAAAAGAAAGAAAGAAAGGCGAAAGAAACTTTCAACGCGCGATGAATATGTACGACTCTCCTATAAATGTATCCCGCATTCATCCTTGTTACTCGCGTATAGATCGCGTCCGCTAAAAATGTTATTTCATTCATCGCCATTTCGAATGTACGAATGCGTCCCGATATAAAACCAGTTTATATCCACCGTCTTAATCATCGTTGTTGAAACGTTCTTTTCATCGTGGCATTATGGATGCCGAACTCTCAATAACAAGTTACACATACTCTCTCGTTTTGAAAAATATTGAAATTTTCTTTTTACCCAGAAATCAGAATTTGAGAAATTTTCACGATACTTTTATCGTTTTATATATCGTTTGTAGTCCAGCTTGCATAAGAAAAGCCAGTCGAATACACGGATAGCGGAGAATCGGGTCGGTCAAGGAGCGGTGGTAAGTCATTTCGAAATAATAGGTGGTAGGCGGGTGTTATGCGAGTTTAAGGTCTCGGCCGGTCCTTGCACGAGGGCGAAGGTGGCGAACGACAGTTTAGGGGTGTAAGACAGGCTGACCTCGGGTCGTGACCCCCATTTATACTCTATTACCACTACATTAGTCTCCACTACCAGGATTTATCATCCTTGCTCGAGTTCTAGGTTGACCGAAACTTTAAATCGATCCTGAAACGGGGAATTTGAAATCTCATCGGTCATGCCTCTTCGAAAAACGTCTACCGCGTTTAATATACGAACGATTGTACCGATCGAGGAAAGTGAGAGAATAGATTTGTAAATTTTAAGATTTCTCTAAATGTAAAATCGGGGATATCGTGCAATTAATACAAGAACGTAATTATCTCTCTCTCTTTCTCTCGCGAAAAAGCGAAGAATCGATCGTTTCCAAGGGATACGTTCTTATTTCGGGCGTAACCGCCCACACTCTCATCGCGGTAATTTTTAATTACCGTTATCTGAGAGGGTGGCACGCCATCCTGAAATATTTCTCTCCGCTCTCCGCTCATTCCGGAATCACACGCCGATGTAAATTACCACGAGCGGGCCCGAGACTTTATCTTCTTTATCTACCGAGTATTTTACCGGTTATTTTTTCCGGTTCCCGAGCAGGAGACCAGGAGACCCTGCAACGAAATACAGAAATGGAATTAGCTGCTACCACCACCACTTGAACGAGAAAATTTTTAATTATTCCTTATCGAAAAGCAATCTGACCGCGCCGTATCCTCCGCGACACCCTCTTTAACTCTCCTCCTCGCCGGGGGACACGTTGTAACTCGCGACACGGAACGTTGCTAGGTTAACGCTCGTAATTCTTCGAGTATTCCTCCTCAGAAACGTGTTACGTTTCGCGTCCATCTCTCTCCCTTCTTCGATCGATTCTTCGAAACATTTCTTTTAAAGAACTAGAATTTAAAAAAGGGAAAGAGAAAAAATGTTTCGATAATTTTCTCTGAGAGAACAATTTTCTGGAGGATAGTTTCTTCTTTTTCTTTTTATTTAACAAAGAAATAGATACACGAACGAGATTTAATAATTCAGCGCGTTCGATGGGAAGGGGAGGGGAGGCTTATTAGTTCGCGAAAGCGATAAAAAGGAATTTATTACTTATCCCGTTCCCCGTCATCCACGTTGTCGAGGAATATTCATCGGGGGTGGGTGGTGGCTCTGTGAAAGAATATCGGAGAGAGGGCTTCTGCTGTCAATTGCCAAATATTCATATTGAAAGGCGCTGATAGGTCGACATCAAATATTCATCGCTTCCTCAAAGTGCCCTTACCGAGTTATTCCGCCAAGTTATTTACCTATTATCGAATGACGGAGGGAAGAAATTCAATTCTTCGTCGTCGAGGTTAATACGAAAAAAAAAAAAAAAAAAAAGAAAGTTTCCTTTTCGAGGCGTTTGGATCGAAAAATATCCCGAATGGAAAAAATATTCACTAGCCATTTCTGGAAACTACGATTCCTCTCCTTCTTTTTTTCTTAAATGCTCGTAGCGTTTTTTGCAGCAGCAGAAAAGCGAGCGCAGTGATAAAGGGTATTTTAAAATGATATTTTCGCATGGAGCACGGGGCATGGTCGTGTTTCGGTAATCAAATCCTTTGAAAGAAATTTCTCTATCGCGCGTATATACATCGTGTGTGTGTGTGTGTGTGTGTGTGTATACATATATACATATGATCCACGATGTTACACGATCCTCCGCATACACCACCCTCCGCCACGCATCGCTGTTCAATTAACAAAGTCACGCATTCACGATATTAAGGATAAGTTTAATTAAAATGAATTAAACACATCTCTCGCGAACGGAGGAGGAGGAGGAGGAGGAGGATATTTCCGCCTCAAAAGATACAATTCAAACGTGCACACATCACCCATCCCTCCCTCCCAACTCGCATAATTAATTACGCCGGTGTAAACATGTTCTTACGTTTCAAATGAAAAGTAACGAGTCCGAGCTTTCGAAAACGTACAAATTGGGTCGAGAATCGCGTTTTCGAACTCGTTCTCTTCATAGTACAGTAATAATAACAATAATAATAAAAATTGGCACGAATTTTTCCAAATTTGGGAATAAAAAATCTCTTTTACGATCACGAAAATCTCCAGGTATTTTACATCGCCTTTTGATTAACTACCCTTACTTAGAACGACTTCTCTCCTCTCCTGCTCTCCCTTCCGCATTTTCTATAGATATAGAATAACCACGAAACAGAGGAAGGGGAATCCATCGCCGTTCTACAAGTTTTAATAACATTACGATATATATATGTATCGTAACTCTCTGGAGATAAAGAATCGACAGAGGATGGAGAAAGAGAGTTGATTCCGTTGCTTGTTGAAGTCGTTCCACTTGTTCCATCGGCACGGCTCTACCGTCCAACGAGAGTAGTAGGAGGGGGAGGAAGGAGACGAGAGAAGAAGAAAGTTTATAAAATATTTAAAAGTACGGAAACGTCTCCTATCGCCCGGGGCGATAAATTTCCACTTACATTTTATTTTCGTTTCGTTCGCAACGCTCGACAACGGAGAGTTACGCGGAGGACCCGGTGACACGGTGGTGGTGGTGATGGTGGTGGTGGTGGAGGAGAGGGGGGAAGAGAGACGACCGAGACGCCGTGGGGAAAAGCTTCGAGACGAGCGAGGTCTTTTCTTTCCGCGAGATCTGTTAAGGGAGCAGGGGTGTGGCATTTAGGGAGCGCCGGGTATTCTCCCTTTAATTATGGATGATAAAAATCACGGAAAAATTACTAATGTCCGTTGAAAATTTTATTCGCGCCTCGTATTACGCTTCTCTTCCTTTCTTCCTTCATTTACGAATTTCTTCTTTCTTTTTCCTTCTCGTCGATCGAAACGGTGAGAAAGGTTTCTCGTCTCCGTCTTCCTCTTCGTCGCGAGAGGAATATAATCGATGCAAGATTTTAAAGATTCAACGACGCGCCTCTGCATAATTTATCGTTCGATTTCCGGGATCGTCTCGCACGTAACCCCTCCCTCTCCCCTTTGCGTGTAACCGACGATGAGATGTCCCGTTTCTCGAAAGTCTCGATGGATTCGTATCGACTTACAAGCAAAGGAGGAAGAGGAGGAAGATTTTTCTTTTTTTCCTCGCCTCTACTATATGTACATTTTCCGGTTGACGATGCGAGACCTATTTAACGGACGCGAGTCCGGTAATGGGATTCGAACTCGGTGCTCCTGGGAGCCATTCAGATCCGCGCTCGCTTCATCTTCTTTCGCCGCGCGAACGCGAGGGAAGATGAAAAAAAGAAAAACCGCATCGATCACGAAACTCGCGCGAAATTTACAAAGAGAAAGAAATCTTGAGATCGTCGAAAGAAAGAAAGAAAGGAGAAATATGTATCGTTCCAAGTTTTAGAAATCACTCGGTTGGGACGAAGAAGTTGTAATTCGTAAAAGATTATTAATTATAGAAGATTGACGGTGGCCGGGATTTACCGAGAGAAAACCAAGGTATTGTCCACGGCGGTTTTCAGGGACGAACTAATTCCAGATTCGTGGTTCCCTTAGACGCGCAAAACAATACGTGACGTTCAAACGTGAGCGACAATCTCGAGCGGTTTTGGTAACCGGTCGGTTTGCGGTTCATTTGTCAGGAATTTGTCTTTCCCGTATCAACAGCCGTTTAAATTGGATCAAGAATTGAAATTGTTAATTCCATTTCAAAAATCTTTATCCCCCGTTTGTATTCCTTTTTCCAAACTCAATTGAACAAAATCCTTACGAATCGAAGAAAATTCATAATCAAATTCGAGTAAATTATTCGAAGGATGGAACCGTGGAGAGCGATAATTCAGCGGTCAGCGCTGATTTAACGGCAAATTAACTAATAATTAGCTGGAAGCCTCGCCTAGGTGGGGAGCCGGCTACTAACTGGAATGCGATTGTATTTCCCCGAGTTCGATAATGGGAATGCAAAAGCTGTGGGGCATTATCGAAATAGCAATTAGAATAAATCAAAAGTGTTCCTCGTACAATCGGGACACCGATTAGCGTTAGAGAATCGCCGGGTGTGCCGCGTTAACTGCGTTCCTATTACGATCGATTTAACCGTTTCTCTTCGTTGGACTCGAAGCGATCCGATTTCTTCCTCTCCAAAAAGCTACCCGCCCGAAATCGAGCCGGCCAACTTTAACGTGTGGCGTGTCACGAGCAAGAATAGCAGAACATCGAACCGCTCTCCGGAGATTTCCTGTTCCTCCAAATGCATTCCGAATAACAACACACATACACGCTACATCTCTCCGAAACTCGCTTCCGTGAGAGGACGACATCGAACGAGGGGGGAGGGGAAGAGAGAGAGAGAGACAGGTGGAGTTACGTTCGCGTGACCCTTTCGCGTCATCGAGAGAAGTTGGTCGCGTCCTACGTCAACCGAGTCGCACACTAGGGGGATAGAGATCGAACAAAAAGAACAAAAAGAAAGAAGAGGAAGAAGAGGGTGGAGAGCACATTGCTCGTCGACGCGGCGGTGGTCGAAGATCGTGGTAATTGGATAGAGGAGATGGAGCGTCCCTTCGCGACGCTAACGTCCCCTATGCGAGCCTTCCCTTCGCTATAAAACTATCGGGGAAGAACCGGAGTTCACGTAGTCACGTAGATCCCATGCTGCTACTATGTGTTTCTCGTAACTCGACCAATTTCCTTCCACGATAATTAATAATTAAAAAATGCTTGGTTAGAATCTGTTTCCACTGTTTTCGATCGGGGAAGATTGGTCGAAGAGAGGAGTGGATAAATAGCCTCGTCCAAACTGGGAAACCGGGTCGAGAGCCACTGTGCCGGCCGTCCGCAAGAATTTATCCGGTGAAGGGGACGGGGACGGTTGGTTTATCGGCCCACCCCTCTTCCCAAACTCGAATCGGGGGGAGGGAGGGGTTGGTCTGACACTGGACACCGCTTGATCTTAGCAGAAGAGCGGGCACGATCGGCTCGAACTATGCCAACCTACTTCCTCCGCAGTTGCCGGTTATACGAGAGGGTTGAAGGGTAAACGGCGTTTAACGGCCATCCATTCGACAGTTTATCGGCTTCTGTAATTTCCTCGTGTTATCGTGTTATCGTTAAAAAAAAAAGAAAGATAGATAGATTAAATTTCATCATCAATTATCGTGTTATCGTTAAAAAAAGAAAAGAAAGATAGAGTAAATTTCAAAGTTAAGAATAAGGATTTTGCAAACTTCACAAATAATATTGACGAGATACGACGTTACCTACTTTAATAAATATCATAGCTGAGAACTGCTGGTGCATGTTCGAACGTGATTCGTGATTCAACGACGACTAAATTACACGCGGCCATTATTATTTCCTTTCCTTTCCTCCCTGCCTTCGTTTGTTTCGAATTACGATCCCAGGCCTGGGATCCCTGGGATCGAATCGTCGATAACGTGGTTCCTTCCCTTCTCCCTTTAAACCGTTTCGAAAAGAAAAGCGACGCTCGTTAGTTTCGTGAGAAATTAATTATTTGCCCGCCATCGCCACGGCCGCGCGAGTAGTAATGGTGAAAAATGTCTGGATTGTGCGGGATTATATCGAAGAAGGAGGGAGTGAAGAGAAAGGTGGTGGTGGTAGATTTGCAGACGGAGGAAAAGAATAAGAAGGAGCGTATCGGTGTGGCTCGTTACACTTAAATTGGAGGGAATGACTGAGTGGTCTCATTATTCACCGAGGTACAATATAGAAAAAGAACGTTCGCGACGAACAACGCGATTCGCGCCAAGCCCTGATATCTGACACGACCGGTTTCACCTGCCTCGACCCCTTTTGCTGGATGAATCGCTCTGCCGTCACACAATGCAATCCCTCCACGCATGCAATCTTTCTCTCCTCCTTTTCTCCTCGATCGGCTTCCGTCGCCAGCTCGATAAAGAAAATCGTCGACGATCAAGAACGAAGAACGAATTTTACGCACGAATCCTGTACACACGACGACGACAACAAGTTCGGTGGAAGCTGGTGGTTGCGAGTTGTTGGGGAAAGGGGGAAGGCAGAGAGGCTGAACGGTCACTTGGATTTGTGCGGTGTGAACACAAGACGGACTAGTAAATCCACCCTTCCATGGCCTCTTGGAGAATTCTGGCTCATAGATCGTGCCAACTATCACGAAACAGCCCACCCCAATCCGACCCACCTCCCCCAAACTACCCTTCGGTGCTTTGCCACCCTCGTAAGGAACTCGACAGAGAGAGAGATCCAGTCGACCCTCTCGAGCACCACCAGCTTCGATTATCCGAATTATTCACCGATTTCGCTGGTTGACCGAGAGATAGGCGAACCGAGATACGAATTATCCGAAATCGATTAAAAAAAAAGAAGAAAGAAGAAGATACTTCTCCATCCCTTAGAAACGATTGTTTAAACGGCGAGAGCGAGAATACGTTGTATATTTATATACACGTATGGGGATGGAGTCGCATCGAAAAGCCAGGATTATTGACAGAGACGCAGGCGCGCGACAGTCCTCCTCCTCCTCCTCCTCCTTCTCCTCCCCTGAATTAAGCCAAGCGGGATAAGAGAGGTGGGAGGAGAGGGGGAAAAAATAAGCTAGCCACGTACGAACAAAGTTGGCGCGGGAACGTTGCGGAATAAAAGTTGAAATCCGTTGAAGTCCTCTGTGGTCCGCGCGTCACCCGCTCCCTCCGTTGAAAGAGCTATTCCTGAGACCTCCCCCCCCCCCTCCCCTCCTCCGTAACTCGAGGAATCCCGATTCAAAGTGTTCTCTCTTCCACCTCGTAAAAGCCGGCATAAAATCGTCATCTGGTGCGCCGTCGGTCGGTGGCCTGCCGGGTCCCATCCAGCCAAAAACCGACGACGTCTTCCTCGCGTCGAGTTATGAATACGTTCGATGCGACTACAATAGTACTCTCGAGTTGAAAAATTCGCGAGAGGGGTGGAGAGCGGCCCCTGGTGGGGAGGGGGGGGGCACTTCTTCGCGAATTAGCATAACTTGAAACGCGATACGAGCGTAAAAGCGGCTCCTTCCGGCTCGTGGAGTTACCAACGATCTCTGTCTGAACGCCCGTTCGGGGAAAGAATCGGGCTTTTTAGGAGGAGAAAGTGGCCGCGCGTAGTCGACGGGAATTTCATTTGAAAATTGTCGGATCGGAGGAGATCGAGAACGATTTTTACCCGTGGATGATGCGGATGATCGTTGGATACGACGGGGAGAGAAAGTTTCTCTTTTCTTTTCCTCGGAATCGATGGTGAAAAGGACGGTTTCGAGACGCTAATGGGCGCGTACGAATATTTCATTCCTGTAACGAAAACGACGTCGTCTGTGTGGCTAGGGTGGGGGAGGTAGAGCAAGGGGATATTTAATGACGCGTTGCGATATTAAAATGGCATAAAAATGAGGTGTAATTTGTATCTGGCTTCGAAACTTGGCCCTCCCTTTACCGCAACTGACTTATATTCCCTTCACGGCGTTCTTGGTACGTCCTATATTATTATCGTTATTAATCTTAAAGGTCACGAGTGCGCTTAATACCACCCCCGCCGAGGAAACGCGCTTCTATCGGGGAGAAAAATTTTTTTCTTGAAAAACCGTTGTCGTTAACGCGCGTCGACCCGATACGATGCAAATTCGATGCGATATAAGCGAGAGAGAGAGAAGAAGATGGTCCAGGAGGAGGTGTAGCGGGATCGTATCCGCTTCTAAATCCTTCCACTCGAAATGCGATGCGAATAAAAATACCATTCGAATATTTGGCGCACATCCTGAGCGTCATTTATAACGGCGTGACAATAAAGTCTCCAACTGGTAGTAATCTTTATGGAGCGATACAAAAGGAGCGATGTACATATTCTTCCCTTTCCCTTCCCTAAACGTAAAACGCTTTTACGATACGCCAAGCGTCGCCCTTTCCCCGAGAAATTCCAACTTTTATCCCACTTACCGAACATTTTCTAGTCCCTTAGACATCGGGGATTAACGGTCTCCGCCAAATGAACCACTTACGCCACCTCTGTTTTGCCTTCTCCGCCTCGAAATTTGAAATCGAATCGTTTCCTTCCACTTCTTTCGATTTTACGATTTCTCTCTGCATCGGTCGAATACATGTCGATCCGTCGTTTCTTCCCATCGAATTCTGGAAAGAAAAAAAAATATATATTTCTTCTCTATTATTAAATGTTTTGTCGTCGTCTTTGCCTCGAAATTTGAAATCGAATTGTTTCCCACTTCTTTTGATTTTACAATTTCTTTCTGCATCGATCGAATACATGTCGATCTGTCTTTTCTTCCCATCGAATTCTGGAAAGAAAAAAAATATATTTCTTCTCTATTATTAAATGTTTTGTCGTCGTCTTCGCCTCGAAATTTGAAATCGAATTGTTTCCCACTTCTTTCGATTTTACAATTTCTCTCTGCATCGATCAAATATATACCGATCTGTCCTTTTTTTCCATCTGAAAATTCTGGAAATTAGAGAAAAAAAAAATATATATTTCCACTCTATTATTAAATGCTAATAAACAATCGCACGAGTTTATGCATCCATTTAAACTAATTGTTTCGAACGGAGTAACAACCTTCTTTTCTCGTTTCAAATATAATACCTTGCGATACACGTTTCTATTTTAATTTGTGTATATAATATTTCAGTTGTATCATACGTGATTTTAGGATTACGCACAAACGCAGGTTCCAAGAACGCAAAACATAACAACGTTAATATTTCGCGTTTTTACTAGATTTTCTGAGAAAACAGAACTGCCAGATTACGCGAATCTGCTCCATTAGATTGATTTACTAAACAGCGTAAGATAATTGAAATAAAAATTTGATTCGTCAAATTATTCTTAATCGAGGAAGTAAAACGGATTGTCTTATTCTCGTGTCCATTTTATCACGTTTATCAAATAAATTTCTAATTTATTCTTCTTTCCTCCTTCTTCATCCTTCATTCTCCCATTCGCTTTTTCTTTTTCTTTCTAATTTTATTTATATAGGTATCTTCTCCTTACGAGATTATCCAATTTTTTACGTAATCCAACGTTCTACAGTTTTCACGTACTACACTATTCCTTCTTTTAATCTACTTTCTCCTCCTCTCTCTCTCTTTTCTTCTTTTTTTTTTTTAAACATATTACAACATCGACTCGCTTTTTTCCCCTCCACTGTAACTCTTTTGTACCAAAGTATCTTAATATCTTCCCTATTCGCTTTGTTAATTTTATCTATATGGCTTTTCGCGAATCTGGAGATAAAGCTGGGGATTAAAAGCTGCAATAGTAAATAATAATTGAATTAAAATTAGGAAGAGGAGGAAAAACTCGAATTCCAAATAAATTACGTTAACGAAAAGATAAACATCCATCTTCTCTGGATACTGGAAAGATTTTCGACCATTCAGCATGATATATATATATATATATTATATTTGTACATATATGCGTGTATACGGATAGCATTTAGTGTACGAATCCACTTGTACCGAGTTGTATGTAGTTCAGCTCGATAAACATGATAATTTATGTGACGATGTACTATACGCGATATTGTACGTGCTTCAAGTAATGAAATGGCATACGAAAGTGATGATGATGACGATGATGATGATGATGATGATGATGATGGCTCCGCATTTCGAAGCATTTGCGACTATATCAAAAAAAAAAAAGAAAGAAAAGGCCGATAATTCGAACGCAATAAAATCCGAATAATTAACACACGAGTCGAATCGAAATCGACCTATTCCTCCTTTTCGTTTTCTTCTTTCTCTTCTCAGATTCGAATAAAATAATCCGTATGATTTCGAAACAATCGATTTTCGAGAAAGTTTTTACACAGTTTCTCGCTCGACAAGAGAAAGACAAAAGGGCGATAGGTTGAGCGATAATCCAGTCCGTGGAGAAGGCAATATCTCGATATCAGCTTAGAGGAGCCCGTCCGTTATCTCGAAATCTCTCGGGTTTGTTTACGGCGCGGCGACGTCGGAGGAGTAGCGAAGGAAAGGGTGTTCCTTCCTTCCTTCCTTCCTTCCACCCAGCGAATTGGCTTTCATTAATCCGCTAACCCTATCTAACCATCCGACTCCCGGGCCTTCTCGAGCAGCGCGCGTTGTATAAATCGTGATACGAGAGGATTCCGAGAGCGGCGCAGATTCAGAGACGCGGGCCGAAAACTTAAATATTTCAGCGCGGGCTCGCATTAAAGCTACCCTCCTTACGCCGCCTATTAACCTCAACACCCGTCCGAAATACCGCCGCCATCTGTGGGCCCGGCATCCACCGAACCAACGCCACGAATCAACTGACTTTCGACCGTCCATCACTTGCGCGCTTCTGTCTCCTCCCTCTCTTTCTCGCTTCTCGTGTAATTGCGCGACAGAAACGTGCACGCTACGTTTCCTAGACCAAGCGAGTCAGCATAATGACGTCCCTTGATACGTAACCGACAGTTGACAGTAACCGTTCCATCCGTTTCCATCCGTTTAAACGATCGTCTTTTCGTCCGAACGATCGGTTTGTATTGGGAATAAAAGAGAAAAGGAGGAAAGAAAGGAAGAAGAATAGAGGAGGCAAGATAGTGGAACAGGCGTGAAAGTGGTCAGACCACCTCGATCAATCCAATCCTCCCTGATCCTTCTTCCTTAAGCCTTTCTTATTTTCTTCATAGATTTCTTCCTTTGATGATCGTACAAAGGAAGGACAGGCGTCTTGGAAATATTCGAAATCGATCACAGAATTCGTGGATAGAAATTTCGATCTTGAAACATCATCGAGATCGTATCGTGTAATCGTTTTATTCGATTCTGAATTTCGGGCACGACTCAGTCAAGCATACATCCGCGAATTATTCATTATTGGACCAACTACCAGTTATACCAGCAACAATACAGCTGTATACGTGTTATCGCGTTGTTGCATGTTAATTGGCCACGAGAATATTTATCGGCACCGAATCGAAGCAACGAATTCCCCTCTTTTCGAAAGATCCGCGAAGGAATCGTACACAAGTAACAGCGATAATTCGATCCGCGGACCGATTCCTCCCTCCTCTTATTCCCCCCTCTGCTCCCCCGGGGTAACCCGAGGACTCGCGGGTTTCCGAGCGGTGAAGGCAAAGGCAGCGAAGGCAAAGGCGGAGGGGGAGGCGGCGCGCCATTATCCGGCGAGAATTTCAGAAAATATTCCAAGGCAAAAAGTATAGAGCGAGGCGTTTTAATTATCATTAACAAGGCCGGCGTATAACTCAGAATTACGCGTTTATACGTAATAATACGTAGGTACCGGTGTAGGTACGCGGCCCGTCCGCCTATATATATATATGTATATACATATATATTATATACATATATATATACACACATATATATATATATATATACATATACATATATATATACACATATATATACGTTGATACCCGGACGGAAATGGCGCGAGGTCCACGTACGTGCAAGGTGTGGGGGTGGGGGAAGGGTGCATACCTACGGACAGTCGGACGGACGGATGGACGGAGAGACAGACGGACGGACGGACGGACAGGCGGCAAGAGATGTGCAACGCGCTGACTCCAGTGCCAAATGAGATGCGCCGCGGAGGGTTGTGGGGGTGGCGCCGCGCACCGGGCCGAACGAGGCTTTCGGGGGGTGGGTGGACGGCCACCGCGCCGGGGCGAATTCCCACCTTACCAATCCTATTATTAACAATTAGCTCTAAACTACTCTTTGCATATAAAATCATCCCTCGCACACCTCGTAACGCCGGAATGGAAATATACATACTGCATGGTCGTCCGTCGGCCATGCCGTGGAAAATATGTCGCGAGCCGAGCCATATAGCCGGGCTCCCCATCCCGGATCGAGACCTATCCTCCCCCCTCCCTTCTCGATATTCCACGCGCAGTGTATCGCAGTGTAGAGAGAGAGAGTCGGTCCAAGTAAATTTTAAACCGAGGTCCGGCGTTGACGGCGAGGCAGCGAACAGTTGAAGGGGACAAAAGTAAGGCAATACCGGAATATGTCAAGGAATTAAGCGGGGAGTGAAACCGGGAGTCGCTCTCCCCGGCGACGCGGTAGTCGTCGTAGCTTTTATTAGAATTATCTTTGTCACTTTCCCAAGTTTATATTTACTCCTCCCGCGAACCTCTTAAAGCCACCCCCCTTCCCCGCGCGAAGGTATCCACCTTCCTTCAAAACCGCCATCCATCCATCCATCCCTCTTTCCTCTCAAGCCATCCTCTCCTTCTTCAACCGCTCGCTTATTATCTTTACGAGCGGGAAGATGGAATTAAACCGAGTGTGCGCCCAAAATGTAATAATATTCATTACTATGCTAATGTCCACGGGACATTAGAGAACCTACCCTTACGAGCCACGAAAACTTGCCTCGTATTTTTCCCATCTCGAACGGAAGGGAAATAACCCGATCGATCTCTTCGATTCGCACACGTGAATTTAATTCGTGAGTAAGTTTAGTATATATAGATGGTATGTTGGGTTTAATTTTATTAAAAAAAAAAAAAAAAGAAATGATCCAACGACTTTCGAGCTGGAATAAAGTTCCGTTCCCATAGACTTGGGAGGGCCGAAACGTTTAACAACCGCAAAATATAGTCACGATATCCCCCCAACTTTTTCGCGTTTCGTCAGCTTATCAGGAAGCTCGATAATTAGCCTCGATAGTTTGTTGGGAAATCGCAACTTTTCAAATGCTACTCGTATCCACGAGTTTACTCGAAGAAAGTTTAATAACGCGTAACGTGAAGTTATAAACGGTTATAAAAGAAACGGTTTCACCTTTATCCGTAGTATAATAAAAGAGCTTTTAATTATATTTTAATTAGGTAACGTAATTAACCAGGTACCAATGTTCGCGCATAATTACTTGCCGCGTATTTCAATTAATTTCGTTAAATACCGAGCCTCGAGAAAAAAATCTCGAATCGTGAACAATAAATATTATTGTCCGTCCCTAGCGCGTGATAATTTCCAAAGTGAGCTTAGAAACATCGTTCAACGTATACTAAATATATTTATATATATTTATATAATAAAAAAAAAAAAAAAAGTTTCTTTCCTCGTTCAGAAAACTTCAAAAGTTTACTTTAATGATCGTAAATCATAAACATATATATATATATATATGGAACAAAATGACAAAATGAATGGGTAATTCGTTTCACAAGGGACGAGCGTAACAATGACACGCGTAAAGGATTTTTTTTCTTTGACAACGCGATCAAACGCGTGACGCGTGACAAAAAACGCGAGATCTATTATTTCGAGGAGGGCCGTATTTTCTAAAGAATCGTAAAAAATAGAAAAAGAAAAAGAAAAAGAAAGAAAAGATCTCGAAAGACCGCGAGAACGAAACTCTGTATACCTTGTCATTGTTGACATCCCTCCTTCCTCCCTTCTTCCCTCGCTTCGACTTCGTGGATGGCGATTATCGCGCGAAAGAGAAAGAGAGAGAAATAAAAAAAACAAAAATTCCAGCCAAGTTTAGGCGTTAATTAAGAAGGTCCCTGTGTTCACGTTTTACAGCGGAACTTTATAACGTTGGATATTTCTCCGTGGGCGTCATGTACGGCGAAAGTAAAGCCGACGGAAGAAGTATTTAATCAAGCGATCACCTCTGCCGGGTCTAAATAAACCAACGCTGAACGATGGGGTCGGAGATTACAGCGTAAGAAGGGAGGTGATAAGACGACACGGTGGGGGTTGGTGGAGAAGGGTACCCGTGAAGACAAGACGACTCTAAGAAGGGTTAAATTACTCCGCTCCTCGTTATAACTACAACACGCTTCAAACCCCCTCCCTTCGATCCACCTTTCCACTTTCAACTTTCGCGTCCATCCTCGGTGTCGGCCATCGAATCATTCTCGATCACCTTCGACCCAATTATTATCTCGTCGTTTAAATCAATAAAATATTCGATGAAATAATAATCGTCGATTCGAACGAAAAGAAAAAAAAAAATGTCGAGTTTTGTACGTGTAAAGCAAGTAAAGTATACATATTTGCGAAACGATATATATATGTATATTCCAGTAATAGAACTATATCCAAGAGCGCGATTATCGACGCGATAAATGGTATTCGGCGGCAACTTCGATTTTCCTTCCCTTTGCACGCGATATATACGAAAGAAGCGGAGGGGGACGGAGTGGGGGGAAAGGAGAGTGCACGCGTGTGTATAAGGATGGCGTAGTAACGCGCGTGGAAGGGCGCGGGGACTCTCTCGTGTACACCCGACTCCACCTTATTACAATTAGCTTCCTTATATATCTAATTAGCAAGATTCTTGGCGCGCAGGGTTTCAGCGCGGAGTGAAAGACGGCAGTTGCCACCGGAGCTCTTCGCTCCTGTCTAATATAACACCGCCTCGCTGCTGCAACTCCTCGAGTCCTCGACACGTAATATCCACTCCGTGGATACAACAACTCTTACCACTTTTCCCTCGCGCGAAACCAACCGTTTCCCGATATAAATATACACAGTCGAGAGAACTGGGGCGAGGCCGATCCAATTGCCAATCATTGTTCCATCTATCGAGAAGATTTGCAGATAATTAAAGATTGCCTCGATCGGTAATATCGCAGATTCGAAGGTTTCGATTTACTTAATTAGCAAAAAAAAAAAAAAAAAAAAAAAAAAAAAAAAAAAAAAAAAAGGAAAAGAGGGAAAGGAGAGAAGGTAAAGTAAAAGTTGCGCAAGGATGTTTAAAACAGCCCTTCGGTTCGACCCCTGTTTCCAACTACTACACTCTTTCGGCCATCCGACTGACTCTCGTCCGGCCACAAAAGACGAGAACAATCTTCTTTGAGGAAGGGGGGTTGGAAGGAAGGGATGATTTAGGGTAGATGAAACGCGGCGAGGAAAAGGGTTAACTTTCCACGATTAATAGTGACCAACATCCATTAAAAACTAATTCCTTTATTTACGATTCGCTCCTCGATCTTTCTTCGAGATTCTGCCCCTTTCTTACCGCCAACGCCCTTTATTTGCTCTCTCTCCCCCCCGAGCAACAACTTGTTACGGGACGACAGTTGCCGCTTCCTTTTTTCTTTCCCTCCCCCCCCTTCTTTTTCTTCTTCTTCTTCTTCCATCCCTCCTCCTCTTCCTCCCTTCCTCCTCCCTCCCCCCCGCAGTGGCCCCGTCCGGCCACGAATGACGGATTAAAATTGGAAAAGTTTTTGCTACCGGGCCATATTTTTCTGCGGCCTGGGCCCTCGTTAAAAGTAATTACGTGCTTGCAGTATCTTTGTTGAACGCGCCCCGTTCCCCGAGACTCCCTCAGATTTCGAAGAATAAACTTCTCGCATCGATCCAGCAATCTCTTCGACAAGTCTTCGAGTCTCGAAGACTCTCCCTTTCTCTCGATCGAAAAATTCATTCTCTCTCTAAAAAAAAAAAAAAAAAAAAAGGAAAGAGACGAGTCTCTATTCGATCGTTATATTCCCCGGGAAATATATATATATATATATATATAGGGAAATTCCATTTTCCATCCATCTCGTTTCTCGAGCGCGAACGAACGCGAAGACGAAAGGAACAGCGACCAATTAAGCCGTAACAAAACATCGCGGGTTTCTAATTTCGCGATACACCACCGGGGCCGGGCTCCGGTGTGGAAAAACGTTTCTTCTGCCGGGAAAAGAATAATTATTCGCGTATCCGCGAGCACGCGAAAGACTTCTCTCGGCGTACGAACGGACGAGGAGGATCGATGCGGACGAGGGAGGCCGGGAGACCGAACGCGTACGCATTGCCGGCGGGTCTGCACATTTTTAATTGTAGCTAAAATAATTACACTTTGAGGAGAACCGGCCGCTTTGACACCGCGGCCGGCAAAGGCAGCCACGGAATAAAAAGTACGTTCGCGCACGTCTCGGCACGCTCGTTCCTAGGAATATGTAATTTCCAGCTCGGAAAGGACACCGGCGCATCTAAATAATAATAAGTATGTCCGACTGCGCGTGTCCCTCTTCCACTCTCTATTTCGCAATTTCTTTTTCCTTCTCTCTTTCCAATCTTCGATCGTTTCTTACTCGTTTCTCGTCGATCGGCGTGTAATCATCAACGGTCATTATTAATTATTCCTTCAAAATTAACCGTGGGTATTTACGTATCGCTCGCGAGAGGAAATTACTCGAATTTTATTCGTTGTACTATCGTTGCAAACAGAATACCAAATAACGGAATAAACGAAAGAGTATTCCGCATTCGATTTAACGCCCGTGTTAAACCATAATCGCGTAAATAAAGACAAAGGTAAAGGAAAATGTTGGAATAGATACGCGGAATGAAATATGGGGATATAAAAATTCCTATCCCTTCCAGTTGTATAATTCTCGACGATTCGACGTATCGACGTATTCGACGTGGAGAACAGAGGGATATTATTTTTAAAATGGCGAGTGAAGGAGGGGGACGGTTAAATTCGGCTCGTTCGTACGTTTCGGCGGAATTTGATTACTTCGGGAAAATTGGTGGCGCTCGACGGTTCTTCGACTTTAGAATGACCAACTCCCTTCAGCCTCATTTACGATGCGCATATGGAAGGGAAACGGTGGGACGAAAAAACTTGTGTGTGACTGCGCCACGTAATCAGGCGCCTTTGAAAAAATATTTCGAGCTTGAACATTTCCAGAATCACGCTAAACAGATTCCCCCGTTCGCATCCTGGATTAATTATGCAGAGACAGGAACGGTGGTCCTTCCTCTTTCCCCTCCTTCGTTTATTTTCTACCTTTTTCCTTTCCTTTCTCTCTTTCTTCCTTCCTTCCTTCCTTCCTTTCGTTCCTTCCTTCCTTCCTTCCTTTTTTCTAACTCAAAGCCTGCTGATCCACCGAGCGGTGTGGACGCATTTCGAAAAGCGCGTAACACGGCTGAATTTCCGTGCCGAATTTCCATCCATTTAAAAAAAACCGACCAAGGACCACTCGATATTTCCTCGGACGTTGTCCTGCCAGCAGAAAAGGAACGAAACACTCAACGCTTCTCGTCATCGATATTCCAAGTCGCCACGTTTTTTTAATTTTTCGACGCGAGAATCGTCTACGCGGTTCGTTAAGAATTTCCATTCCGATCTTCCTTCATCGTTCCCGCGAAATTGCGTGGCTGCAAGAAAAATTACATTACAGCTCGGAACGGGTAGGGTTTATCTTCCATCCTTGAAAATATCCGCGTGCGGCCTCTCCCTCCCGCTTTTGGTCACCCGGTAGACGAAGAGAGAGGAAAGATAGAGAGAGAGAGAGGAGGCTTAATTAAGATATGTATTTATTTTAATTTCTCTCAGAGTGTGGAGATGGCCGACTGGATGGGCGCGCGGGATAACGCGATTTGCTTACAGCCGCCGTTCCGCATACATCTCTCGGCATCTCGTACAGAAAGATTTTCAATTGAGGCGTAAGGAAGAAGGCCGGGGCCACGGGGCAAGTATAACATAATAAATATGGGGGGTGGTGCAGACGCAGACTGGGATGGGTCGGATCTTGCGTTTTGTTTCCGCGGGGCCACTCGCGTGGCTACTTTTTTCAAAGACTAACGGGAGAAAAAGTGCTCTTCTCGAAATAAAATTAGGAAACTGTATCCTTCACCCCTTTGAGAAGACGCGTTTATTCTCCTTTTCGTTGTTTTTCCCCGTTCCATCTCGTTAACCCCTTTATTCCGTCGGAGTCGAGCGAACAGTCTGAAGGATTTCCCTTTTCCTTCTCCGTCCTTTGTGCTTTTCGCCGAGCCGCCGCCGCCGCCGCCGCTACTACGCCGCTTCTCCGCTACGCTTCTCTGTCAACCGTCACCCAACCTCCCCCCCTCCCACGTTACGCGTTTACCTGTTTACGATTCTAACGGCTAGTTCCTCGCGATTCATTTGCATTACATCGAGTCACCCTCAGCCGCTGCTCCTGCTAATTAATCCCTCTTAATTAACTTTTTATCCGTGCTTCTCCCCCGCCCCTCCTTAACTCTTTCAACTGATACATAAATCAACGCGTATAACAACGTTATACGTGCGCGCCGTCATCTTCACTTCCCCCTCTCCCTATCCCCTTTTTCCCCAATTTAACTTTGACGGACTCTATCGACGAGGCGAGAAATTAAAATCATCGAAGAGGGATCTCGAGGAGAAGTAAAAGGAGGAGGAGGAAGAAGAAGAAGAAGGTCGCGGACACGAGCGGCGATAATTGATACGAATGGGCGCGAGACGGAGGCACGGAGGAGGCCACCCTTTTGAACGTGTTCCCTGCCCTATAAATTAATAAAGTATTCTAAACTTTATTACGACTTTAATGAAAATAATTATTAAATATTATGCCCGGTAATGTCAACGCGGCCGGCGTCGCGACGCCGTTAGGAACAGCAACAGCGAGGGGCTCATAGGAGACGCGAAGAAGAAAGGGTGGTGGCCCGCGGGCCGCACCAGCCAGGGGGGTGGCTCTGTCCGCGGAATTAAAATACGAGCTGGCCGTACGTTCTCATTCCGCGACAACCGTGACAACGAGACTGACGAAACGGCCTTATATACCTGCGTCGACGTTTCTGCCTCCTCTCTCTCTCTCTCTCCCTCTCTCGCCCTTTCCCTCCCTCTTTTTGTCGCGAAATCGTCGTCGCTAGTTTCAGGATCGCGAACGCGCCCTATACCTAGCGTTGCAGCGACGCGGCCGTAAAAAAACTTGGCGATTCTTTCGCGTTAACAGGCGGCGGTGTTGTTTGTCCAGGTAAAGTAGCCAAAGCAACGTCCCTCTCGTCGTCCAACGTATATATCGATACACATGTCCCGCGATTTTTTTACCGGCGGGAAGAACGGCCCGCGCTGAAACACGATCGCCCGTTGTTACCTAAGATCGAGGAAACACACGTGGAATCTCACCGTAACGAGCTGCTTTTTTCGAACGGTGCTGAAATTCTACCCGCATTTATTTGCCAATTTTTCCCTCGCTTTCTTTCCAACCAACTAATTAATAAACTTATCGCGTATATACATATATCCGCGCGAATCTCACGGGACTCCCTTCCTTCTTCCATTTCTTTCGAACCTCTATATATATATATAAAAGTATCCGTGCGTTTTCTCGGTGAAATTCGCCACTACTTTTTTACATCTTCCGAGAATTAATCGGTCGATCGAAGAGCGGGAACGAGAAGCGGGGGGGAAACTTTCCTTTTAACCGAAATCTCCGTTTATTATATATATATATATATCCTCTAAAGATACGGCGTTTACGTTACAATTAGCCCGTGTAACGAGCGTCGTAGCGGCGAACGTTTCCCTTCCAATTGGTCTTCTCGCAAGTCGTATCGAGGCCGTCGTCGTATCCAACTCTTCCCCCCCTCCTTTTTCGTATCCTCGGCAGTGATATCGCGACTCGGGGGATAATTAAAAAATGAACTTTCTACTTAGCGGTCGTCGCGGCGAGGGTACAGTTAACCGGAAGTTGAAGTGAAAATTCATGTTTTCGGGGCGGCGGTAGGAAAAGCCGCGGTTATTACCACCGGTCGAGGAAAGCACAAAGCTGATGAGTCGGATGAAAATGAGGTCTCTCCTACTCTCTAAATGCCTTGGCGCTCGCTCGCCCGCGAGGAGAAACAAGGGTGTGGATGGATCGCAACGGGGAGAAGGAGGTATACACGTATGCTAAGAGGTACTACCCAGTACATGCGCGCGGTGCACTCGTTCGCGCGGCAATGAAATTTTCTACGTCCTCCTCTACCCCTCCGAGTACGACCGCTAGAGTTACGCCAGCCACGCTGTTTTCTCCGAGCGGCTGGATATGGATCACACCTCGATCGCGTCCTTCTTGCAGTCTTCTTTTCATCGTCCAAGATCGAGAATTGATTTTGTTTAACTTTTGGAAATATTGGATTCTTTGATTAAAAAGGGAAACTATTAGCATAAATATATATCGAAGATTTCCCATATTTATGTTTCCACTTTGAAAAATAATGAAACTAGGGAAAGATCAAGATTGATGGATTAAAGCACGTTGCAAGCAATTTTGAAAATAATTACTTAATAAATTCATCAAATTTTGAAATCTTTCCTACGTATATATATATTTTTTAATACGTTTATATTTCGTTTATAATACATGCTTCATTTTTATTTCCATTTGTCTCTCTTTTCGTTTTGTTTAATATATGATTAACGACTTTGACATGCTCCAACGTGTTATTTTCGAATTCATCTATCATAATTCGAAATTTCTCTAGTTTTTGCGCGTCTCTATAATCAGTTTCGAACTATGGGAGTATGGAAAACGTTCTACTTCATCAAAGTATACCTTGTACGTTTCCAGTTGCAGATCTTGTACACAAATTCGCTACATCACGGCGAAAATTGTGTACACGAGTTCATTGGGCATTTCGCAAGTGTAAAATTTTCTTATTCCTGCTCCAAACGAATTAAATATTTCTTATTTATATAAATCGCGGCGGACTAAATTTGGAAATTTTGTCAAATATTTTAAATCTTCTCTTCGTTTAGACACATATTAGAGGAATCTCGGGAAGCGGATAAATCTTGGAATGGAAAAACGCGTGGAGGATCAGTTTCGTTCAAACTCAAAGTGCGGAAAGGAGAGGGAGGGAAATTCTGGAATAAAAATAATGAAAATTGCGGGTTCTCGTAGCCCAATTCGATGCGTGGAGGGTCGGGGCACCCCTCAATTTTAACTTGAGAAAACGAGTCCTAGTTGCGGCATCCGTTGCTCCGTCCTTCTCACTTTTATCGTTGTTCTCGTAATGGGATCATTCGGATTCTAATACCGAGGCGTTGCTAACGTATCCACGAACGAGATTTCCTTTCGCGCTTTGACGACAGGTGTCCTAATAAGGGACAAGAAAATCTCTTTCGAATATACTATCGAATCGGACTTTGTAATTAAGAAAACGTCCCTTTTCAAAGAGTCGAGCGAAAACGAGAAGAAATTAACCGACAAACCAACTATTATATATACATAAGTCTCGTAGAATTCGTTGTAAGTGAAAAACGCGAGAGAGGATGCGAGGCTTAAAAGCAAGAGAAAGAGAGGAAGCTTAGCTCGTGGAAGGAAACGTGTAAAAATGGATGCCTCCGCAGTTTTTTTTTCATGCAAATAATAGTGTCTCGAAACGTCCTCGTCATCCTCTTTTGACTCTCCTTGCTGCTCGGTCGGAAGAAGAAGAACAAGATCAAGAACGAGAAGAAGAGGAAGAAGAAGGAGGAGAGAAAAAGGGGAGGAGGAAGGAAGAGGGGAAAGAAAAAGAGGGGGGAGGGGGCGCGTGGTTTTACGCGGTGATGGTCCAAAGTGGCGGGCAGGCGAAGCGAGCACAGGGCATAGAAGTGGAGAGGGCCCCGGCTGAGTCGAAAAAAAGGATAATACTGAATGGGTGGCATTTAACGTTTAACGTTTCGAGACACGCGCGCGTACACGCGCGCGCGCGCGGGGTCCAGCCGCGCTCGTTTCTCGAGCCGGCATTGAAAGCGGGCCGCGCGCGCGATACACGTCGCATTACCCCTAAATGCATTTCATGCTCCAGCTCGCGCGACTCCGGCCTTCCTCGTTCGAAAAAAAGAATGAGGAACCCCCTCTCCTGAAGAGGAGAGCCGAGAGCCGAGGGGGAACGCGGGCCCTATCTTTCAGGTGATTATCACACAAATCGTGAAAGAAGCTTCCTAACGGCTCCACGCTCCGGAAGGTCATACAAGGGATTCAAGGTTCTGTGCGGTCTCATAATTAAGCGCTAAACACCGGTATGCGCCGTTGATCCGACTCTAAACGCTCCTCTCTTCCTCGCTTTTCTTTTTTACATCATCCATCGTGGTCGGGAAGAAGGGTGAGCGAAAGTTGGCAAGAAAACCGTGGGTTTTAACCCCCACTCTTCGTCGCGAAATTTCGAAACGAGCCACGTTTATAACGTTACAGTCGAATCGAAACACTGAGAAATTTAAACGGTCGAGAGTTCGAGGCGAGAGTCGATCGTCGAGCGGAAGGGAGAGAAGGAAGCCGTCCCGTTTCGAGGCTGTGCACACTTTGAAATTTTGTGGCTGCGCGATACTGCGAGACGTTAGTTCGTCGTATAATAAGGTGTCGTCTTATCTAATAGGGTCGGCAACGCGGGCTTGGAAGAGTGTATCGCCGTGTATAATGGTAATTACGCGTTATTAACAAGCCTCGGGGGGGACGGGGTGTCGAGGGGTGGCGATGGTTGCCTCTTGTCTAATTAACCGAGTTTACCGCGACACCTGCCCCCATATCACGACATCTTCCACCGCTCAACCAGTGACTCGAGATTTACGCTAGTTGGGGAGAACGCTCGACGTCCTTCGCTACAAAAGTGGAGAACCAATCGATAGGAACCTTGCGTTTAATTACGAAACTCGACGACGAAACTCGAGCCTCGAACGTGTCCTTTGAAACCGTGTTATTTTTCAAAACGGTACGAAATCACGTTGTATCCATAATTATCCATAATTATTCCTCGAACCGAACGATTTTAACACGATTTCGAGTAAACGAAATATCACGAAACGGAACAGAGAAGAAAAAGGGAGAGAAGGGAGGCTTTGAATCGAACACGGGAAAGCGGCTTTATTTTTACCGCGAAGCGACGGTTCGAAGAATGCCGATAAATCAGCCAATGTTACGATGCCTCGGCGAATAAAGAAGGAACAGAGACAGAGGGATATACGAAAGTAAGGTTAGGAATGTCCCCCGGGTGCCAAGCCCCTCCATCGGCGGGGTGCAATGGAGGAGGTTGATCCGCAACCAGGGTTGCGGGCCAACTCTCCCCGACTCATTAAGTACGATGCCCTTATCCTTCGAAAAAAAGAGAGAAAGAGAGAGAGAGAGAGTGAGTGGGGGAAAAAGAAGGGGCCGATAGCTACGTATATGCAGATATGTATTTTAAAGCATCGATATCACCTACACTCCGACGCTTCGTTATAGGGGTAGGGTGTATATTGCGTTACTTTCGATTCACAATGGCTTCTCTACCACCCTATTTGATACCCGGGGGAAGGAGGAGCAATGAATCACCGAAACATTGCGTGGAATCGATACCAAGAGCCGACATTTTCGTATTCGACGTTTTCGAAGCAACGCCGATTGCATCCAACTTTTCGATTGTAACGCGATTTTTCATTTTCCAAGACGGTTGGAATATCGGGAACGAAAAATCACTGGAAATCCTAACGCTACGATATCTTGATTGTAATTTGCGGTCTCAAACTTGCTCTTTCTCTCTCTCTCTCTCTCCTTCCATCAAGAGACCAAAGTTGCGAGATCCTCGAAACTTGGCATCAAACGTATTCAAATACGCGATAACGCATTATGATTTATTTACCGATACTTTATACGAGCAAGCTTTATACGAGTGTGTGACGCCGTGCTTCATGGCTTGTATGAATATTAACGAGCACGAGGCACACATCTACCCCTTCTCCTCTCTCTCTCTCTACATATATATATATTTCTCCCTTCCGCGCTGAAGCAACCCTCCTTTCGGACAAAGTGCGTGCGTGCGTGCGTGCCTGCGTGCATGCAAATATACATCGAGTTAAGTAGTGTATAGCGACTCGTGGAGATCCGAGCACACTGCACCGTATATCGTAATATAATATACCTTCTCGATTCGTGGAAAGATCGAAAGGTGGCTCGACTATTTGGAAACGCGCGTGTATATCCGAATATCATCGTTACGAATAATACTAGCTGCGGCTAGTCGGATAAGAAAGGGTCGATCGCGCAGCTTTGGAATTCTCTCCTCGACGGTACGAGGACGTCGGTTTTCGGTGCAATTGCCCCCTAATTATCGCCGTCAACTAATAACTCGCATTAATTTCGGGCGATTTAGTGGCGGGTGCGCGTGCGCATTACGAATCTCCCGATCCCCCGGCCAACCACCCCCCGCGAGCATCGAAGTTTAAATTGAATTGGGTTGGCATGGCACGGCGATAGTTCGCAAAACTATATATATAATATACATATACATATACGTATACACAGCGGGCACGTGTACAACAGTAACACTGGGAAGAGGAGGAGGAGGAGGCTGAGGCGGCATCGTATCCGAAGACCATCGACTGGAGAATACCATCGCTGCTCCTCCCTGTTTATGGGACAAGTAACGCCGTGGAGATACAGTTGAACTGGCAACGAGCTCGGGAACGTGCACCGGCGCCTGCCTAATGCCCGCACCCTTTCCTCGCGCGACCCTCTTCTTCGACACCCGCCTCCTCCTGCTTCCACTCTCTCTCTCTCTCTCTCTCCGCCTTTGTGCGTGTATACGGAGTCCGCGAACGATATCCACGACGAGCATCCAAGTGGACCCCTCCTCCTCCTCCTCCTCCTGCGACAGGGTCGACAGGGTGGATGGAAGAGGAAACGAACGGGGAGTATCGAGCCGGCGAGAAGGTATCGGGGAACCGCTTCTTGCGAGTAGGGGTTGTCTCGCTTATCGGCGATGTGTATAGCGTGTTGGTCAGGTCGTTAGCAAGTTGTCGAGATTAAATGCCTTCCAGCGTATTAGAAGCTGCACTAGGTTGATTAGCGCCCCGGTCGCGACGGTGATTCTCACCAGGGGGAGGGTGGGGTGGGGTGGCATCGATCTCCTCCGCCAAGGATTCCAGCAAACCTATCCACTCCTCTCTCTCTCCTTTCTTCTGTCTATAAGACAACCTCGATACCTATTATCCGTTTGTCGGTTAAGCGATAATCGATGATGGTCGAGAATTTTGTCGAACGCGTTTTTCAAGAAAGAATAGGAAAGAATGGGAAGAATATACTGGATGCGTATCTTTTTTTCTCAGCGTGGTTTCAGGTTTCTTTTCTTCTTGGAGAAGAGAGAGAGAGAGAGAGAGGAACTGTAATCTGCCTCCCTCCTCGATTCCTTTCGCGCCAGATTTCTTCCATATCTTTCTCGCGTAGGCTTGTTACCTCGCCTAAATGAGTAAACCAGCTAAAACCACGTCGATGCGGGCAAGAAGGCACCCTCCGGACGGTTGCTTGGCAACGTATACGAGCCTTCGCACATGATATCAGTAGGACGAGAAAACCTTCTCGTACGAATGGTTTGATCTCGCCAAACGATCCGATTCCAACTCGTATGGATCCAATAACATGCAGATTTCTTCCCTTCCCCCTCCCGATTTTCGCGATAAACATCTCGCTGGGATGGAAACGGTTCCTTCGATCGCGCGTATACAACGATACAATACAATTTCGTTTACGTAACGATCTTCTCGAGAAATTATTAAATTTTAAAGATCTCTTAAAGCGAATAAATTGGTTAAATCCATTTTCTTTCCAAAACGACGATCTATCGGCGTAGATATAATCCTAAGAGAATTGTAAACGTATCGACGCAATGTAATTCTCTTTTATTTCTCAATAATTACGATTCGTAACGATAGCTTCCAATCTTGGATAAGATAATTTTGAATATTATCAAATTATATATCACTTTTCTACCATTATACATAAAGATATCAGAAGGAAGGATTCCCCTCGTACAAGTCCTCGTTTCCGCCAATTTAACTTAAAATTCCAAATACAAAAAAATTCGCGAATATAATGGAGACACTTTGCGAAATCTGGGAACAACGTTCGAACGTTTGCTTTACATTCGAAATCCCCCCGAAACCCGCATACTTATCGCATCCCTCGAGCTCGGTGTTTATGAAATTGAACGTGAACGCTCGCTTCGCGGAAACTTTTCCCCTCGCGAAGCGATGTTTTGCATCGTTTTCGATGTTCCGTATTGAAAATTCGGGCGAAAGAATAAAGGCGTTCTCTCGAGGAGGGGAAGGGTGCGGGTGGGGGACACGTGCGCGGTGCTCCGTCTCGGGCTGTAGGGGGATGTGGTAAACAAGCGATACAGCCGAGTATACGCTATCCAATATTGAGATTGCTGTCTTTTGGAATATGCTAATACGATAATACATACAAATGTGGCCATAAACTATAGAATTTTCATAAAGGACATGCAAATGTCCCGTGCGTATCGAGCGCGTTGCACGGCTCGAATGGGGGTTCACCGGCCCTTGAAAAAGATTGATACGTCGTAGGACCAGCGATCAAACGTCCCGCAGCCCGATTCGCAGCCTATATACATACACATATATGTGGGAGAGGGGAAAAGGGAAAATTGGAGCTGTATCGGAAAATTGCTACGCGCCGTAGCAATAACGGGATAGTGCAATTAGTGTAAGAGCAACGTGGACAGCTATAAAAGAATATTATGCGAACGCACAAATAAAAAGAAGAGAAAACGTTGCGATAAAAATACGAGAGCCAAACTCGACGGCGAGTTCGAATTCGTCGATGACGAACATTTTCACGAAAGATGGATCTCGAGATTCCCCAAGATTTTCATCTTCGATCGCGTGTCGTTGGAAGGGCTTGGATAATATCTCACAAAATCTCACGATCGAGATACTTTTGAATTTTACGAAAATGTTAAAAATATCGATCCTTTCGAAGGAAAAGATCCACGTCGCGAGTTACGCGAGTTTCAAAATTTTTCAAGAACTCGTTCCAAAAACTATTCCCATATGATATATATTTCGTACGTAATCCGATTGTTAGGTCGCGTTATCGGCGATTTGCGGAATAAACGGGGCGAGCAACGATAATCGTTAGAATTGCGGAAAATCGGGAGGAAAAATTGAATCGGTTGGAACTCGGATGGAATATATATATCGATGGCCCCCGAGAGGCGTTTGAACCTCATTAGAGGAACGAATGGTCCAGAAACGAGGATTCTGAAAGAGGGAGAGGAAAAAAAAAAAAGCAGCGATTCCGATAAAGTATAAAGCGAAAAAAAAAAAAAAAATCCTTGGGTAATAGAATTACCGGACCCGGGCCGGTCGTAAACGTATTCCCAAGGCCGATAGTTATTTTTCTCGGTCAAGGGGCGAATTGGCTAAACCGCACGCGTTTACCCCCGAAGACCGATAGTGGAAAAACAAACAGCGTTACTCGTCGCCGATTTCCTTTGCCCGATATCAATCGTTCCTTCGCTACAAATAATATCTTCCAATTGATACGTTCTCTCGTATTTTTTTTTTTTTTTTTTCTATCAAACGTCTTCAACAATACGCGATACCATTTCTAGGCGAAATATACACGGAATATTTCTCGGGGATCAAAAGGAGGGAAGAATAATAGAAGGCGGGTAAGATGAATTTCGAGGATCCGATGGATGGTATTCGTTGATAAGAGGAAAGGTATCCTGCATCGGTGGGCAGGTAAGAGCGATATATTTTCGAAGATTGTTTTCTCTCGTCAGGTAGCCACATACGTCACGTGGAATCCCAGAGGATGGGTGGACGGGTGGTGGTAGCAGGAATATAGCGGGTATATAGATCACAACTCGCGAAGCGGCGGCCAAGTCCCAGGCGGAACGTGGCGAATCAACTTCCGTCATTGCCCGCCATTCCAATCCTAATGCCTGGCATTTCTCTTCGGTCTCCGAACAACCCGCCCCCTGCACACGATCCGGCTGTGAGCAAAGTGCGAATAGATACGTTTATATATAAATATATATACGTATGTATATATATATATACATACGTATCCATGTATATATATAATTATAGATTCGTATACATGGAAGAGCGTTCGATTCTTTTTCTTCTTTCAAGACGATTTCGATCGGAAGAAACACGGGCGCGAGGAAATTTTCGCGATAGTGGGCGCTGGTTTACGTAATTGAATAGCGATGGTTTTTCTTTTTTTTCTTTTTTTTTTTATTTAACGCGGCATAAATCGAATCACGGGAAATTGAGCTTAATCGCGTCGCTTTAAAATCCACGCTTCGCACTTCATCATGTTCATTCGCTTCGAATGGCGCGCATCATCTCTTTCAGCTAGGTGTTACGCTTCGAACGTGGCAACGAATTGAAGTGGCGCTTTCCGGGGCAAATGGTACGTAGGATAATTTATCGGAGTATCGGGAAACGACAGAGAGCGGATCCATATTCCAATTAAAGCTCATCCTGCCGGAACGTTGCGCTGGATATTACTTCTCTGACTGCTGCTACCTCTCCTCTCTCTCTCCCTCTCTCTTTCTCTCGCTCGCTCACTCCGCCCACGCTTTCCATCCCACCCGCCTTCACCCTTCCGATCCATCCATCCATCCATCCATCCATCCGTCCGTCCGTCTCTCGCCTCCGAAGCCGCGCTCTTTTCCTCTTTCTCCTTTTAACACCGCGTATCCGTCGCCCCCTTTCACGAGCCGAGCCGGATCCTCTCCTTTTCCACCGTTGGAACGCGAAACTCTGCCCCGCTCGTCCTTTCGCCACCGCTGCCTCCATGCGCGCTGCCTCGTCCTCGTTACTCTTCTCCTTTTTTTTGCGCGTTTTGCTTTCCAGTCCATTTCGCGTTGTAAACTCGAACTTTATGGCCGCGAAAGCTGGATACGCCGCGAGTTCGTATACACATATACGTATGTATACACGCATACGTGGCAGGCAGCATCGCGCCATCCGATCCTACACCCCGAGAAATCGCGCGTTACCACCGATCGAATGCAGCAATAGAGTCGAATTAATTTCATCGTAATTCCCGATGAACCGATGATATTCTCCCTTCCTTTTTTCCTCTTTTCTTTTTTCTCGAGCGTTTCGAGATGGAAAAAGAGGGACGGAGGAAAAAAATGGTTGTAATCTCTCGACGTGTATTACGTTAATCACGTTGTTTGAAACGAACGGAAGAAGGGAGGAGAGATATGTATGTTTCTTCGCTTTGGCTTTGGTAAAAGGTGAAGAGGTAGCCGCATCGCAACTCGTAGTAGTTGATTTAGGATTCGCGTATAACCGCGATCGAGCGAGGCCGAGCACCGTGCCGAATGGAATACTAATCAAAGATACACAAATTCCTCCGGCTAATACTTCAAATCCCCTTTAGCCGGGATCCTGAAATTAAATTATTGGATTAGATGCCGGCGACGCGAACCCTCCTGCCTTCTGCTCGCGATAGAATATATCCACTCCCTAAACCGGAGGAGTCTTGGAAACCCGTTCTCTACTTTACTACCGAACAACACCCTTTGATCTCTCCAACTTCCTCCCCGCGCCTTTAATCGTTCCGATTCGGGGTCATTTTCCATCATTTCCTTCTCCTCTTCTTCTCTTTCGATACTTATCGATCCTCAAACAATCTTTCCACCAACTCTGTTTTCCTTACGCAGATTTCCTCCCCCTCCTTCGCGCTCGACTCTGTCGGCTGAAGGAAGGAAGACGGGGGATGAAGGGATGGAGGGTGAAAAGGCTATATTTTCATATCAATGATTTTATGACCGCGTCCTTCCACTCTCTACCCCACCCACCCTCGCGGAGGAGGGAGGTAGGCGGGTTGTTCTTCCAACCCCGTAGGAAATCTATATTTTATCGCGCGTAAAATTCTTGCTATTTATTCGCGTATAAGAATTTAAATGTTTCGAAAATGCGAGTTGGCCGGGCGTGGTGGGTAGCCCGCGATCCCGTAATCCTTACATGATTTAGATTCCTCTCCCGAAGGGAGGGAGAAGAAAAGGAAACGGGTTTCGCGTAGATTAAGTTCGATTCGCCGTGGCATATTCTTGGCGGTGGGCCGCGGGGAAATACGATCGTGGTATTTTAAAATAACGACGCCATTAGCGGGAAGACGCGCCCGAGCGACAATCCTCGCCTCCTCCTCCTCCTCCTCCTCGTTGCCCCTAGCTAACTCTCCCTTCCATTTCTTTTCTTTCCCTTCCCCTCTCCCCGCTTATTATCTCCGTCTAATTAGAGCACGCGCTCGATACGATTGATCGTAAAAAGAGAAGAAAAGAGAATATTCGACTCGCCTTCGATCGATCGTGTATAGGGACGGGTAACGGGGATCGAGGGGAAGGGATTGGACGATTGAATCGGAGACGCCTCCGGGATGGGTCGAATTATATCGGTGAGTAGTCGGGTTCTCGTTGTATAAATCATACATATTCAGCCGCCGACAACGTTTCCTCGAGTAGCTACCAGTGATCCGTCTAATTTATAGTTTAACTTATCCAAATGCGCGAGGCGGCCGGGTTGGTTAGGTTGGGTTAGGTTGGGCCAAGGACTTGGCCGCACCTTAACACGACGATATCCCACCCGGTTCAACCCTTTCCCCTGTTTAGCATTCCATCTTCGATTCGTGGGGCGCGGTGCGCGGTTCCCACGGGGGTTGCCGAATTTTTACGCGGGAAAAGCGGACGGGTTTGGGGGGAGGGGATTAACGGAGGCGATTCCGGAGTCGATAAATCATCGACCTCGCGGACACGCGACCGCGCGCATGGAAGAGAGACGCAAGAATTCCGATAATCGGATGAACGTGACTGGAGCACTTGTTGAATCGGGCCGGGATATAAATTAAACGTTCGCATTGGCAAACAATTATAGAGTCGCGTATTTGCGAAATATTTGCTCTTCCGTTCGGAAGAGAAGTGAAACCCTCTGGTTCTCCTCTCTTTCTCTTCCTTTCTCTCTCTTCGTCCTGTACCGTGAAATAAACGTTTTTTAAAACGCCTCTCGTATTTTTCATTTTACCTATGTCCTCACCTCCCGTTTGTACATACATCGCGTGTTTATTATTATTACGTAAACGAGATTTTTCGATTTCTTCGAATCTCTTCGAAACGAGAAACTGTAACGTATACCGCGTTTACGTGACGTTAACGCGACGCGATTTTGTTTGGCCGGCGGTTGATGGATGATAGAGAGGCATCGGGGATAACGCGTAAAACCAGTGGCCTGTTTTACAAGGAACGGGGATGACGAATCGTTTGGTAGGGGATCGGGGAGGGTTTCATCCCTTGATATATCGACGCAAAGCGGTGAGCGATTCCCACGAAGGATACCGCGAGCCAATCTTTCGGAAACCGGCCCAAAGAAGCGTGATATTTATAGGGAGGATTTAAAGTATAAAGTTGCACGCGGAGGGGATGGAGAGAGAGAGACTCTATCTCTTCTTCCCCCCTCTTGGTTCCTATTTTCCGAATTCCAATCGTGCGTTATCCGCCTCGTGGTTCGTGTCTCGAAATTCAACGATTCGAAAACTCGATCGAATAACCGACACGTTTCATTCTCGGCGATTCGAAATTCTTTTCCAAACGATACGTTTGGAAGAGATTCGACTTCTCGCGTTTCTTTTATCGCGGCCGTTCCATCGAGGAAAATATTCGTAAACAACGAAGTTGTTTCGGAGGCTTCGAATTTACTTTAGACATCGCCCTTTATCGCGGCGAAACAAATGTGACAACTTTTCATTCGTTCCTATCCCCCTCCACCCCCCGCTATCTCGCTCCCCTCAGCAATAAACACTCGTTTTATCGCGCACACACGCGCACACCCCCGCCGTCCCGCTTCCTTTTCTCGATTCACGAACCGTCACCTTCCGAATATCCCCCCCCCGTTCCTTTTTACACGAGCCACGTGATCCACCTCCACGTGGGGAGGGAGAATTCAAGGCGCCAGGTAACGCGGTATCGGCGAATCGCGGAAATGGAGAAGCTATGAGTAAAAGCAAAGTTCAAACAAATCGTACGTGACGAGGTTGCGAGATTCGAGGGAGGCGGTTAGGGGGAGAGTTGTAGAACGAGCGCGGATGCGACAGGATACCGCGCCGAGTTTGAAACCAAGTGTAGCGAGAGCCAATGCAATTTACCTTTACTCCCCGATTCTCCCCCGAACCTTTTACGGCCAAACTTCTTCAATTGCTTTTGTCGTTATTTCCTCCTCGAATAACGAACAGCGAAGATACAAGATATACAAGGCCGTGTCATCGACGCCCTTTTTTTTTTCTCCTCCATTCTGGCAGAGTGAAAAATTCTGACGAGAATCTGGCGCGGGAAAATCGAACGATAACTCGATATCGAAATTGGAAATTGTTTCTTCGTTGAGAAGAGGAAAGTCTCGAAACTCGAGATAATAAATAGTGGCGGTTTCTTGGAGATAATCGCGGAGAGGGAAAGAGGAAGCGATAATCGGTGGGGAAAGTTCGGAGACGCGAGGCGCTCGTCGATACGAGAGCGAAAGAGCGGGAAAGGAAAGAGTGGGACAGGAGGAGTGGGAATGGGTCTCGAAACGGGGTGAAAATCCCATTACAAACTATCCTCGGTTCGGTCGACGTTGCGTCGCCTCCTTCCGCTGGATCCACGAACGCGAGATCTTTGCATGAATATGTAAATCCTTATTTTCGGATCGAGTGCACTCGAAACCGAAAACCGACCTGGAGAGAGAAACGTTCCGCGCCGCCGTCCGCTTTTGCCGTGGAATTGATTTATTAGCTCGCTCGACTTATCCTCCTCACCCCCGAGAGGGTTGCCGCCTTCCTTCATCGCGAAAAGATCGCGCGACCCGAGGTGTCTCTCCAACGACTTTTCCCTCTCGCCCCTTCGAGATTTAACCTTCCCATCTCTTCATCTCTCTCGGGGCTGGAAAAGTTTTCTTCGTTAACCTTCGTTATTTCCATTATCTATCGGCGAATCGATCAATTTTCCGAATTCGCGCGCCCGTTTAAAGAAAAAAATAAAGGATCCATCCGTTATTATCCAAGTAAGGAATCGAGAAGGAAGAAGAGTAATATTCTTTCGAGTTTCCATTAGCGGATTCCAAATGGGTGTTTCGCAAAAAGGCAGAGAGTGGAGAAGAAAATACACGCGTAAGACCGGACATCGAAGAAATTCGAGCGGGGTTGATCGAAAGAGAGAGAGAGAGAGAGAGATAGGAGAGGAGAGACGAGGAGCGTGGGCGAGATCTCATCCTCGAAAGTTTTAATACCGGAGCGAGGAGCGTGGGGCTCTGGCAGACAACGACCGCGAGAACGAAGATGGGAAAAGATAGGGGGGAATAGAGAAAGGGAATATTTCGGATGATTGGTATTGTCGGAGCTCCGCGAGATGCAAAGAACCGTAGGGTGGATTTGGCTGTATTCAAATGGGGTAGCCATTAGAGTTATGTTAGAATATATTGATTATTGGGGGGATCAAAGGGTAGGGAACGACGGGATGACGCCAGTGGCGAGCAGAAATGGAGAGAAAGACCAAGGGTCGAAACCACCGATTCTCTTTCTTCCTCCTCGACACCCTTCTCCCATCCCTATCTATACCTGCGAATTCTTGCACCACAGACTTTCCACCTGTCCCAGCGGACGAATCAAAACTCTCTCCGTCCGCTCGAAATCTTCTCTTCTTCGTTTCCAACATTTTAAACGAATGAACGAACGATAACGTTGAAAATAAAATTGAGGAAATGGTGATCGGTTAGGGAGAGCGCGATTCGAGAGACGTAGCGATCGCTGTCATAAACGTCAGATCCACCACGGACACGCGCGGCGCCTCGTGTAACAAGGCAGGAAATTACAAAGACAGAAATATAGTAAACGAGCAAATAATTTCACCGGTCTAATTAGTTCAACGTAATAAATGGACACTGGAATCGCGTTGTTATTTATGCAGGGGCATCGTTGTCGTCGGCGACGTCGTAAACAGACGGAGAGAAAAAGAGAGAGAGAGAGCCGGTGGAAAATATTATTCGCGGATACACCGCGGTTTCCCTTCCCCCCCGAGGAACAAAGGCATGAAAGGAAAACGCGCGGAAGGCGAGATGGGGGTGGCGTGCATTTCAAAGATACGCGAAAAGAGCGTTCGAGTAGGAGGCGATTCGGCACGACACTGGAAAGTCGAGAAAATATTCGCGCGAACAAACGCGGCGGGAATTATCGAGCATTAGTCGATGGCTGCTTTTGCCGCGCTCGAGCACCGTGGAACGGGTTAGGGGATAGGGTGGTATACGGCCAAGGGATAAAAGGGAGCAGAGAAGTACAATCGATGAAAGGGTTGGACGTCAAACCCCTTCGTGTCGCGATCTTCTCCACCCTCGGTCGGTCTGCCACCGCCACCGTACCGCGACTCACCCCTAAACCTCGTCCCTTCCACCTCTCCTCTAACCACCTTCCTCCTTCCTCTTCCTCCTTCCTCATCCGCCGCCGCCACCACCACCACCACTACCACCACCACCACCATCGCCACCACCACCATCACCACCACCACCGTCCGACCACCCAACCACCCACCCACCCTACCCCCTTACCCTCATAGCTGTAACTCACCGCCACACGGTAGCGCCCTTGCCGCGTACACATTTACATAAATTATTGATCCCTAAAACACACCGCCGCCAATGCCATTGCCACTGCGGAGACCAAACCTTAAGGAGAAAACCATCGTGCCACTGTGTCTCTCCTCGATCAACCAACGCCGCCGCCGATCCTTCCCCTTCCGACGAGGAGGAGTCGAATCTCTGAACGAAAAATCGTCCAAATCCACGGAAAAAGAAAAAATCGATTCGCAATCGATCGATCGGCAATTCTTCAACGAGGACGCGTCAAGCCTCCCCTAAGCTAATATTTTAATAGTAATATTTTATCCGGCGAGACGAAGAGCGCGTTGACAAAAGTGAAGGAAGGAAGGAGGGAGAGGAGGGAGAGGGGTGGAAGGACGAAGCGTGATGCGCGGCGAAAACGGTGCTGCTACGTCATTAAGCTACGCATTGTTCGCGGAGGGCTGATTGTCTTGGCCGCTCGTTTTAGCCGTGGCGCTAGAGAGACAATTGTTCAATATTCCCATTGATCTGTGAGATTCCCCAGAGGCTGCTTCATCCACCGTTAAATATATATATAATATATATAACACGCACACGTATATATCATAAAATCAAACGTGCCATATAGTATCCATATATATATAACCCACTCTTTTGTCAATATCTCAATTTTAATGATACGAAGCGGCAACTAAGTCCCTTCTATCTGTCTCTTCTATCTGAATGGATCGAGAGAGAGAGAGAACGAAGAACGGATAGCGCGGCTTTATTCCTCGGCGAGGAAGAGTGAAACACGCGTGCGAAGTCGCGTTTCCGTCGAATCTCGGGACGAGACGCGGGACGATTAGTGCGAAAGAGCGTTGTTATGTTTTTTCCCTTTTCTTTCCTTTCTTTCCTTTTCTCCTTTTTTCGGGGAAACTGAGGGAGAGAGAGAGGGAAAGAGGGGAAGAGAGGCGACAAAAGAGTTGGAAACGGGATCACGAGCGAGCGTTAGCGACGCGGTGGATCGGGACGACGACAATGCGTCACTGCGAGGACCGCGATTCTTCATAGCCGATGCGAGACTATTATGCGTTTCGCCGGGACACGCGCAACGTTTCCTAGCGCCCGCTTTTGTCCCGGCCGTTACTGTCTAACGTGGTGACACGTTCACCGGTGAAAAACGGTGGAGACAAGCGCAGCGACACCTATCTCGATACCTCTTTGTATCGTCGCATTCCGTATTAACGATGCCACCGTTTGTTCGTTCCGGCTCTACTCTACAATTCGGCCAAATTTTTGCTTTCTGATTTTTTTTCCTTCCTTTCTTTCTTTTTTTTTTTTTTTTTTTTTTTTACGAAGAACGTCAACGATTTTCCTTAATCTTTAATCTTCGCTTCTTTCGAATTCCAAATTTTCCTTCTTCCTCTTATGTTCCTTGTTAAGTTACGCGATAATGAATATAATATAATGAAACACGCCAACTGTGAAAACGTAGGAATCGGGTCTTGACGTCTTCGGGTGGCGTTACGAGTGTACGTATCCGTACAATCCGTAGTCTCGAAATCGCGATTACGCGCACGGTCAAATACCGACGCGAAACCGCACGGTCATAATTAACAGTCATAAATTATCAATCTGAACATCGGTTAGCGGTGCGGCCTGGCGCCTGTGTAACGCGCCATGAGACAAAGATGGAAACGTAGGCTGAGCGGAAAGAGCAACGGAGAGAGACAGAGAGAGAGAGAGAGAGAGGGAAGAAGAGGAGGAAGAGGAGGAGGATTAGAACGGTGACGGGGATGGCGGTACCGCGCAGAAACGGGCAGGGTGAACGAAGGGTGATAGTCGAAGGGTGGATAGCCACCGGTCAAGTGATTGATATAGAGGTGCGGTTGGTGGAGAGGCAACTTGCTAGTGCTGACTCCGTGACGTGTGCACGAATCTGCGAGCACTGCGAGCCGTCACGAGCCGTTGTTTCCGCCCGCGAAGCGCCCAAAGAAACGACGCCCAAACCTCCACCTCCTCCAAATCTTTGAAAATCTCCGTTCAAATCCAGAGGAAGGGGGGAGGGGAAAAAGAAAACGCGCTCTCGATACGCGCTCTCAAACTCGCGATTGCTTATCCTTTTATATCGTTTTAAAAACCGTTTTAATCCCCTCCGCGTTCCCATCCGTGAAACGGAGGGGATGTAATTTTCCCCGTCGAATAATTTTTGCAAGGATCCGGACGTGAGCGCGAGAAGAAGAGGGAAAGTGGCTGAGCCGATAGCCGGTATCCGTGGAGCAGCTCAGATTCTCTGACAGGAATACAGACGGATAAACGGAGATCCAGGGAGGTAGACCGACGGACCAGCCAACCAACCAACCAACCGACCGACCGACCAACGGACGGACGGACGGACGGATGGACGGACGGACGGACGGGCACAGCTCCGAGATCCGAGCCATGGTTATACGCTTTAATTCCTTCGACGGCTTTAATTCTCATATTCGTATTCCAACCTCCCCCATATTCCCCCACCCCCTCCCCTGACCGCTGCCTCCAGTCTACCTCACCCCCTACCTCTACCTTTCTCCCCTTTCGAGGCCGAGCTCTCCTCCAGCTTCAACCCTTTCGCCGCCTTTTGCCCACTGCTTCAACGACACACGCATTTCCAGACTCGCAACTTTTTCCCTCCCCCGCTTCTTCCAGCGCGAAATAATTCGTCGATCGTTTCCTTCTCTTCGAATTCTTCAAATTTCTCCGAATTTCTTTCCTCGTCCGAATTCTCCTCCGTTCGTCGATAGTCGATCGATTCGAGTTAAATAACTCGTGATAAAGGTTAATCCGTGCATAGACGGGAATATCATACGGGGAGAGAAAGAGTGGAACGAATCGATAACGAATATTATCGCGAAAATTAAGGGGAGGTAGAATTAGGTCGATAGGTCGATGAGAATTAACGATACTCGTAAATCGAATATATTCGGGCGGACGAAATAAATTAATCGCTCCTGAAAATATAAAGGGACAGGAGAGAGATCTCGCGGATCCAATGGAATTTATTCCGGAAATACGTCCTCAGCGTGCAGAGGGATAAAGATATTCTGGTTTTTGCATGGATTAGTAATGGAAGCTCTCTCCCGGGATGGAAGCTCTTTCAGAAGGGAGTCGTTGGGCGTCGTGGTAAGGGATGGGCCAGTGTTCTCCGTTTGCAAAAGCCTTCTCCTCTTTTTTCGCTTCTATCTCGGGAATTATTGCGGTGCCTTCGATCAATCGGCCAAACTCGTAATTCTATCGTTTCAACCATTCGTTTTTTTCCCTCTCCTCCTTTCTCTTCTCTTTTTCTATATTCGTTTCGAACGTCGCGAGAAATAAAATATAATGATTTCAATCGTCGTTAAACATCGTTTCTTCTCTTCTCTCCGTTCGAGTGTATTAGAAATAACGCGAACAACGGGACCAATATTCGATAATTATTGGAGATGATCTCGAAGAGGAGAAAACGAGGAGAAGTTTATCGAAAGATAAATATCGAAAGCGATGCGACGGATTAATCAATTTTCGCAACATCGACGTCTAGTCGATGGTGCAAACGAGGAGGCAGAAAAGTACGGAAAGGAGATAAATTTGAAACGGAATGAAACACCGAAAACAGCAGCAAAGGAAGAGTTTTTTATTTGCAGCCAAGTAAATCCCAGCTCCGAGGTACTCTGCCTCTGAAACTGGGTGTGGCCATGTGGAGAAGGGTTGATGTAAGCTTATACGCATGCAGAAAGAGATGCCCACAGGCAGAGGAACGGGAGACGTGAGGATGGCGTGGAAGAAGGGTCGAAAGGATAACGAATATGACGTCAATTTTAAGGCAGGCTGGGGGAGAAGCAATCACCGTCGGCTGGGATCGACCATCCCCGTTTCCACCACCCTCCCCGCGATTCTCACACCACACCCCCGCGGACTTTGAACTTTGACTTTATCAAACTACAGGAGCACCTTCCACCCAGGTGGAAACGCGTGTATTACGTTACGCGAGGCAGCATCCTTTGACGAGGCTCGATCTTGCCTCGCGTGGAATTCGACGGGCGGGGAAAAAACTTTGAAAAAAGAAAAAAAAAAAAAAGAAAGAAAGGGAAAAAGGAAAAAGAAAAGAGAGAGAATGAAAAGAAAGAAAGGGGAGGGAGGAGGAGAAAAGGAAGAGAGAGGAAAGAAAAGGGGGGAGAGGCTTCATCATCGCGAATTCAACGCGATATTAAACCAGACAACGCTAATTAGCGGATACTAATTATCGGGGATAAAAGTTTCTTCCATATGTATCGGTGTGCGTACAACCAAGGTATTGCCAATTCCTCGGTTTGATCGTTCAAAGAGTGCGCACAATCGGATGCCACCCCAACCGACAAATCGTGCAATTGGTTTTCAATGACGGGATTCGATGTTTCAGAGCGTTAAAAAAGGGCCTCGTGTTACCCAAACAGTGAATATCGACGCGAGCGCGTCTCCTCCGCCGCCGCCGTCGTTGTCGCCGATTTAAAAAACCGTGGGGAGGAAGAGGGGAAAACAGATGGCTCGGCAAGTTAGAGTGCCCTATTATGCCTCGATGCGATAACGAGGCAACGGGAGAACGCGTAACGACGTAATGACGGGGACGATGGAAAAGTTGACTTCCTTGTAACAATTACGTCATTGATAATGATCGTAATGCCAACGACTCATCTCGCGAGCAGTGCCCACCACCACCACCACCACCACCACCACCATCACCACCACCGACGTCGACATCGCCAACTACCCAGAAGCCAGCCGCGATAAAAGCTCGGAAGTACGTATAGGCGCCCGAACCTACGGATATAGAAACGCTTAAGTGGTGCATTGGAATCCCCCAACCACGCCATCATCCCCATCCCTTTTCAGCCATCAGTCCCATCGGGCGGCCGACGACAGCCTATTGTTTCAACGTATTAGTCATTCCACGTATCGCAAAGCGCGGTGGCGAGGTACTCGCGCCGCAGCCATCACCACCGATACACATTTCCACGGGATCACGGACGCTTACTTTTTAACCACACCGCTCCCAGCTTCCTACGCTAACGCTGTTTCCGAATCTCGCCGCGCCGCGTCGCCATCGGACGGCCCGCGTTCATTCCCCACCCGAGCCAATTTGGCAATTACTTTTTCCCAAATACTCCTCGATTCGAATCCTCGTTCTTTTCTTTCACTCGAATCCAAGATCGCTATTATTCAACATCCGTTGCATCCACGATATACAATGCGTATACAATGCAAAAAGGGATTGGATCGAGAAAGTTTTGAATCGCGATAAAATTATACGAATTTTAAAACAACTTTTTGGAAAAGGTTGGATTGGTTGCATAGGAATTGATGACAGTAGAAATGGAAAGGAAGGAAGAAAGAAGGATCGGTTCAAACGGGGAATTCGCGAGAAAAGAATAGATTTAGTGGTGAACTAAATTTTATACCAACCTGTTTTACAATGTATCTTATCTGATCGCGATACCAGGATTTATTAAAGGAAACCAGCTCTGCCGTATAGGAAGTAATCTTTTGTTGTACGTCACTCCGTAACCTGTTATTTTTAATGGAGGTTTTTCCATATCGGTCGGCGATTCTTGTACACTCGTTACACGTTCACTAAAAATATGAATGCAATTTACGGTTCAGATTATCCCGAACCCGGAACCACGCGCATAACGCAAAGTGCAAAGTTCATGTCGATAACTGTTGTATCGTGTCACGCCATTACGATACTTTAACGGTCGAACCTTTTTCCGAGCTTATATTGTCGTACGGATATCGATCATCCCTGTATCTATTTTCTAGGATGCGACACGAAAATTTTCGTACGACAATTTTTCTTTACGTTTTACGAGATAAAGCCAACGATCAATGACTTATTCGTATATATAGATATATAGATAAGATGAAAGTAAGGGAAAAATGTGAAAATAAAGGCGATATCTCGAAGAGGATAATAACGAATAACCGGAACGTTATCCGTCCAACGTTTCGCTCCGAGGCTTCGATTCAGGAAGCGATAACTCGCGATAAGTGTTAGAACGGCACTTTTTCCTCGAGGTTTCGCGTGTCGTCTGTCCGCGGCGGATGATCGAAGCGATCGAACGTGTAAATATTCGGCGAAAAATGCGAGGAATGCAGGGATCTGGTCGAAGAGAGAATTTTTGCACGTAACGAGCGCGTTACGTCCCCCTCCCCCCTCTCCGATTCGAGGCGGTGGCTCGTCGCCGCGTTCCGACCTTCATCGATCGAGTTGATCGTGGTATATCGTGACCCGCCGATCGTACTTTAATCCAACGATGCAATCGAGCACCGCATTGCGCCCCTTGTCGTGCAACTGCGACACTAGAAACAGTTGCACACGATTGCTCGCTTCGGATTTTATACCGATATTGATTGGACGGGAATGCTTGCTGCATGCACACTGACGTAATCGTATGATCTTCCTAACGACATAACCACGTTCGTAAAACACGTGGACGAATCTAACCCCTCCAAACCGATTTCGAATCCCAATTTTCGATTAGGGCACCGAACTCGAAGTTGTTTCTTTTTTTTTCTCTTGATATTTAAAAATTTTCCCATCCGATCGCAAGTTTAATAAGGAAAAACACGCAACGACGGAAGAATGTATGCGAATAATATAATAATTTGTAAATTCATTTTTGTTTTACGGCGCGTGCAAGCTCGCCGTTAATATTAACGACAAATTTGTCCGCCGGTGGGCAAACAAAACGAAAGACGATCCGATGTTTATCGTCGCGTAGGAATAACAAGCGTGCAACGGGTTAATATTATAACCGTGCGAAGAAGGAAAAGGCGATCGCGTATATACGCATACACGCCCCCCTGGCGGGGGGGGGGACTCTGGCCTTACGAAAAACGTAATAAAATACGGAAAGGAGGAATCAGTTGTAAAGTAATTATTAATGTCGGGGCATGCGATGGCGAGCTGTGCCGCCGCAAACTTTCGGCAACACGCGAATAAGCCATATTCCTTTCCACCGTACGTAGTCCAACTTTGACTCTGGGGAAAGGGTGTTCCATCCCCCGGACGATCGTCCATTTTAATTTCTCATTGGCACCGTTCTCGCTCTGCCAAAAATCCGGATATCGATCGGGCCCGCCCCCCATTTCCCTCGGCGATATTTAATTAAATACACTCACGCATCGCCTTTTCCAACAGGAAATTTATCCCCCTTCGTGAAAAATATTATTAATTGCCAAATTCGAAAGTTTAAAAAAAAAGACACCGCATTGGATAAACAAGCGATCGGATCGTGGCGAGAGCGGGACGACGAAAGCGCGAAAATCAAAAGATCCGGGCGCCCTGTTAAAAGTGGGCGGTAGATTTATCCACGGCGGTGATTTCCTCGGATTTTCCGCTCGTATTATTTGTTCGACATCGGGTCGACGGAAGAAAGAGACGGGGGTGGGACAGGTTCGTCCGTTTCTTTACACTGCGAAGAATATCAATTGTTAGAAATACAAAAGGGTAAGAGAGCCTGGGGAGAAACTGACAGATAGAGGGACAGAGAGGGAGAAAAGAGGGAGAGCGAGAGAGAGAGAGGGGAGGACCGTAGTCGCGCGTAGTTTGGGGTAAGGAGGAACCACCAACGTTCTATATAGAGAGTGACGTAGGGTAACGAAAGGAGGGTGCCGCCTGTGGCACACCGCCCCTGTACAAACTAAATTCTTAAGAGAATTTAACCGTTTGAATAGCTCGCAAATCCATTGCAAATGTTTACACGGGATTTGCACGGCCACCCCTCCTCCATCTTTCGCTCTTTCCGCTCGCACCCGTCGGTTACCCGACTCTTCGACCTTGCCTCCTTTCAATTCCACTTCCGATCGATCACCGCCACTCGCCCCCCCCTATACACCACTGTCTATACATTAAATCCATCGTCAAAAATCGCCCCCTCCCCCCGCGGTGTTAAGTCAAATCTGCTCGATTCTCCGCAAAATTTTCTCACTCGTCAACGGAGGAAGGAGGGATCGAGAGTTAACGAGAGTAGAAGAAAGATCCTCGCTCGGAGGACGGGGATCGATGGAGGAAACGCGAGGAGACGTTGTACAGAGGAGACGAAGTGAGAAGGAAAGGGAGAGAGAGAGGGAGGTTCCCCAAGGCGGTCGCGATCCAGGAACTTTGCGAGGAAACTTCTATCAAGAACAGAGGCAAGACCGCAACGATCAGTAGTCCTTCCCGGTAGCAGTTCGTCTCCGGTTTACGGACGTATGTAAAGCACCGACCGAAACAGCCCCCAAACCTCCGCGACCGCTCCCTTACCTGTTCCTCAAGACAAACAGTGGCGGTGTCTTAACAAGTGGACCAAGCTGCGCCCAAGACAAAGGGTAATTGAGGGCAGGGATTAATACCCCTATACACCAGAAATCCAGCCTGCCCGCTGCTCCTCGGAGTTCCTCAGACTGTATCTCTTCTCGGAACGAGGACACCTTCTCTCTTTGTCTCTGTCCTTCCCCTTCCTACCCCTTCCGATCCGTTTCTTCCACTCGCTTCATCCCTCTATGGTATCCACCGCGTTTCTTACCACCACTTCTCTGTCCGAGAACACTCTCTCTCCTTTCTCTCCACGAGGAGGAGACCCTTCCTCCCTGTCTCCAAGGAGAGCAACGCGCCACGAGCAACGACCGAGGGGCTCGGTCATCTTGCTAATTAAACAATCAAATACGGGCACCGTAAACCCATACCGGTCTCCCATTCCCCCCGGCTCGAACTTGCAACTCCCTCCAAGTCTCTGATCGAACTCGATCAACTTCTTTCGAAAGTTTCTATCGTTCGATCGAGAGAGAAAGGGTGCGGAGAATATCTTGACATCGGAACTATAAAAGAAGAAAGAATATCGCTCGAGGAACGGATGTTCGAAGAATACACCCTTCTTGAAATCTTGGGCGATAATGTCGCGTGGAAACAACCCTTTTGGGATGGAAACGGCGAGAAACGAAAGAGAAAGAGAAGGGGGAGGAACGAAAGGGAGAAAAGCTAGAGAGAAAGTGAAAACGAGAGAGAGAAAGAGAGAGATCTTACCCTCGCAGAATTATAATACAAAATGTCATAACTATCTTCCTAATCACACTTTATTCTAACTGGTCCCTCCGTAACGAGGTGGCGTAGTCCTTTGTGCCGACTGCAAAGTACGCGGACAAGCGGATCGTAAAGTAGAACCACCCCACGGGACCCGAGGATGTTCAACGTTCTTAGACCGTGAAACTCGAAAGGACGCATTTGGAAGGCGTACGAATATTACGATTACCCTCCTAAGCGCAGTTCATTATCATCGTTTCCACGATACAGATACAACCGAGAAGTTCGTATCGCGCGATACCACTGTTCCGTTCGCTACAATAACGATAACCACGTTTCCACGAATATCGTAAGTATATTTAATAATTATCTTTCGGTTGTGTACACGCTGCTACGAGTGATTCGCCGATCGAAACAAACTGACAAAAGTTCATTTACGCGGTACTTATATCGTCAAAAGTTCTTTTTTTTCGAAGAAGAAACTCTCGTTCACTTTATTTCGAACAATATTTTTCATCCGTCTTACCGTCTTATCGGGAATTCCGTCTTGTCGCCAATGTTGTTCGATGTTGCGTTCTAAACACGACCCAGAAAATCCACGGTGCGTATCTCTCGAAACGATCTTCCCGAAGGATCGAAGGAATACACTACGAGTGTGTATTTTAGCGGGTGGACGGCCGACACACTGTCGCCGATCTATTAATTATTGAATCGTTTGGCCAATGACCGGAGACGGTTGCCCGGTATAAAAGAGGAGCGGCGGGAAGGGGATGAAAAACAAGTTGGATCCGGCGAACGCGTCACCTAGATACACGACACGAGATAATTGTCGCTATAAATTTTATATTTTATTGCCGATCGACCGGAGGCGATAGGGATTATTGCGTGCGTTCGATTGTAATGCATTATCTTTTCCCGCCTAATGGTTTTTCAACGGTGATATAGTTGGCGATCTGTGAATCGCGTATTTCACATTTTTCGTTCTATCGTACGATAGATCGCCCCGTGTAACAAGTTACGGGGGCACGTACGGTCGCGTACGTACGAACCGGTATACCAGGCCACGATTACGTCGTAAGGAGCGCTCTTCATCCGTGACGATTTTTTTTTCTTTCTTTCTTTCTTTTTTTTTGCATTGATAAATCAAAATTGCTTATGTTAAAGCGGCGTGCAATTATTTATAAACGGAAACGTAATCGATAGAAATTACAAATTCATACAATTAATAACTTTCTTCTCTAATCGTCCCTTGTTACGCGTGTAGATTGTTGGAAAGCGATAAAAAGGCTTATTTGAGGTGATACGTATTTTTCATATTATTTTTTTTTATCTTGTTTTGTTTTGTTTTGTTTTCTTTCTTCCCTTTTAAATCCACTAAATACAAATGATAATAAATATATCGCGATTAATCGTGAAACGCGAATAGTTTTTGCAAAACTTTTAAAACTTTCAACTTTTACTATTAAGAAGAAATCCTGCGATTAATTTTCACGCTTTTCTTTCTAAATCGACGTATTGAAATATTTTTTTAAATTTTATTTACGTTTGTAAGGTCAATTCGGACAATCGCGAGCGCGCGTACACATGTGCGTGTATATGTGTGACCCCCAATGCAAGCCCCGGCATCGAAAGCGAGAATATTTTTTAATCGATTCTATAGAACATGTTTTCTAAATACTTTTACTATACTCTTTTATTTCGTATAAAAATCAATTTTGAAAAATGGACAAATATACAAATTCTCGAATGAGAATATCAACATGATTTTTTTGATTTCACTTGTTGGGACGAAAATTGATTTTTGTAAAAAATAAAATAAAAAATCCTTTCAAATGTTAAAAAAAACAGCCATCAAAAATGAAAAATATTAATCCTCTATTTCCTTACTTTTACACGGACGAGTATTGTGAGCTTAACGAGCATCGTCTACATCTACTAAACATCGTTTATAGAATAAGACAAAAGATGTACACGCATTAGCCAACTTATTCGTTCGAACGGCACACGAACGAGTAACTGTTAACCTTACGATAATTTACGAAGTAGTTAGCCTCACAACCTTTGACCTACGAGCGTCTTGCATGCAGCCATTGGGTTAGTTAACCGAAGACTAAAAGGTAAGGCCTACCCACCGATGCAACTTGCACGGGGGGAATGAAGCAAGCAGGGGTGTAAGGTCTTTTCGAGACCGCGTACTTATATACGTGTACCTGGCTGCGTACCTGGCAATGCCACTATCGATTATTAGTTGTTATCTTGGTGAAGTATTGCAACCCCACCGACCAAGTAGTAACCAGTAACGCGGCGGCGACGACGGCGACGACGACGACGACGACGAGGACGAATATAGGTACCACCGGCTCGGTCGGGTGTGCAATACCGCCTCCCTTACATACAGGCCTCGACCACTTGCATACATCACTCGACACCGAGATAAGACTCGGATGGATCGTTATACTGCCCGGTCTATGATTAATAATTACTCGCGAGCCTTTATCAGATGCCAGACGACGGTAGAGTTACCTCGATAACGAGTAATCAAACCCTAACGGGTTGGACGGGCTTTACGTTCACTCGGAGAATTCTCTGGGCTACGTGACAACGCTTCGAGGGAAATGGTCAAACGTAGTATCGATTTCGATACATGCAATTTTTGCGTTACACTCGATTACACGTATCTTTCTTAATGTATCTATATATGTATGTAAATATATATATAAATATGTATGTATATATATATATATATATAAAGATATACTTGTTAATTTTTATATTAAGACGATACGGCAAAAATGGATGTGAAATGGAAAAAAGTTTGCGATATAACGGTGTCTTCAAAATTATTAGTTTCGAATCGCGTAATAATTTATCGAGCGTAATTACGGAAATCCTACTTAACTATATTTACCGAGACGGTCTTTCGTCCCGCGTATCGTGTCGTGACACTTTCTCGCCCTTGTAAATGCAAATTTTATTAATAACGAGGAGGTTATATTTCAAATTGATCCGAGTTTCGCCCAGTAATCGCACACCTTGAGTCACGCACCCATCGTCGTTGTTATGTTTACCAAAAGAAAAAAAAAAAAAAGATCGTCTTACAAATACGAAGGTGTAAAGTAACTAGATAAAAAAATAATATCGTCGAAACTATGTTAAACTTACAATTGCAATTTTCACTCGACATTTGTTATGTCTCGAATATATCATTATCTTGTATATATTTATTCTATATTAAGTGTACAAATTAATTCAAACATGTGTCTTTTGAAATAATTTCCATTATTTTTGATATTTTTTTAGGGAAAAAGAAATCAATGAAATTCTCATGAAAGCTTCTCGTCATATCAAATTATATATATATAGAATATCACGTTTTGAGATAAGCGTAATTCTCGATAGAAAATTACAAAGGAATAGAAAGAAATGTGTAAAATCTAAATATAATAATACATAACCGATTCAATGTAAAGACATTGAATTAATTCGTACCTTTATTCGTTTATAAATATTCAAGGATAAATGTAAAAATAACTTACATAACCTAATTGATTTATAACCTTCATGGCGAAAAACTGGAACGCGATATTCTTATTCGAGAGTCACTGTTCATTTGTTCGATATACGACTCGATAAAACTACACAATACACACAATTTCTAAAATATATACGATCGATAAAAGATCGATTACACAATTAACGAAAACTGTCGTGCTTCGTTCGAACGCGACCGTTAATCGCAATCTACCCTAGGCTCTTTCGAGTTCGTGTTCGAGTCTGAAAAATTCGACCAATCAGAATAATCGTTCGATCGGCAACGTCCAATAGGGACGATGGTCGTTACTCATGTGGTTTGCTCGATTTCCCACAACTATAACGAGCACGACGTACACGTTCCGTGCGCTATCATCAACCGCGATCGGATATCAATAGAATTTGCATAAAAATCTATATACACGTCTCTGGTAAGTCAAATTGCACGCTCGAAACGATGGAACACCGTGCGTTTTATGAAACAAACACACCGTCGATGTTATTCTAAACGTTAAGATACGTTGGTAAAAAAGACTCGAATATTTTCATCATAAGCAATTCGTCGTATTGTTATTTGCGAAAATAAATAAGAAACGAGAAGAGAAAAATGAGAACGTGGAAATAATAGAATAACAATTGGACAATTTAGATTCAAAAAAATATGTTTCAAGACTATTTATAATTGTAAATAAAGCGAATTTGAGAAACGTTGAACACCACTTTGTAAGAGAATGTATAATACAAGGATATAAGGATCGCAATGTTCCATGCTATTTCCCCTTCTCGCACGATGCATCTGTTTTATTCGAAAGCCCCATCTAAGCGTCTTCCATTCCCTATCGACGTCGACACGCGTGTCGACACACCCGAAATCGAGGCTCGCATTCAATTTTAAACAGCGCGGAAGTATGAGAGAATGGTATTCGTAACGCGTGTAAACGACAATTTGAACATGTGTTTATAACATGGTATAGTACATACAAAAAAAAAAAAAAAAAAAATAAACGAGTTATTCAGCAAGGAATATATATATCCCTTGGTATTATTATTCCTAACTAAATAGATTTTCTCTTCGAGTCTCGGGTAAATCGAAGCGCTAACGGTTATCCTGTATGCGATAAACGAACATTCAGGAGAAACGGCGGACTGGCGTGTACCGTGCGCGTAATTAAACCTGGCCCTGAAATTAAAAACCGAACGTGGTGGGTGTGCAGAGAGAGAAAGCGAGAGAAAGGGAGACAGAGAGGAAGGAAACGGAAGCTCAATCAAACGGGCGTAATAAAAAAAACGCGGACGCGGGCGCGCGCTTTCGATTCGTTACGCGGGAGCGGAACGAGCGCAAACACGAGACGGCACGCGGCCCATGAAAACGTAAAATCGTTCGGAACGAGTAGTCTGCAGCGATGCAGAAAAGAAAAAGATCGGAGAGAGAGGTTTGCCTCGGCCTTTTTCTCTTCCGGCCAGAAGCTTGGAGGGTTCGGTTTAAAGGCCGTTTTCGGCGAAAAACACTGGCCGCCTCGGTGCACGCGGCTGATTTCGATTGAATAATTTATGTTTCATTACGGTAGCCCGTGGCTTATAGACGCCTTGCAAACGCCGCCCGTTCCGTACAGGCACAGAAAGCCCTGACTGAGCCAACACTGGACCGTCTGAATCAGACGGCCTTTCACATATTTCCTATAGGCATTCAGGCCAACGGTGAAAAGAATTTTGTATCGAGGTTATTGAAGGGACGCCGGCCGATACCACCGCGATGCCTCCGGTCCTTCTCCTCTTCCACTTCCAATATAAGAAACCATTTTTTTTCCTCCCTCAACTCGCTCCATCCCAACCATCATCGTTCCATCATCCTCGTTCTACGCTCGTTTCCAATTCGTAAATAATATTGTTTCCTTCCTTTGATTTACGATTTTAGTATCCATTTGGATTTATACGTGTGTATATATGTATAATTAAAAAAAAAAAATTATAATTTATAACATAATTTTAAAGTTTTTTTTCTATCGATTTAATTTGACAATAGATATACTTTTACAAGAATCGAATCATTCTAATTTTCTTCCATGTCAACTTTGAAACAAACTTTGCTCAAGTTCAAATAGTATTAATAGTAATCAAGTTCTCGAGTTGTTATCTATATATATATATAAAATATCGAAGGACTGGGGATGATAAATGGAGCGAAGATACAAGAATCGAACCAGCGAAGAGAGCGATAGGGTGGTAGAGAGATAAAAAAGTGGATAGCGAAATGAAAAACATTCAAGGAAAACTTGAAAATCGTCTGCTGTATTATTAAAGCTGTCCCCATCTACCTTGGCACAGAGTTTTGCATCGCCTAAAACATCCACCGTGAACCAAGTACGCATGTCAATATTTTATAATACGACAAGACACATAAGGGATCTCATCCCCAAGGCACTCGATATCTTCCCGTTTTCCAGATATTGTTCGAGGGTGGAAATTGATAGGGTGGCGCTGATATAATCTAAGATACACGTGAACGCAACAACGAACCCCATTTTTTTAATTTCGCCATAATCAATAATTCAATCTATATCTCCTCTTCGATTTCTTTCCTCGATTCTTTTAAAAGTCTCTTTAAAGAAAGAAAATGCAAATCCTTCGTTCTAAGTAAGGATAAGAGTGCAAAAAAAATACAAAATTTATTTTCCTCTTCGGATCAGCAATGTTGTTCCACGAGAATTAATTTCGAAGAAATGGAGGGGAGAATAATTTGCAATTTCTTAGGCATTTCTTTATCTCAAGGTAATCGATAAAAAATAGAGAAAAAAATCTCAAGAAAGACAGGATTTAAAAATATTTGTCTGTCTCGAAACTTCAACAAATAAAGCATGCGATGATTTATCGAGGGAAATTCGAGTATCGCGAAGCACGCGAAATGCGTATCGTGAATCCAATATATGTTGTTCATGGGATCTCCCTCTATTGGACGGTCATAATTCACCGAGGATTCCATAACAATAGAAGCACGCGTTCTTCTGTGAAACAGAAAGATTTTGGAAAGATTTATCCAAAGATTTAGTTAAGTCGACGATGATGATCAAAGTAAATATCAGAAATGAGTCGAAACATGTACGACAAAATAAAATTAAAATGACACTAGGTCATCATGCAAATGATCTTTACGAACAGTCGAAGAGCAACGGTCACGCTAAACTGTAATTTCGCAGGAAAACCAACAAAATATCAGAGATTCTTTCGGCATTATCGAACGCAGAACACGTTACGTTAATGCTCTTCCGAACAATGGTCATAAATCTTTTTTTCTTTCCATCGAATGATTCATATTCAATGTAAAAAAATCAGAGAGAGAAAAATTTTCAACCGAACTGAATTTTTACTTTATATGAGTTTATTGTCGAGCTTTTATATCGGGGAATATTTTTTTCGTGCGATAAATCAAGAAAAGAGAAAAAATTAAAAATGATTTCATTTCTTTTTAATTCGATCAAGAACGATTGTCGCGAGCCGAATAACGGAAGAATAAATTTCTCTCTTCCATGAACTATTCGATAATTATTTTCTTATAGAGATCTCCTTCTATTATTCTTCTTACGAGATTTTTTTTTAATTATTACTACTTAATCTCGTAAACACAAATAATTATATGGAAACGTGTTAATCTGCTGTCCGCTGATCCGAAATCGAGTCAATCGAGTGCGTAGATGCCACGAAGAATGCGCGAATGGAAGTAACAAAACATCAGTTTGCAGCTACCCCTTTCTGTCGGGGAGTCAGAGAGCCGTTTTGCATGGTGCTTCCAGTCGATAAGAAGACGGTCGGCTAGCGACCCCTTAACCTTCCATCGACGATATCTACCGTACCGACTCAAGCACGAGTCAACCTTTCGTTCGTGGACAATGACGAGGACACTCGCGCAACTGCGATGATACACCGTGCTTCGACGTCATCATTGCTGATATTTGTACAACGGAACGAGGAATGGTATTAACGTATCCTCGTGTCTTCGATGCATTCACGGTTATCGCGTAAATTCCATTACAGCTACCAACCACGATATCAATAGTAATAGAAATCATTATGCAAATATTCAACGGCATAATTTATCACCTCCGTACCTTCAACGTTAACAACCTTTCTTTTTTTTCTCTCTCTCTCTTTGGAATATTTAAGACTCGCGATATCTATAAACGTCGCGCGCAAGAGAGAGAGAGAGAGAGTTTCGTATCTCTGTTGCGCTTCAACGCGTTCCAATTCTATGGACAAAGCTATCGGGACCCAAAGCGGTCCGGATCATTCGTCAAATCGGAAAATCAATTACGAGAAATACTTCCGGAGAAAGTGGCATCAGAAACGTTTCTTCGCGGGCTGTTCCTTCGAATAACGATTCGAGTGCGTGTCTTGCAGACATCCTCGGTGACAGAACTGTTCGTGGAAAATAAATCGACCGACAGTCACCAGCCATTCGTTTCCTTTGGCGAAAATGCATTTCTCCATTAATGTTTCATATTCCCAGTAAGATACGACCCCAGAGACACGATTCATTTATACGTCGTATTCATTTATATCGCTCTGTGTGTACGGATCGTGCCAATACTCGATCGACCCTCCCTGATCGTTTGTCATGCGAACTTTGTGTGCGTTCCGTGTACGTATATTCGTTCAACGCTCACGCCATTCCTCCATTCGTCATCGAATCGTACAATCGTTATACGCGTACGTTCCCGGTTAAGAGAGTAATTACCGGGATGAATATAATTACATTTATTGTTGCAACATTATGAAGATCATCAAAAAAATTCAGATTCTAATTTTTAAAAAAAATTAATAAGTGAAATTCATCGTATCTTTTCTATCATCGCTTGAATAAAATAAATAAAATATCGACGCGAAATAATACGATACGTGTAGTGAGCTCGAGTTTAATCGTGTAGTCATTCTATAACGATAAATTTCACCGTGACAATCATATTAATACAGACAAGTTTTTGCGAAATGTTCACGATCGCTCTTGTAACTGTAAAAGATGGACAAAGATGAGGCCAGAGACCGAAAGATTAACGTGATAATATATGTACAATATTTTTAATTGTTGACGTTAAAAATGTGCTCTCCTGTTTTTTTTCCTTTCTCTCTCTTTCTCTCTCTCTCTCTCTCTTTCTCGTTAACGTGACGTGGCTACGAGTGAGGGTCAGAAACGTTCCTGTCATATTTTCGGTCGAGCCCTCCGAGTTATTTATTTCACGCTTAAAGAATCACCTACCGTCCATACCGGCGTTATCCGGCATTGTACGCGCTCGACTTTGGACAAACTGTCTTCTGCAAGCACGGTAAAAATCCGACACACGATGGCGTTCAGAACTGTCACGACGATATTATAAATCCCACAAACACAAACTTTCAAGAATTCTCAGGAATATTTCACTCTGGATACTTAAAGGATCCCTCGGAAATTTCCATTCCAATTTGGAGATAATTATTTTTATCCCCGCATTAAAATTCTTTGTATAACTCGTTCACCGAGTTACTTTTTCAAATCTTATTTTACATTAAGACTCTAAATCTTGCTTATCTCGAATCAATTAAGAGCTTCGCTTGATATATATATATATTCGTCGTTGAAGTATCTAACTATCCAGAAGTTTAATCCGTTTAAAATAAATATAAATGTGTACAAATTCTTCTTGAAATTGATAAAATTCAACTTTTTCGCTTCACATATCCTCTCTCTATAAGATATAAAGTTCGCAAAGTATCCTTTTCCAATGTATATAAATGTACAAGCACGTACACACGTGGGATATGTAGATCTCGCGGCGAATGTTTCTTACCGATTATGCGGGTCCCGATCGAAAGAAGCGAAATTCAGGAAACGACGTGTCAGAATGAATTCACATTTGATCCCTGCACACTTTATATACGATTCGTACACACAATGCAGTCCATCGGAAGTTGTCGTCTACCATTTCCGCTATCTGACTGTGGCACGTCTGTCTGACGGCCTCCCCTTCGTTTCATCTCGACGAAATTCCGACGTATCCTCATAATGTATGTAACGTGTTCAAATCTATGATATATGTATATACATATATGTATATATACGCACAAGCTTTTTCCGCGAAGAAATGGCTTGCGAACGGGATGGATCCCATTCGTGTTGAAAGAGGGAACTAATAATCCGTTTAAATCGAGTTAAAATATCAATTTGGAACAGATTTGATCAATTTAAATCATTCCATTAAAAGCAGAACTCCTTTCGTTTAATCTCCATTTAGAGAAAGAACGTAATTTTTTTTTTTTTTTTTTTTTTTTTAATACGTGATTTCTAAATCTATGACAAATTTTAATATTGCAACATTGAAATAGAAAAAATTATAAGTTGCATTATATCCAAAAATATCGTACTAATAATCAAACTTTTACTAACGTACAATCCGATAATGGCATTGATAAAAAAGTTCTCTTTACAGTTCAGTACGAAGACACGCGCGTTTCGAAAACGTTTTACCCTAATTACGAAACGATTCTATTTAATTATTCAGAGTGTCTCGTTCCCAATCTTTTTACAAGGCCTCTGAATTATTCGCCTCTGAAATTATTCGTCATCGAAACGAGTTAATAAGATATAGAGGAATAAATTTTCTAAACGTAATAGATTTCTTTTGAGATGCATGCGTTCAAAAGAAAATTTTATACAGCTGCGATTATACACGGTTTAAGATGTTAAAAAATGTTCGCAAGTTATATCTTATTGATAAAATGTTTTTATTTTTTAGTACAATATGAAAAATTAAAGAATTATATTTTTGAAATTCTGTAAATTCTTTCCTAAAGAGAACGTTAGAACGATCGATATTTAAAAATCTAAATCTAGAAAATTATTATATAAAACGATATTTTGCATTATGAAATTTTTGTTTTGTTGAAATTGAAAATAATTTGGAGGAAATATTCCATTTTTAAAAATGGAGCGGAACAGTTTAATCGGTCGTGAAAAAAAGTAAAAGAAAAATAAAAAAAAAAGTTACGTTCGTGTATTCATTAAATACGAATAAACCAGAGCAATAACCAACCCGAACATTTCTCTTGGGCTTATCTCCCTACATTTCATTAAGCATGAGTGCTTTCGCTGAATCGCCAATAGGAATCAACCAAATCAATTACACAGCTAACACCTAACGAACTTCGAGCTAATTACTTTATTGCAGGTATATCATAGTTGAAAGGGTTATGGGCTAGTGAAACATTCATAAGCTCTTCCCACCACAGACATAATACGTTATACATTCGCAACTGATTTACCCGATAAAATTCTCTTCAAAATTCTAACCCTCTCATTTTCTTCAACGAAGGAAGCAAATATTTTTTTTTCCCCCAACAGTTTGAAGAAAATAAGAAATGCTTAATCGATCCATAATTTACAATCAATTTCTACTAAAAATAAAGCGAATTATTTAAATATAATTATTAAATTTAAGTGCCTCTTGATGCAAAATATATTAAATAAATCAAGTAATGTAATAAAAAACAATTTGAAAATATGTATATCGATAAGCAAAAATGTATACTATTTACTAAATCGTGGATGAAACTGAAGAAGGAAGAAAAATTGAAACGTTGAGCAAACGTGTTAACCCGGTTTGAAAATTGGAACAATTCTGTAAGCCAAGGGAAAGATAAGTTGGCATGGGTTTGACGTATGGAAGACGTCGAGTGTGGGTTCGGTACGGTGATGTCGTCGATTCGTCTTCCCTTTTCGTTCTACACTTCTCCACCTCGTCTGACAGCCATTCACTGGCCAGGACTACGTTACATCGTTCTTGCACACTGATTGTTCCGTCCCGGGTAGCGAATTCGATTTATCAATCGACTATCTTCGGTTCTCACCACTTTTCATCGTCCCTAAAGAAATTCAATTTTCTAAATTTATTATCGCTCACATATATATATTGTTGTTCCGTTCCCATTCAGCGAATCGTGAATCGGATTTTCTAAAGAATCGTTTTAAAGTCGTAAAGTTTTTAAAGACTCGTAAAGTTTTTCATCTCTTTAACTTTGTCGCGCTCCCTCCCTCCCTCCCTTTCCCGGCCATCGGATGACGCGAAATAAAAAAGGAAGGCAAATATCAAATTTCTCGACCGTAGTTTCTCTCGATATGCGACAACAAGCTGAGACATTCATCCCATCGGCACGAGAGAGTCGTCGCGTCGTCGCGACGCGCCGTGTCAATTCTTTGGCCTCTTTCACATTTACATCGCGGGCAAATGTAAATCTGAACAGGCCGATTTTTCAATTGCACAAATGTTGAACCAGTTGCTCAGACGGTGTTATTAATACAGATTACATCTTTCCGTGGGCGACGAGCGAAATCATTTCAAGCAGTCCTGATTGCCACCACATGCGGGTGCGTTTAAAGTCGTACTAATTAACACGGCAGCGATTCAAGATGTCGGCGCTGCACAGCGGAATGGGTTGAGACGGTGGAAGTCTTAAGGCGGCGTGTTCTCTCCGGGGAGCCAAGTGTTAGGAGAATTAACAGCAACCCCTGATCTTGGCCCTCTATGCTATCTCCCTAATAATAAACTGGTAATTCCCAATGCCCCTATAAGTTACTCCCTTTCAACGCCACAATAACCTACGAGTGTTAAGACGTATTGTCTAACGGGTGTTCGCTGTTCGTTCTGCCATACGCACCGCTCTGACGATTATCGCTTGATGGATGAATCGAGAAAACAGCTATTGTTGTAATATATATTGACTTCGGGGGAGGAAAAAGATCAAATTGATTGGTGCAGCAGCGAATCGAGCAACGAGTCGGTCTTCATATACGTATGTTCGTATAAATTTTTTCTATCTTTTTTTTTTTTTTTTTACATCTTACGTGTATATAAAAATTTATAAGTTAAAAAGAAAACTCGTTACGTAATTAAAATGTTCAAATATTCAAATCTTATTCTAAATTGAAAAGGAAACCGGCTACGTTCGATCAAATTAAATTCCTCGTTGAGCGATATTCCTCTCAAGAGGATGAACGAAATGAAAATTCTTTTTCATTAAAAATATGATGATACCGTGTAATATCGTGTACACATATTGTAAAATAAACGTCTAAAGATAAAGAACGTGAACATTTCGATATATATATATAGTGTAGTCGAGTAACGAAGAAGGAGGGGTAGATCGCGGTTAACGAACCAGAATTGTTGATTAATCGACGGTTTCTAATTTATCCGGTGAAGTAAGCAAACACTAGGGGCAAGACAGAATTTCCAGATTCCTCGGCAACGTTTACCACGATGGAATATTGATGATCACGCGTTTTGCATATGTACCCTCTTCCGGACATTTAGCGAAACTCCGTCGACCGGAAGGTAATTCGCAGTTCGAATGAATTCGTCATGATTTCGTGAGCAATGTTCACCCGTTACATCGTTACAGGGTACGCTCACCTTTATCATAGGCATCCACCGCGGCTTGCAAAGTGCCTTGCTTTCGAGACGGGTTTTCGAGGTGTAAAACGACGGAAAGAGTGAAAGAGAGAGAGAGAGAGAGAGAGAGAGAAGGAGGGAGAGACAAGGAGGGAGAGAGAGAAGAGCGGGGCTGTAAACTCGCGAGGAGGATTCAACCTCTCAACGGAACCGCTTGGATTTATGGGCATAAATTTCTATCCAATAAGAAGCAGCATTCTTGCACTTTATGAACGTGATATTATATATATCGTGCCAACGTTCAATGAAATATTTCGAAATTGGGGACAACTATGCTCGATTCGATAATTTAACGTCACAACTATTAACTTGTGTACAACACATATTAAACATAGAAGATATCGTAAGAAGTGAAAGTAATATTGAAGAAAATAACTTGGATTATTTTAATGTAATATAATGATGAATCTTAATCTTGATTCGCGATTAATCACTCGTGGACATAAGTTTCTCATGAATCTAATCACGTGCTTGAGAACCAGGCACTAAAAAGCAAGGAGAAACGTCTTATTGCGCGCAAAGGACTTGTTCTCCTCTGTTTAGCCGTGGATATCTACTTCGTAGATTAGGAACGAAGGGAATGGTAACAGTGACCGATAAATTTCATGGTGACTGTCTCTTACTTGTAATTAAACGCACAATTTAAACAGGCCGTTAATGTCACCATGCCCAAACCAAAGTGTCTTCTCTTGGTAAGCGTCCTTAGAAACCTGCTTTACCGCTAGGATCAATTGGATCACGTTCCCGTAATAAATAGAAAACCGGCGAAACTAACGATTGAAAAAAATATAACTTGACGTTAAGACAACATTTATTCTCCCTTCTCAAACTTCATCTATAGGTGTTGTACTTTGATGTAATACTTAATATTTAAATAATGATTTTCGAATGACGTATTCATGTGTTCAAAGATATCCAACGATACATATACGTTATTTAAATATTACGTACGTGTATAATTTAAAAAGAACAGTAATATCATTTCGAATTTGGAATTAATCGGAAATTGAAAAAGTTATCGATAATGAAAACGTTTTGTCTCAACATATCGTCAAGATCTAATATCTGGAAATTTTAGTAATTTACTCTGTTCTTCTTGCACGAAAAATGTCCAAGCATACGTATCATGACAATTCTAGAACCGATAAAAAAAAATATTTTACTTCATAAAGTTCAGAAGTCTATTTATAAATTCTTCATTCAAATAATCCATGCATGTTGACACGGAAATTATCATCGATCTATCAAAAAAAAAAAAAAAAAAGAAAGGTACATGATTTCATTATATATGCGTATAAACGAAACGCATTCCTAATTACAGCATTGTGACAACCCATGCCACGTACCAGTCGAACATCTGCGATCCATCGTGACGGATAAATCACCTTGGGACCACCCTCCAATCGCATCTCGGCCATCGCCTTGCATATAGACAGTTACTAATGAGCCAACCCCATTTAATTAACCGTATATAGCTTCGACACAACTGCCATACTATTTCCCGCTTAGTACACCATGCGTTATAGTCCTTTTTTTTTTTATCGACGAGCCCTTCCTTTATCGTCAATTCAGAGACTAAAATTTCGCTAACGTTAGATTCGAAATGTAGCACATCTGTTCGATACTCACTTGAGATATAATTTTAAATAATTTATCGATGATTTTTCATGCACGAACAGCAGAAATTTAATAGAAATTAAAATATATAGATACGTACGTATATTGCGTTGTATCAGCCATAACATATGAAATTTAGGAAATCGTTCATTCTGTCATGTAAATGTCATAAATTATAGAAACTTAATAGCAATGAAACATATATACATATATATATATATTTATATATATATATACAAAATATAAATTATTTCTTTCATAAATATAAAATCGTAAGTTTAATATGTCACGTTAAATTTAAAAATTTTTTTCTTTTTACGATGATTTAATATTTGAGATTAATAAATATCACCCATTTGAATGCATAATGTTATCCAAGATATCAATAGGTTAGATCACTTTTTTAAACTGTTGTACATAAATATATGTAGAAATATAAATATAAATGTTATTATTATAGGCATATACCTACGTGAAACGTGATAAATGGTAGTAACTTTTATTAAATGCAAAATTATAATATTTTTTTTAAAATTGAATCGAACTTAAAAATCTTTGTTTATATCATATTTTTAGACAATTACAAATGAGAAAGTTCAAATATGATATTAAAATTAAATATTACGAAATAAAATTCGATATTTCTTTCATAATTATACGTATTAACGATCAATTATTTTAATTTAATAATAAGATATTGTAAAATAAAAATAAAATGACTATCTTTCTTTTTGAAATACAATGTAACCAACAGCCTCCGTGGCGCAATCGGCTAGCGCGTTCGGCTGTTAACCGAAAGGTTGGTGGTTCGAGCCCACCCGGGGGCGTGTTTTTTTTTTTTGTTTTTTGAGTTGTTTTATTCATGCCATAATCGTAATAAATGTAGAAAAAAATATTTTTCATTCCTCGCAATTTTAATTCAAACAATTTCAAGCAAGATAATGTTAATATCATTATTTTATTATATCCTCCGATTTAATTTCATCAATGTAATAATTTGTGTGTTTTATCGTTGTATGAAAATAATGATCAAAGATAATACAGTATTAAAAATAACTTTTCAAGTATTATATTATATTATTTTTTTTTTTTCATTATTTCATAAATCACATAGTAAAATTAGTAAAAATTATTTTGAAATATACGTATGAAAATATCAAATATTTGGTATTAAATGTTGAAAGTACAAGCGAGTTCAACTATATTTATATAATCTCATTATATAAAATAAAATTGTAATTAAAATTGTATTTAATATAAAAATGTTATTTATAAATTATGTTATATATTATGTTATTTATAAATATTATCTATTAGAAAAGAAAATATATTTTAAACATTAATATTTAAATTTCAAACAATAAATCATCTAATAAAAAAAAGAAATAATTTTATTTATCCAATACTTTTTTTCCTTTTTTTATTTTTCTAAGATGGAAGTTATAAAATACGAATAAGTAAATAATAAGTAAAGTATTATTAACGTGATTAAACGTTAACAATAATGAATATCTATATAAGAAAATCAAAAGTAAATTATTAATAATGTCAAAAAAAAAATATTTATAACTGTTTTAAATGATAAAAACGATTATAAGGTTACTAAATACTAAAATAAATATAATATAATAAGATTTTTTAATTTGTATCGTTATTTAAATTATAAATAAGAAAAGTAAAAACAGCTTATATATATATCGAATTACAATATATCGAACTGGAACTATAAAATTTAATATAAGAAAAGTGTTGTCAACGGCGCCGTGGCTTAGTTGGTTAAAGCGCCTGTCTAGTAAACAGGAGATCGAGGGTTCGAATCCCTCCGGGGCCTTGTTACGAATCAAATAGTAATTTATTTTTTATAATTCTATTTTTTTTTCATTATATTCATTTCTAAATATATTATAAAATCAATTTTTATTATTAAAATAATTAAATATAATACCCTGTAAGTATTATTATATTGTTTTTATACGCAGCAGTATTTTATTTATATGCATTACTTCATTATATGATCTATCATTATTTCAATATATGAAATCCAAAAAATATATATCCATATGTACGATATATATATGATGATTTCTTAATTATTATATAATATTAGCAATGTATATTAACAATGTATATAAACATATAAACATATAATTATTGCATTCAAATTATTATTATTATCTTTGTACTTTCATTAATTACTACAAGAAAAAAAATATAATTTTTTATTAATAGAAATTATCATGACATAAAATAAAAATAAAAAAATAAATTTAACAAATTATATTATATTATCTTATTGTTAAATAATAAAAAAGCATATGAATAACATTATTTTCGCAATAATCTATTATCGTTTCGATGAAATATAAAATTTCACGTAAAGTCAAATGCATAACAAAGTTTAAGCGACAGTGTCGCCACATGCGTGTGATATTACGAAGGTGGCTGCCTTGCTGCCAATCAATGAAAAAACTTCGTTGTTGTCGTTTATATAGTGCGTGGTGTTATAACCTTTTGTGCCAAAATGAGTTTATATACGGATCCTCTTTGTTTAAATAAACATAATTTATTTTTAGAATTAAAAAATGGCTTATCGGGAAATATCAAAGATACGAGGAATATTTTAGAAATTCGTGACAATGTGTTGTACGTATGGAATGCGAATGATTCTTGTGTGATGACATTAAACGTTGCAGCATCGCGGGAAAAAGACGGAGATGTACTTTATCAAGTAAGTCAACAACGTTCAATTCATAATCAAATTATACGATTTATAGATAATTTAATAGGGGGGGAAAAAAAAATAACGAGATATATCTTTACATCGAATTGCTTATTGTATACAAACCTAACCTGTATAACGTGTATCGAAATGCGCGCAAGCGCTTTATTTTCTATCTTCATTCATATTTGCTGCAATAATAATGAAATATAAATATAATAATCAGAAAACGAATCTTTATTAGGAAATCAATGTATGCTGTCATAATGTAATCTATTTAAATATCAATCTATTAGAAAAATTTTATAAGAAAAATATTTATGATATATCTGTATCAAATTCACAATAAATTAAATACACGTTATATCGATTATATCGGTTATTTATATAATTTTTATATAAATGTATAATATTATTTGTATAATTTTTTTTGGTTACAATACGAAATCGATAGATAAATTCGAGACTCAAATATTAAAAACTATTGAACTTTTAATTATATCTTTTTCAATCTCTTATCACATGGAACGTTAAAAAAATATTTAAAATCGAATGAGTAATTAATGAAAAAGTGGTAATAAATTATTATTGTTACTTGTACATAAACATATTTATAAATAATATAATATCGAAATCTTAATATAATATCTATTTAGTCGTTGCGATTCTATATTTTAACATCTGAAAAATTGAATTTCATTCGAAAGTAGATAAATATATAAACATTCAAGAAAACGACGAGAATCGTGGGAAAAAGCGGCCGATCACTTTTGGGCTAATGATTCGGTCGTTGATTAAGCAGAAGTTGCTCGATAATCGAGACCATTATCGTGGCACGATGCGTTCGCTTTACGACGATTACCGCGAAAGCGTTTTCTCCGGCGAACTTTTGATTCGAAGCGATTAAGCTCCGGTTAAATTATGGTCCGCGATACCAATATACATAGACAGTGGCAGGAGCGCGTGTCCGCGGACGCGCATAGGTGGACGCGTCTCGCGGTTAATCGGTGTACGTGCATACGCGCGTTAGTGGAAAATGATTACGTGGTAAATGAAAGGGAAGGGGGAGGGGAGGACATGGCGAACGCAACGCGCAGTGAGAATGGGCAGAACAGTTTCGTTCTCGGCTGTGCTTTTATTTCATTTCAATGGTACCGTAGGATCACCGGGTACATTAATGTCTCTGTGTCCGTGTACGTGGGCTCGCGCGCGCGCGCGCGCGCGACCGACCGAGCGGACGCGCGAGAGACCAAAAGACCGGTGAGGGGATAATTTATAGGAAATGGGTTGTTCGACGCTCCGGAGTAATTTAATTAAAATAAATGTCCGTACCGCGGAGGAACGTTACCCACGAACCCGCGGTCCACAACTGCGAATAAAATGCAAATTCAGACCCTTCACCGGGTTACGTATGGGTATTCGTAGCTAGGTAGATAAAGAGTACCCGCCGAGGGGGAATAGAGGAGTCTCGCCAAGGGTCCCCATCTCTTTCACTTTCTCTCTTTCTCTCTCGTTCTCTTTGGGGACCGATCATCGCTCGTTCACCCGTTGATTTGATAAGGGAAAATCCTGAGGAACCTCTCTCTATTCGCTTCCGTGTCTTCTTTCACGTTTTACTCTCGTCTCGATTCTAGAATTTTAAGAAGAGGTAAGAAAAAAATTGATTTTTCCTCCGTTTCGATTTTCGATGTATCTACATATATATATATGAAACATGCGAATATATGGAAAGAGATACGTAGAGATATGTAACCTAGAATCTCTTCCCTCGTTTAATCAATCTAAACGATTCTCGCGGTAATTTTTCTAAGAGTCGATCGAATCGTGGACCACTCTCCCAAGGGCCACTTTATGACCGGTACGTGCATGCGCGGTGGCCGACTGAAATATCGGTCGTAAATAATAAAAGTTAGCGAGGTTCCTCCCTGGCGCGCACGGCGGGACTTTAAACCGGAAGATAGGTGTCGCAGGATACGGACGAGGCAGCGTAGAAGGGGGCGAGATGAGGCGGGCGAAAGAGGGTGTGGGGCGGAGACAAAGACGCGCTATTGTCAACCGCTCCGCCATCGGAACCACCATCCGCCGCGGGAAACTTTGAATCATTTTTATTGCATAGAGTTATCTTTGTTACCAGCGGAACGAACGTCTAAACGCGTCCTCTCTGTCCCTTTCTCCGCTCTTTCTCCCTTCGTCTTCCTTCCAACCGACACCCCACCAAACTCTCACCCCTTCCTAGTCCGTACAGGTTATTCCCTCCCGTCGTTGGTCCTCGCCTTTCTGTTTCCCTCTACCTGCACACCCTTTTTGTTCTTCTCGCTCGACACGAGATAATACGAACGAGGAAGCGTTCACACCCCTTTGGCTGCCCAAATGGAATAAGTTCTTTAATTCGCGAATTTACCGCCGCTCTAACGAATTGCCCGTCCTTCTCGTCGAGATAACAAGCCTTCCTCTAGCTCTTTTCACCCGGCTTCAACTTTTAATTCTTCCCTCCGCTCTACCAATTTTCCGCACCCCCCGCCCCGATCCACGTACGCATTATTTATATTTCGATATTTTTCTCCATCGATTTCTTTCGATTCTCAAATCTCCATGTAGTAAAATCAATTCAAAATAACTCAACTCGAAATATAACAATTGCGCGTGAATATATACGTATATTTTCATAATTCTTCGTAACAAATCGAAACGATTTTAATAATTATAGATATGCGTCATTTAAAATATATATGTACCTAATCCTGGACAATCGAAATATATATCATTGATCGATAATATTTGTTTATTCGATCCTTCTTCGATGAATGAGATTTTTTTTTTTTTACGCTTTTCGTGGCGCTAAAAATTAACTTAAAGCGATATCTTCGCTTTAAAGAAAACGAGTAAAACGAAAAACGTTTAGATTTATGGATATGGTCGCAATAGTTCATACGATCTTTTCTATATCCTGTATAAAGGGACCATCTTATCTAAATTAAAAACGGCCATTCTCGGAATCGCGTAGCAAGATCGAAGGAAACAACGAGAAAATTCAGGTCTCAGGCAGTGAAAGAATGGGATATCTCGTAATAAGCAAAATCCTCTTGACGATAATTAAAAAGCAATTTTACGGTGACATTTGTACCTACAATGGCCGCCTTTTTTCCCAGATGTAAATATTCGGACACGCGAGTACGCAGCCACACCGCGTGACAATAAGAAACGCATACATATACTATATATATATATAACGCGCAAGTTGTGGAAAAACTAGATGTCTCGGCCCTGCTTTAATCAGATTACTCTCCGTTTCTCAACCGTTGAAAATATTTTTCAAACCGAGTGTCGTAACGTTTATCTTACGCTTGATATCTCTTTATTTATAAAAAACGAACTTGTTGAATTTTCTCGATAAATATGGATAACTCGTTTACTCAGTATTTTCAGTCGTAAAATTTAGATTACGAATCGTAAATTAATTATCACGTCGATGCTTACCCCGATAATTTTTGCCAAAAAAAAAAAAAAAAAAAAAGAAAGTTTTTTCTTCAAACAAATATTAAATTTATCGTTTGTGATTGTTTGTCACTCGAAACAAAGTATTATTAACTGGTGATAAAGAAAACGCGATCCTACATTCGAAAGATGAGATGAAAGTTAGAACGCTGGGCGAGAAGACATCTCGATGAAACGCAAAGCCTCGGCCTCGGCATATATTTGTTTTACAAGGTGTACGGTGATGAAGCCCGTGCACGAGCGTACTACGAGTAAACGAAGGGGGAATGTAGGATGGTGGGTCCCGTCAGTTGGTGGGCACAGGTTAGGTGGTCTTGCACGTGCAAGTGTACGAGAAGGTACGTGGAGCAATAAAATTCACGGGAAGTGTTTTACATCGGTAGCGTGGGGCCCTTGTGTGCTCTGTGGACAGGGGCGCTAGGGTGAGAGAGAGAGAGAGAAAACCTCGACGAATTCAGTAAGTGGCGGACAATAGCTTTTGTGGTGGACATGGACCAACTCATACCTCTGCCTCCCCTTTTCCTCTTCTCCGCTACATGCGTATTTCGTTCGTCGCGTCGCGCCACGGATATATTTCTTCTTTCGCGTAACTTTGTTTTCTTTCTTTCTTTTTTTTCTCTCTTTAACGCGCTAATAATACTTCTTCGAAAACACTCCTAAAAGTGATCTCTTTTTAAGCATTTCATTCTTGTCAAATCGATTTTATCACGAAATAAAGTACATTTTCGTTCGTGAAATTTTTCTTTTTTCCGATTAATGTTTATGTCGATCGTTAAAAGAAAAATCGTGTTGTACGTTCGATCGGCCTTAGGTATCGAGAAGAATGGAATTTTCTAGCGAGGAAGGGGATTGGAACGAGCTCGAGTGGCTTACGCGTTCCGCAGGGGGTGGTTTTGTCAGCTCTAGAATACCTTGGCAGGCTAATGCATTTCCTTTACAGTTTTAATGGGCATTCATAACTAAGTTTAATAATACCGGTAGGAGGGCAGCCGTCGTGGTTGCATATCTAATAATTCCACGGCTCTACCTCGCGCAGGAAGTGGCACACAGCGCGAATTTCAGCAATGGCTGCTCGAGTTCATCTCTCCGCTACTCTTCTTTACCGAAATTGTTCGACCTCTTTCTCCTTATCCTTCTCCCGCCCTCCTCCCCACTCTCTCTCTCTCTCTCTCAATCCTCGTTCTTCTTCGACTTCCTTCGACTGGACACTTGGAAAGTTTTCATTCACCGATTCGAACCGATTCATCTATTATTCGTTTCTTCGGAACAGTTGTCGGAAAATTTCCCACTTTGCGCTCTACTACGCTTCTTACTATTATTATGCATATTGCACACGTTGAAGATATTGCTAATTTTTTCGAAAGACAAGATGTCAAACGTCTTCTCCACGATTGGAGGGAGTCAGTTATTAATGCATCCGTTTCGAACGGGCAGAGATCGTGTTAACGTCATTGTTCTACGAGCTTTAAGACTAATCACGGCTAATTGTCCATTTAAATGGAAAACTTTTGGGAAGGGGGGGGGCCATCCATGCAGACTTAATCACCCCCGGATCGCGTACAAGGAGAATCTCGTGGAACGAGGAGATCTTTGGGCGGCGGGACGGGGTTCCGGCATAGCCATGGCATAATGGCGTTTTGGTTGTGGACCAAGATATAAATCCCGCCACCGTTATACCGCCACGAAACACCATCTTAGCTCGGTCTTCGCCGTCGTCGACGAGAAGAGCAGAGCGGCGTCGCCTCTAATAAATAACCCCGAGACAATGGACACTGTCCAAAACACGGTGGATCTTACGCCTTTAACTTGGGCACCGAGTCTTAACCCTTGCCCGTTTCCAGCAAAGCGCCTCCTTGCCCTCCCCCTTCTTCCCCGTCCCCCTCCCCCTCCTCCTACCACTTTTCTTCAACCGCTTCTCTCGCCACCTCGCAGGACGCGCTCCCTCCTCCTCCTTCCCCTCCTCCTTCGCCCGGAATTATAATGTTTGTTTCTAACAAATTACCATGATAATGGCCCGCGTCGCATGGCGAAACCGTGTCTTCGGTGGCACACTTAAATTACGCGACTACGAACAACCGTGCCACCCGTGCGAGAACGCGACCGGAACATCAGCAATGCTGCTTCCACGACCGCAGATTCCTACCGGGTAGTTGTAATGTTAATTAGCCACTTACCTACACCCTCCTCCCCCGCACAATCGGATCCCTCTTCGCCCAAGTATCTCCAACTTTCGTGTCTTTCGAATTTTTGTGGAGGGGGCATAGATCTCTCTGTTAATTCAGCCTATATTTTTTTAGATGCACGTAATCAAGTATGTGGGAGTATATAACGTTCGATCTTAATCTTATTTCAAGATTAATTTATTCGTTTCAAGCCTTCTGTTCTATTTTCAATTATTCTCGATCGAAAAGGATTTATCACTTGCGTTTATTGCGTTCACATGTTACGAAAAATTGCGTAGGCGAAAGGATATTGGAATTTTTTTTTCCACCAGTCAGAATAGTTTAATAGTTGAAATAGCAGGATTTTCTTGTTTCCCCGTGCCAACCTGTTCGCCCGCGATGTATCGTTACGAAAGAACATTTAGATTTTTTTTTTTTTTTCCCCTCCTCCTCATCATCGTATTCGCCGACACGTTGAGCTGGCGCGGCATCATAAAAATTATGTCGAAATCTACGAGCAACGACGTAATACTTTTCACATTTTCGGGCGGACAAGCCATTACGTGGAGTGGTGGTGCGAGGCCACGAAGGCGATAAACTTTATTTTCCAAAATCGTTGGGACGCACGTCCGATGCGTACTCGCGGCCGCGCCCTCTCATCGTTACGATCGCGATAACACGCGTTCGTAGAAACGCAGCGCGAGGGATGGCGGAGGATTCCGGCGGGAGGAGGGAGAAAAAAATAAAAATCCCGTAGCGCGTATTTTTTACTCGGTTCGCCACCACGCTTTCACCCGCTCTTCGTATAAAAACCGAAATGTCCGCCGCTCCCATACGGGTTACCGCGTAATCATCGCCACGAGTAATTCGCGCTCGATGCTTTATAAATATCTATTCTCTCCCCGATTAAATAGTATATTTTTGAATCGAATTTGAGAAGAACGCTCCTCCAAACGTATACCTAGTTATCGCGTTCAGTATCGCGTTAAACGTAGTCGATATCTCCATGCGATGATCCGTGAGAAGTAAAGTATTGTATTATTGATGTCCAGAGCTTTTATCCAGTACGAGTTTCCATAAAGAGCGAAGAAACAACATTGTATTCATTTTCGAATAAAAGTTAATCTTACCTGTTAACGATGAAAATGATCGATAATCTTTCGATCAAAAATATCGTACGATGATTGTATGTATTACGTTGTATGTATTACGTCTGCGTTATATCACGGGAATAACGCTTGATTTAAAAAAGAATTATTATTGTCGAATTGTTATACATTATCTTGCTTGCCGTTTTTATATCACGACCATTTTTGGACACCGTTTAATCCAAAATGCAACAGGGTAATTCGGAATATGGCAGAGCGGGTAAGTGGTAAAAACCGGATGGAAGATGATTTCACGCGTAAAAATAAATCGGAAATACGAAATAAAATGTTTTTGCAAAAAACATTGTATTTTTTTGTCCTCTCGTTTGATCGTCAACTTTGCTTCTGTTATAATGATTGATATTTCTTGATAGAGTTGTGAACTAACGATTCTTCGATACCGTCTTTTTGAATTTTATTTCTTTCAATCGCAAAGATTATATTCTACGATACACATAGAATTTTTCTCATGGAATATCGCCTTGATATAATTTCAGAAATAAGCAATCCACATAGTTAATATGAATATTTAATTTAAAATACTATAAAATTCAAAGGAAGAAATTTTTAAGTGCATCAGCTGAATATTTTAAATTCGATCTTTCTCGAAAATTATAATTCGTCGATAAATTTTTATCGCACATTCTCAATTAAATTTTACTTCTCGCGATTAGATTTATTAAATTAATTAGATTTTTAGTGCCCGATGGTAGAATATATTTTATTTTCTGCAAGATGCTAGTGCAAATTTCTTTTTCTTTTATTCTAGTTTTGATCGAAACTTGTTATTTAAATTATATATATATACACACGGTTATAATTACTATATACAAGCGAATTTCATCGTTATATTTCATAATTAAATTTTGTAATTCGTACAATATTTTTGTAGCGCGTACACGTACATTACATTTTGTAAACGCTTAATAAAAATTTGAACAGTTGTGTAATTGCCGTAACTGTAAAATTGGGTAACCAACATCGTTACGATTTTATCGAAAAGGTAATGTTACCTCTTCACTTTTATTAGAAACGTGCAATATATCTACAGATTTTAACCAATCGAGAAACTCGTCTCGATTCTTCTTCTTCCACATGATATTTCGAAGCGATATTTCGAAGCGATCAACATCTTCGTAATATCTTTATTTTTAAAATATATCTTTTTTCTTCGCATATTTTTCCCTGGTTCGAGGTTCAATCGGTTTCGGAAGAGACGGTTCGGAACGAATGACGGAAACGGCGGTTAAAAACTTATCGAATATACTCTCGGGAGACTCGGATAATCGATTAAAGAATAAGGGGATAAAATTACGAAGGTAGGAGCGAAAGAAGGAGCGAGGTTGAGCAACGTCTGGCTTGGCCCTGGAGCGGTAAATCCAGAAACGGTGTTACGGGGCGGGCCGGAGATAATGCGCAATCATTTTGGAATGGAAATTAAAATCAGATGATGAATCCTAACGATGCCGTTTATTATTTTAATTTTCCGCGAAGACCGCGGCAACGCGGGCTACCAACCGCTCCTACAGACGTCTCTGCACCACCGGTAACTCCAGTTCGAGACACTAAATTACCTTCCTATTAGCCGTATAATTACAAGATGGCCCCGGTAATTTCCGTTTATTCCGACTTCGTCTCGCCGAACTGGGCTTTATATTACAAGCTATAAGCTCGCCTTCCGAGTTTTCCCTTATCGCGCTCGCGTCACCTCGTTAATCAAGCGATTTTCATTCGAACATCCATGAACTCGGTCCATCTCCGACCGAGATCGAGAGTACAAATTTCCTTATTTTCCATTTTCGTTCCAGGATATTTCAACAAAATTGTGTGTGTTTTTTTTTCTCTTATCGTTATTCTTCCCGCGGATTCGAAAGATAAAAAATTCTTTCCTTCGAACGCATCGATGATCACGAGTTTTCTTCTCTTTCGTCCCGTCCTTTCTTCCCACGCGTTCGAAGGGGAGGATTTACGCTCGCAACTTACGCAATGATATAATAAAGGCAAACTCGGTCGATTTCACCGTTTAACCATCTTCTTCGTTTCTTTTCTCCTGCTTTATTATATATATACATATAACGCGACTCGTAACTTTTTACGAGAACGATCGTAACGTCGATACAATAACATCGTCGGTATCGCGTCTGCGAAAATTCCATCGATTTCGCTTTCCCTTCGGATGGAAATAAGCCTACGTACGATTATCTTAACAGCGTAAGGTTAACGTTTCCAAGGGAGAGAAAATAATATTATTACGGCGCAGTTCGACTCGTTCCCCTCCCTCCCCTCCGGTTTTGACGATTTAATTCGTCGCTCGACAAACTTTAATATCCTCGCTCGTTCGATCCGACCGAAGCGAATTTCTCTGCAATAATACCTCCTCCAAGATTTATATTTAGGAAGAAGAGAAAGGGGGCGAGATATATTCGACGTTTTTTCCCGTTCGTTCGAAAAGTATCTTTTGAAAAATCTGTTTGAGAGATGGGACGGAAGGAAGGAAGAAAGGAAGAAGAAGAGAAATGTAAAAACGAATGTACTCATCGTCGGTACAAATAAATCTCGGAGCTATTTGATATTTAAGAAAAACTCGAGCGACTGATATAACCGGTATAAAAATTGCACGAACGGGCATTTGTCTAAAAACTGAGACAACCGCTTTGGAACACAGCGTAATACAGCGGAATTGTTATTCTTATTATTTCTACAGACGTTATTTCATGCTAACAAAGAAAAGTGCTTGGCTAAGGCCAATATACCTACTTTGTTTCTAACGTCCGTTACGTAAATTCTGTGCTCGCTTTCACATACTTCCAAGATTACTTTTCTGTCCGGCGTAGAGCTAGGGGGTAGGTAATTAAAACCTCGAGTAGGTAAATAACCGACTGCCAGACCGCCAGCGGAGCTACCGAGAAACGTAATAAGTAGGCGAGTTCGTAGCCTTAAAAAGGGAGATCCTTAAAAAACGTCGGCCCCCTCCCCCTCCTCCCTCTCCTCCCTTCCTCCCCTCCAGATCTCCCATTTTTTGTGTTAATTTGAATTTCGTAATTAACCGGCTACGTATGAATTCTCCAGAGAATACATAAAGGTCCTTCCTTTAATTTCCGCGAGGATTCGTTATAATACCCCGCGCCCCCCTTGCGCGTTGGAACGTGGATTTTCTGACCTCGAAGGGGACGCGACCGGAGAGGATGCGTGGAAAGGAAGGAAAATGGCCACCAACGGGTTGTGGCCCGCAATATCCCATCTTTCCCGCGATCAACCACGAAATTCCTTGGAAACGAGTTCTCTCTTTTTTCCCCACCCTATATATGTATATATATGTATATCATCTCCCTCCTCGATTATACGATTATTATTTATTTTCCCGCTTTCCTCCAAATTTCTCTTCTCCGATCGAGTTTTTATCCGTTTTACCGTTTCCGTTTCGACTCGTTTCCATTAAATTGGGCGAGATTTAAGAAGCCGGCGTAGTGAAAAATAAGAGAGTCTCTCTCTCCCGAAATCTCCGTTCTCGAAAGATAATCGAGACGACGGTGATTGCCGGGGTGGTGGCCGTCCGACGATCGAGAGGGGCTTGTCGTAATTACCGAATATTTTTCTCGCCCGGCCCTCCCCTAAAACCTGATTGATATTTTGTATTCAAGAGGAGCGTCGTTTACCTTCTCTTCCACGGTTAACGATGCTTTTCCGACCGCCAAAGAGGAAATCACGAATTCAAATCGTCCGATCGATAATTGAATATACCATCTCTCTCTCTCTCTCTCTCTCTCTCGTTTTAATAATTCCATTACGATCTATTTATCCTTTTTCTTTTCACGCTTCGTTCGTCTTGAAAATTTCGAAACTTACTCTTGTCGCTCGACTCGACTCGATTCGACGCGTGTGCGTGCGCAAGAGTGAGAGAGAGAGCTTATCCCCGAGTAGGCTCGATCGCGAGTAGGGGCGACGCGATGCGACGACGAGATGGTGGCACTCGGGGCTTGATATAAAACGCAGAAAGGAAGGGTCCTTACAAACTCACGCCCCATTTCGCTCAAGGTTCATCTTTAATTTCTTCGCGTTTTTCCTCCGCTCCCCCTCCCCTCGACACTCGACACTCCTTTAAATTCCGCGTGAACCCACCCACCCCCTCGTCGAGCGGCTCGATCCCCTCCTCCCCATCCCATCCTCCCCCCCGCGTTACCGTTCGCTCATTTCTCCGCTTGTCTTACGGCGATTAACCGGGCTCTCGACCGGGCTCCTCCCTCACCCTTCACCTCCCGACTTTCTTCCACCACCTCGCCTTCTTCCACGCCGTAGTCACATTCTTAATATCGTCTTTTTAACATTTTTTTAAGCGCCATTAGGGAAACTATATTGCCACTCTCGAGGGGGGAGGAAGGGAGGGAGGGAGGGGGTAAGATCGGCGCTTCTTCCGTCTGTTCGGGCTCCGGCCCCGAACACACGCTCTTGTCCCGTTACCCGTTTAAATTACGCGAATAAATTTCCTTTATTTTTACCGACGCTGCACCCTCGCCCTCACCCCTACCTAGGACGTACCTACGTGATCCGCCGGACCGAGCGCCCCGATAAAGAATATCGTCGTACTCCGTTTAACGACCACGATTCCACTGTACTTTCGCGTTGCCCGATCATTATCCCGACTCGCCAATTACGTCTCGATGGAATTAGGGCCCGTTTTTTGTTTCCCCCACTTTTAAGCGACAACAAGATTATCGCCGTTTATCCTTAAACGGACGGTTGGTGAACGTGACGTACGATGACTCTTCGTTCAAATATTTTCCATTTGCGTCTCGTTAAAAGTAATTTTTTTAATAAGTAAATAGCTTCGAGTTATTTATTACCATTTTTAAGTTGAATCAAGCGAGCAAAATTCCGTTTTTTTTTTTGTCAATCTTGAAAACGATTCGAACGAACAGGGAGGGGAAAAAAGTTGTCAGACACCCGAAGCGTCTCGATTTAATTATCGCCCTCGTAGGGAAGTTTACAGCCTTATTTATCGCGCGAAATGAGAGAGGGGCCAGAGGGAGAGAGGATTCGGTGTACTTAAAATGTACAAATCTGACTGTCAGCTTGCTGTCAGGAATATTCCACCCTCGCACGGTTTTCCCGCTCGTCATGGTCGCTCAAGTCCCGACATCTACAGTTTCGCTCCAAGTTACCGAGTGTAAATGTCGTCGACACCGTCCTTAAATTCCATCGCGTCCGCTTCGAAAAAAAAAAAAAAAAAAGAAAAAGAAAAAGAAAAAAAGAAAAACCAGATTTAAATCGATTTAGAATCGATTTAGAATCGGTCCTTTTTTTCGGATCGATACATCGTGCAAAAAAAAACGCTCGTTCGTTTTTTCTTCTTTTTTTTTTTTTATCTTCCACTCGAACGTAACTGGCACATCTTTCTTATTCGTCGCACGTCGAGAGAAAGGGAAATTAAAATCGGAGAAAATCCGGAGGAGCGATCTTAGGTTACAACGGTTTAGATAGCATCGAGTTTTTTCTCGAATCTCGGTCCCTGGGGGTGAACAAGAGGAGAAAGCCGTGCAGAAAGCGCAGAAGGGGTGAGCATATTTCATCGTAACACCACCCTGGCGTGCAATTTGTAGGTGGTACGCGAGAGGTCGTTGAGAATTCAATATCCAAGCGAATCGGATATATATCGAGGAGAAACAAAAGTTACGATGAGAAAATTGCAACGGTTCTTGTCTTTCGTCTTGGAAATCGAATTAAGGAAGGAACGATACGACGGGCGGGGGATCCGATTTAAGTATCGGGGATGAGATTCAATTTGAATTTAGAAGCGAGGACGAAAATTGCGATTCGCCGTTTCAATCTTGATTTAAACATCCATTTCCAGGTAATCGTTTCAACAATTACTTGTCAAACATTGATTTTTAACAAGCCATTGCCAATCGTTATATGATTTTTCACGATTAAAGTTCAATAGTTTTCGAATAATCGAAACGAGGGAAAAATATCGTTCTTATGCGAATGGAATAGATGCGATTCGACTCGATTAAAACGTTAAGGGAAATAACGTGGCGAGATCGATACGAGTCTTCCAATTTCGCGACGAGAATCTTTCGCAATTAGACTTTTTAATTTTTATTAGCAACACTCGCCGTCCGCCTAAGCGTATGCATAATGCCATGAATATTTTCGTCGTAATTCTGCCAACTTGTCTCCTAAGGAATTAACCCTTAAATTAGCTGTTAGCTTCAGTCTCAGACGCAAAGTCCCCGCGTTCTGATAAATTAGAACCTCTCTTGGCTTGCTTCTTCCTTTATCCGCCTTTTCTTTTTCGTTCTTTCTCTTCCTCTCTCTCTCTCTCCGCAAAGTCGAAATTCTTGTCCACCGTCAGAAAATCACTTCTCGCCTACCCTCCCGAAACTGAGCCGCTTTCGCCTAATGAATAATAATTTCTCGATTATCGATCTCTTTCGAATACTTTCACTAATCCCGTTGAATCATTTATATTTCCACGATTGAATGATAACGTCGAGACAAATTGTTTTAAGCTCAAAAAAAAAAAAAAAAAAAGAAGAAAAAAAAGAAGAAATACGGTGAAAGATCTCGATACGATAATTGAATTTATTTGTGTCAGTGATAATTCGAACGACGTAACGATCTCCATTCGCAAAAGTAGCGATTTACTTTTTATCGCTTTTTTTTTTTTTTTTTTGAGAAGAATATTTATACGCCGTATAATATAAAATTACGCGATCGTTCTAAACGTTAAAAAAAAATCTTAACTTTCAATCGGATTTTTCGGTGGAGGGTGGCAAATAACCGAGTCAGATAGGAGATTTCAATGCCGCTATGCCACGAATCGAATGCCGATGCGAACAGTTCGCACTTACTTACCACCCTCGCTCTTCGAATCGCAGGTTCGTCATCCACGATTACGGTCCAACGAAATCTCGATTGTACGTAATCTCGATCACATATTTCATATATCACGTTATATACACGATTATATCATAATTCGTTTTTTTTTTTTTCGTATTCATTAATAATAAATACGAGTGTTTTCGATCCAAACTTAGCAATTCTCGCGTCAAAGTTAAAAATTAAAAATCTACGTACGCGTTTCCAATAATAATTCGATGTTGAAAAAATGGTCCATCTTCTACTTTATATCATCTCATCGATTTATGTGCGTGTATGTGCCGCATACTTGTCGCTAACTTTGCCGAACAAAGTTTAAACACTCGTCAAACTCGACACGAGTCGTTTAACTCATGAAAGAATCGACAAAGATAAGGTTGGATCGCGAACGAAGGAAGGAAACGATGGAAGAAAGCGAGGCGGGTCGAAAACGTAGCCTAATACTCTGACAGATATACGAGGTGCAGTCCGGCAGCAGCTCGACCAGTGCAACTTATTAGACTTCGTGCTCTCGGCCGGAGCTTCCATACTCGAGAGGTTCCAGGGCTTATTTAAGCCGGCTTCCTAAGTGCGCATACTAAATATGATAATATTGCAACGGCAAAAAACGTCAGCGGTATTTAGCCCCCTAATTAGGGGATCGTGACTCGTTTGCGAACGTTTCATTTCGTTGGTTTTCGCCTTTTTCCGCGCCACATTTCTGACTTCCGTCCCCGACCACCCGCCTTCTTATATTGCGCTTTTGTTTCCGTTCCTTCTGACAATAAGTTGAGTAATAAATGGACGACGTGACACAGGCAAGTTGCGAAATTACGGACAGTTTGCTTCGTTTCGCGACATCGTCATCCCGGCCACGCTCTTACCAGCCAAGTAATTAAATGGCTGCCTGGTATTCCGAAAACGCGCCTCAAATCCATATTTCGAGCGAAATGATACGCGCGTTTCTATATTTTCACCGATATTTATTCATCCTTCCCCGTTCTTTCAAATTCTCTCCGTTTAACCGTTTAACTTTTCTCGACCATTCGTTTTCTATTTCAATCGTGTACATACACAATAGGATTACGCAAAAATCTAATTTGCTCGTGGGTTCATTTAATCTATCTATGATAAATGTCTATGCCTATAACTCGAATTTCGAAGAAACGATCATTTTCACCGATGCGAACAATCGTTAGAATTATTTTTCCTCCGTGTTATCGATCGTCTATCGATCGCAACGGATCGTTATACGACGTTGGTCCAAGTTTGAAATTAATAATCCCTTTATCGATAAGACAGATGGTTGCCTCCGTCTCCACGAAAGTTATTCCGTTTTAATCCGAGGATGACGGGGAGTGGAGTGGCGTAATCACCGATATATCGCGAGAAGGAAAGAAAACGCGGGTATCCGCAATGCTGACCATCCATCCATCCCGGAGCAGGCTCGGTTCCAAAGTTGGTGCGCATGTATTCTTAATTCCTTAACGAATCCACGGGAGGCACTCGATGACTGGCCGATGCCGTCGGCGTAGGAGGATGACGTTGGTGGGTGGGAGGGAGGATTTGGCCGGTTATAGCTGCTATGAGAAAATAGGAAAAGCTCCTCGCGGGGCGGCCGGACCGGCGCGATGGACTTTGTGGGTGGAACCAGTTCGAATCCCGGGATGCCTCGGTAGCTTCGCATGCCCAACCCCCCGTCCTTTCTCACGGGGAGGTGTGCGGAACTAGCTTCCACCTTCCGCGGCGTAGTGCCTCCACCACCTCTCCCCCTCTCTTTCTCTTCGTCCCCCTTCGATCCTCGGCCTGCCTGGCCGCCCGTTTCTCCGTCCACCGGAGAAGGAACGAATTTCGTTTCTACCACCGCGCGTAGTACACAAAACCAACTTCTTTCTTTTCTCCCCAGCCTCCCCCTCCCCTCGAATCCGTTGTTGCTGCGTCCTCCTCCGTTGAAACGGAGAGATGGAGACTCGACGATTGTTCCTCTTGCTAAAAATGTGCTCCATCCATCGTCTTACGCACGTACTCACGTTATATATATATTGAAGTGATTGATGTTTGACGGGCAATAAGACTAAAACGTATTCGTATCAGTGATTCGATTTTTCGAAACGGTGAAAGTATCGATAAAAAGTAAGGGAATAAATGTAATACGCGCTTTGTAGATAGAACAGGAATACGCGATCGCGTGACTAAGGATTTTTTCAAAGGAAAAATACGGAGAAACGAGTTTGGAGGACATCGACGAACGATCTTTCGCGCGTCTTTTTTTCCTTCCTTTCTCGCTCACCTGGAACGGAAAGAGAGTATGGAAAGAATGGAGAAGGGAGAGAGAGAGAGAGAGGAAGGGGGGAGGTCGGACAAAGAGAAGAAAAGATAGAGACGGCAATAAGGGGATGAGCGGAAGAGAGAGTGGTGGAAGCCGTCCCGAGTCGACACAGCCGTAATGATTTTGTTTTAAGGGCGTGTTTAATTATGAATCCGCATCCGATTGAGGCTCCACCCCCCTTTGCACGCCGCCACCGGCTCTGCAAGAGACCCGGAGGGGTGGGGGGAGAGCAGAGAGGCGAGGGTGGAGGTAGAGGTCTGCTTTCGCGGCAGCTAGGTGGCCCTCTTTCGGCCTTAATTGCACCGTATATTATCCATGCGGTATTTCTAATTACTTATTTTTGCTCGACCGGCCACTCGCTCGGATGACTCTAATATCTTTGGCAGCCAGGCTGCGCACATTTAATTGGTGCGTAACGAGCCGGCACCAACTCGCCACTCTTCGTCCCTCCACGCGCTGTTGCGACCACGCACGATCCCATCAGAATGTGAAACCAGTCGATCGTTTCTCGCGCTAACATCGATAATATCCGATTCTTTTTATCCCGCCACCCGCTTCTTTAATCATAGATCTTCGTATATCAGCCTTCTTTCCACCTCTCGTATCTCGTAAAAAATTTCTGTTCCAATTTCTTTCCTTTCGATTTCTCGTCTCGTATTTCGAACCCGATCTTTGTTTACAGTTCGAACGAAAGTGCTGATATTCATGATATTCATTTCACTCGAAGAGAAACGAGAGGAAAGATTAGTAGTTTCGTAACGGGAGGCAGACCGATATTATTCGTTTTTCGTGGTCGGCTCGGATAGAAAGATTCGCTTCGCTCTCTCTTCTTTCGAGGCGAGGAGGCGAATAGGGAGAGGGAGTGGTGAACAGCGAAGCGACGTAATTCCGGGACGACAGGGCACGCAAGGAGGAGATGCTCGGCGCGGTGCAGCGGAACAACAGCGAAGAAACGCGAGACGCGATCATCTCACCGCGGACCGCGGGTGAATGAAATGCCCCGTTGTGAAACGCGGAGGCCAACGTTTGCGGCTGCTTTTGAGGAGGTTAACCGAGGACCTCGCTCGGATTAATTTCAACCATAGCGTTGAACGTTCATAACAGCCGTCACAGCGATAAACCTTTCGCGCATCGCTCAACTCCGTCTATAGGCTCGCTTCTGCTTCTTCTCCTCTCTCTCTCTCTCTTTCGTCCGGAAAGGACTCTTTTCAGGTCCCGTTGTCTCGCCACACGGGGAACCCGAGACCTTCCTTGGCTCGAGGAAACCGGTGCCGCTTTCAGTCCCGCCCGTGAAATAAAGCTCGCGCTAATTTGTCTCGCGGATTTAACCCTTTCGTCTCCTAAAGGGCAACCGTATACTCATCCATCACCTTGCCGCGTGCGATTCGCGTGGAAAACGGCATTCTCGTATATCGGGATTCGTCCTCCTTATTCTCGATCATTTTTAATAATATACACTCTTTCGAATTGAACGAAATCCGCCAAACATCCGAATCCGTTTCAATTTGTTCGAAATTTCAAAGATTCATAGTTCAAAAGAGGAAGAGGATCGGATTTGGAATTTTCGTCGCCTCGACGAGTGACGAGGGAATACGAGATTTTTATCAGCGAGCGAATTGGATGAAAATTGTCGATAATCGAGTCGGATTCGGCGCGCTTCTATACAATCAGCTTCGCGGTAATCGAGGGCGAGCAAAGGATAGCAGTGACGTGGGCGCCGCATACTCGAGGTTTTCGAGCGGCGGCCGCATCGCGAGAAGAAGAGGGTGGTGCGTTCATTCCGCACCGTCCCGTGCGAGTTGGTCATCCTGGCGTAGGACGACACAATTAAAATAGCTATGCTTACCAGAGCCACCACGCTCGAGGAAAGAGAAAGAGGCGAGTAGGAGGAGTTGGGGAGGGGTGAGGAAGAAAGAGGAAGAGGGTAGCACCCCGGGGGTACCCGCGAGAGGGTGCTGGTAAGTTCTTTCCGCTCGGCTGCAAGCAGAAAGGGAATTATTTTAATTGCGGACAGCCTCGGTCGACCAACCCCCAACCCCTGTCTGCTTCCCGCGCTCTTTCTTCGCCCCGTGTATGCGACTCTCAACCGTCTCCCTCTCCTTCTCTTTCCCTCTTGCTCGTCCTACACGGCAAATTCCACCCCCTGCCTCGTGCTAAAATTCTCCACGACCCACGCGCCCATTTACGTTCGAGCTTCAGCTTACGCGCGCCTGCATAGGTGGCAGGATCTGTCGAAGCGAGGAGAGGGATCGATCCTCTCTCGCCTCTGTCCCTTCCACGTATCTCGTCGATCGCGAGATCGAACGGTTTCGAAAAAGCGAAAACGATTTCTCTCTCTCTCTTTTTCTCTCTCTCGCTACAGCACGTCGACGACGACGAAACGAGCGACCGAGCAATTTATATACGATCCCGTACAATGCCCCGAATACTCTTAAATTCCACGTTCCACGCGTTCCCTTTACGGGATGTGTATATATATATAGCAATTCACCGGAGGAACGACTCAAGGATACGATACCCGCTTCGATCGCAAATAACGTCTATCCACTTACCGCTCCCTTGAAACCGATCTTCCCTCTTTGGAAACTAACCATCCGGTTGGTAACGTTGACCCTTGTAACAGGGTAAGAACATCGCGAATCGTATTGGGGATCAACGTTGGGATAAGAGTAAAAGCTCATCTCAACCACGATCGTTCGAAGTCGAATTCGATCGAAATCGAAAAGCATCCGATTTCGAGCAGGAATCGTTTGAGCGTTGGAAAGAAGGGGTTGGAAGGGAGAAGATTCGATGTTTCGAGAAGGAGATTTGACGAGCGGTTGAAGCGGGCGGTTAAACGGAGACGAGAATAAGATGAAAAAAGGAGGGGTGAACGAGGAGGAGGAGGGTTGCGAACGGTGGTCGGTCGGTGGCCGAGAGTGGAGCGGTGAAAGAATCTAAGCGGAAGTACGTGGCGTAGGGAGCGTGCAGGCAGGCTGGTACGGGTTGCAGTTTTCAAGCGTCCGCTTCCGGCCAGGGCTGAAAAGGACGCGGTTGGCTTCATTGTTAAACGGCGAAGCCGACGTCGTTGCTAGTTACCGTCGGCTAGCACCGCTCCCGGCGATGACGCAATTACCCGCCGCGGGAAAATAATTAATAACAATTAATCTCTCGTGTATGGCAGCGACTGGTGCTGCTTCTGCTGATGGTAGCGTAGACGATGCCGGGTGATGGTGGTTGCCGGTGATGGTGGTGGTGGTGCTGGTTGCCGGTGCCGGTGCCGGTGCCGGTGCCGGTGCTGGTTGTGCTGGTGGTGGTAGGAACGCGGAGGAGGCGCTATACTGCCCGCCCAGTAATTATGCTCGGATTATAAAGGTCGAGAGCCACCGCGAGTACTGAAGGGCTGTTCACTCGAACTGTTCACTTGGCATTTACACTTGCGGAACACCCTGAATCGCTCCAGGCCCCTTACGCATTTCACCCACCCCTTTTTTACCGGCCTCCGTCCCTCTCTCTCTTTCTCTTCTACTTCTACGCTTGTTTCCTATGCCACCCACCACTACTACCGTTAGCTGTTAGCCCACCTTTTACACCGCGGAAACAATGACGCTGTTGCCCCTTTTCTCTTCTCGGCCCTTTCCCATCGAGGGCCTTCCGCTCCGAGGGAGCCAACTTTTTCACCATCCGTACTTATTTCGTGTCCTCCTCCCTCTCCCTCCCCATCCCTCCTCCAAATCTCCTCTCGATGCATCGCGTCGAGCCATTTATCGATCACGTCGTCGTAAACGTAATCGAATTATTAAAAGAGAGAGAGAGAGAGAGAGTATGTCGTCATCAATTATTAAAATCATCAGTTATTACGTATATAATATATGGTAGAAAAGTGTATATGTATACATGCGAAATCTCAAGTCGATCGTAAATAACATCGACATTCGCGGTTGCTTTAATTCTTGCCAAATACGTCCAGCCTCTTTCTCCGCTTCACCCCTCTCTCTCTTCGCCTATCCTCCGAAATATACAGTTGGATCCGGTGCTCCGGACATTTGCGGCTCGTAACGATTATTACACCCGTTTCTCGACTCGTGTCCAACTCCTTCGCCCACATTACCACACGCGACCCACCTACACGCAAACGTTGGGAATAGAATCTCCACGAATTACGAAATTATCGAGCTAGTAGTAGATTCTTCCTTGGATATTTTATCGATCGATCGTTCGAAGAATCGGATACGAACGGAGGATGAGGATGTTGAAAGCCGGGCCTCGTATAAGAGGGAATAGCCGACTTATTTATCCAGATAAATAATAGGAAATAAAAAGGAGCGGCGGTGGCTCGGGCAAGATGAAGCGGAGTAGAGTCGGAGCGCCTCGGTAACAAATGTCTGCCACTCGATCTAAATTGAGTTAGCTACGTATAGAGGAGCGTCGTCTCCCTCGTCGCGCCGTCAACCCCTCCGCTCCCTCGTTCGACCCTTGGACGGCCGCTGCTCTATTCCTCTCGAAAAAGCAGGATATCGCCTGCGAGAGAGATTCGTGCCGGGACAACGGCCATATCGCTGCCTCTCTTTTTTCCGCTTCCACGGGACGGGGGGTCCCGGATAGATTTTTCTTCGCGGACTTAATCTAAGCCTCGAGTATAAAGCGACGATTGGGGAGACTCTCTCGCTCGAATTTTTTATTTAGGATACCTACGTTGACGCGTTTTCGTTGAGATTGCCAACCGCTCTTTTCGCTTAACGATTTCTCTACCTGGCTCCATTTGTTTCAATGTCGAATCGCGAAAAATCGTTTAAAATGTGGAAAGGATAAAAAAAAGAAAGAATAATTCGATCGATCGATTGAAATTTTCATAAATATATATTGTGATTTAAATATTCGTAAAAGAATAATTGCATTTACGCGCGAGAAATTATTTGAAACGCGAAGGATAGATTCCGATATCGAGTTTGCGATTCTCTCGTCTTTGGAGAATCGAAGCATTGTATAGATATGTATAGAAATAAACGGAATATATATACACACGCGTCTGGGATCTCTTTGATAAGAAACCGAATTGTGATTCCAGTCGCTTGCCGGCTGCTAACGATCCTCGACTAGCACCGAGCGAGCAGACCCTTTACCCTCTCTCTCTCTTTCCCTCGAACCCTCGTTCTCATTTCTCTCGACTTCTTAGCCAATACCCCACAATTAGCTTATCCTGTTAAACTCCGACCTCTCTTGCCTCGTTGAATTCGTTAAAATTAACCTTTCTGGCAGACACCAGGTTCGAAGTAAACCGCAACGACGGTTCCAACTCGCCTCTTATTTCGTCGCCGTCTCTCGTCGCCGCATCGCACCAGGTGAAAGGAGGTGAAACCGTTAACGACGAGATCCTGCTGAAAAAAAAGATTTTTTTCTTTTTTTTTTTTTTCCCCTAACCTTTCTTTCTTCTCTTCGTATTAAATGTTTATGCATCTATGATATATATATTTCAACGAACGCGATACAAACGCGAGACGTTAGTTAGTGGAATATTTTTCAACCGGGTTTTGTTTTAAGAGGGAAAGTTGATGGAGGAACGTCGAAAGAAAGAACGTCTGGCCGGCGAATCATTTTTCTTACGTGAATCCTAGAGTCGATAATTCAAAGCAGGAAGCCCGAGAGACGTATCAATTCACGTGTACACGAACACACGCGTTGGATATCCACGCTTCTCTCGGTGATCCGGCAACGATGCCTCGTCCAAATCCCTATAGAGTTTCGCAGCGAACGCTTGCCTTCTTCTTCCATGTAGGAACCCATTATCAAAATGGCCTCATTTCTTTCTCGGCTCTGTCTCCACCCTCTTATTGGAATTTCTTGCCGGGGTCTTCCTTCTTCCTCTATCCCTCTTCCACGAAGAATCCTTCGAAGAATTAGATCGATCGATCCTCTCCTATCGATATAACAAAGAGAAAGAAAATTCTCTCTTCGATTCGAGATCCGATCGATTGTCTTTTTCTCGAAAGATGAAGCGACGTTTGCTCCACGATGAAAGGATCGTTTCTTATGAATTTGAATATGTGCTTGAAAAAAAAGATGATTAAATTATCCTTAATTGTTCTTCGTTTTGTGATTAAACTCGTCAAGATGCCTCGGACGACACGCGGCGAATTATATTATATGGAAGAATGATAGAAAGACGCGATCGGAATGGAAAGTCGGCGATAAAGAAAGAAAAAAAATCGCGAAGAAGGATAGGGGGCGAGGGAAGAAAATTGTTTGACGCAACGTGGTAATTCAGTTTGCGGAATAATGGATCATTGCCCCGGCCGTAAGGCGGTGGTCAGTCCCTCATAAAGCATTCCAGCATCGTTCCAACAATCCCACAGGAATCCACCCCCGTTGCCTTCCCCTTCGTCGACCAAAGACCCGACCCACCATCCGACTCCGATGCTCCATTTCGACACTATCCTTTTTCTCCGTGGCAATTTCCTGTATCTTGACCACTCGAAAATAATACGATTAAACCGGCCGCGCATAAAATTGCATTTCGCATAGATGACGGGACGCCGAGTTAAAAATCCGTACACGATGGAATCCCTCCGTGAAACCTCGTGTAACCTCGCCCGTTGTCGAGATCCAAGTGATATTACATCGCCGATTAAATCCTGGGAACAGTAAGTCGAGGGGAAAATGGTTAAAATTGATATTCGAAACGGATTTCGTTCAATTAGAAATTAGATCAACTTCGAATAACAATATTTAAATCTACGTCGAATTATTTTGTGATAATTCCTCGATTATAACGGGTAAAATTTCGTATGGTGGAATAATTTTTCTTTTTATCTCTCACGGATCCGTTTATTATTACGACCAGAAGAGGAAAAATTGGTTGGAAAAAGTTTCTCTCAATCGAAATTGTTCGAAAAATTTTCCCCGTCTACTTACGACGCACGTACGTAATTATTCGTTAAATTCGTGTCGCGTAATTACGAGATTTTTACATTTTATGTTACATCTAAAATATACGTAAAAAATCTATTAAATCAAATACTACTCGATAGATAAATTTTACATCTTTGATAAATGTGTTTCGAATTTCGTTCGATCCTGTCTTGATCGTTATCGAAAAAGATGTAAAGAGAATTTATTTATAGTTTGAATAAATAATATCGATTGAAAAAGAAACAAAAATTTTAAATACACAACCAATCTATATCTGTTCCTTTTTTTATTCGATCTTTTGTCTCAAAGAGTGAGAAAGAGTGAGAGAGAAAGAAAGAGAGAGAGAATACATAACTCGGAAGCTGAAGATTTCCCCTTTAAGGCGATATCTTGACGGAAAACGAAGCAAAGGTAGCTCGATTACGGGACATTTGAAGAGATATAGCCACTCGCTGGCCACTACACGACCGATCGAGGGTCGTTTCTACCCCGAACTCCTGAATAGCCTTCGAACCGTAACCCTCGTGGCCCCAACCCCATCACTCCGGATGCAACAGGTGATCCTTTCTCGATATCGGCCCCATATGCCGTGTTGCATCGCCTCCTCGATAGCTCTCACCAACGACCAATTCGCACTCCCTGTATTCCCACTGATTCTCGCTCCTTTTTTTTTTTTTTTTTTTTTTTCCCCGTTCGGAGAAAGGGTCGGTTTGTGCTTTCAATTTAGTTCCTCGCCGGTGCGTTTAAAAAAGAATACACCATGTTCAAATCCTCGGTAACTGTATTAATTGAACCGCTGTCGCAATTTATCAACTTGGAAATGGGGTTACGTTCGTTCTATCAGCTTTATCTTTATAGCAGCGTTTTACTTCCGACGAGTATCATTCTCGGATTGTAATCTAATTACTTTCTACGCTTGTGTTCTCTATGTTCTCTAATTTTCTTAGTCATCTTAGAAAGTAACGATTGATAAAAAAAAACAATGGAAATAGAATCTGGGATGCAAACGATTCGAAATGACTCGGCTACGAAATTGTTTGAATCAATTAATTAATATCTTTACGAATATAATCGTTTTGTAAATATATTTGAGTAGAAATTTCTTTGATCCATTAAATCATAAGTCCATAAGTACTATATCGAAACTATCGTTCCTCCTTTTGCCTCTTTCTCGATCCTTGCGATAAAACGAGATTATGCTTTCGATTAACGCAGCCATCGGTCTACGTCAAATACACCAACCCTTTGTAGCTCGAGGAGACAGGATCGAGAAGGCGTTTGAATTAAAGATGAAAATGATAGAGCTTCGAAGAGAAACGAGAGCAGCGTCTCTTACTCTCCCCAGAAATATAAATTTTTGTTCGGCTAAGTTTATTCGAAGAATAAGAATAATTTCGTATCGAAAGTTATTCTTCGATCGATTATATCATATATCTTGGAGAGAGGAACGATTAGAAGATGAAGAAAGAAAGGAAACGAGTGATTTATGCTCGCCGAACTCAAGGGTCGTTTTCCAAAGTCTGTTTCCGATACGAGGAGTCATTAATATTTTAATGCGGCTGCCATTCGGTCGTGTAGCAGGAAAGAGGACCGAGATATCCTCGGCAAAATCGAGATCTCAATAATTACGTCACTCGCAGACGCGCCCTGCTTTTGATTCATAGCACAACAGGATCCTGGAACCGGCATAGGGGGACGAAGAAACCGTCTTTGGATAATCGGAATTCAATTAAACCATTAGCATCCGCGTTTCTCTTCGTCGAGAGACGAGAGAAGAGAGGGGAATGGAATGGGCGCGGGATTCGAGGGATTCGATACTCGTCTAGAATATTAAATTGTAAAAAATCAGTTAAAAAAAAAAATAAAAACATTTCTCTTTTTTCGCATATTTATATAAAAATATCCAACCTCGTGTATAGAAAGATACATTCTTTACAAAAATCGTTTCGATCCGATTCGACGAATAATAAAACATCTATTTTTTTCCAATATAAAAGATCCTGACGAAATAATTATTAACGATTCGAGGAATATCTTTCCGCAGGCGTACGCGTTTATATATATATTATACAATTAGGGGAGAAAGATTTTGACGAGCATCGATATAATGATAGCCGAAATTGCAGGAAAAAACGATAAAGGAGAGTAGAAACGAGACAGGCGATCGAAAGTGATACGCAAAAAGACAAAGAATCGGGAAAAGGGGAGAAGAAAAAAGATATCCTGGAGAAGGGTCGTTTCCTTTCGCCAGCCATCATTCATCAGGCTTCGTGTCGGATCCGAGTCTCGTATATATACCTCCATACGTGGAGAGATAGATTTATGTCGTCCTTGACAAACATGGACCGCATTCGTGCATTCAGCACGTGTCTCCAGCCCGATGTAATAGATTGGCAAGACGCGAATCGAAGATACTTTTCTTCCCTCGTTCCAAGCGAACAAAGTTTATCGATTTCCTGCGAATTTTTTTCTTCTTTTAGAACATTTCCTGTTTTATCGAGAGAATCGATTGTTTTTTTTTTTACAGAAAATTAAAAGTTACAAATTACTTATTTCGTAAATAACTTCGAAACTGTGTATTTTATTTTGTTATTTATATGTTCGTAATTAATTTTCGCGATCGTATATATATTATATTAAACGTCACGCGTAAGCGTGATTTGTATTCTCGTGAAAATGACGAGGCGAATCGATTTGAATTTTACGAGGTCCCGAACGGCTTTCGAAATCGAGATATCGAAGGGAGGGTGTACGATTTAAATTACGCAGCCTATCTGTACATAATTTATATCCTTGTTTTCTTGGCGCGTTCCGCGGAAAATCCGCACCTCGGTGGGAGGAGCGTCTCAATTTAAATTATCCTGAATAATTCTCGCAATATCCGATCTTTATGACTTGGAAAATACGGCCGTCTTTCCGTAGCCTATAACGGCATGATTTCCGCCACGACGTAATGGTTTCCTTGGCTTAGCGCCATGCGATTTTCCGTAAATCGTCGATCAAAATTAAATCTCCCCAAATTTTTGCAAATTTTTTTACTCATACAAAATAATTCTCGATTTATATAATCAAAGAATATTTTATTCGATCATAATACGACGAATATTCGAATAATTTTCAATCCGTGCAGTCGTTGAAAATAATTGAAATTATCCCCGTTCGCGATCGTTTCCGAAAATTGATTACTTGCTTACAAGTGAAATTTCGTTCGTTTCAACGCGATTCGAAAGCATCGATCTTTTCGTTCCATCGTTTAATCGGTATTCGAAGGACGGGTTAGGGACACCGATAAGAAGGCAAGGGTTGTATAAAATTGGCGACAGGGGAGATTAGTTTGCGAGAGAAGTGGTGGTGGCGATGGTGATGGTGGTGGTGGTGCAACCGAACCAGAGCCAAGTTGGGATGTGTCTTTGATTAACGACCGCGACACTGGATATATAGAGAGAGAAAGTACGTACCGATCAAAGCCCTCAGACGCACTCGCTAGCACCCTCCTAACAATAAGAAATATCACGTTGGGTAATTTATTATCAATGGCAAAAAGCGCGAACGGCGCCAGTGTCGCCAACCGAACGGTTTCACCGGCCGCGACATTACGAATGGCTCCTATTTATTAGATATATCACAATTTTCTCCTCTTCATCCACCTCCTTCCATAATCCTCCACTTCCTCCCTTCGATCACGTTCGAATCATCGAACTAAACTCAACGACGATCGTTTTAAAAAAATTATCTTATCGCAACAAAATAATACTCTCAAAGAAATGCTCGAAGAAAAAGATAATATTTCTCTCGTAATTATTTATAGACACGTAGATTTATAGATTTATCTGGATATAATAATTCGTCGTAAAAAAATTGATCCGTGTATGTAAGAGTAAAAGCATTTTTTCAAATCGATCGTTATCGATATAGCGCGTACAACTCGACGGTATTTTTTTGTGTATCGTCGATAAGGTTCCATCAGTCAAGGGAATATTACGTTTCTCGGTAAACCAATGATATATCAGAGTTGTTCCAGCACAACGAGCCCTCGGAAAAGACATCGTTTCCCTCCCCAGGCCAGCGGGTGACATGCCTTCAACCTTGTTCTGGAATCCCAAAGAAAACGAGCCGGCACGAGATTACATATCGCGGAGAATTTATATTTTAAATCGAGTCGCATTAGGAGCTCGCGCTCAAACTCTCCTCTCTTTTCTCCGCGCGGAAGAGAATGCACGCGCGTTTGCTTTCCTCGCGTCCCATCAAATCTACGTAATAACGTAATAAATAGGCACTTTACGCGACGGCCACCGGTGGGCCACATTCTTGTCGACGGAGGCCATTATGCTTAATGTTCGACGCCCGCCCCGTGTCATACACGCGTCCAATTCCCCCTTGTCTCTTCCTCCCCTAATCCTTTTGTATTTGTATTTCGGATTGCGAGAACGTCTCCGTAACATTCGTTTAATTTTCCTCTTCTTTCTTTCTTTCTTTCTTTCTTTCTTTCTTTCGAAAAGAGCTTGGAGATTAAGCGCGATCGATGCGACCTTTCAGTTTTTTCAATATTGAATTGAATGTGTAGACAGATTTCTATTAAAAATTCGTGTTCCGTTCGATCGTCTTCTCTCTGATGAATACCCGATGATAAAATTATCGCAAAAAATTTAAATCGGTTCAAAAATCGTTTGCAAATAACAGGTTTCGATACGATATCGCTTCGAGCGTAGTAGTTGCAGTTTTACAGTATCGCGTTGAAGAGAAGAGAGGGACAACGCGGGTTAACTGCGTTAACTTAGCCCCAACTAATTGACTAGCCTCGAGTTTTCCTATGTAAATGTTTGCAAAACTTGTTCTCAAGCAGCTTATACCGGTGACAACTTTTAATCAGTTTCGGTAACGAATTCCACTGTGCTCGCCGCGGTAAAACTCTTATAACCGAGACAAAAGAAAAAGAAGGGAAGGAAAATAGGGAAGGAAGAGCGAGGACGAAAACAAAGTTCCAAGACGTAGAATATATCGAGGAGGAGGAAAAGAGAAATATACGGAGCCCGTTTAAAGATGAAAATTTACGCAGTTTGGAGAAAGCCAGAAAAAATGGTCGAGGAGGGGGGGAGGGGAGGAACGATTGTTTCGTAAAAACGGTAAAAAGTCGCTAGTAATTTTTATCGTAGAATATGGAAATGGTTGCGATCATTTTTTTGACGAATTCGAAACGGAATCGTTCCAAGGACAAAAGAGGGAAGAGATAATTTGAAGGAGCGCGGTGGTAGACGCAAATGCGTGGAAAGCTCTTCGATCGGCAAGCAACAACGAGACCGAGTATTTTTCAGTCAAAAAAAAAAAAAAAAAAGAAAGAAAGAAAGAAGAAAAAAAACTGCACGGCCCGCTCGTAAAAGCTCGAGATGGGGTGACAAGTACGATCTCGTCTCGTCGTCGACAATCTCGCCGAATTTTTACTCCGTCCATCGGAACTCACCCTCTTTCCATCGTCTGCCTACTCCCTATCCCTTTCCCACACACACTGCATCGCCTCCATTCAATTTGCCAGGTTATTTTTCAGCGTAGGCTGTATTTAACGGGCCATACGTTTACACGGACAACGATTTTTCACCGCAGGGGTGCAACGCGCATCGCGTGCATTCATCCCTGAACACTCGTCTGGACGAGAAGGATAGAAATAGTCGGTTCAATCCTTCGATCGTTTCCATGCGAATTTCGATACTCCAATTCTTTTAATTCGATCCACTTTTTTTGAGACGGGGGAGGATGTGGGAGGATTTTTATTAAGGCGAAAGAAAAGTTTAGTTTTTCCTTTGGATATCGTGGAATCTCGAATGATTGCTTCGAACGAATATTTTGGAAAGTAAAAATCGTGGTGAAGGAATAACGACGAGAAGCGCGCTTGTAAACGTGCACATGCGCGCGGAACTCGGAAAATATTTTACAATTACCGCGAAATCCATTAAGATGAAGCGAAACAACGCACGAAAGGCCCTTCTCGTTCCGGTACGTGTGCACGTGTGAGAACGCGCAGCGGCAGAAATTCAGGATGCGATGGCAACTTCTTGCCAAGTTGTACGGATTTCTCACAGCGTCCTCGTAGCGAGGCGAACCCCGGCTCGGGAGGGGTGGTCGCCGAAACACGCCCCGCATAACCCGTCTTACTTATTTATTTATTTCGAGCAACGACGGACGCCGCTCGCGAATCCCATTTTGCGGTTCACTGCTGCATTACCCACTGCGCGACTACCTTTCTCCCCAACCGTATCTCTCTTTGCGCCGTATAGTTTGCGTCCTCGTTTTCTTCTTCGAACCCCGTCATCCATCGTCCGTCTATCGAACTTTCGACTATCGATCGAAAACGCCGATCGATAAATCCGGTAAAAACGAGTGAGAATGAGAACTCGAGAGACCGATGATAATAATATCTATATCTATATATATACACATAGCGGTGTTGGAACGTTAGGTTGGAACGTAAGAAAGTCTGGAAAGGGGTTGAGACAGGCTAAGATACGACATTCGTGCTGTGGTTTTAACTCCCCGTTATGAGATTGCCAGATTCAAGGGAACTCTATCTGGCGGTACGTGTGTTCGTTACCGTTGGCGAGAATGCACGCGTACTTGTGCCTACCTGAGCATGTATTACGAGGAAACATGGGCCTGAAACACGCACCCTTCGAAATCGCGCAGAGTCGCGCCCTGGAAACTAACTGTAGGAAATACCAAGGGTCGTCTGACATCCGAAAGATACAGAGATAAACCCCGTTGTGTGGGCTACGTGTACGCGTCTGTAACCATGTCTCCGCCGTTGCCTCTGTGTATTCGCGGATGAATGGTACGTTGGTTAGATAGCGTAACACTCCGGTTTAAACACCGAATAACCGACGAGAGAAACTTTTGCTTTTCCAACTTTTCCCTCTCCTCCCCTCCCCCTCCCTCCCCCGTGAAATCGTGTTTGCTAAACCAACCTTTCTTATCGTAATTCTCCATCCTCCCGTTTCGCGAGCGTGCATCTTCGCGCTTAACGCGAATGTATATCACCGATATCGTTGTTCGAGCGATAGCTTGCGCGAATTCAACAATTCCGCAGGAAAGGAGAGGGAAGGGAGGGGGGAGAAGCGCGGAGAATAAAAGGGAAATGTATGGAAGGAAAGATCTAATTTGTTCCTGTCGGGTCTGTTTTCGGTTGGGGGTGGGAGGGGGGGGAGAAGGGATGGGCGAAATTAATATTCATAAGCGTCCAGAGAGGTCTCGAGGGCGGGGTCAACTTACATGTATCTTTCGCCACTGACCCCGGCTACGCGGGGGCGATAACGGTCAGGAATTAAAATACCAGCCACGCCAGGTTTGAACCCTTCTTCGTTGTTCGAGAGATACTTGCGGCGCGGACTGTCCGATTTCGTTTCTTGAAACTTAGCAGGTAGCCGCCGCCGCCGCCCCCGCACCCGCCACCGCGGTCCTCCACCGCGCTTTTCATTCTTGTTTCTCGAAAATGTAAATCCTGACTAAATGCGCCACCGGGGAGAAGAATCGCGGTCGTTGCAAATTGGTTCCGAGAACGGTGAACAGTCTCAACTTTTCGACGGTGGTGGCGAGAATAGCGAGATCTCGCAGTCGACCTCGAACCGTGGTTTAGCTCCTCGCAGGATAGAATTCCTCTTTTTTCGCATCTTTGTCCCTCCCTTTATCGTGTCGTATCGACGACAATTCTCGTCCTTTTTTTCTTTTTTTTCCTCCCCTTCATTCTTCTTTCGTCTCAATTCGCCTTTTTAAAATTCATCGTCTCTCGATGATGTATCATCGCGCAAGAAGATGGTACGGCAAATGTCGTTAATCGAACGAACGATTAAACGGAGAAGGGGGAGAAGAGGGAAGGGAGGCTCGGCGGACGGACCACGATGCCGGCGGGGACATCGGCTCGAAGACAGAGGCCAGCACCAAGTTGGATGAGCTGGCACTTCCTCGCGGTATACAATTAGACGTTGAGTATTAATCCTGCTCGGTAGCCGTTACTCGACAGGATATTATGGTCCCGCAGGCAGTAACAATGAGGATTATACGGGGAAAATGCTTCGATAGCGTTTCTAATACAAGGTGTATCGGTGTGGTAGTTACACAGGGCGAGGCTCGTTCTCGTAAACGTTCGCCCACCAACTGACTTAACTTGGCTGGCAATAATAAAATGATATAGGAGGCGAAATATGCATTTAAATTATCGCCCCGCGATAATAATTTGCATACCGCCGCGGCACCTCTCTCTCTCCGCCACTTCGATGCCGTCGGTTCGCTTAGTTTAGCCCCGTTTAATTTAAATAATACTTCTCAGCGCGGGGGAGCGCAGCTCTGCCAAGATATACATAAAATCGCCATAACATTGTAAATTATAACTGATACGGCTTATATCGTGGGAAGGAGAGAAAGAGAGGGAGAGAGAGAGACTTCACCACCACCCTTTTCCTTCCCTTCCCATCCCATCCCTTCCCTTCTCCCGTCCTTCCAACTTGATACGAAACCTCTCCTTCGTATCGGTGCCACGTGCAGCTTGCTTCTCTCGGCCCCCACCTGATTATCGCACCTGCACTCTCCTCCCCTCCCCCTCTCTCCATACCTAATTTTATCTCTATACCGTTTATTTCCATCATTTCCATTCGATCACACTTCCTCACGGATTAAATGATAAAAGTTGATCGATCGATGGTTCGAAATAACTTTTTTATCCATTTTTCCAATCGTATTATTTCGATTATATTGCTAGATATCAAAGATCATTGATTTAGTCGTTTTATTTCTTTTATGGAAAAAAAAACTTCCGAGCGTATTAGGGATAAGCGAAACGTGGGTCGGATTGTCCCGATAAGTCTGCAACGATGATTCTAATACGCAGGAAGGAAGGAAATTTAAACGCAGCTATAATTCTAACGATAACGACGCGATAAAATTCCATGTATCTGGTATCAATGAAGGGAGGCATATTCGTCATTTTCTCGCCGTTACATGCGCTCCCCGAACGAAACGGATACGAACTGCTATTTGGGATGATAATAACGATCGTAAGTCACTTTCGCGCGGGCGAAAAACGATTCTCCTCTCGAATTCGATTACGTTAGCCAAAGGAGAATCCGAGAAACGTGGTACGAGAAAAGAAAATTAATAAAATCGTCCTTCATCGGTTCGAAGAAAACTCGAATTCTATGGTAATCAAATGAGATTCTGCCATCGTCCATCGAAGCGATGTAATGGGAACGCCACTTTTCTTCCCTTCGCTCTTATTTATCCGCTCCCAACGCTTTCGCTCTAACTCGATCCATCGATCGGGCACGGACATGCAGAGTGTGCGTAACTGTGAAATATGAGACATCCGATCGATATTAAATTCATTTATTCCGATATTAAATTTAAGAAATATATTATATTTCGATTCGATCGATATCCGAGTGTTTCTTGACGCTTCTTTTCTTTTTCTTTTTTTTTTTTTATTCTGAAAAACGATAACATCCGATGCGTTACGATAATATGGCTTAGATATTTTTTTATCTCTGACCGCGATTAATTCAAATTCTCTTCTCCTTTTGCCCTTCGCTCGGTCGTAACGTTTGAAAGGAGTGACGTGTGTACAGAGATGACGCACGCGTAGCGCTGCATCGAGTTCGAGCGGTTAAAAAGCGCGTTATAGAAAGAAAACGAAGAATATTTAAGCGGGCGAGCGAGGGAACGAGGAATAACGGAAATGGAACGAGAAAGCGCAGGTTGGTCGATGGAGCTGGGGTCAGCCTCTGGCGTTGGTCCATCGTCGTGCCAGTCGGACCGCGCAATTCCGCAAAGTATGCAGATCTAAGAATTCAAATGGTCGTTCTATAGCGGCCGTAAAATGGCGGACAATCGCGCTCGTAAACCACTATATTAAAATTCTATATCATCCCCCCAATGCCGGACCCCGCCGCCGATGATATCATTCCTTTCGCTTCTCCCGGCATCCAACCTCATGTCCGTTGTACGCGATTTTTCCAACCATTCGTATATGCGCGCATACATTAGCTCGGGATATTATTTCGAAAATGCGTCGTACAAAAATTCGATCCATCCTTCCATTTCTTCCCTTCCCCTTCTTTTCTTTATTTCGATTATATGAAAAATACCGGTTAAAAAAAAAAAATAAGAATCAAATATCGAAGCGTTTTTCTCTTTTTCGTCCTTTTTCATTTTTCGCGAGCAAAAACACTCTCGTCTCGAAAAAATTTTATCGTCTTCTCGTTTATTGACTTTTATACTCCGTTGTTCGTGTGACCACTCGTTCTGCATATATAAAAACGATCCAAATTTGTAACATCTAAAGTAACGTATAAAGTAGTTTAAAATTTTTGTTCAGTCTATTCCAATTTTTGATCGATAATATTCCAAATCTTGGTGAAATTTATTGTAATAATTTATATCGCTATGTAAAAGAAAAGGAAATATAAATGATAATCATCGATTAAAAAAAAAAAAAAGATCGTAAACGATGATGGTAAAAGTAAAATAGATGGCATAGAAAAACATTTACGAAACGGAAGACGATCGATCACCGTGTCAATCGTCCCAATTACGATCAATTGCGACGAAAAAACCAAAACACGTTTAAAAAGATTAATCGTGTACGGAAGATATTCGTTTAATTAGAAAATAGGCAAATGATCAAATTATCCGAGGAATCCGCCCGATGATTCGTCGAAAAGTGGTTATCGCGCTTATATACTTGCGTAGTAACGCGACACGACAGGTGGGTAAACAAAGAGAAAGAAACGAAAGCGAGCGAGTGAACAGAGGGAGAGAGAGAGAGAGGAAGAGAGAGAGAAAGAGAGAGAAAACGACACCCCCGATGGGATATCGCTGATTCGTGTCTCACGTGTACGAAACGATAGGAATACGCAATAAGTTAATCGCGTTAGCGACTCGGTTGATTAAACGAACGATCAGACTGATGGGCGAGTGTCGTACGCGCCGCGGAGGGACCGTGGGTGCGGCATAGTCGGACATTAATACAAAACTCGATTGTCATTCGTCGCTCGACCTATCCCCACACCCTTGATTACGTCGATTCATTAAACACGTCGGGGTATCGTCCATCCCAAAACGAATTCCCATCAGTCCTCTCCTTTCTTCTCTCTTATATATATTGTTCCATCTCTCTTTTCTATCCGAAATATACGCAATTTATATATATATAAATGTGTGTGTGTGATACGTTTGAAAATATAGAAGAAGGATAGCGCTTATAGAAGTATAACGTAAAATACGAGGAGCGAGATAAAATGGAAAAAGAGAGGAAAGATTAGTCCGAAAAGTCGGTAACGATAAAGGGTGGCAGAGAACGCCGCGATGGAGTGGAGAGAGAGAGGGATGGCTAGGAAAACGGAGTATGAGGAGTAAAAGGATGGGTGAGGGCATGGGATTCCCGGGTACCGATGCCGACACCGGCGCCAGTGCCGCACGAGGCTGTAATGCGTTATTAATGAACACCAAGAATTTCATTAAAGATTGTTTGTATATCAAACTGTCCACTAAATTATGCCCTATAACCCCCGTGGCGCCTTTCCATGCTTGGAAACTATTGGCTGCGGCCACGGTTAGGCACCGCCTTTTGCATCTACCGATTCTCCACGATTCCGTGCGATTCTTGGATCGTATTGAATTCTCTTCGTCTACGTTTCGATCGTGATCGTTCCGATTCGATATCGAGGAAATCGTGTCGACCACGAATCGATCGAGAAATGTCACGGAAAAACGGAGGGATCGTCGATCGATTCGTCTCGGTCGAGTCAATTATTTCGCAACCTTTAAAACGTATAAGCGTGTATACATATACATATATGTATATACGTATATAGACGTTGGATAGATGTCAAGTACTATATATAAGTAAGAAGGATGCAATGAGGTGAACGCGAGAGAAAAAGGAATAAACGCGAAGAGAAAGAGAAAATAATACTAGGGGAATGAAAAGGATTAGAATGGGAAAAGAGAGAAAGAGGCATGGTGCACGGAGGGATACGGTTAATCGTTGGGAAGCTATTAACTTCGGACTGGAATGCCCCATAGCGCCTCATTTCGTTCAATGCAAATTTACATCCGACGTCGACCACCTAACGGGCCTCCCTTTCGTCTCTTTCTCTCTGAAAACTACGCGTATACCGGCCGTTGCCTCCCATCCTTCCTCGATGTCCCCTTCGAATCAACCAAGCCTTCCTATTCTCCTATTCTCGGCTAAGATCGTCGTCGATCGAATCTGTGAAGTGGCTGAAAAAAAAAGAAATTTATTTTCTTAGAAAAATTTACGCGTTTAAAACGATTTTTCTTCTCTTTCTCTCTCTCTCTCTCTCTGCTTTTTCAGAAAAATTAAGAAAAATTTGTCTCGTTTAAAACCGAAAAGATGGAGATCAACTCGTCCTTGTTGAAATTTTACTAATTGTAGAATTTAGCATCGTGTAATTTCGTAACGAGACACGGGGGATTGTTTAAGGCATAGCTTGAAGGATTTGTAAATTCGAAAATGATGCCTAATTGAAATTCTTGGAGAGTAATGGTCTCGAGTGGTAAACGAGGAAGCTGCTTCAACTTATCTAATTTGGATCTCTCTCATAAACGATCAACGTCGTAATCGGTGACCCGCTTTGTAGCTTCACCACCAAAATTTGAACCCTTCTTGCGTCGCTCTACCCCTTTCGGTTCACCCTGATCGTCCTATCGTCGCTGTTGTCTTATTAGTTTAGAACTTACGCTTAATATAAAGTTGCGTGTGTCGCTCACGATGAAAGTCTTGCTACGAGACACAATGACAAGTTGAAATATACGGACGCGATAGTAGTCTGTCTGCGTAATTCCTCTTTTCTCCCTAACGACGAGCAAAATACATACAATTCGTTGATTCGTCCGTTTTGTTTATTCGTTGTACATCGGAAGTAAAATACGGAGCTGGAGAAATGTAGAAAAATGAGAGAAAGAGAACTCTCGATGGATCGATTTTTTCAAAATTCCGCGTAAAGTTAATCCTTTTTAACGGGGAATACAGAGACGATACGTGAAGGCAAAGTGAAATATCGCGCGCGAAACTGTGCATCTTAACACGGAAAATAACACGTATGAAGGAACTCACTGATAAATGGCTACGTAACGGGTGCTCAAGATACACATAGTTAACACCGGAATGCGGCAGGAGCTGACTAACGACGACTGATGCTCTCGCTATATAATTTCAAAGCGTACGCGCACGCATACACGCGCGAAACGAAAATGCCGAGGCAGCCTTACGGCACACCTTAATATGGACAAATGCCAGACTATATCTCAAATGAGGTTTGTTTTGCATTATTCGGCTAACGTCCTCGTTTGCCATCTTTGCTCGGCCCGCTGCCTCGTGTTATAGCTACGCGGATTGCCATATTCCCCTTTTTCATTCCACCAAAATCCGACGACGGTTTCTTGTTACGCCCGAACAATATGTCTTTACGTTCGTCGCGGTTTAGAGCGTTGGCAGAACATTCACGACCATGACTTTCCGTTTCAATGACAAAATCTATCCTCCGTCCATTGATACTAAGCGTATATATACGCTATATGCGAGACACTGCGAATTCATCTACGTATCTCGATATCAATTAAAATTCCAAACTTATTCTCTACTTAGAAAGATTCGCATTGTGTTATTAATCGTAATATACGTGTAACTCACGCGTAATATACGTGTATTGGACAAGAGGTTACAGAAATGAATGAAATTTCTTATTGCGGTATTACGATTGTTGTTTTAAATTCGGTTAAGAATTATATTCGTTTGAAATATGTAAACGTTTATTGTATTAAGTTAAATTGCTCGTAAGTAGGGAAAATAATACGGGAAAAACACATACATCTTCTCCTTGCATTTTAAAATAAGAATCCAACGTTTACGGTCTGGACGTAACGTAATAATATTTTTTTGTGTATTTCCCTTCTAAACTTTTCCTCCATCTAGCTATACGTTTACAATGATACAACAAAAAGACACGTTGTCTTTGTAAATTTCTTTTCGTTCGACTTCGTGGTAAAATTTCTATAAAATGTCTTTAAATTAAACGTGAGAATGCAACGAAGTAGGAAACGCATTCTTTTCCAGACATTTGATGTGTTTATTCATAATGTTACAATGTGTCACATTCTATCTGAATCTTTTAATATAAAATAAAGCCGTTTATTTGAAACGGCTTGGGTTGCTCGTGCGACACACGGACTAAATGCTCTGACACTTTTCACGTCCCCTCATATTACCAAACACTCGAGCGGTTAACAATTTTAACCTTTGACGAACTTTTTTTTTTTTTTTTTTTTTTTTTTTTCATTCGAAGGCTAGATTAATATTTTACTATAGATCGTGTTCAAGTTTTCGTACGTAAAACACAAACGTAAAACATTCGCGATTTACGTTGTGTTCGAATTCAAAAATATAAGTCTAAAATAAAGTCTAGCAGGAATGGAAAGGTATTTTTACATTCAAAAGGAAATGAAACTTTCGGCTCGAGAAAATATTTGTTCGTAACTTCACCTTTGATAATTTTTAATATAATTTTGAATATAACCGTTTCAAATTACCATTAAGAAATGTATAATTTTTCTACCACGCGTACCGTTGCTTCCTCGTAAATTCTAACTCGAATCGACGATAAATAAAGATTTTATAAAATTGAGCTCGTTACCCATTATGCATTGTTTAACGTTGTAAGATGGTATATAAATGCATAAAGCATCTTATAAACTATTTTCTACGAATTAAACCGAATAACGTGGATAACGTCGAAACGTTTTCTTTCTTTTCTTTTTTTTTCAATTAAACAATTTAATGATTTTTTTTTTCGATCTCGTTAAACGAATAAAATAATCAATTATTATATGAAAGATTTTCGTTCCCATCGGTGATTGCTCTATGTTTCATTGCGGTTCTCCACCGCAAGCGTTTTCCAGCGAACTCGTTTCGACGAGGATTCCCTCGCGCGCAATCTCGTTTCGGAATGGCATTAAAGTTGAAAGGTAACGGGCATGGAATCCGGTGGCAATAAGTAGGAAGAAGAAAAACGAGGAAGGAGGGAATAAAGAAGGGGAGGGGAAACGCAAGGATCGCGAATAAACGATAATACGTCGGATTTTAGAAGAAACCGTGACGAGACTCGAGACATCCGGCTGACTGACATTTAACAGAAACGTGAAACAGTTGCGGAGTTAATGGTGGTAACGAGAGGGGCAGAGAAACAGGCGGCACAGGGGTTGGGTTAAGAGAGAAGGGAGAAAGAGGGTCAGGGAATGGATGTGTTCACATTATACTCTCTGTTCTTTTAATTTCTTCAAAGAGCTCCTCTTCCCGCGCGACACCTTCTTCCTTGCGCTCCAGCCTCGGCTTCCGAATTAATAAGGCGTCGACGATCTCGCGTCTTTTTTCTCTTCACCCTTGGACGGGACGCAGACAGCTACCAAAGTGAACGAGAACTCTCGCTGAGAGGATAAAGGAAAAAGAAAGAGAGAGATAGAGAGAGAGAGAACACTCTCTTACCGGTACTTAACAACGGGATGAGATGAGCTGCCGTTAATAAATGTGTTTCTACTAACTGCAAGAGAATGAGAGGGTGGACGCGCGCGCGCACACACACACACACACTTTTCCTCTTTCTTTTTCTTTCCTTTTTGTTCACATTGCGTACCACCGAGATCTCCAGAGAACAAGTCTTAACGAGAAGAAAACTTTTAAACGTACTCGGCTCTCTCTCTCTTTCCTTGGCGCTACGCTTAGCATCGCACTTTTATTCCCCCGCAAATGAAACGCGATAAAAGGGAAGCTGGTTTGATCGAAAAACGATTTTATTACTCGGGACATTTTGTGAACGGGGAGTAGCGTAGTATTAGTCGTTGTCGAGATTCTTTGTCTGGAACAAGAAATTGATATTTTTAAAGTACGTTCTTCGACCCTTTTAACGTTACAATTCCATCACTATTAGAAAGTATATTACATTATATCACGGTACATATATTTTTATTTTGTTTTATATTTTATTATTATTATTATTATTATTGTTGATGGTGGTTGTTATTGTTGTTATTTCTACGCATTTAAAACGAATGGAGGAATATTCCAGGAATAATATAATAGTAGAGGAGTAATATACTCTCTGCCAATTTTTCGTTTCGAACGAAAATATAAGTACAAATTTTCATTTGTATAATGCGTAAAATACAATAAATAAACATACTTTACGATCGAACGACGAAAAGAAATCTTACGCAACGCGGTTCGAAGTTAAAAGTTTCGTTGTTTCTCGTTCCTATCGATATTTGAGAAATCTTTCTTAAACATCATCCCAACTCCCAGGTTCATTTCCATGGTTGCCATCAAAGAAGCACGAAAGAAGGAAGAAGAAGTACATTCGATATCATCGGGTCTCGTTCATCGTCTTGGCAAAAACTACCCTCGGGTAAAAGAATAATTGCCCCTTGATACGCGCCGATACCCCACCTACGGGGATGCCGGCCTGTAATGATGTTCGCGTTCGTTCGCGAACTTAGTTCGAAATTAAATATCGAGGCGAAAGAGGGTGGCAGGCATCGCGGCAAGGGGATGTTAAAGAGAAATCCCGAGAGTAAGGGTGGTGGCATGGGCGAAGGAGGCTTGTCGTGCACCTGCTCTTTTCCCGGACCGCCGTGATAAAAATCAAACTGGAAAACAAACGAGGAACAGGATCGTATTATAAAGTTTATTAATCGATAGACGATGCGCGGCGAGGGTGAAAGTAGAATTTCAGGGATCGCCCCTATCTCGTTACGGTACGAAAATTAAAATTGCAGTACCAGTCGAGATAAGAGTACGAGCGATTAAACTTTTATCCAATTCTACTTACCATTTATTACCGTTGCGATTCCCCCCCCCCTTCCCCCCTCCCTCCCTTTTATCTTCCCGACGCGAAAAAATCGACGATAAACAAATCCGAAATAATTATTAATCTTTTTTCTGTTTTATCAAACTTTCAGAAACTTCGACCTACCGATCCTCCGATTTTCGAAATAAAACATCTACTGATTAACGAGACTGGCACGCAACTGGTATTATGGGGTAATCTAGGCCTCGTCATCATGGAACTTCCTAAGAGATGGGGCAAAGATTGCGCGTTCCAAGGTGGAAAGAAGGAAATACGTTGCATGTAAGTTGCGATCAAATTTACACATCGTCAAATATTCAATCGCGATCGTTATTATCTTTATTCTCTTCCGTACGAATACATCACAAGCTTCCTTCAAAACATATCAAAAACTACAAATTGTCACATTATTGAGATTTTGTCTCACTATCCCGATATCGAAATATTATAAAATCAAGTCATATCCCGAGAGATCGTTTCTCGCCGACACAGCTAATTATTATTACACTTAATTTTATTTTACATTCTAATAATATTTGTTTTTGGAATAACGCTCGATGCTCGAAAAAATATACGATCATATATCATGATCCGTGATATATTAATCTTATTTCTTAGCGTAGATGAAAATCCGCTCTACAATAGTTACTTTATTGCTGAAGGCATGAAATAAGTTTAAGATTCTGTATGTATGTGTGTGTGTGTGTGTGTACGTGCCTATACGCGTATGAAATAAATATTTAACGCAAATGAAAAACATATTCGTTCGTTCTTCTTAACGAATCGAGAAAAATGAACCTAACGAACCCGCTGAATCAATCTCTCCTTGAGCGGAAGTTTACAGACCAAGAAATCCGACTCCTAAAAAGCGAGATAAGGTAGACCGCGAATAATAAATCGCACTATCTGGCTTCCTGCACCTCCGTAGCTCCTGTGGGCGTCTCCTAATATCCTGTAATTAAGAGGGTGTTACGATGACGCTCGAACCCCTTTGGCCTCCCTCTTATGGAATTAAGGTGGCTTTACTCGGTTAGTTTTCAAAAGTTCCAGGCTCGGAAAGCACCGCTGAATACTAACCGCCTCATCAACGACACATGCCACCGAGACTACTGCCTTGTGTAACATTACCCTCCCCGCCACCTCTGTCACGGCGGCATCTCCGCCTTCTCCTATCTAATCTTTCGCAATTAGCCGCGAGTTTCGAGATTATACCTCATGTTCCTCCATACCTACTTTTTCCCAATACCTGCCTTTCGCCCGATCCAATTCTTCAACCAACGTAGTACTTCCCTACGTGTGTATTCGTATTTCCGAGCGAACTTTTTCCCAATTTCTCGTCCCTTAGCATCTCGAAGAGATTTTCAAAAAGTGTCCTCCACTTTTATTTCTTCAGGATTACCCATTGACACGGGATTGCGTAACACATTGCGACGCGTCGTTATTAAGAGGCGTGCTAGAAAGTGAAAATATCCGAATTAAATTTCATCTTAAGTCTAACAGAGATATTCGAGTTAAATGTATAAATGTATAAATATTGGACAATAGGAATAGAGGACGAATCTTTCCGATGTGAAAATTAATAAAAACCGAAGGAATTCGTTTTAAATTCTGTAAATTCTGCGACTTTATATATTTTTAACGACGATCGATCGATCGATCGCGATTCATTTATTAATTTTTATTTTTAATTTAAGTAATTTTTCGATATATCTTTTGCCCTTAATTCTTATCGGATATCGGTGGTTAACTGTTGTAAAAGACGGGAGAAAGACGGATGAAAGATATCGCGAGGGAACGAACGGGAGGAAAATTGTAATTAATTCGAATTACGATGGACGACGATGCTACTTAATTCAACGGTGTAAAAGGGTAGCCGTGGTTTCTCTCCAACTTGTCTTTTGCATTATAATTTCATAATAAGTCCAGTCCAGAATAAATGCATTACCTTCCTGCCGACTTCCCGCTAATTCATAATTCCCAAGTTTTTCCGGAAACGAACGAAACGTTTAGCCCCATGAACCGCGGGGCAAGCTGAACAAACTGGTCAAATTAAGAGCGGCAGTTTATGCTAAAGTTTTTTCGTTATTTCACTTAAGCGATTCTACTTTGCTCCCCGACACCCGGCCGCACACCGAGGATCGAGGGAATTTATAAGGAACGCACGCGTAACCCCCCGTTAAATGTACGAAGCAAAAGAGCCACGGAACACTTTGTAAGAGAGTCGCAGCCATTAGAACGAATCTCGGGGATTTAATGTCTCCTTCCTTCCACCCGGCTTAAACATACCTAAATGGAGTTTATGCATTATTGCCCGTGAAGTTTCCAGTACCGCGGACAGATATTTGCGCCCGAAGAACCGAAAGTTCAGACGTTGCGCCCCAAACCTCTCTTTACCTTCTTCTTCTCGCGATGAATCGCGATTTCGATCTTCCGCTCGCCCGACTCGAATCCGTGTCCCGACTTTATCGAACGCAAAGTATAAACGTACGTCGTTCAAAATGTACGCGATACCATAAATTCCACTCGATAAAACGTCGTAGTATCATTTTGCCACGAGGATTGAATAAATCGCATTTTACTCAATTTTGTTTTCTAATAAGAAAAAAATCGAGCAATTTTCAAACAAATATTTGCGAAAAATGAAGGAAAAATAGTTTCGATACGGGGAATATTTCGGTGCATGCTCATCGGCCAACAGATCCCAAGCTTCGAAGCGTGGAAAACCGAGCGACCGAGCTTTGGATTAAGCAAATGACGGCAATAATAGTGATTATTCGGATTATGATATCAGAGTGCGAAGTGGGTTCGCTTGGACTTACCAGCAGCCACTAACTGCTACGCCACCAAATCCCGACTTCAAAGACACCGGATTAAAACTATTACCACTTCCTCCACTCTTCGGCCTCCGCCGTCCAAAACCTCTTCTTTTCTCTTTCTCCCTTCTTCAGACTTTCTCTTCGAAACTTGCATTTTGCGAACGACAAAGAGGGGACCTAAGATTTTATCGGCCTCCGCTCTTTAACCGGTTCATTGCAGAACGACATTTTTTTTCTTTTTTTTATTTCTGAAATATCCAAAATATAAAATTAATAGATCCAAAATATATTTGGATATTTTTACATCCTAATTATATTATCTTAAACTCGATCTTAACTTCGATCCACTCCTTCATCGCAACGACTTGTTTTTCCATCGGAACGAACATCGAAGGCGCGAATCGAAAGAAAACGAGAAAAAAGTGTAATGTATTCGCGCGTATAATTTGTATCGTAGTAGATAAGTCGCAACGCGTGGTATCGCGAATCGCGGTATTAATTCGGGAAACGGACTACGAAAGTCCGTAGCAGCGTAGTTATTTCGTGCACACCGCACCGCACCGGTGGTGGAAGATGGTCGCCTGTTGGTTGGCTCTCGCGGCTAATTATTGTTTTAAGGATTACCGTTATGCGTTTATTATGCGGTTTGGGACCACCTCTTCTACCTTAATATTCGCTAGATTTTAGCTTCGGCCTACGTACACGAACCGGCCTACGTTTATGAATAATTTTCACCTCTCGCGCCACTCAACCATTCCACTTTCGACGAACGATTCCTTCGAATCGTCCCTCGAGTATCTCGCCTCGTAAACCTCTAATGTCGCGTTCTTGTCCGAGGATTCTATTTTTCGAGATTCTCGCCTATATACTTGTTTTCGCGAAAAAGAGGGACGCAAAAATACAATTTGCCTCTTTTTCTTTTTGCTTCTTTTTTTTTTTTTTTTAATACGTTTAAGATATATTTCGAAATATATGCGAATATATGTATATGTGAATCGAGAAAGAAATCGTTTCTTTTTTTTTTTTTTCCTTTTAAAAATATTAATATTTTAAAATGTAAAGTATCGTAAGACGATACTTTTATTTTTCGCATCCGTAAATGGATATTTTGCTAAAATCGAAATAAATGGGAAAAAATTGGATCGACGAGGAGATGGAAGAATTTGGGAAACGAGATCGCCAAGAGATCCGGAAGCACGTGGCGTACGTGCTACGGAATATTTTAGTGGCACGCACGGAACCACCGCGACTAACCACCATCCACCCTTTGATTCGGGAAGGGGTGTTGGAGAGCAGCCTCGTATCTGTCCCGTCGCCGGTCCCGGCCACCGGCGACGAAAGGGGATAGGATGCGTTTATTTAAAAAATGATTTAACCTAATGGTTTTACATATGTAATCCCGATATAAAGCCGAGGCTAATCTCGGAGAACCACGCACGGTCCACTCGTACATTCGGCCCACGGTAATCCACATTCGCGTCCACCCATCCCCCACGTGTCTCCACTTCCGCATCGCCACCCTCCTGACCTGACCTCACCGTTCAAACCTCCCCTCTACTCCCCCTTTATTCCTTTTTTTCGGCCAACTTTTTTTCGATGAGCAAGCGTTAACGAAAATCACCGCTTTTCCAACATAGGCCGCTGTGTTTTCGAGGGGGGGGGAAGGGTGAGGGTAAATCGGTAAGAGGGGCGTGTTTGCGAAGGCCGAGCATAGGGTGCGTCGTGCTCGAGCACGCGTCGGGATGATTTAGATGGTCCCCGATGATATCCACGCCTTTTGAAAAATGTCACCACGCCGAGGAGAAAAATATAGAAACCGCGTGCGACCATCCTCCCCACTCCCCATCGTCCGGTATGCGCGTCGCGCTTTATCAGCCCCGCACCGCGAAACTTTATTGCCGGCCGAACGATATTTCTCGTCGAATCAGCGGTTAAAAAAAAAAGGAAAAAAATAAAAAGGAAAAAAAATAACAAAAAAGGAAAAAAAAGAAAAAAGAGAGAATGAAACGAATAAACGGCGATCAACGAAAGATTAAAGAGGATTCCAATTCGTCGCTGTTACATAGGACTTTTTATCGTATCTTTCGATAAAGATTAATTATTCTTATCCTTATATTAGATGATACGAATCGTTATGCATCATCTCGATATCGTAATATTCGCAACAAACAAACGATACAATTACGTTGGATAATTATAAACGCGTGTCAAAACGCGCTTTCTATCTACGGTTACGAGGATTCGAATCTCGAAGATTACTAACGCGAACAATGCGGGCCTTAAATGGCCTTTCCCCGCGTTTCCTCGCGGGGTTTGTCGGCAATGCGAATGAAAGAAAGTTGGCATTCTATTATGCGCGCACAAACGTGCGCCAAGTTGGCGCATGAAAACGGAAAAAAGGGGAGGAAGACGCGGGCGTCTACGCCGTGGAAAAAACACGCACTTGAGTAATCGCGCTACGCCTCCAGGCATCTACAACCAGGCTTCTCTTCTAATCAAAGAATTCCGGAACAGCCGGAACGTCGGTGGAAAATTTAAATACGCGAGACGCATTTTGGTGGTCCGTGTCGTCATTGTCCTGGACGTCGTCGTTGTCGTCGCGTCGTAACGAAATAAAACCCGACTGTAAAAGAGAGACATCTGTCGGTTCTTTTAATTACCGCGGTACGTGTGCCCAGGTAGAGAGGCTCCCGCACCGTGGACCTTACATTTTCCTTCCTTTTCTCTTCCTCCCTCTCCACCTTTCTCACTCTTTGTCCCGAATGCCGAGCTTTTGTCGCTCCTTTTTCCTCACCCTCCGATCCTTCCTTCCTTCCCACTCTATCAGATCTGGCTCGTTTGCATGATTTCCGCCGTGTCCGAGAATCGAGAATTCACGTGACAATCTATCCTTCTTTCTTTCTTTCTTTCTTTTTTTTTTCTTTTTTTCTGATCGAGGGTATAGTATAGTTAGGGAAATTTTTTTCTTTTATCCGATAAGTGAAAATTCAAGCGAAATACGATACGAGTTAATAAATTTGATCTGAAATTTTTTCCATCATCACCGATTATACCGATATAGATACAAATAGAAATACTTGCGTAATATCAATATTTTATTTAGATGTCAAATTTGATCGAATAAAAAAGTAATTGACAAAAAATATAATTAAAGACAACAATTAAAGATATATAAATAAATATTTGTTTCTTGATCAAATCCCATTAAACTTTGGCGCTGTAGAACAGTTTTCAACGACGTTTATATATCGTTCGATACACAAAGTGATTATCGATATTCATCTCTCGCGGATTGATTTTAGCTTTTCGCGATAGAGATAAAAAAGGAGAGCAATCGTCAGGCTTAAGAACGAAGAATTTAGGTATTTCGAGTGTGAACTGGTTCGCGTCGCGGGCGGAAGATCTAGAGGCAGGGACGGAGGTGGAAAGTAACGGGGAAGGAAGACGGCGTTGGAAACCGATGGCCGCGATGAAAGCGCGACGCAACCTCGAGAATTAACGGGCTTAGTTGCCGACGCAGGTGTCGTCGGGAAGGCGAACGCAAGCGAGAGCCGAATGAATTACGACAGGAGCGTCAGCCAGCCCAGCGGAACGTTGCTCGTTATATTTTGCGTAACATCCCGATTTTATGGGCCATCCTCACACCCTTGTTCTCGCGTCTTCCTTTACCATCGCCCATCCACGAGCCGCAACAAAGATGCCAACTATCCTTCTCGCCACTCTTTTCGCTTACGCCTTGTCAAAATTCAGATTCAGATGGATTCAAATCATATACGAATCGTTGACGGGCGATACAATGTCGATACGATTTAAAATGGATAAGAACGTCTGCGTCAAATGATTTTTATATCATCAGTTATCTACATGATAATGTATCGCGCGAAAAACCCGACGATACGATACGTTACGGATATAATTTTCACGATTGATTTTTTTGCAAATTTTTAAATAGTTTGTCGAACGAAAGAGAAAGAAAGAGAGACAGAGAGGATGAAGAGGCGCTTCGTTCGCCGAGAGATGGAAGCATCGTTGATTACCGATACCTCGTCTTTCATCGCGTAAACGTCGTACACAGCGGGGTTAACGAGTTATGTCTAATCTATGCATCCGCTTATCATAATGGCTCTCGTTATATCGTGAGCATAGCTTCCTAAGCCCGGTAAACCGTACCGCCCCCTCGACTACCCTGTTGTCGTCGCTCCCCTAACCACCCTCCGTTACGTGGCATGCCACCGCGGGAACGTAATAAAAATATTCCGAGTAACCGAACGATATTACGTCGTTACGGGACCACCGAGCGGAATTAAGTACTCCACTTTCTTACCGAATATTCATGTCGATTAAATAAGTATCTGCTACTTTCTATTTATGTCTATGTCTATACAAGATATTTATTTATTTTTTTTTTCGATCACGATCTAGTAAAAGTATCATCGAGTATACGAGTATTTGATTCGACAATGGAAAAAAACAATACGAAGCGTATTCAATTTCATTCGTGTCTTTCATTTGTGATCTTATTTCATCCCGTTTATATAAATACATGATAAATAGATTAATCAAAAGCATATAATGATATGCACGCTATTGTACAATTTCTTACGTACTGAACGTTGAATTTTTTCTACTGTTCAACAATTGAGCCGAGTTGAACAATTATAAGACAAGATAATCTCGATGGCTTACATCGCAAAATTTTTGATTTTATTTCAACTTATGATGCGCGTATGAAATTTTGTTCATAATCGGTTGCTCGTTCGTTTCGATCGGAACGAAAAATGAAAATGTATTTCGGTGGATAACGCGACGAACGAAAGATAAGTAGTAACGAACTCTCCCGTTTTCCTTCTCGGCGATAAATCTCGGCGAGAAAAAAAATCTATCCGAATCTCTCTCCCACCGGTCGCTTAACCTAAAAATTCATCAGATTATAAAGCCATTAATGCTCATACGCGCGACCGGATTTCTCTTCCGGTCTTAATCATGGTCGAATTGATATCCTACTCGGTAGAAACTTTGATTACGTTTCATTTCCGATTTTCATCCGATTCGTCCGATCATCCGCTTCTTGCTCGCTGTTAATCGAATCGTTTTGCCGCAAAAATTTCGCGAAAAAATTCTCCCTCTCCTCCCCCCTCCCCCTTGCACGGCCTTCCCCGAGATAGAATCAAAGACAAGATTTCGCTTTCTTCCGAAAAATTCAAATAAAAATATGAAAGAGAGAAAAATGGTTTCGAGTAGATGCGAGAATGCGGGAGAGGAGGGGAAAACTGTCAACGGTAAGATTTTAGATGGAGCAAATTCGAAGACAATTGAACGCAGCGAGGTGGAAGAAAAGCGAGCAAGTGAACAAACAAGCTGGGTAAATTATCGGGGAGAAGACGGGAGGATTAAGCGGGGTCGGTGAAAAGCCGCGACGGAAGCGCGCAGGTAACTTAAGCAGGCAACACGAAGGGAAATGCTAGAAGGACGGAAAAGTTTCTAGAACAAAATGATACGACATCGCGTAAGATCCGCTTTGAAGTCAGGTCCGCGCCATTCTTTGTACAAATTGGAAGGAAAGCGCGGCGTAAAAAGCTCCGCTCCGCCCGAGGTTAATACGTTTATGTAGGAAAAATTATTTTTAATTTTTTCTAGACCGGCTCCGACGAGAGAAACGTACAAGTACGCGGACGCGAGCAAGGGTGTGGCAGAATGCGCGGCACCGCCGTGTAAGAATTTCTTAATTAGATTCGAGCAGCTGCCCGTGCCTCTCTTTCTTTTCTTTCCGTGATGGCTCACACCGCCGCGCGTATAGCCGCCTCTTTCGCGTGCTTCGCGTCGAAAAATTCGAGCATTATTAGACATTTTTCTCCTTTGAGATAATGGACCCTGTCAGATTTGTAATTGAGACTGTAATGAAACAACATACCTGAGAATATCATCTTCAGAGATTTCACCACCTCGGAACGCTATTCGATCTAATAATCTAAATTGTTCTTCGATTATCCAACGATCCCGATGTTTCACGCCTCGATTCGGATCCAATCTCATTTTTTATCCATCTATCCATCCATCTTTCAATTATCCATTTCTCTCTTATATATTTATTCTCCCATCGTTCAATAACAATTTCGTTCTAATCCTCTTATCTCTCCGACATTTTTATTATCGGTTTTTTTTATTATCTTTCATTTATCATCCATTTCTTTTTTTATAACTCATCGTATATTGTCGATTCTCTATCATACGATACGATAATTTTCAATTTTCAATCTCCTGATCGAACGATCGAAATCCTTTTCGAAAAGAACGCTCGTCTTGCTACTGCTATTTGGTTACAAATTCCAAGGGGAAAAGGGGGAAAAAAAAGAAAAAAAATGAGGGAGACGACGAAAGATCACGATGAAATTTCGTAGTATTTAGAAACGCGTTGGTGATGGTCGTGGTTGATGGGGATAGGGAACACGTATGGTCCAGTGGTTCGCGTAGGGGTGACCATAAATTTTGATAATACCAAAATTGTGACAGAACGAAGAAAAATCCCCGCGAGGCTGCGGTGCAAAGTGCGAATAAATCGTTGCGTGTGCCTTTGTCAACGAAGCATGAAAGGTTGGGCGCACAAAAGGTGAACAGAGAAAAGCGACTTGGTAGAGGGAAAACGAACGAAGAGAGGGATGCGACGCGAACGGAAGGGATGGGAGGAACAGAGAGGAGGGGAGGGAGTGAGCCGAGGCGCTGGGGTTGACCACGTCGTCTGGTTTTCGACCGACTCTCTTTCTCTCTCTCTTTCTCTTTCCCTCTCTCCCTCCTTCTCCCTTCCTCCCTCTCTCTATCCTCTCCTATCCCCCTCTCCCTATCGGTACGTGCGTGCGTACATTTTTATCAATTATTAAGAATCCTGGCGTGCTTTTGCAACGGGGCGTTGGGTAACGTTGGGTGATGGTAAAGTTGCTTTCGTCCTTGTCGTTAGTATATCCAGTGTAACCAGTCGTTGCCGACGATACCCTATGCCCATCGATTTTTTTCTTTCTTTTTTCTTTTTTTTTTTCAACCCTCCTCATCCTCTTCCCCTCCTCGTTCTCCATTTGCGTCAAACCCCTTTCTCCCGCTTTTTCTGCCTGATTCTCTCTTTTTCTTGCCTCTCCTTCCCTCCCTCCCTCCCTCCTTCCCCAACCCCTTGCCAACGCTGTGCCGTGGACATTAATAACGGCCACGGCTAACCACCGTCAACCCCTTTTACCAGCGTTACCGTGTCCAGCCACGGAAAGTGCGAGAGTAATAATAAAATATACGAAATGTAGGCGACCATCGTCGCCGCATCCCGGCGGCTCGTCCCTGTGAAAAACAAACATCGTGATGCTTTGGTGTATTCCTTCGTTACGCGCCGAGGGTACGACGATCGTGAAAGATTAGGGTAATTTGCGTTAAATAACGACACGTCTGAAAAACTAAGCAACGGGACAACAGATGTTAACGTTGCTTTCGACACTTTGTTCGCTCTCTTCCAATTACGCGTATCTTCGATATAAATAATTTTCTTTTTGAAAAAAGAAAAATCGGCCTTTAGTTGTCGACGCGAATGCATTAAACGCGAAATTAAAAGTTTTTTTTTTTATCCGTCAAAGAAATAATTATCACTTTAAGGACAAAACGGTATTTCTTTTCTCTTTTTTCTCTCTTTCTTTTTTTTTTTTTTTTTTTTTTTTTTTTTTTGAGAAAATTCATCGAGTTTTGTCAATTTAACGATATATATATATTTCTCCCCCATTTATTTAAATTTTAACGAGTATATGCCCAAAAAACGGATGTCCTCGGACGAATGAACGAGATATATAAAGATGAAAAATTAAAAAAAAAAATTTTTTTCTTATGCTTCAATAATCTTTATCTTTTAGACTTGAATGATTTCTTCAAATTTTCGATTTTTTTTCAATATAAATCTGTAATATAAGCTTTATTGTACGAATTATGATCGTATTATTATATCGCTGTGTTTGATATTAAATGTTGTTGCGTCATTCGTTTCCTTTTTTTTTTTTGTTCATTTCATCAGCAATCAGAATTAAAATAAGTCTAAAATCTTTATATAGCATGATGAAGACGATTTTTCTAACGAATAGATTCCCTTATATTTTATTTGCCATATTTTTTTAAAATTTTTTAATTTCTTTTTGTTTCTCCTTTAAGAAATGGTTGAAGGGAGTATTTGTAATCGATTAAATAAATAAATAAAAAATAAATTTAATCGATATCTAGTCCCTTTTCTCTTCCATAATGTCTGTGACCATCACGATATGACGAATGAGATGTCAAGATTATCGTGAATCGTTTTATTATTATTATATATATCATAATCATTCGATGATATTATTTATGAATAGCTCTCATTAGATGTAGGACGATATGAATAATTATGGCGTTTGCATGTTTCGTGATGGATAAAACTCCATGTCTCGATCGCGAAAGGATTTTTTCAAGATTAATAATTTTTAAAAAGTATTTTACGTACAAATAAAATTAGATTTTTTTATGCCGCAAACAATTGACAATTATGGAGAACGTTACATTACCCTTCGCGCGAAAATTTGGATAGATCGATCACTTGATATAAACGTTCATTCGCAGTTATCGGACACGCGATGTCTTAATTGTATTTAATAATATGAATATTACCATTCCTACTACGACAACAAATTTCATCCAAATTTAAAAAATTTGTAACTCATTTTAACGATATTTTAATATAAGTCATACTAGAATAAATAAATGATATTAAACGATATCGTAAAACGATAAGAGATTCATATTTATGCGTATGTTAATAAGCATCTTTATCCTTTTCCATTTTTCAGGGTTTACAATGAAACGATAGATATTCGAAAAGCAAGATGGCATCCAGGTTCTACGAATGACTCTCATTTGTTAATTTTAACATCCGAAAATACATTCCGGTAATTAAAAAATATTTTTATTCAATAAATAATAAAATTTTTATATAATTTTATCTTCTTCTTCTTTTTCGTATGTAATTGACGTGTAACGTTCATATTTTCAATATTTTTTATCAATTATTTAATGTTATCAAAATGTTATTTAAATTTTTATTTAACGCGATAAAAAAATTTCATCTAACGCGTACAAAATTTCTATCGTTAGATATCTAAAAGTAGAAAACATCTGAATGATATATAATTTTAATTTTTTCGTAGCTTGTACGAATGCGAATTGGGTAACAAGCCAAGGCTAATAAGAAGTTGGAAAGTTGGCCGTGTACCGTTCGGTTCACCATCTAAAATACCAGATTTCACCTCTTTAGGCGATACAGCGGTGGATTTTGATTTCGCTACACCTACTCTCTGTAAACCTGAAATGTTCATCGGTAAAGATATCAATAAGGTATGGTATAAAAATATGAAATATTCGTGTACATTACCAATTGTGAAATTCGACTAAAAATTATCCATAGGATAACGTTGTCGATTGGAATCAAATTGAATGGCCCATTCTTGTTCTACGTGGAAATGGAGAAGTACGCATTGTTCGTGGCAACATATTACACGATACGTACGTCTTTCTTTTTATCGTTTTATTCGTCCTACAAATTAATAAAATTGGATGTTAGAATGGATTGTGAAAAAAGAATTTATTTTAATCAATTAATCAAAACTTTTTTAAAACGATATAATCGTATCATTTAAAATATATTTATAATGTTTATTTTTATTTTATCAAGTCATGAAAACCCAGTGGTATCGGAATCACTCTCTATATATCCTCCAGTCGACGACAATTACGGAATAGATTCCTGTTCCATAATGTGTTTACAAACTACCCCTCCGATAGTAATTATTGCCACGTGTACTGGAAAGATTTACCACGCGATTTTGTTGAAAGATGAATTGATCGATGACGATAACGATAGAAAAGTGAGTATATTTGAAATATAAATATATAATAACTCTATATACACGCTTTTTAAACTAAGTATTGAGGAAATACTTTAGTTTAAAATAACTTGTTATAAAAATATTTAAATATTTAAATTACATGTTTATTTACATGTAATCTTTAATAAACAAATATTATTAAACACAAAAGATTTATCGAAAATATATCACGATCAATAATGATGCACAAAAGATAGTGAACATGATTGAAAAATAGCAAAATAAATATGAATTTAGTGACAAAAATTTATTCATAAAATAATCTTCTTGCAGAAATGTATAAATATTAATGCTAAATGTAAATATTAAAAAAAAAAATAAGATTCGAAATTAATTGATATTATTTAATTCTTTGTATTTAATGGATAACTGTGAGTTTCAGTCTTGGTCACAATATGATTCTACGTATAATCTTTACACACCAGAAGAGGCTTTATATGTATACGAGTGCGTCGAAATAGAATTAGGTCTTTTTTTCGCGGATGAAGATGAAAAATATAATTGTCCGATACATATTCGCGCTGACAAGGGTAATAGGTCAAGGTAAATTTTTACGATTGAACAATGAAATGAAAACACATATTACATCGATATTTCTTCTTTTTACTTTCATCTATCGAATATCTAATATTTCTCAAACACTTCTTTCTTGTTATAAAACTTATTAATAATTGTCATTTACCAAATAATTCAAATAAAATGTATCCTACATTTATCATTTAATATTGAATATCGAGAAAATATTTTTAAACCTATAAAGTAAAATATCGCGTTACATTCTCTTTTTTCATCATCTCTCTCTCTGGATTCATTATTTATTCTTAGAATATAAAAAAAAAGAAAAATACATATATTCCATTATTGAACAAAATTTATTCGTAGGTATTTTTGTTCTCATAATGCTGGAATCCATATGATTAGTTTACCAATGGTTTCTCAATTACTGGAATACATCAACTCACCAAAAGGTAAGAAAACAAACCATTTTTTATTTCTGGATATCTTTTACGAATATTATTCTATAATCTCTATCTGTAAAGATCAACAGTAAAAATAAATATTAAATATTAAATGTAAAATAAAATTTTATTATATATATATAGTTGAATTTTTTTTCATTTAAACATTAAATGTTTCTAAATAAATTTTTCTTTTTCTTTTTTTTCTTTTTTTTTTTTTCAGAAAACGAAGATGCTCGTTTACCATCACTTTCGAATCAATCCAGTTCGCAATATTTAATTTGTAGAAGAACTAAACATACACAAGCGAACGAATCTACTCCAATTCTTGGATTCGGACTTCTTCAAGAGCCATGTGTTTTGATAGCTTTGTTACACACTGGTGATATTGTTGTCCGTTGTGTTATCGATCTTTATTACTTTCCAAAAATTGAACCGCCAGAACCTGTAATTGATAAAAAGGAAAAAGTGAGTAATATCATTGCCAATTTTTTTAAATTATAATCCATTAATAAATTTCTGAAAAGAGACCAATTATTATATAGTTAATAATATTAATAATAGAGTTAGTATTATTAATAAGTTTAATTTTTTTTAACAATTAAAAAACTATATAAAATCTTCTTTATTATTTAAAATTTATTATTTTAAACTGATAAATAAAATAATAAGAATAAATAATATAAAAATATCGAATATGAAAAATAATGAATAATATATAACAATAATATATACATATTATATATCAATTATAAAATTCAAATAAAATAATAAAATAATAAAAATGTTCCATTATAATTATTATTATTATTTTTTTTTTATTTTTTAATTATCTTGTATTATTTATTCATTGATTATTTTTATATCTTTATTTTCTTATTCCATTAGCTCAAATTAGCTAAAAATATCTATTCAAAAATATTGAACAAAAAGTTATCATTTATTTTTTGCATTATATAATTTTTTTTTTGTGTATGCTTGGGGAGGGTTGTAATTTAAAGAAAGAAATTAGATTTAAAAATAATAAAATATATATTCTTTACCTATTCTTTAAATTTTTGCTCAAAAATATATATAATAATTATTATATCACTTAATTACTATTTGAATATTAAAATATGCTTAAAATATCTTTTCATACATTTTTTTTAAATAAAAAATTTAAAAAAAAATCTTTTATAAGTAATGAATAAAAAAAAAAATTATGATTTAAATTTATTAAAAGAAAGAAAATCAAAAAGAGAAAAAAAATTATTCTATAACTTCTATAGCTTATTCGAAAAAATTGTTTGTTATTTCGTAATTAATTATTATATCACGTATAACATAGAAACTATAATGCATAAAGACATAATTATACTTTTATATAGTAAATGTATATATTATTTTGTATTTGTCGACCGGTTTCACGTTTATTTTTAATAAAAAGTCAAAAATTTTTATAAAAAAGAGATATGGAAATAAATTGTCATGCCGAAATTAAAACAAGATTAAAAAAAATTATTAAGAAAAAATAATATTATTTTTTATATATTTTTCATATTCATATTATCATATTTTTCATTATTTTTCAATAACTAACTAATAATTAATATTTTATTATCTAAAGGTGAATAAAGAGGAATTCGACGTGTACATAAAAAAATTATTAAAACATGAAACATCACAACCCCTTATCAAAGTTGGCTCGAAATCTCCACGAGAGAGTTTACAGGTATTGAACGAATAAATTATATTTATTTAGATAAAAACTAAACAAATGTTTTTTATTATTAGCTTTTATATCATGCAACGGATATTTTTCGTAAAGAACATTTTGTTAAACATGACACTGTACGAGAAGAAATCGGTAAAAAGGTGCGTGCGTTAAAAGTAATGAAAATCCAATTACTTAAAGATCTAGAGACTTTAATAGAAACGAAGAAAGAATTGCATCAAACTGCTGAACGATTGGCTGAACGTTACGAAGATATTAAAGATGAACAAGAGAAATTAGCACAAAAGTAAGTATTTTATTCTTTTATTTTTAATCGCATTAGAAAATATTTGCGAAATAATTTAAGGGGGGGGGGGATGCGAGAGAAAAAGAGAGCATATTTTATTATCATAAATTTATAAATTTGTAGAGCAAAAGAGGTATTACGATTAGTAAATTACAAGGAACCTTCTATGACTCCTATAGAAAGAGCAGAAGCAGAGGAATTAAGGAAAATGGAAATGAAAATAGAAGTAATGAAAATCAGACTTTTGGATTTAAAGAAAAAATCAGAACAAATTGGACATACGGAGAATAATGAAAGCATTGAAGATAAAAAAGAAATTGTTTTTAAAGATGATCAGGAAAAAATAATCAAAAACACTCTTGGACAAATGTATGTTTTCTTGTGTATCTTTATAAAAATATATTAATTAAGAATGTAAATGATAAAATCTATTTTTTTTTTATTTTACAGGGCAAAAGATATAAAAGAATTAATTATGGAAGTTAAAAAATTCGAGGAAGAAGTAAGTATTTAAATCGAACGATAAAAAAAATATTAAATATAAAAAATGCTAAATAATTGTAAAAATTTTACTATTTTAATTTAAAATATAACATTTCTTACAATAAAAAATGTTTTTATTTGCAAAATAATTTATTATACTAGCTATACATTTGTATTATTTAGCCACATTATTAATGTAAAGAATACTTCTTGCGTTGAATATCTTTTTTAAATATTAATATAGAATTTATTTAGAACATACACATATATCAGTTTTAATAAAAATAAAATCAACATTAAACAATAAAATATTAAATAGAATATCCTTATGTTATGTCTCAATTTCAAGTAAATTTATCAAATATGCAAAAAAATATACAAAAATGAGAAAGATAATAACTTAAAATCTTAAAGTAGAATAAGTCAGTGTTTAATAATAATTGAATAAATGAGCAAAATATTTCTTTATGATATTTTTATCATTATTATGCATTGATTGAAAAAATTAAAATTGTATTTTCAAAAATTATTTCCGTATAATTTTTGATAGTAGAAAGAAGAAAATCTTAACAATATATCTGTTTGTTATAATCACATTTCTTTGACCATCAAATATTGCTCAAGGTACAAAAATATAATGAGAAACATCATTAGAATCTTCCATAACTTTTGATTGCAGCAATTTAATTTCGAGTCTCAATTTCTCTTTTTCCATTTCTTGCTTTCGTATCTCATTCGAATAACAGTTCATTTGTAACTTTAACTTGTCCTTTTTAAGTTTCAACATTTCAGTTTCATGATATAACTTTCCTTTCTCTGCACGAAGAACTGCTAGTTGTTCCTGAAGTAATTGAGCACTAGCTTCATCTGAAAATATTACTTCAGGTGTATCGACATCCGGTTTTACTGTTGTCGTTGATTTTGAACCGATTATTTCACTCTCAGGTTCACTATCAGGCTCTGCCTCAACATTTGTTGCTTCTTTCATGATCCATATTCTAGAATCTGCAGTATCATCAAAAGTATTTGATGGTGATTTTACTGGTTGTTGTTGCGATTGAGGTGTAAGAGATCTAGTAGTTTGTTGTTTCGGAGATGTAGATGTTCCTTTTACTTTTTCTATATCAGTCGTAGACGCGATGGTTTCAATATCTAGAATCGATATTATTATTTATATCACGAGTTCTTTATCCTATCATACAAATAAAAACATTGTTATCAAATACAAATTGTTACAAATCAATTCATATTACCTCTAGTACTAGGAGATTGACTACCATCTACAGTATGTGACAAATGATTATTACAATAGGTATTAAATTCTCTTTCATCTACAAAAACAGAACCATCAGCATTTACGATGGATTCAACAATTACAGATGGATCTCCATCTTGCATTACTAACTCCCCTACAATTTCACCATTTGCTGCTATAATATCCCCATCATTATTTGCCCTTAATAATTCTCCTTCTGTTGTATCAATTTCATCTACTACTTCTTCTTGAGTTAATTGACCGCTATAGGAATCATCACCGTCATTTCCTTCGCTTACTTCTAATTCGGTTGGCAATCCCTGAAAAATAATTTTTTTTTTTAAATGTATTATTAAATTCTAAGAATTAAATCTTACATCTTGTCCCCAAGGAGATTCTTGTTCCTTTTTCATTCTTTTTATCGTCTGTGCAATTTCATCTTCAGATTCAGAATACATTTTCCTATCATTATTTTTACCTTGCATTTTCTCTATATCATGAATTTTTTTAAACAATTGATATGCTCTCTCAGGTGTTATATTCCTCTTTTGTTTATTGGCTGCTGCTATATTAAATAAATCTTTGGATCTAAGTATTTTGTTTGTTCGTAATCGTACATATTCTTTCAATCTTTTACGATCAATATGTAATTGCATAAGATCTTGTACTTCCTGCTTAATTTCGCCACATAATTTCCTTTCTTGTGGAAGATTCTTAAATAATTCCTAATTAAAAGGAATAAAATAGAATGAAATACAATATATATATTGAAATACAAAATTTAAATCAATATTATCTTTTTATTATTATTTACCTCTGAAATTTCATGATTATGTTCATTATTGACACTAGTTACCTCTAATTTTGTACCATCTTTGGATGCTCTTAACATAATATGAGCAGGACAATTTGTTCTTATCGATCTAAGTGAAACAGTGATATTTTATAAATATATATTTAAAAATACGTTTATTTATATCTATTTATTTCAGAATAATTGTAATAACGATCTAATGTAAATCTAATGTAATAATTTTATAAACTAACTGAGATTGTCTTCTGCCAGCTCCACGAGGTAGAAACTTTTGACCACCATAAATACAAGCATATTTGACCGAATAATACTTTAAACGCTCGCTAATGGGACGAGCAGTTTTCATATGAGCTCCACTAACTGTTCTACTATCTCTTCTCCAATAGTGGACTAGGCTACGCTTTGAAAATTTCTCCAATTTATGTTCCAATTCTTCATAACTATCAAACATTTCCCCCAAATGGAAAGATACATCTTCATCTTCCACAGTATTTATATCCATTATAAAAGATACAATTAACAATCTATTTTATAAATCATCATGTATTATTTATTAATCAAAAAATATATGTATATATATATATATATATATATATATATATATATATATATATATATGTATAAAATGTATAAAAAAAGTTAAGTATTCTATAATTTTTGTATCGTTTTTATATATCGTTACATATTAAACAAAAGCCAACATTTATCTATTAAAATAACTAAATTTTGATTTTATAATCTGTAAAGACAAAGTACGATACATTAAAAATAAAATGAAGGTTAGAATACATCGGGACAAATAAAATAACATCATTAAAATTTTTGTTTGCATTATTATTTAATTCGACTTCTATTAATGAAATAAATCTCGCGATAATAATACAATTCAAAGAAAAGCATTGTTTTTCTTATTCAAAACTTTAAGGTTAGATTTAAATTTGATTGGCGTGGTAGAAGCCAAGACGATGAAACCGTGAATACAGCCAGATAGATTTACTCAAGAGCCGGACAAAGACGGGCGGGATTTTTTGTCTCCTACTTATTTTCAATCTTTACAGTATGCGACTTACGTCCTATCATATTTTCTGTAGCATTCCTTCTTGCTTTTAATGTTTTATAATATTCAATTGTCACGAAAACATGAACCTTGATTTTACGCCATTTCTAATAGAGGACAAGTGACTGAACTACAGCGCAACTGTTGTAATTTATTCTCTATTCAAATATTTTTTACATTTTATATAATTAAATCAAGATTAAAATAATTCATTTACTTTTCTCATGTAAATAAATTCATCTATAATTCTTTAAATTAATAAAAGTCGTACAAAATTGTTGTATGACGTAATAACCTATCGTTTAACATTACAACAAAATAACAAATTACCAATATAATTTAAAATAATACTTGTTAACATGTGTGATGTGTATATATGTGTGTGATGTGTGTGTGTGTGTGTGTACATACATATACACACATATATCATATCCACGCACGCACGCACACACAACACACACACACACACACACACACATACACACATATATATATTATTAATATACATTATTAAATTTATAAATATTATTATATTGATTTTTCAAAAAATTTTAAGATATCTTTAGAAGATTTATAAATTATATAAATTTTATTTTCATTGAATAAATTTTTATTTTGTTTCAAAATTTTTCGTAACGAAAAAAATTATTAATGTAACCAATCATTTTCATATTCAGTATCTATAGGGGGAACAGGGGGTGGTTCATTTTGCAATACAGAAGATACCTACAGAAAAAATATTTTAAAATATACGTAAAATTTTATAAAATATATAGAATTAAAAATAATTATATTTATATTATATTTATATTTTTTTATACCTGTCCAAAATTAGAAATTTGTGATTCTGTATTGCATATTTTCAGAGCATTAGTTTCTGTATTATTAGAAGAAGATAATTCTATTTTAATATCACACATATCATTCTCATCAGTATTATTTAGAACTTGCAATGTAACATTCTAAAATTACATTTTCATTAAAAATTATAATAAAAAAAATTATACATTATAAAAAAATTTATTTATTTATTTATTTATATATGTATATATATCTACTTACCTTTATTGTACTTGCTATTATTGTTTTTATATAATTTACAGAATAGGACTCATCTACAAATTTATCCAATAAAGTATGATAAATTTTATTCATTATTTGTTTGATTTCCTTGTTCTTATTATCATTCTAAGAAATATAATTACAGATATAATTATAATTAAAATATCTCGAAAATAAAAAATGAATGTCAAATAAAAATATCCTTACTTCTTTCAATTCTTTAGAATCTGCAATTTTTTCAGTAGTATTACATTCTTCAGAAAATTTAAGCACTTTATCTTCCAATATTGTTATTTTTTCTTGATATCTGCTATTAAGTTCTTTTGTTTCTTCCAAATTTTTTTTCATGTTACAAAATGCAGTTTCGGAATCTTTTAGAGATGCATTTAATTCTTTAATAATTTTATGCAAGTTTTCATTATCTTTTATTAAAGATTCTTTTTTAGCTTCAAGATCTTTTACTTGTTCTGTACAAAATATATTTAATTATAATTTACATATATATTTTAACGCGCAACTAATAATATGTAAATACTCATATTACCTTTTGCTTGTTTTAATTCTTTTTCCAATAAGCTCATTCTATCTTTTATTTCATTTAACTCTATGAAATTTTTATCATTAGTTATATCAATATTTTTAGATAATTGACTCTCCTTTTCTCCAGATGTATCCATGGCTAATAACATTTTCAAAGTAGCATCTAAAGTCGTTTTATCTTTTATAGGAGTTGTAGCATTTTGAATTTCAAGATGATGAAACTATAAAATATGTAATATATATGTATATGTATATGTAATAATAATTTTAATAAATAATATATAATTTATTCGATAGATGATATGTACCTTATCCAATAATTTTTGTACATTATCAGCTATCTTAGACATTCCCATTCTGAGTTCTGCATTTGTCATTCTAGTTTCAGACAATAATATATTTAATCCTGGATCTATTATTGTTGGTATTGTTGAAGTTACAGTTTGTGATTGTAATGAATATATTTGACCATTCAAGGTGACAATATTTGGCTATAATAAATCTAAATATTAATTTTAAAAGATGCTAAAAGATTATCATTTATAAATCAATTTTTCGAAAAAAAATTTAATTTATATACTTGTATTTGTGTGGGAGACCATTGAGGAGAAGTAAATACAGATGAATTAACGAAAGATTTACAAGGAGCATTTGTCGTCGATATTTCAGTTTTTAATTTTGATTTCTTGTGTGAACTTTCCACTGGAGAATATTTCTTTTGTAACTCTTCTTCTGACGATTCTATCTACAATGAAAAAAAAAAAATCACTTTTTTATATTTAATATAAATTAATATAAATTAATACAAATTATATAATATAAATTAAATTAGAAATATAAAATTAAATTATAAATATGTCGATTAAAATTACATTAAATATATTCACTTACTTTCTTTTGAATTTGAAATTTATTCGATACATCATCCTACAAATGTATATCTCATTATTTTTAATATAATTAAAATATATTTAATCATGATTTTATTCAATTACACATGTATTAATTAACATAATTAGGTTAAACTTGTATTTGAATATACCTCGGTATCTTCAGAATCTGTAGTGGTAGATGTAGGAATTTTTGGTAATATAGATTGTCCCATTTTAGCCATTCTTGATATAATAGAAGCTTTACCGCTCGTAATTGTATGCGAATGGACAGTTTCTGCAGGTGATTGTATATCTATTATTTCTACTTCTAATATAATATCTTTTTCTTTAGGAAATCCAGGTCCCAAACTAATCTGTAAAATAATTATGTTTAAAATATACACATGTTCATAATTCATTGATATTTGTTAAAAAATTTTCATGTAAAACCTGTTTATTGGGAGGTACAAATAAAATTCGTTTTAATCCTTTATTACTTTCTAAAAAAGTTCTTTCCCAATTATCATCCATAGATATTTCTACCGTCATTGTTTGAAACATTGTAGAAATGTTTTTAAAGGGTTGTGTTATTTCTGTTACAATGAAATATTTGATAAATACATTGTCTCCCTCTTTTGCCATTATGTCTTTATTAGCAGGTGATAAATCCTGATAAAGTACATTTTCTATTTTTTTATTTTCTGAAAAATATCGAGCTAATCCTACTTCTTTAGCAAATTCTATACAGACATCATTATTTTCAAATAAAATTGACCAGTTTTTATTATTGCTATCATAATAACTTGAATAATTGTTTGGTTGTATAATATATAAAAAGTTAGGTGTCACTGTAACAACCGACACATGTTCTTGTTTGCTTTTATATAAAATAATTTGATATAATTTCGACGCAAAATTTCCTGTAAGAGCTATTCCAAGTTTTCCAATTGAAATATAAGCTCCATTTTGTCTACAAATAACATTAATTATTATATGGAATATGAAAATGACAATTACAAAAAATAATAATAATAAGAATAAAATTCAATATAAAAACTTACAATTTAAATGCATGAACTGCTTTAGCTATTATAACTTCTGTTTTATTTGAAATTGTTTGAGTTAAAGTACGAGATGCATTTAATTTTTTAGAAACTTGTTTCGTCGAAGAGCCACTATCTAATGTTTTAGCTTGTAATCCAAAAATAGCAGCTAAATTCGAGCTAGAAAATATTTGTATACATATATATATAAATATTAAATAAAGACTAAAATGAAAATATAACCTTACTTTAATTAATCTTTTTATATAAATAGATTTTATATAGACATATTTTTTAAATACAATATATATATATATATATATATATATATATATATATATATTATACATAACTAAAATTAATAATTTATAAAAACACATACCTTGCTGCTGGAAAAAAATCAGATTCATCATCATCGTGTAAAATTTTATCAAGATTTGGTATTTGATTTCCTACATTCATGTTTGAATTAAATTTTTTAGGCGAAAAATTTTTTTTTAACACTAAAATAATAACAAATATAAATTTAAACTATTTGTAAATTTAAAAAAAATACTTAATAAATGACAGTTTGTTACTTATATAAACTAAGTAGATAAACAATACTTACATGATTGATAAAATCATTGATAGATGGCGCGATAAATTTTGTTGATAGAAAAGAGCTTGATAAAATAGAAAATGTTAAAGTATAGAAATTTATTATAAAAAATGTGAAATGCAAAATAAAAAAAATATATATAAATAATCATAATATTAAATCGTTTTATATTTCATTCAATTTAGATTATACTAAAATTTATATAATGAATATTAAATTTATTATCATAATAATTGTAGACAAAAAACAAGTTAGACGTGACATTTTACGAGATTATGCATTACATGTTCTGAAACATTGATACGATCACGAAAGATCAATATTTTTTTGTGCTTGCCATCATGTAATTAGTTCTAAATATTGGAAAAATATAATTGGCAATAGCCGAATGTTCATGCGAAAATATGTAAGACTAAAAAACAATCTTATTAGACATGTTAAAGATTTTTTTAATGTTCAAAATTCATTTTTTCATACCTTAAAATTTTTTTTAATGATAATTGGAGAGAAGCAATGTTTTGATCGGAAATCGCAACATATATCTAAGTATATATATCTAATACAAAGATCGACGATTGTTGAAGCGTGCTTATTAAATTAAAGAACATACTTCTTTATGGGAAAATCCGTAATAATTTAATTGTCCCTACATGTATTTTATGTAATCAATATTTTTCTATAATAAAATCTTCTACTCTGAAATGAAATCTCTATAAAGAAAACAAATTTAAATATAAACTTTAATACGCTAAAATATTTTAAACGTCTTACCTATTCTAAAAATTCTTTTTATATTTCTAATTTCTGCATAAGAAAAATTAATAATCGTTTATAAATCCTGCTTATTGAAAAATTTTTTTATAGAAATAATTTTTAAAGCACATGTAACACGTAGAAAATACAAATGATAATATAGAATGACTAATAAATGAAATCATTATTAAGAATTTGATTGTTTAGAATGGGAAAATTTAGGGATGACAGGCAATTCACGATCATCTTGCCTTGAAAAATAAAAATATAATGTTTTGAATAATATCATGATTTATAAATTCAATTTATTAAAAAACTAAATCTTTCTTTGATCCTATTTTATTTATATTATTGAGTTTATATGTAAGTATATATAAAGATACAACTCATTTTGTATACTTATGCGTGAATTTGATGTCATTGAGCATGATCGCTGTTTTAATTCTGTTCTGTTTTTTCCCTTTTTTGAACCGCCGTGAGATATATAGTGATGTCAATGTAATAGAACAAAGGCATCGGCACGATCCACATCTATATAACATAGTTTATTCCTATTTCCTTTATTAAATATATTCTTTATTTTAATCATTTCACTATTTCCTAATAATAAACGTATAAAGTGAATGTATTAAATTAATCGTATTAAAATAAAACAATAATATAAGCTTAAATCTTATTTTAAAAATTCTGTAATATGAACTATGAACGTATAATAGTAATTCTATTGATTAAATAGACGAATAAAAAAAGAAAATAAATTATTCCCATAATTGAAAATAATTAATTATTATTTAATAATCAATTATAATAATATTCAATAAATAATTGAACGAATGCATATTTAAAAAATACAAAGCAAAAGGATAATATAAAAAACAAAAAAATAATCAATTATCAAATAAAAATTACGGAATAACTATGTCACATCTAAAAAAAAAAAAAATATCTAACTATTTTAACTCACAAATTTTTGCAACAGAATAATATATAAATATTTATTTCGACATATCGAATTACAAATTGGGACAGGGATTCAACAAGTGAGAATGTATCGAGCATGGTATCAATGCAAATCGTTTTTTTGAAAAATTATATTTAAAAAAATCGTAATTTTCTGGAAAAACTATATTATAAGCAATGTTTTTAGTTTTCGAACATAAAATCAAAACAAATACAGAAATAATAACATACGAGTTGAACATACGCATTTAGTAAAGAAACATATATATACATATGTATGTGTGTTTGTATAATATATGAATAATATTTGTATAATATATATGAATTGATTCTATTAATATTGTTTTAATTTAAATCTTTGTATGCATAAAAATAAACAAATTTATATTATGTTTTTTGTCAAAATAAATAAAAAAAACTTACCATATCTGAATGAAAATCAGATTATTATAGTAATTAATTATAATCTTAATTATAATGATGTGTTCAAGAATTATTACACTTTCAAAACCATTCTGTCTTCAAATCAATTAAATCTGCACTTCCAATTTTGGTATAATAATTAAAAAAATTCGTATTAATTACCAAAAAAAAATTTTAATAATCTGTAATTAAGATTAACGATCGTAATACAATACTTTATCGATACAAATTTTACATAATTATGTACGGTGAAATGCGACCTGTCACTACGATTTTCAACTGTAAACCAACGCTATGCGCACTATGATGCGCATTGATTCGTATCATTAGCAGCTTTTTGATTGGCTAGAATGGCACAATTCACTTTAACTATTTAAGAAAATAAGTATATTATATTTTAATTGCAGATTGTTATTATATTGAAATCTTATAAAAACACTTAAAAATCGATAAGAAAAATAATAATTATAGATTATTATAATTTTATTATAATATTTTAAAATAATATATAGAACATTAATAAAAATTTAATAAATTATATTAAGAATTACTTTACCAATAAATATTATTTACCAATCAATTGTTTGTTGTCATAGTCATCTAAGATATACATGTATAAAAATGATCAAAACAAATATAGACTTCTGTATTTTGTTTGTCTTAAATGTTTTGATTTATAATAAAATCAGATTTTAATCATTATTAATTGATCGATACCAATACTATTGATAATATTTAAACAATTCGATGTCAAAATATAAAATATAATTTATTAATATCGATATTTAATAAGAAGTATCGATAATATCAAAATTTTAAATATTTAATATTATTTTTCTAATATTAGATTGATATTGATGTTGATTGTAATCTTCCATCATTAATCATTTTCTATCAATAACATGGCATGTAATAAGAAAATAGTGAGGGGATTAGAGGGGAAATAGTAAGGAGGAGATTTCTGAATTCCTATGGAAAATGATACCAAAAAAAAAAAAAAAAATATTGTATGTCATTTGTATCTCGTTTATATATATTATAATATACAATACCAATCAAATTTGCTCTCAATAAATTTTTTTAAAAATCCTGATACTAAAATATTTGTTTAAAATATTAAATGATACTAAAATTAGAAAGGCAGCAGATTCGACATAGGATTTGTTATAATTGGATTATTGTTACTAGAAATTGATTTCACAAATATAACAGATTTTACAAAAAGTTAATTCATGTGAAAAATATTCAAGTTTTGTTTGAATAAGTAACTGCAGACTGATTGTAAAAATAATGTGATTTGTATTATACAATTTGGCAAATATAGTAAAAAAGTAGCATTTCTGGTATTAATCTGTTATGCGATTGATAAAATTGGATGATAAAATCGAGTGCAAATGATAACAAATGCATATAGTTTAACTGGTTGAATTGGTTAAATTGTTTCTTTTGATTTCAATTTTTTATTAATAATATATATATATATGTAGAAGAAAAAAAGAAGAGGGGAAGAAGAGAAAAAAATAGAGAAAAGCTTTGTTAAAGAAATATGCAGATATTATATTATTATATTTATATTATTATATACAGGTGCAATATTAGATATAATATTCTACATATAATATAATATACATACATATATTATTACTATATATATCTTATTATATTTATAATTGATTATTTTAGTTCAAAAGTATAATGTATTCCTTTTCCCGGATATTGTTTTTCCATCTAAAACATATCAGATCATATATTATATGTAATATATGTAATATATATTCATTTATTCAATAAAAACATAAAGTTATAATATTCTATATGAGAATACTTACTAAAGGTTGACTTATATTACATGAAAGCCAAAATATTAATATACAAGCAGCCATAATAGAACAAAAAATTGCAATACCCTTGCTTGGCTCAACAATTTGACGAACGCCATATTCATAGCGATCTCCAAATAACATATTTGCTTCTTTATGAATCTATATACAAAATAATATATTACAATGCATAGTATATAATTATATAAATAATTAAATTACTTGAAAGTATTTTGTATTACTTATATAATTATTATTTCATAATATCTTACCGGTTCTTCAAAATTTCTTCTTAATGCAGGAAAATCCCAAGGATAATATGGATCTTTAGCCTCTACACTTATAAATGGTAAATCTGGATAGTCTCCTGCATAATTGGTGTCTGGATCACAAGGTTTATATTCATCAGGATGCAAACCATATTTTTCTGCAGCTGCTTTCATTTCTTCTTTTGTTTTTGGATATAAACCTGGCATATATTTTTTCTGAGAAACAGCTAAAAAATATAAAAAAATATTAATTATATTATATATAAAAATATAATATTATTAATAATTTATTAAATTCATTTCTTAATTATTTTGGATAACTCTTATATAAGATATATATTTAATCTATCGAAATCTATATATCTCTATATCTATCTATAAAATAAAATAACCTCTTTTCACATACATTACTTACACAACTCATTTTGTAAAATCTCTTCGTATGGTGTATCAACAATTTTATCATATTTTCTAGCGAAAGATGTAAGCGTTATATTTCTCACAAATAATTTCTTTGACAGATTTACAGTCGTCTTTAACGCAGCCATTTTTAAATAAAAATCATTTACTTTATGGTTAATACAATTACAGTTAAGTCGATAGTGAAAAACTATCGATAGTTACGAGTTTTTAATAATCGATAGTTTATCTCGTTTAAACTTGTTCTATCGATAGTTTTAGAAATTATCGATAGTTTTTTATCGATGCTAACGTAATGTGAATATATAGAAATAATGCAATGAAAATGATCGATATCATATGTTGGTCGACTATAATAAAATTGATGTAAGTTTTTATTAATCTTTCCATTTTAAATAGTAAAAAATTATAGCTAAAATCAAATTTTTATTTACTTTTTATCATTATATTTTTTTATAATAAAACAAATTTGGAAACAATATGCGCGAATATAAATTTTCGTGTACAATAATAATTTTGAAATAATACAAAATATTTAAAAAAGTTATATTTTAAAAAAAATAAAAATGAATTATAAAATTTTTTACAAAATAATTTTTTAAATTCTTTAAATTAAAAAACATACGCATATTTTTATAATTATTATATATCTTATTTTTTGAAATTATATCTTATTCTTATTAGATGCAAATATTGATAAAAAAAATGTTAATTTTATGAAATAATATATATTTCTAATATATTATTATATTTAATTTTATTTTTATATTCATTATTCTTATTAGTTTTCTTAATTAGTTATTTTTAAATATTGGATAAGTATCTATCTATACATTCAATGTGATTAAAATGTATGTAAATGCTTCTTTCTGAAGATTATTATAGTTATTTTATGTCACATTTGATGTTAAAGACATAGATTCTGAAGATGTAAATAAAATTAACTTGATTGAAAAGTTTATTTAAAAATTTTGATGAAATTTTATTAAAAAAATATGTTTTAAGCTGATTTCAGTAATCTTGAAATTGTTGTTTAAGAATATCATTTTAAGCAATTTTTTTCCATAATTTTTTCTTATATATATATGAAGTTTTCGAATTATACACAAAAATATTTTTTAAACTATATGTGTATATTAGTTTAGATTTAGAATTTACATTTATATTTGATTTTAGTTTGATCTGTTATATTTACTTTTTTTATTTCATTAATTAATGCATTTAATAAAAATAATAAATAATAATAATTAATAATAATAATTTCAATAAAAATAAATTAATTAATCATATTGAAACAATAAATATATATTATATTATATTTACATATTTATGTCTTGGTAATAATATATATTTATAAAATATTAAATTGATATTCAACTATCTGTGAATATTTATTATTATCATAAGGTTTTTCCTGGAAAGGATACATATGTGAAAGAAATTCAGAAGTAAAATATAGATTTTTTTTAAGGAAAAGAACATATTCATTTTATTTTTTTAAGATCATTAAAATTTTTCAATATTTCTTTTTCATCAATTTGATATTTCAAAAGTCTGTTTTTCTTTTCCTGAAAAGAGACTTGTCATATTTTTATGTATTTCCAGCTAACAAATAATAATATATAGAATAATAATATAGAATAATAGAAGAATAATAGAAGAAGCAAGAATAAAAGAAATAAGGATAAGTATATAAAATGTTATATTTTAATTAATTGATACAGATTGATAAATAAAAATGCGATTATTATAAAATAGTCATAAGATATTGTTTATACCAGAATATATAATAATACATAATATGATAAATAATTTGAAAATTAAAACTGATTATTAGATATACGTATGGAAAAAATTTGTTTAAAATGAAATTTTTAACAATATATTTTAAGATAAGTAAGAATATTTTTTCAGCAAATTGATTCGACTTTCCAAATAATCTGACAAAATTACAAACTATATTTCTTTTGATAACTATATCATATTAGATATTTATATTTTAAAATATTTATGATAATAAAAATAATAAATAGATAAGTAATAATTATTTGTATTTTTTAAAGTGTACAAATAAAAAATGAATACTAAGTTATAATTTATTATATATTTCAGGTAGTGAATTTCATAAATTTAATTTGAAAAATCATTTCAACAATCTCTATCACAGCAACAAAATTATTTATCAATTCTACAACAAATAAAATCTTTTATCGGACAATAGATAAGAATAAAATTTAATAGATGTTATCTTGTTGAATTATTCCTAATAAATAAATAAATATATAAATAAATAAATAAAAAATAAATAAATAAATAAATATAAATAAACTAAATATAATTAAAAATAATTATAATTATAACTATAATTAAAAAAATATTTTTTAAACTAATAAATTAAAAACAGAATATGTAATTAATTTATTTGCGTGCATTAATATTTTAATCAAATGAAAAATAAATATGTAGTTTCAAAACATTGCTAATTCAATAAGATAAATAACACTAATTTTTATTAACTATTTAACGCATTCATTATATAAAATGAATTTGATTTTTCTCAGCGATATTCAAAAAAATATATGTTATAATTCTCATAATTCTTCAATGATAATAAATACAAAATCTGTCTATATAATTCAAAGAAATTCTAAAAAATTATTCGATAATGATCTGAATATCATGTATTTGTAACTTAAAAAGATTTATTTAAAATTTTTAATGACAGTTTTTAAATCAGCGGTTTTAAAGAGATTAACCAATTGATCAGCAATTTGATGATTGCAAGCTGCTATAACTCTTGGTGTTATTAAATCTAATTCTCCACCTACAATTATATTGTTATTAAAATTTTTTAAAAAATAATTATTTTCTTAAATTTAATAATAAATGTAATTTTTCTGAAAAATACATGTACCTGCAGTATCTATTACCGTGCCTCCTGCTTCTTCTATTATTAATTTTCCTGCAGCAACATCCCAAGCATCTATACTTTCAACATGATATGCTTCAATTGCACCCATTGCAACATAACACAATGTAAGTGCAGCTGTGCCCAATGATCTTATTCTAAATAATTATTAAAAGTAAAATAAAAGATTTTTGTTAAAATTTTTATTTTTAAAAATAAATAATTACCCATGAGTTCTTTGAATTAAAGCATGCATTCTAGCGTATATATTAACTAAATAATTTGGATTTTTGGCAATCCATGGTTCCATTGCTATCAATGATTCAGACAAATCTAGAATAATAATAAAAATATTAAATTTTAAAATACTTATATGCCAGAAAAATAGAAGACTAATGAAAGAATATATTTTTATTAAGATTATTTGTTTTATAAAAATTTAAGAATAAGAAATTTTCCTTCAAAATTTCATATATAGAATGCAATAAAATATGTTCAGAAATAATTTAAACATCTTTATTATTTTTATATTTATGGATTTATGAATGATGAAATTTATTTATTTATATAATTTATATAATTTTATATAATATAATGCCTATTTAAATTAATTGTTAATACCTGTTATTTTTGATGTCTTTATACGATGACCATTTAAAAAAGCTCCTTTCTGTCTTTTTGCAGAGAAAAATTGCATCATTAAAGGATTATAGACTATTCCAATTTCTATCGATTTATTTATTATTAATGCTAAAGAAATGCACGTGTGTGGAAACTGATGAACAAAATTTGTTGTACCATCTATGGGATCTATAATCCACGTTGGTTCATCGGTTAATTTTGGTAAACAATTTTTTTCTGCAGTCGTTTCTTCACCAATAAATCTGAAAGTGAATTTTTTTTTATATATTATATTATATTTTTTAATAACTTTTTTAATATCATATCATATTTATATATACGTACCTGTGATTCGGATATTTATTTAACAATTCTTTCTGTAAATCATTTTCTATCTTTCGATCATATTCTGTAACAAGATCCCAATCAATTCCTTTACTTTTTACATTTTTATTTAAATTGATGGCACTTTTTATTACCTAGAAACAAATATATAATTTTTTTTTAATAATATATAATACTTTATTACATATAAAAAAACTCGCGGAATATAATTACAAAGATATTTTTTCTAAAAAATTTTGATATATTGCACATTACTTGAAATTTAGACAGATTTTTATTTTATATTTATTAAAAATCAATCAGTATAAAAATATGTTTAATATATTTATTCGAAGAAATTTGTAACTCTTTGTTTAAAGAAATAAAAAAATTCTATTTTTTAAATTTAATTATTTATTTACATAATTGTCTAAAATTTAAATTAAATTAAGATTTAAAAATTTAAATAATTTACATTATTTTATATTATTATTAAAATTTTTATAAAATTAATATTAAATTATATATTAAATAATAGAATTAAAATTGTTTGATATGTTTAATACGTATTTTAAAATTCTATTGGATTCTTTTTAATATATTTTCAAAAATTCATATAGTATATTGTTAAATTTTCAAATTCTATTTATTAAAAATCATTATTATTTTATTTATGTCTTCAATAATAATAATAAAAAAAATGTGATTTTACAAAGTAAGAAAGAAAGAAAGAGATAATTTTGAAGAAATAAAAAATTTTGCTTATTAGAAATTAAAGGATGATTTAATCATCTAAATTGAAATCAATATTGATCAGTTTGCTAGAAAAATGTCATGTCTAAAAAATCATCAATTCTGAGATATTTTAAAAAAAATAACCATCAAAATTAATTTTTAGATATTATTTGTATCATGATTATTCAATAAAATTATTAAATTTTACGTCGAATTAACAAAAATAAATAGAAACACAATTTAAAATAGATTTTAAATTTAATTTTTAAAAAGCAATGCATATAAACAATATTTTATAAGGCTATATATAATTATTGCTATGAAATTGTCGAGAATAATCGAGTTATAATAAATTGTTTATTTTTTTTTCAATTATTTAGTTTCCATTATTTAGTATATACGTCAACAAAGATTTTGGGGAAAAAAATTCCAAATTCGAAATTCATATTAAGAAAGCAGTTTATCTTTCAAAAACTTAACTATTTTTCAAACCAATTTTCTGAAAATATTTAAAAAAAAATTATTTTTTAATCGTGTCACTTTTTTAACAAACTGATTATAACACTAATTATAACATATACTCGTAAGTACTTTGCCTGCTTTCAAAACTAATTCCTCAGCGACTTTATAATATTCTTCTATGTCATGTGAATTAGTCATACTTAATATTTACACTTTTTTTACCAATAATTGCAAGTACAATGGCCGAAGAATTTTGAAATTCTTTCTCTATTTTACACGTGAGTTTGATTAACACTGACATCGATGAAACATCGACTGGGCTATATAACTACTGGAATGGAAAAAGAGAGAAAAGAGTGGGGCGAAAGAGGAATAGGTGGGAGTAAAAATCTGTAATGTTTAATATAACGTTTAAATTTAAAGTCTGTTATGTATTGCGACTAATTACCGATGATTATTTACGTACAGATTATTTTCGTACTAATGAATCGCTAACAATTAGAAAAGTATGAATGATACACGAGTGACTACTTTAGTTGAAATCGAACAAAATGTTTGAACAACAAACAATTTTTATGCAGAGCACAAGCTTCTTGCTCATAACACAAGGTTACAATAACATAAGGTTCTAACGTAGAAATATTTATTTATAAAAGTTGAATCTCGATAAGCAATATCTAATAATTATGTCAAATTAACTTTAAAACATTTTTATATGAACGTTTTTCTTTTTATAATGTTTTTATTATAAAGAAATGTATCTAATATAATTTTTTTTTGTCTTTTTTATAATTATAATAAATATTTTTAATATTCAATCCATTTTGTACGAAAATCTTTGCTAAATATTAACAATTTTTATTCATCATAGAATTTGATCTTCATCAGTTTTTTGGCTACAAATTTAATCTATAGCCTATAGCCTATTGTTAAAAAATATATCATTGTTTTATAAATCGTTTCCCTTCTTTTGAATTAATGGATAATTTTTTATTCTTAATTTAATTATTGGAAAATAACTTTTTGCTAAATAATTTTTTAAAAAATAGTTGTTTAATATCATATTCTTGAATTTATTGTAAATATTTTGAAATATAAAAAAAAAAAAAATATACACGATTCAATTTAAAGAAAAATATTTGAATTCCAATTAAATTTTTACTAGAAATTTTTGATGCTTAAAAATGTATGAAAATAGAATTGAAAATGCAATATGCATTAACTTATAGTATAATATATTGTTTGATCATAAAGAGTTCACTTTTAATAAAACATTTGAGTTTTTGTAAATACAATATAAATGTGAAAATATTTAAACGACTAGCAGACCACAGTTTTGTACATAAATATAATTATAATTAATTATAATTAAATGTAATTATATGTAAATATAAACGATATACATATATTGTTATATATATATAATAAATTGATTTTGACATTGAGTCTTAAGTCTTATCGTTTAATAATCAAAAACAATCACTTTTAATTTTTAACAATCATTAATTTTTTTATAATGACAAGTTATAAAAATCGTGTATACCACACTCGAATAGGAATCGATTTTTTAATGAAAAATTTAAACTTATGTATGTAAATATATTATTTATAACGTAATAATATATTTCTGAAGAGATTTTACTACTGTATTTTATGTAGTAATGTTTTATAATTATCGATTTTATTATTCCATATGAATAAAAACGTTTATAGTTTTCGTAATCGTAAGAATTCTATTCCAATTTTCCTTGGATTATTTCAATAAATATTTCCAATTGTTTCGTTTTAAAAGGAAATCTTAGAAATATTGAGACACTCTTTTAAAAATAAAATATATTTATTCAGATTCCACTTTTGTTAATTTTCTATAAAAATATACATTATTCGTGTAAATATTTATAGTTTTTTTATTGTTCGTTCCAATTATAAAATACGAAACATTTTCTCTCTTTTTTAATATCTTTATTCTCTCCAAATTTTATCCTATATTTTTAATATATAGTAATATATATTTTTAGTATATAATATTCTTATTTCGAATTCTAAATATATAATAGTACTAAAATATTATTAATAAAAATTAATCATATTATAATTGCTACAAAAATCATTTATTTATTTTTTTATTTTACTTTTTGATCAGCTTCACGTATAAGTTTGACCATCTTGTTCGCAATTTTTTCATTACATGCTCCAATTGCACGTGGTTTCATAATATCAATCTTTTCACCTGTAATACATATCATAATTAATATAAAATCAATCGATATATTATACATATATAATAATAACGTCGATTACATATATTGGTTTGTATATAATTTGTAGTTACATAAATTATAATCGTCAAATTTAGGATATGACATGTGATTAAAGTGATACACAATTTTATCATATACGCATATAATATGAATTCAGATGTAAAGCCCACAAAAATTAAATTAAATTATACCGATGAAATATTAATTAATATTTTCTATATTTTCATAAAATATTATTATTTATAAATAATAATTTTTATATCATTTTTATATCATAATTTAAAAAAATCGATCGGAATCATTATTCTTTATTATTATTTTAAAAATTTAAATACGAAATTATATTTATAAATTAAATAATACATTAAATTAAACTATTGTCATAAATCAATTAATTAGTCTATATATATATATATATTATGAAAAATAAAAAAATGTTTATATTATATCGACATGTTAGAATATTCTGAATTCTATGCCTATGCTAATACATTGATATTTAGATATAGATCGTCGTTTTATTGCCCCTCTCTGTCATAATCGGATGTATTATTATATATGATAAATATCACGTTAAAAACAAAAATGTGTGTGAAAATAAATATTTCATCTCCCATATTAATTAATTAGATCTGCATTTTTTTCACAAGACTTCTTTCCAGTAGTACTTATATTTTTTACATTAACAAAAGAGGTTTATATATTACACATAGATTTACCTGTTACACGATCGACAACGATACCACCCGCTTCTGAAATGATCAATGATGCTGCGGCGATATCCCAGGTTGAAATGCCTGGTCCCTCGATATAATAAGCATCTACAATTCCCATTGCAATATAACATAACGATAATGCGGCTACGCCGAGTGTACGAATGCTATTGAAAACAAATTTAAATATGCATGAATCATATGCATAGATATAAAATAATAATTTTATTGGATTACGAGCATATTACATATGTGTATATAAAATAAAAATAAAATTTATTCAATTAATAATTATTTTGAAAATAATCCTGAATTTGAATTTTTATATTAAATCTTTCCATGTATGCGTGTGTGCGTATGTTTATGTGGTATAGAAAAAATAATAAATTTAAGTTGACTAAGAAATAAATTCATAAAAATAATTATATTATATTATTATTTATATATACTTAATTATATTTTTGAATAAATAAATACATATAAAACTCAAATTAAAAAAAAAAATACAATGAAAGTCTTACCCTTGAACTTCTTGGACAATTGTTCGTAATCTTTCTATAGTCTTTTCTCTCATATAATCTATTTTTATAAAACCACTTTCCATGCAGACTAAAGCTTTCGATAAATCTATAAAAATACCAATTTTTTTTTAATATTGAAATATAAATTATATATATTATAAATTTTTTTTGAAGAATTGAATAAAATTGAAAAATGCAACATAAAATTTTATATATTTCTATACTTTTATATCATATACTATTTTAGTGTCATATACTGAAAATGAAAAAATATAGTAAATGTTGTATGGTATTCATTTCTGTTTTTTATATGTAATATAGAATATATTCTGTATATTGTTTTGCATGTAATATAAACATATTATAAATATAAATAATTTTTAAGAAGACCTAACATTTTTACAATTGACACACACAATATCACAAAATCATTTCATTATATTATGTAAATAAAGTAATATTAAAGAAATTAACATATTAATTGATAATTATAAAACTAAATTAATTTTCAAATCATAATTTTTTAAATAAATTTACATTTTTATATTTATTTCTGGTACAAATTTGATTTATAAAATCAAAGATCACTTCGACATTTAATCATATCGATATATCTTATATTTATTCCAATACATCGATAATTCGAAATCCTCTGTAAGATTATAATTTTCTTCTTTTTTGCTTTGTTGCGAAAATAAATTAATTTACCATTATAAGAATTTCTATTGTTCTTTGCAACTCCAAGTTCATAATTGTGTTGCTAATAACGCCAGAAACAGATTATTCGATGTTATCTTTATTTTTTCAATCATTAGAATAATATAAGATAAACCACCCTTTTTTCATAGATAGATTTTTATAAAATCTTCGATTATATATGTATGGAAACTAATCGTCAATCATATGAAATTTATGTTTAAAAATTAAGATTTCTTTTCTTTAAATTGTTAAATTTGGTTACATAGATATTAATTTTCATATAAAGCTTTTCGTTCATTAAATCTTTTTTACTTGAAATTTATATATCTGGAAAATTTTACATCTTTCTACCTTGAGGTTCGAATTATCGAGATTTTATTATAATTTAAAACGTTTAGATATGAATTTTTTTTTATTTACCTTGTACTTTAGAAACTTTTATAGGTTTATCATTTAAAAATGCGCCACGACCTTTTCTCGCTGTGAATAATTGTTCGAGAATAGGATTGTAAACAATACCGATCACCATTTCTTTTTTAATCGCCAAACCGATTACAATGCATGTATGAGGAAATGCATGAACAAAGTTGGTAGTGCCGTCGATTGGATCAATGATCCATGTAGGATCGTTGGTCAATTCTGGAAGTTCTTTTCCAATCGATTCTTCTCCTATAAATCTAATCTCAAATATTTAACATATTTTAATGAATACCTATTATAGTGTAATGAAAATTATGAATTTAAAAAATTATTTCTTAAAGGAAACATTATATTTACTTGTGATCTGGAAATTTTGTTTTTAATTGACCAATAATCAAATCTTCTATCTTTCGATCGTATTCCGTTACCAAATCCCAATTCCCCAACTTTTCGTCGATTTTCTTTACACCATTGATAGCTTCTTTGAGTATCTTTGAAAAAAATTATAAAAATTCATTATTTATATTTGATTAAAATATAAATAAACAATTTGAAAGTATCGAGATATAATTATTGAAGAAAGAATCAAATAAATAATATTCATACGTGTCTCACGATGATGCATTTAGTTTTTAAAAAGAAAGAAGAAATTTTATAATTCAACAACAATATTTAATTTATTAAATAATATACGTTTTTATTTTTTTTAAATTATTTTTAATTATTAATTATTTAAATATCACATTTTTTTATAATAATATTCTAAAAATACTTAGAATCTTAAACTAGTAAGTAATCAATAATTTCTTTTAAAGAAATATTTTTAAATATTTAAAGATATATCTATGTAATTTTTGTAACGAATTATTTAAATCAAAGATAAAATGATATCGATGTGCGTACAAGATCGAAATTCAAATTCTTGATTATATATATATAGATTATATATATAGAATACCGTCATCTCAAGATTGTTTAACAAAATCCTGAAACTCATATTTTGCTCGACAACAATGTTTTTAATATTTATATAAAACTATTAATATATGATTTTAGATGATTAATAATATGTTATATTACATATAATAATAATATTTATCGCGTGTTATATAAAGCTATTAAAGATTTAAATGTAAATAATAAAAAAAAAATCATATTATGTAAAACGCTTGTTAAAAAATGATAAAATGATAAAACTACGATAAAACTATTAAATTCTTATCGAAATAAAAAATATTTACATTAAATATTACTCTTGAGATAAAATAAGTTTTAAATTTTTCACATTTTTGTTTTTAATAATTACTAATTATTAATTTTAACCTTATCAGAGTTAAAATTAATTGTTTTTTTTTTATTTGAAATTTAATTCATTTAATTTTGTTGGCAAAAAATTTGAATTCTAAAAATGTATTTTATTTATTTTTATTTGCAAAAAAATTAAATACCTGAAAAACAATTTTAGTTAATAGAAAACAATTAATAAAACTTGAAAGATTTTTAATATGGGACATAAGAGATGTGCATTATTTTGATTCGTAATAATTATCGTCTTTATAAATATTCTGCTTTTACTATTTTCCATTTTCCATATATCGAATGATAAAAAAATTTGCATCATATCGTATATCGATTTTAAAAATAATTATTTATTTTTAAAAATAATATTATTATTAATATTCAAAATAATTAAGAAATCATATATGTATAATTTAATATATACATTAAATATAAAAAATATAATTTGTATTCAATTTTATTTTCATTTAAATTTATATCGATAAATAAATAAATGATAAAATAAATAATCATCCTTTATATTATATAAATAGAGAATACACAAATTGTAATTCAATGTTCTAAAATATAAAATATAAATTAAAATAAAATTAGCTTAAATCTATTATTCATCCTATTGTTATATTATATAATCATTTATATTACATTAAGAAGATTCGAAGATTAAGCGATGATATTCCAGTATTTTATACTTTACACCTATCACTCAATAGTGGATGATATTTTATTTCTTACAATGTGTGTGTGTGTGTGTGTGTGTGTGTGTGTGTGTATGTATGTGCTTACGTGAGCAGCATCATGAGTCAATTTGATTGCGAATTCGTAGTAAAAATCTTCCGCGTAGGATGCCATCTCTTATTCAGATTTCCCGATCAATTGTAAATACGAGATTCTTAACGTGAAAACGTATCAAGAGGTACTGCGTCGAGTGCAACAGTACCGCTTACTTTTTATTCAATTCGACTTGGAACGTGAAGTAAAAAGAAACAATTCAAAGATGATTAAATCTATCGATTCGTCCTCCACCAAATTGTAGATATTCACTATGATTTTGAATCATGTATTTCCATATTGTTGACATACAGAGATAAACAAATTTTTCAAAGAACACTCCGAGATAATAATGTTTACATATGTATTATATCTATACATATTTAGATGCTTTAACGTACAATTAATTTAGCAAATACATATTTACACGGAAATTAAGATAACTTTTTAAGTGTTTAGAACAATTGGTGCAAAAATTTCAAAATAATATCATCATTTGACTTGTTAATAATATTAACATATTTTTTCCTTTCTTTTTTCCTTTCCATAATTACCATCATAATTATATTGCACGATATACAAATAAATAGATTAAAATATATTAATTTATAAATTTTTGTAAATTAAAATGTAATTTCAATATTTTCATATGTTATATATTTTCTTCTAAAGTTAATATATGTATATATAAATATAAATGTATAATACATAATATATACATAATAATACGAATCGTTTTATAGTAATTATAATTTAAATTCTAATAATTTTAAATTATATTTTATCGAGTTTAGAAAAATTTAATGAAATATTTTAATTTAAAAATATTTATTCAAAATGTTATTTTTATAACTAGTATTCTTCTATTCCTATAAATTACATAATTGTAAAATATAGAAAATATGAAATATTTGAAAAAAAAATTTAATATTCATAACAGAATTTTATTTACAAAATCATTTTTATTTTGATATTTTTTTATATTAAAAGTTTTATTTTGTGGAACGTGATTCATCATATATAGAACGTAGAATATTATAATTTTCATCTTTAGAATAATTAGAATCTTTATTATAAAGATATACACAACTTGTTATTCAAGATAATATCATATTCTCAGATATCATTTCGTACAATCAGATCATTATAAAAGAACAGAGATTGTTATCAGTATATAAATTTATATTCTTAATTTGCCAGATAATTTTACTGCAACACGACAAACAAACAAGACATATAAAGGTATAAAATATATGATGTGAAAGATTGTGTCAAGGTAATTTTGATTCGATTATACTTTCACATGCCATTAAATGCTGATCAATTTTAATAGAAATAATTTGAAACACGTTATCATTTATGAATTTTAAAAATTTTCATAGATATTTTAAATGTTTAATTTTTATTTATGGAATTTATATTTAATAATTATTGATGTATTATCATTAATTATTTATGAAATATATATTATATTATATTATTGTATATGTATTCGAAAAAGATTTAACAAAATATTAAATTTTTATATTTTTTACATAATTTGTAAATTAATTATATTTATAGAATAATTATAGAAATACGCATTTACGGATATGCATCGATATTAATTAACTAAAAAATATTTTATATATATATATAATTATTATTATGATTTTATATATAATTATATGATATTATGAATTATATAAATATATTTAAAATTAAACAAAATATTATGATATGTAGGATAAAATTTTTATAAGCATTAACAAAAATTATATAATATTTTGAATTTTATTTTAAATTATATTGAATAATATAATTCAATAATATTGAATATTTTGTTAAATAATCATATATTTAGTCAATTTTTTTAATGATTATAAATAAATTAATAAAAATATGATCTTTACGATCGTTGTTCGTTGCATAAAATTCAAGTATTTTTATTTATTTTTCAATTTTTTATTATCTCCAATATTCATTCGATTGTAAAATTTTGTCAATTTGAGCTGATAATTTGAAATCTATCTATCTAAAGTATCGTGATCACAATTCTTCGATCAACCTTGAATTATTTTTTCGCGTTTCTCTAAGAATCTAACAATTGTATACTTATATAATATCCTATTCCGAACAGGATATTTACTTACATTCACACCTGTGAATCATACGCAAAGGCTTAACTTAATCTATAGTATTATTTCTATACTTTTTTTTTTACGGATTTTATTATCATATAATATATATAATTATTCACTGCATTATTTATCGTTACAATTTTTTTAGAATCTATATTTTTTATTACAACGAATTTTACTAAAATAAAATAGTTAATTTTAAAATTCATTATTCATTATAGTATAATATAGATATATAAATAATATCATAAAAATATATTTAGATTATTTACCAAATATTTTAATAAAAATAAATATAAATAATATATTTTAAATATATTTAAAATATAGTATATAAAATAGAAGATTACCAATTGTAATTATAATATTGTAAATAAAACAAGATATATTTAAAGATAAATAAAGAATAATATGTAGACAATTATAAAATAGAATTTTATTTTTTTGCAATAGATGTATGTATCTTCATTAATCCTGCATTACTTGTATTACCATCATTATTTTTATTTTTTAAAAAATCGTTAAAATAAACAACGATGCCACTCCTATCTTTTATATTACACACACATCTAATCCACAAGCTCTTATCTCTTTTTCTTTCTTTCGCATGCATGCAATATCTTACTTTTTCATACATTCTATACGATCACTCACTTCTTATACACATTATATCATTTTTTTTTATTTTTTCATATATTTAATGTAACAACGAAATTTTATTTTTATTATTATTTTTTATTTTTTTTTTTTATCATAACATTCATAAAATATTTAATTTTATTCCTTTACAATTAATTTATTCGATTTTATCGAAGTATATAATTTTTCAAGTTTTCAAAACAAATTTTTTCATTTAATTTTATTCTTCATGTGCTTTATTCTTGAATGTATATATAATTGTTCACAAATAATGTACATTATATATTATATAAATATATATATATTATATATAAATATTTACAATTTATTTCATTATATTTATAATGAATACAATATTTCACCAGCTTCTCGAATAATTAACATTGCTGCTGCAACATCCCAAGGTTGAAGATATAAGAAGATATATTATATTCATATGTATGTATATTTATAGGACAACCATATTTTTAACATCATGATTTAAACCTTTTTTTAGGTTCTTTTTCTTCTTCCTCCATTCATTTCTTTACCAAATTATTTTGTCCTATATCATAGAATTATTCTTAAATCTTTCCTTAATTTAGACTTTTCATAGTTTTTTTATTCGCACTTATTTCTTATAAGTTTTACAAATCATTTTATTTACATTTCTCTTTTAATATTTTCGATCGAAAAATCAATATTAATTTTTCATCAATAAAATTCTTATTTAAATTATATTATTATAATCTTATTTAAATAATAAATGTGTATCATTTACAAAATATGTGAATAAATTATTAAATTTGAATAAAATAATTTTTTTGAAGATTTCCTTACTCATTTGTATTAAAATTTGTATAAATCATTTCTATTATTTTCAACATTTAAAAGAACTCAATATTATCGTTCTTTATCTGCGAAAAGAAGAAAGAATCAATCGTTAAATAAATCTGTAACGAAGATATGTAACACTTTTATTCAATATGTAACCAAAATATATATTACTCGAGCTCATTTTTTTATTTGAAATTTAATCATGTCCTAGTCATTCTCTTTCGCATTGTTTTTAAATCAGTGTCAATGATCAATCGTTTTATTTCCATCGCCAATACATCATTTCCTGCCGCAATTATTTTTCCATTCATGAAATTAAATTTTTCTTCTGCAAGAAATTTATTTTTCTTATTTACGTTAACAATGAAATTGTATAAATATGATAACACTAAGCGATATTCTTAAATTCAAAATAATAAAAATAATGATAATAATATATATATATATAATATACATTGTTCTTAGAAATTCGATTAAATATTCGATATTACTTAAAAACATTAATGTAAAATTCCGAACGTCACGCTTGACAACATCAGGAAAAATCAAGAATATAAGATGATACCAGCAGACCATGACGATATCTTCTCCTTTTCACTTATATAAGAATAACACTGTTTCGAAAATGGATAGAGAAAAAGGAAAAACTCGAGACACTCTTAGAAAAAAATGCAGATAGTAAACCACAACTACAGCCTTTTTCTTTTCATATAATTGTTTTCATACTTTATTCCTTCACGTTCGATAAAATTCAATTTATTTCTTACACGAACTTAAAAAATATCAAACGTTATTAAAGTCTTATTTGCAAGTGTATACGTATTATAAAAATTATTAAATTAAAGTTTCAAAAAGTTTGCATTTTTTTCCTCTTAATTTTATCAACATACCTTTACTATCAATCACAGTACCACCTGCCTCTCGAATAATTAATACCGCTGCCGCAACATCCCAAGGTTGAAGATTGTCCATTTGAACGCAATCTAATGCACCTTTTGCTACAAACGCTAGAGCCAATGCAGCTGATCCCATACATCTAATTCTAAATTTGTACAATTAATTAAATATTTGAATCATTCAATGTATACTTTCGAGATATTGATAAAAAATTTTTGATGCAATATATCGAATTCTGCATACGATGGATGAACTAAATTCAAAATTTAGTTTAATATCTTCTCATAGATTATTATGGACATAAAAAGTCTCAAATCCAATGCCGAGTTTAAGGATTTTTAAAAACATTTAATACATATATATCGTAAGGATAAAATAATTTTAAAAGTCCACAAGTAACTCATAATTTTAGATCACCAAGGACTTTTAACAAAGAGATAAGATTCGTCACGCGAAGACATCCAAAATATCACGAATAAGAGAATGGATAAAAGAAATTGACAACGTTGTATTATTAATTATTTTGCAATATCTTTCATGATAAAAATAACAGTATAAACAATAATATAAATAGTAATAAATATAAATAATAGTATTCAAACTTATATACTCACCCTCGTACAGAATGAATCAAAGCTTCAAACCTTCCCCATCTGATATCTCGATTTTTCGAAGAAAAGCCAAGCGAGTATAATTCGATCTCTACCAAAGATTTTTTCATTTCTGTAATCGATAACACGAAGAATATTTAATTACATATTTACGTTATTCGTTTGGCGTTATTCGTTATTTTTTTTTTTTATTTTTACATCGAACGAACGATATATTATTACAAAATAATTAAGCTTACCATCGTATCAAAAACTATTATTCTTACAAATAATCGATTTTAAATTGTTTTAATCGTTTTTCAATTGTTTTTATATTTAGATATTTAGATTTTTACTCGAATAACGAACAAGTTCTTTTTATTTTAAGATGTTATTTTACCAGTAACATCAGAAGTCTTAATAGGTTTGTCGTTTAAATAAGCTCCTTGTCCTTTGATCGCGGTATATAATTCCGAATTGATCGGATTATATATAATTCCTATTACAATTTCTTTGCCAATTACCAAAGCAATGGAAATACAAGCTTTTGGAAACGAATTTATAAAATTGATCGTTCCATCTATGGGATCTATAATCCAAGTAGGTTTATCCGTTAATATTGGTTTTTCTTTAGAATTACTCGCAGTTTCCTCCGCCATGAATCTATTTTAAAAATATTGCCATTATTTATAAATTCATTTATATCCTTAAAATCATAATTTACTTAATAATACACCAATGTCGGTGACTTACTCGTGATCCGGAAATTTTTCTTTCAAATTTTGTATGTATAAATTTTCGATTTTTTTATCATAATCCGTTACCAAGTCTAATTCATGATTCTTAAATTCTATAATTTTTTGTCCTTCAAAACCATACTTAAATATCTAAAGAAAATGCAAAACACGATTAAACGTTATCCGATAAATGTTGGTTTAAAGATAAGCGAAGATAAATCATTCTTATACGATTACTTATTAAGTTTTCCTATTATATTTATCGATCGATGCCGTTATATTTTAACAATTGATTTAATAATCCTTCGTTAAAATTATTTTTTTTTTCATCGTTCATTAAGAAATTTATTCTTATAAAAATTATAGGTAATATAATTTAATAAATTGATTTATTTAAATATATATTAGATAGCTGAATTTTAAATATTTGATTTTTTACCATAAATATAAAATATAAAATATAAAAATAATAGTTTGTCGTGAAAAATATTTTTTTAATTATTATCAATGATATTGCTAACACGTATATACATATTACGGATAATAACGTAACAAAATAAAATGTAATAAAATAAAATAACAAAATAATATATAAATTATAATTTTTAAAGATTTTTAAACGTTTCATCGAATATATTATACATGTTGAATCTATTTGAAAAAAAAATTTTTAATTTCAAAACAAACGTCACTTTCGTATAAAATTTTTATAATTTTATAAAATATTCCGTTAATATTTTCTGAAAATTTCGATATCATTAAAAAAATTTCATTAGAAAAAGTTATAGTTTTATTATAACTTACCTCTCCTGCTTTCAAGGTTAGTTCTTTGGCGAATTCAAAATAATTTTTGATATCTAATTCGCTCAACATGATTGCCGATCCCGAGACTTTCGACAGAACGACTGATCGATTGAGCGCGCAAATCGCGTGTTGAGATCCTCTTATCTTTATCATCGCGAAGATAAAAATCGCAAACGGTACATGAAGTAACTTCTAATCTAAACAGTCGAAAAGAATTTTCTATCTTTGAAATACTTCATGCATATCAATGTACGTAAATAAGTATATAAATATTCGCATACACATTTCATTCAAAATAATCTTAATTTTTTTAGATTTTTTTTTCATACAAATTTGAGCACGCTTTCATCTTTCGTAACAATAAAATTCAATTTTATCGTTAATCTTTTTTCCATCTCTTTAATCATTATTCCATTTTCTTCAAACAAAAAAGTATTTTCGATTTATATAAAACGAAATAAAAAAATATTTCGACCGATAAAATTCTAAAGTTGTAAATGTAAATTATAAAAAAAGCATCCGATATTAAAAATTCTTTCCATCTTACAATTCTCGTAACGAAATTAACTATTTCTTTTCATTCATGAATAATTATAGTACATATATAATATACGATATATACATATATACGTATATTATTCATATAGTACATATATTATTCTATATTCTTACAAAGAATTTTATATATTTTTTTATATATTTTTAAAAACAATAGCATTTCTACAATAATAAATAAAATAAATGTTCTCACGTTACAGAATCAAAATGATTCCGGCAGTCAAAATTCTAGTTCTCATCAAAATCTCGGAGGATAGAATTTTAATTTTTTTTTAAATTCTAAATTATTGTTTATAATTAACATTATATTATCGTTGTTTCAGGCAAAGAGAAACGAAGAAAAAACGATAACGAGATAAACACGATAAACATCGAAGGATCTCTTTATTCTTTATTTCTCTTTTTATCGATTTTTTTCCGATTATCGTAAATATTTTCTTTTTCTCGAAAACGTATTTATACGTTATACGGTTATTTTCCGTATTCAAATTATTCGTCTTTTTCTTTTTCTAATTTTTATATTTTTAAACTTAATTAATAGTTAATACGATTAAACGATATTTCGATTTTAATTTTTGACATATTAATATTCGAAATGTAAGAGAAAAAGAAAAAAAAAAAATACGTAAATTGAAAATTAAATAAAAGAAATCGAACGATTCGAAATTTTTGTTTTATTTATCGTTTTATTATATTCCTTTATTATTATATCCCTCTTCCCTTTTTCTTTAAATCTCATTTATCATTTAGTGGATTTTTTTTTATTTTTAGATTCGATTCGTTTCGTTTTTCTATTTTATTCGTACCGAACGAATATTTGGTCTTCCTTTTCATCGATTCACGTATTCATAATTATTCTTACACTTTTATATTTTCTTTATTCAACGATCATTTGCATTTTAATATTTTACGATATTATATAAAATCCCGATAAAATCTTTAATCGAGAAGCAAAAAGGAATACATCCGCTCGGTGTTCGGAAAACGACTACGTTCAATCGATGTCACATACAATAACAATTCGAAGAATATTTCGTTTGCTTCGTATTCGGAAAACGATTAACCGATACGTATACAATAATAATCGACATCGCGCGGCGATTCACGTTCGCTATAATATTCGTAAGATTATTAATTTTTAATTCACTTTATTAATTTATCAATCGTTATCACGATGATAAATTTTTTTCATTATCAATTTATAAGATTTACAAAAAGGTTCAACGATATTTTTTCTTCATTTTTTCTTTTATTTTAATTTTTTGATCATTTTTGTCGAATTATCGTTCGAATTATATCGTAATTACGAGTATCGTAAATCTATTTAATCGTCAAAATTTAGTTACGCTTTTTTTTTTCATATCTTTTATACATTTTCGACGAAGTTATCGTTCTTTTTCCCCTCTTATTATTCGCTGCGCTTTAATATATATTTAATACATAATTATAACGATAATAACTAATAATTTTAATCGAATTACTTTATTTCTTTTCTCGATCTTTTCGTTCGTATTTATGATTTTTAATTTTCGGTAATAATTTTGAACGATTGTTTTTTCTTTTCGAATAGAGGAATTTTTACCGAAACACGGACGAAGTAAAAAGAAAAAAAAATGCGATGGAAGTTAAATTTCTTACAAGAGACACCGAAAAATAGATAGAATTGGAAATTGGAAAGAAGTTACGGATGGATAAGTCGTCAGGTCGAACATCGACAAACGAAGCATCAATGATTCACAGTTCCATTCTTATAGTACGGAGTTTAATTTCTTTTTTAATAAAAACGTTTCTTCCAGCGATCAGACGATGGAATACGATTAGGAAAGACAAAAGAAAATAAAAATTAAAAAAAAATTCGCGAAAAGCATTATCGAGAACCTTAAATAACCAAAAATTAAAATTTTTCGCCAGAGGGGCTGTGGCTAAGTTGGAACGCTGCTTCTTCCGCACGCCGAAGAACTCGAGTTCGAGACCTCGCTTTCGCGACTCGAGTTTTTTTCGCGAGCGACGGACAACTTCTCAACTTGCCACGAGGGAATGACCCTCGGTGTCTTTCTCCCGCTACGGACTTGGGAAATCCCTCTCAGGTCTAGGGGGTTTTTCACCCAGGAGACCACTCTCTCCGGTCCGGGGGGTGTCCCCCGGGCCGGACTCGAATTTTGCAGGAGGCATCGGCGGAGGTTACACGGGGAGGGCTATATCATCGGGGATCCCTCATATCGGCTTTTGCTCCCGGGAAGCAGGAGCGGGATCGTGGCTACTCTCGAAGCGAGATTATCAGCTTAATGGCGCGGAAAAGTATCGGATGTCTAGCGGTAATACGAGAAAACTGTCGGCAGAAAGCAAAAATTAAAGAAGCGCAAAGAAGAAAAGAGAAAAGGACTATAAGAAACAAAATTAATAAAAAGAAATATCTTTTTTTTCTTACATGAAAGGAAATATAGGAAATATAATTTGGAAACGAATTATTTATGGTTTAGACGAGATTAACAAAAATTAAAAATTTAATATCAAAGGAAAAAAAGATTAGATTTAAGAAAGCAAAGAATCGGAATTATAACGAATAAGAATAAAAGGATGAATATTATATTTGGAAAGTTTAAAGAAAGAAAAAGATTAAACGTTTATCATTTATCATCGGATGGATTACTTTAAGTCGAGAAGGAATAGAGAAATATAAACTTTCTTTTTAAAAACTTGGGAGTTTGGATTACATCGACGGTCTAAATCGAGGAAAGGAAATTTATTAAAATATTGAAAAAAAAAGGAAAAAAAAAATGAAATCGTATTTTAGGAACAGATGCATACGAACGAAGCGATGAAAAAATTGTTAAAAACTTACGATTGGAAGCTTTAATTATTTAAAAAGAAAATTGAAAGGACAGTTTATAAAAGAAATTTGAAAAGAAAAAATTGATGATCGAAATACTTAATCAAGAAAAGAAAGAAATAATAGTTTTTTTTTTTCGCTAAGAAATGGAACACTAGCGCGATCTATCTATACGCGTGGGAATTAGCGGGGATAATAAAAAGATAGATGGCACTGACCGTATATTCTCATTAATTCTACCATTTATTAATAATTGCGATAATTATTACGATAATTAACAAATAATGAAAGCGTTTCGAAAGTATAAAAGTACAACGAGGTTTTCATTGGGATTATCTCTTCTTTCTATAAAAACCTCATTACAAAGAATTTGCAAATAAATTTAAAAAGATTATAAATATCGAAACGTATATAATAAGAATCGAAAGCATACGTTTGCTTCAATCCGCGTTCGGAGACCGATTACATTTACTCGAAACGCGTACAATAACAATCGGCGTAACTTTATATTCGGTTGCGTTGAACTGATATATATATATAATAATAAATATATATAACGACAATTACCATAACTAATTATTAATATTAACACTATCACTATTATAATCATTACTGCTCTCATTCCCATTTCTATTACCATTTCCATTCCCTTATTATTACTTTACCATTTCCATTCCCATTATCATTCCCATTCCTATTACCATTCTCATTCCTATTCCTATTATCATTCTCATTCTTATTCCCATTACTATTCTCATTCCGATTCCTATTACCATTCTCATTCCTATTCCCATTACCATTTTGATTTCGATCCTTATTATCATTCTTATTCTCATTTCCATTACCATTTTCATTTCGATTTCTATTACCATTTTCATTTCGATTCCTATTATCATTTTCATTTTGATTCCTATTACCATTCTTATTTTTATTTCCATTACCATTATCATTTCGATTCCTATTATCATTCTTATTCCCATTCTCATTACCATAATTATTTTGATTCCTATTATCATTCTTATTCCCATTTCCATTATCATTCTCATAACTATTACCAGAACTATAACCATCATCATTACCATTACCATTACCATTACCATTCTCAATCCTTTTATCATAATTATCATTATTACCATTACCATTACTATTAATATTATAATCGATATTATCATTATCAGTATTATTATTATTCTTATTACAATCGCTATCGTAATAATTATTATTGAAGATTAGGAACTGTTATTAACAAAAGGCATTTCAGGGTGTCCCCATAATTAATCGAAGACACACGTGTACCAGCCATACCATCACGTCAGGCTGGGTTAGGTCAGGCTGGGTTAGGTCAGGCTGGGTTAGGTCAGGCTGGGTTAGGTCAGGCTGGGTTAGGTCAGGCTGGGTTAGGTCAGGCTGGGTTAGGTCAGGCTGGGTTAGGTCAGGCTGGGTTAGGTCAGGCTGGGTTAGGTCAGCTGGGTTAGGTCAGGCTGGGTTAGGTCAGGCTGGGTTAGGTCAGGCTGGGTTAGGTCAGGCCTGGGTTAGGTCAGGCTGGGTTAGGTTCAGGCTGGGTTAGGTCAGGCTGGGTTAGGTCAGGCTGGGTTAGGTCAGGCTGGGTTAGGTCAGGCTGGGTTAGGTCAGGGCTGGGTTAGGTCAGGCTGGGTTAGGTCAGGCTGGGTTAGGTCAGGCTGGGGTTAGGTCAGGCTGGGTTAGGTCAGGCGCCTGGGTTTAGGTCAGGCTGGGGTTAGGTCAGGCTGGGTTAGGTCAGGCTGGGTTAGGTCAGGCTGGGTTAGGTCAGGCTGGGTTAGGTCAGGCTGGGTTATAGGTCAGGCTGGGTTAGGTCAGGCTGGGTTAGGTCAGGCTGGGGTTAGGTCAGGCTGGGTTAGGTCAGGCTGGGTTAGGTCAGGCTGGGTTAGGTCAGGCTGGGTTAGGTCAGGCTGGGTTAGGTCAGGCTGGGTTAGGTCAGGCTGGGTTAGGTCAGGCTGGGTTAGGTCAGGCTGGGTTAGGTCAGGCTGGGTTAGGTCAGGCTGGGTTAGGTCAGGCTGGGTTAGGTCAGGCTGGGTAGGTCAGGCTGGGTTAGGTCAGGCTGGGTTAGGTCAGGCTGGGTTAGGTCAGGCTGGGTTAGGTCAGGCTGGGTTTAGGTCAGGCTGGGTTAGGTCAGGCTGGGTTAGGTCAGGCTGGGTTAGGTCAGGCTGGGTTAGGTCAGGCTGGGTTAGGTCAGGCTGGTAGCAGGCTGGGTTAGGTCAGGCTGGGTTAGGTCAGGCTGGGGTTTAGGTCAGGCTGGGTTAGGTCAGGCTGGGTTAGGTCAGGCTGGGTTAGGTCAGGCTGGGTTAGGTCAGGCTGGGTTAGGTCAGGCTTTGGGTTAGGTCAGGCTGGGTTGGTCAGGCTGGGTTAGGTCAGGCTGGGTTAGGTCAGGCTGGGTTAGGTCAGGCTGGGTTAGGTCAGGCTGGGTTAGGTCAGGCTGGGTTAGGTCAGGCTGGTTAGGTCAGGCTGGGTTAGGTCAGGCTGGGTTAGGTCAGGCTGGGTTAGGTCAGGCTGGGTTAGGTCAGGCTGGGTTAGGTCAGGCTGGGTTAGGTCAGGCTGGGTTAGGTCAGGCTGGGTTAGGTCAGGCTGGGTTAGGTCAGGCTGGGTTAGGTCAGGCTGGGTAGGTCAGGCTGGTTAGGTCAGGCTGGGTTAGGTCAGGCTGGGTTAGGTCAGGCTGGGTTAGGTCAGGCTGGGTTAGGTCAGGCTGGGTTAGGTCAGGCTGGGTTAGGTCAGGCTGGGTTAGGTCAGGCTGGGTTTAGGTCAGGCTGGGTTAGGTCAGGCTGGGTTAGGTCAGGCTGGGTTAGGTCAGGCTGGGTTAGGTCAGGCTGGGTTAGGTCAGGCTGGGTTAGGTCAGGCTGGGTTAGGTCAGGCTGGGTTAGGTCAGGCTGGGTTAGGTCAGGCTGGGTTAGGTTAGGCTGGGTTAGGTCAGGCTGGGTTAGGTCAGGCTGGGTTAGGTCAGGCTGGGTTAGGTCAGGCTGGGTTAGGTCAGGCTGGGTTAGGTCAGGCTGGGTTAGGTCAGGCTGGGTTAGGTTAGGTTAGGTTAGGTTAGGTTAGGTTAGGTTAGGTTAGGTTAGGTTAGGTTAGTTAGGTTAGTTAGGTTAGGTTAGGTTAGGTTAGGTTTAGGTTAGGTTAGGTTAGGTTAGGTTAGGTTAGGTTAGGTTAGGTTAGGTTTTAGGTTAGGTTAGGTTAGTTAGATTAGGTTAGGTTAGGTTAGGTTAGGTTAGGTTTTGTTAGGTTAGGTTTAGGTTAGGTTAGGTTAGGTTAGGTTAGGTTAGGTTAGGTTAGGTAGGTTAGGTTAGGTTAGGTTAGGTATAGGTTAGGTTAGGTAGGTTAGGGGTTAGGTTAGGTTAGGGTTAGGTTTAGGTTAGCGTTAGGTTTTTTTTAGGTTGGTTAGGGGTTAGGTTAGGTTAGGTTAGGTTAGGTTAGGTTAGGTTAGGTTAGGTTAGGTTAGGTTAGGTTAGGTTAGGTTAGGTTAGGTTTAGGTTAGGTTAGGTTAGGTTAGGTTAGGTTAGGAGGTTAGGTTTTAGGTTAGGTTAGGGGTTAGGTTAGGTTAAGGTTAGGTTAGGTTAGGTTAGGTTAGGTTAGGTTAGGTTAGGTTAGGTTTAGGTTTAGGTTAGGTTTTTGGTTAGGTTAGGTTAGGTTAGGTTAGGTTAGGTTAGGTATTAGGTTAGGTTAGGTTAGGTTAGGTTAGGTTATAGGGTTAGGTTAGGTTAGGTTAGGTTTAAGGTTAGGTTAGGTTAGGGGTTAGGTGAGGTTGGAGGTTAGGGGTTAGGGTTGGGGGGGGGGGGGGGGAGGTTAGGTTAGGTTAGGTTAGGTTTTTAGGTTAGGTTAGGTTTAGGTTAGGTAGGTTAGGTTAGGTTGTAGGTAGGTTAGGTTAGGTTAGGTTAGGTTAAGGTTAGGTTAGGTTGGTTACCGGTTAGGTTTTAGGTTTTACGGTTAGGTTAGGTTAGGTTAGGTTTAGGTTAGTGTTAGGTTAGGTTAGGTAGTTAGGTGAGGTAGGTTAGGTTAGGTTTAGTTAGGTTAGGTTAGGTTAGGTAGGTTTAGGTTAGGTTAGGTTAGGTTAGGTTTAGGTTTGGTTAGGTTAGGTTAGGTGTTAGGTTTAGTAGGTTGTAGGTTAGGTTAGGTTTAGGTTAGGTTAGTTGTTATTAGGTTAGGTTTAGGTTAGGTTAGGTTAGGTTTAGGTTAGGTGGTAGGTTAGGTAGGTTCTAGGTTTAGGTTAGGTTAGTTTAGGTTAGGTTGGTTAGGTTAAGGTTGGTTAGGTTTAGGTTAGGTAGGTTAGTTAAGGTTAGGTTTATTAGGTTAGGTTTAGGATTAGGTTTAGTTAAGGTTAGGTTAGGTTAGGTTAGTTAGGTTAGGTTAGTTTAGGTTAGGTTAGGTTAGGTTAGGTTAGGTTAGGTTAGGTTAGGTTAGGTTAGGTTAGGTTAGGTTTAGGTTAGGTTTAAGGTTAGGTTAGGTTAGGTTAGGTTAGTTAGGTTAGGTAGGTTAGGTTTGGTTAGGTTTAAGGTTTAGGTTAGGT